>NC_057937.1:50348843-50948843 GCF_018555375.3 Anguilla rostrata
TTGACCTCAAACTAAGCTAAATATAGAGATAAACCTGTTTCATGGAATGGAGCATTTGGATGCTAAATGAAATGTTGGAAGTAGCTAACATACAGTTTCTCACAAAAATAAAACGAAAAACAAATACTGCCGTCGTAAATCGTTTGAGATGATTACCACATGAGCTCAGCTTTCTCTCCGGGCCTGAAAAGTGAAATGAAGGAAAAAAGCTTAATTAACCTCATAGTTTTATTGTACATATTTGTCCTTTTTTTGGTCCAATTTGTATGAAGGTCCTTGAAGGTGAAGAAGAGAGAGAATCTTGTTTCTGTGAGAGCGCGTTGAGGGTTTCTTGCATGCTGTTACTGCTGTCACTCGAGTGGTTACCCTTATCTGTGAATATGCTTCTATTCAAAGTATTCCCCCGCATGACTTCGCAAACACACCCGATACAAGTGCAAGTCAGAGTTAGGCTGGATGAAATAGAACAAGGCCTCACTGTGAGACCTTACGCAGGTGCAAATACGGAAACTGACACTGCGCAAGGCTATGAATGCTGCCCCACTGCGTATTACCAGACGGTTGTATACCGATTGCTTTGCTCTGTGGCCTGGGTCAAAAACTGCGCGTTTGTGTGGCTTTAAGGTAGCGTATCCAGCAGAAGTGCCCCGCAGTCAGGAACTGAGTGTGGAGCAGGCCAGTGCTGACTATGCCCTGGGGTCCAACAGGGCAATGTACAATAACACTGGCAGCAGCTTTACCCAGGGAGAGCGCTCCCTACCTCGTTATCCCATAGCGACTCCTCTGGGGTGATTGGCTACAGTCTGCCTGCGCCAGCTGAAAGAGATGTACAGTCCAGATGCGCGGGCCCTATGGCAGTGTGCGGCTCATCTGGTGCAACACAGATAGTGTAACATAAGCACCGGCTGTCTGCAGCAGCAGCAGCAACACACAAAAAAAATGAAAGGGAGCATTACTACTTTAATCATGCATAAACGAGGCAGGACTCGGCGGCACGTGATGCGGGCATGTTGTTATGCCTGTAATTTTGCGTTTCGTTTTTACTCGGGGTTCTCTCCAATTTAAATGAACGTTTGTTTTATTGACTGTCGTATGAATCTGTCAGTCAGAGACCTGCAAGATAATATCCTCCTTCTATTTCAAAGAGAAAAGCATCTGCTTTTTGCAGAATGTACGCTTAGTTCGCGGCTGTTTAATTTCTGTCATTTGCACGGGGGCAATTACATCAGTAGCGTTTCTGTTTTGATTCCCTGTTAATATTTCTCTGCTCGTGATGCAAGCGACAGAGACTTTAATTTACCTGTTATTGCGATGTGTCAAAGAGGACCATCTAAAAGGATTATTTGTTGTCTTTTTTTTTCTTGCGAGGTTTGATAAGTGAGTTGTCTTCTCTGTCCTTCCCCTTAATCAGAGGCGTAGAGTAGCCCGGAGGAATGTACTGTCCGCAAGTAACAGAGATGAGCTCTCCGCTAATTGATAAGTCTTCTGTTCTATTTATGGCATGGCAGTAATTAGTGGGCCATATATTGTAATTCATTAATTAACACCTGGGTACCAGTATGGATTAAGCTTCTTTGTTTTAGATGCACATGCCATTAGGGGAAACAAAGGAATGAATTTATTAGTGTAGAACCCTGTAAATATTCCTAATGTCTGTGTGCCTTTAAGGAAAGAACAGAGGCGCCCATAAAACTTTTGTCAGCACTTGCTTACAGATTCCATTCTGCTGCGGAATATGTTAAGGAAGTGCTGTATAAATTTAGTTTTAATTGTTTTGTACACACGCCAGTGAAAAGGAACTGATTGGATACAGTTCACAGGGAGTATATTAATGTGTTATTTTCATATGTTAATTGGTTTTGCATAATCTCTCCCCTTGCATGGTTTAGGAGTACCTGGCATTGAGGATGCGGTGATTGGGGGGGAGGGGGGTTGCGGGGGGGACTAAGGAGAGGGAAAGGCTCCAATTTACATAAAATCAGCTCCTTCAAACATTAAATAATAATGCGTCTGTGAGCTCGAAGGTGTGTTCAGTTAGCAGAAAACACATCTTTATAATTTATACACCAGCTGTTTCAGTCCATTCTCCTCCCCTCCTGTTTTTAATGAAATCTCGTTACCGGAGAATTGACTGGGGTGAATTGAGATTTTAATCCTATTGACGTTCCGCCGTGGAAAGGCACACTGGTGGGAACTTTTAATGGAAGAGCCCTGTAATCAGAGGACACTTGTATTCAGCGCGCTACAATAATGAATCTCATCAAATGTTAAAGCCAGGCCCGTGTGTGTGGGGCTCAAATTTCAAGGTTTTTGACCATCCCCATTTGAGGCATTCCTCAGGGAGCGTGTGATTACTCAAGTTTAGCAGTTTATTGCCTCATCTTTCAATAGCCACTGAAGCACAAAATTCTCATCTAGGTTACTCTTTTTTTCTCTCCTCCTTTTTCCCCTTGCGAAGAACAGGGCAATATAGACTGCAGAATGGCAGGAAAAGATCCTGCTGCATCACAGTTAGCTGTATTATTTTATTAGACACAAACATGCACACGCACACACACACACACACACAAATACACACAAGCAAACACACACATGCGCACGCACACGCACACACACATGCAAGCAACACACACGCACACACACACTCACACACTCAAACACACAAACATGCACACACACAAAACACACATGCAAGCAACACACACACACACACAAGCAAACACACAAACATGCAAGCAACACACACACACACACACACACACACACACAAACACACAAACATGCAAGCAACACACACACACACACACACACAAACACGCAGACACAAACATAAATATACAAACACACACATAAGCACACACACTCAAACACACAAACACATACACACACAAACACACACATAAACACACCTACTCACACGTCAAGCAGGATAATGAAATAGATTAGTAAGAACATCGATACCTGTATGACAATGCCCTTGATCTGAGTAGGGAAACCCTTCTATTTCCATGGTTTTATATCCTCTCGATGAGACCGGAAGCATTATGTTACATATTGTGGAGGCGCTGCAACATACGGGTGCTGCACGGTGGTTTGTAATGGCTCGGTCTGACACAGGAATGCCATTAAAGGGAAAAGGTTTTGTAGAAAATAAAGCTTTCTGGGGCAGAGGCCGAACAAACAGTTTCACGCAGTGTCTGCACATCTGAAATATTGAGCCACCTCTTCAATTCTCTCACGAGAGATCAAGCAGAGGCAGACCAGGCAATCTTCCCGGCCAACTTTGATGGCTGGCTGATTTGGTGAAACGAGCAGGGCTTCCTCATTTTCATTGCATCCCAGTCAGGCAAAGCAGAGGGTAAATCACACACAGGTGATCAGGTTTCTCATCATTTTCTTTGATGTATTTTTTTCCCCAGTAAAGCACGAATCTAGTCAGGAAGAGAAACGCTGTCTGAACTGCCATGTTCCTGTTAATTACAGGTGCAGTCATCAAATCGAGACGGGTTCCAGGTACTGTTTAAGCCAGCAGTGCCTTGTAGTGGTTATGGAGCTGGGCTTGAACAAAGAGGTTAGCAAGGTTCAAATCCCCATTGGAGTACAGCCATTGTATATCCAGATACATAAATGGGTAATATGTTGAATAATAAAACGGGGCTCTGGGTTAGGGTGTCTGCTAAGCAAATAAATAATGATAAAATGTGACACTTGAAGCCATCCTCAGCTTGACATGAGGGGGCCCCTGTTATGGTTCAGTTATCCTCTGGCAAGTTTCCAAGGAAGGCTATATTTGTATTTCAGCAAATATTTGCTTCTGTCATCTCTGGACACACTAATACGTAGGTATAATGCCAATCTAGCTATATCTGAGATAAATCAGGTCTTCTGCATGTTAACATGTACAGCAGACTTAAGTGAAACAAGAACAACCAGTGCAAGCCAGAGCTGGTGCACAGGTCATGTGATGTCATGTTCTGTAAGGAACAAACACGATCTTTCCCTGTAAAAGAAGAGATATTTCTAATTAGGAGAATGTGCTGCCCTGCTGGCTGCTGTACTGTGAATCCCAAAACAACGGTTTTTTTTTCTTTAATGACACCAGTGTCCTATTGTTTCGCTGGTTGCAGTGATGTCATGTACATTCAAAGCCCCCACATGACCTTTCAGATTCAGAGAACGTTCTGATTAGGCCGGCGCATGGCCCTGCTGGTGTGCAGTCAATGCCCTCCCTCCTCGGTCACCTGGTGTTTAAGCCAACATCACAAGTTGTAGTAATCGAAAACGCTGGCATCTGACCAGAGAAGGATCTGACTTGACCATGCAAGGTGTCCTGAGTGAGACTCAGTGGGGGGGTGGGGTGGGGTGGGGGGGGGGAGTGTGCTGTCTCTGCAGACGCCTAGAGAGACAAGGTGAAAAACAATGACACTTAAAGCCAGTGTCCCCCTTGGGATCCCCTGGTAACATCCTCTAATTGCTTTCTGTGGCGGAGATGCATGATGGGATTCCGGACAATACGTGGAAATCAATCGGAAGCTGTTTCTGAGAGCATGTTTGCTTTTCTTACACTCCGCAGACAAACACTAATTCAGGTCAACAATTAAAGGGCACCTTGGGTTATTTACTCTTATTTTGGCAGATACGCTACCACTTTATTTGGAACATGAAATTAATTTCACGCAAACGTTTACTTGAACAGGATGCCTGGGAATAAAACGTTTAGTTTGGACGTGCAGTACCAAGCACTCTGTAAATCGATGTCTTATGAATGCTCGGCCTAAACTGAGAAAGGAGACCTGGAGCGCTGATTGGCTTCATAGGAGCAATGAAGAAGGGGGTCATTGGGAGCGGAGTTCTTTCCAAATGTCTAAAAGAAAATGAGTAAAAAAAAGAAACTCCTTTTCAAACATTAATAACCTTTATTGAGGTGGCAAAGCAACATCCACGCACTGCGGACACAGGTAGACCCTGACAAAGGCCTATGCTGGGCCACAACACATAGGGGCTGCTTTTCAACCTTTATGATAGCCATGTCAATAGGGCGTAATAAAGGCTTGGTATAAGTGGTTGATATGTAAATGCTTGAAGTAGAAATGGTTGCTTTAAATGCTTTGGTGTATCAAACCGGTCACTTGCTCAGGGGTTTATTACCTTACAGGTGTTGCAAGAACTGCAGTGTAAAATAGTTCCAGCTTGAATGCCTGGAGTGCCTGTGGGAGAGTACCTAATTCCTCAAGTAGATACATATATAAAGACAGGGCACCTGATGTTATTATGCCTGGCTAGGTTTGCTAAGCTCTGTTGTTAACTTTTTTGCTCTCGGTTTGAAGGACCGACCTCACAGAGAAGCTGAGGGCACAGTACTGTCACTCACCTCGATGAGGACACCGCTTGGTGCACCAAGAAGCCAGTCGCATGGCAGCCACTACCTGAAAAGAAACATCATATAACATTACCCGGTTCGATATCTGCAGTACTGCAGGTGAACAGAAAGGCAGAGACACAATCCCCCATGAGCTAAACGCTGCTCTGAATGAAAACAAAGTGAGATCTCAGGCTCTCTTCCTGTTCTCCCCCCCCCCCCCCCCAGCACCGTTAAACAGTGTTAACCAATCATTTCACAGCCGTTTAACCATGAGCAATGTGACTACCATGTGAGAAAACTAAAAGCAGCCTCAGAGCAGTTACACAGAGCCTGGGGTTTTTACAGCATGGATGAGGAGAGCCTGCAGTTGCAAACCAGTAACTTCCTGGGAAAGCTTTCTGAGGTCCATTCATTGATTAAGGATTCCATAGATATAATGAACCTTCCGCCATCCATTAGAAAGCCTTAGTCTTTTTTCTTCCCATTTCTGAAATGAATATCCTGCCCTGTCCCTTCAAGTGAATTGATCCACCATCTTCTCTCCAACTGGAGTATTGATAGAACTTCCTGTGTGTAGATGGATAATGAGGACTGTTACATGAACCACAGAACATCATACAGTTAAGCAGGGAGGGTGCAAGAATCACTTTATGAAGAATTGGGTGTGTTGGGAAAATTGTGCAATGCTACGGCCTAACTGCCACTTTACAGACCTACAGATATACAATGAAGTTAGGTATTAAGAATATACATTACTCTACACATAATATACAGTTTCAGCATTTGCACAGCATGTATGTGTGGGAGCTTGCATCCTATAAATATGTAATAACTCTACAATGTGGAATTGACTATAGCATGACACACAATACCTTTTGTTAGCATATTGTCTAAACTTTTATTGATTAGTGCATATAACTTCTTCATTATTATATACCAATTGGGGCTTAAGGTGTTAAAATGCTATTCTCCTAATATAATACTTAGCATATAGCTTTATTCATTCTGTTGTTTTAAACCCAGGATGGGTTTTGCTTCGCATAAACGTAGAACTTATGCTCAAACCTACACAGTGTCTGCAAACTTCTACTAATGATAAAATAACAAATAAAAGCGATGTGCATTTTAAACAGTCACCTTCTTTGTTTACATATAATACATCTCATTCATATATTACTTCATAAATAGTACATGTCAAAATTTTTTATCTGTATGCAAAATTTTTAAGAAGAATCCGGCCTCCCGGGGAGTTACACTGGACGAACACTGCTCCAGACCCCCTCACTGCTCAATCAGAGATCAGTGTTTGCTATGGGGAGCTGGGGGAAGAGGAAGCCTCCAGTGTAAATCCGCCGTGTAGAGAGGAATTTTGAGAACAAATCCCTCCCATTGGCTGAAGGCACTACCACGCTGGGTACACCAGACAAAGGTCCTGTTTGAGGTTCAGGCTCCTGCCAAATATTTGCCTTTGTGTGGCCAGACCTGAGAGGCCGGGGGATGTTTTGCATCTTCATAACCTTCCGCCGTTCCACTGGCAGGGGGAGTGCAAACAGCGCCGTTTTTCGGGGGGTCTGCCCTGTCCCTCTTCTTCAGCATGACCACTGGTTGCGGTTGTATCAAAGGAATGGTTGCAAACACTGGTAAAATCAAGAGCAACCGCCACAAACCTGTCTTTGTCAAAAAACTGGGTTCCCAGGAGGAGAAAAAAAGATATTTTAATCTCACTGCATTCCATTTCTTGTATTTAAAAGACACTTTATTCAGGAAAATTGAAACAATCACTTTCCTCCACTGATCTGCTTCTATTTGGTTGTCAAAAATGTTAATCTTTCCTTCGGCCTGAAATAATGAGCTGGCTTTATTGGTCAAAGGCCATAATAATTTGAGCTCTTATTTTATAAACTCATTTCTGCAGACTGACATTGTGATAGGAGCAAGAATAATAAATCACAAACACGTCCCCGAAGATTGCATTGTAAATGTCAAACTAGACAGGAAATTGTAATTAAAGAAAGGAAATTGCTTCAAAGAAGCACTTGATTTTAAAATGAGCTAAGCATGGAATTTTGTAAGCATTTAATTATGGCCCAATTTGCAGAGACTGTTTAGTTTTTTTCCCGCTTTCTGTCTCAGTCTTATTATAATTCTCTCGTCTGCAGCATGGTTATTCAGGGCTCCTGATGGAGAAGAGAGTGGATCTCTTTGACCAGGATAGAGCTTAATTCTTATTGCTCTCTTTAGCAATTTAGGTGATGGTTTGATGATATACTTTCATGCAATTATCACTGTGTACTCTGCTCTTTAAAGTTTCTATTTAGGTGGAGATAAAAGGCATTCAAATCACAATGGTCTTTCAGGAATTTGGTCCATTTTTGTGATCTAACCCCAAACGTTTCAATAATTACATGCCGTCTTCTGGGAAGAGGTACCTGACAGCTGTAGAATTGAATGAGCAACAAAAAATATTGGATTCCACCCATTACTATTTATTTATGCAGCAATAACAACAACAGAATGCAGGGAAGAGATTATTTTCAATAAAGCTATTGGTTACAAGCGTTCTCAGGCAATGTCGACTATTCTGAAGGAGACGTTTATTTGCTGCTTCTCATTTCAAAAGCTTCCTCTAAAATGAGCTTTCCTTCACTGACTTCTCTACAGAGGGGAAAACTTTGCATCCTTTGTGACTCACAGTTATCATTCTTTTGCTTGAAATAATTTTGCAGAACCACCCAGTATCTCTTGTATACATGTCTGCAATAAGAATCTCTTAAATACATTTCTGCATATCTTTATGGGGAGACAATGGGATGCTTAAAAAACACTAAATGGGGACAATGGCATATCACTGTTCATATTGTTCAGAAATGGCAACTGTACAGTATGTGTAACATTACAAAATTTTACAATAGCGAAAGCATTCTCGTAAGTGTCTACATTTAGAGAAATGGCACTATTAATGAATTTGTGTGAATTCAGATGACTGATACTGGAGTAATTCACATAATTCAGTGAAAATGCCTGACTTAAAAATCAGAATGTAAATGTAAAATCCTGAAAATCACACCACAGGACCACAGAGGCAAGTGAAGACCCACCTGGAAATTGACCTGTTTGGCGCTGTGTAGCGACTATTCTCTCCAGCCTTGTGTGATGTTAGAGCAGATCTATTTTTCGTTATTAGGAGAGTGTGGGGAGATGAGGGGGTGTTGGGCTGAAACCCCCAGAGTGATGCTGTCCCCTGCTGGGTGGGGTAGCACTGCTAGGGGCCTCTCCACCTTGGCATTTTGGATCTCGGCCTTCATGGTGATGTCACACTACCACCCCACAGACCGTCTGAGCAAGAGGAACAACAGAATTTCAGCTGAAGAGATCAATTATAGATAGAAGGAAATGAATGGGCAAAGTAATTTAATAAATTATTGAGTTGATGTCGTATATCTCGTACAAAAGCAAATGAAAAATTTGATTGTGTGTTTGGATGAAGCTGGATTTTAAAAAGAGCCTCAAAATTATATTTAATTATTAAAAAAAGAACAAAAGATGCATTTTAAAGGCAAATTATCTTGAGGGGGCTTTCAAGGGAGAGTAAAACTAATGAGGGCATTCAGAGCTGCTGTATATGAAAACAGTGTGACTAAGTGAATGCAGTGTTTGATCACTGGGGCTGGTAAGGCCAAAGTTTAAAACATGGCATTCCTGTCTGTTTTATTTCCGATTTGGATAGAGCATTTCCTCTCACTTGTATCATTCAAATATTTTATTGGTTTGAGAATTTGACTCAAAATTAAACTTGTATTTTGAGACTTAAAAAGGGAGGATGACTCACCAGCCGCAGTGAAAAGGAAAATAAAACTGGTGGTGAATTAGTTTCACTACTTTATAGTTGAGTTTGGACATTTGCTCTTTTTGAACTGTTTCAGAAGGCAAGGGTGGAGCGACGGGGAGCGTTAATTTATGCGCATCTTCCGAACCATCGTACCCAGGACTCCAAATGACTTCAGAGTCCTCAGAATCAAAGGAAATATTGGATGGAATGGATCAGGTTCTTGGATGAGGTGCAGCGCAGTTGAAAAGCCGTGTTGGGGTCCTTTCCTCTGCGCAGCTGAAAAGCCGTGTTGGGGTCCTCTTCTCTGCGCAGCTGAAAAGCCATGTTGGGGTCCTCTTTGCGCAGTTGAAAAGCCGTGCTGGGGTCCTTTCCTCTGCGCAGCTGAAAAGCCGTGTTGGGGTCCTCTTCTCTGCGCAGCTGAAAAGCCGTGTTGGGGTCCTCTTCTCTGCGCAGTTGGAAAGCCGTGTTGGGGTCCTCTTCTCTGCGCAGCTGAAAAGCCATGTTGGGGTCCTCTTCTCTGCGCAGCTGAAAAGCCGTGTTGGGGTCCTCTCCTCTGCGCAGTTGAAAAGCTGTGTTGGGGTCCTCTTCCCTGCTCAGACACTGAACACACAGGTCTATGACGATGGGGCCATGGAAATGGACTCACACAACATTCTAGTGTCCGCCCCTGTTCTTTAAGACGAAAAATATTCCCAGTCGCTATTTTTAAGATGAAAGCATCTCTTTTGGGAATGGCAAAATTAGAATTCTTTTTTGCAATTAGTTCATGCCGTGCAGTCGACTGCTTGTTGCCGGCGCTCCCTTGGGAGACAAATATTTGTGTGTTAGCACGACAAAAGGACGCCTGCGATCCCTGCGTATGAACCACAGGATGGAAGAATCAAGGAACTCTCTTTTTGCTCTTCATGTTGGTGTAGCTTAGGTAGATCTCCGTATCTCTTAATCTTCAAAAGTCTTTCTTTTTCAGCTGAGCCTCACACACGCACAAACATACACATGCAGGCACACACACACACACACACACACACACCGCACCCAGATAAGCTACACACATGCACACACAGCATGTTGCGTTCTTTCATGCTTGTGTACTCGTAATGTGAAGATCAATTCGTTGTGTAGGGCCTGTCCGGTTCTGTCACCTTTATTCAGCTATAGATTTTTCTGCTTTTCTTTCTCCTCACTTCTCTCCTTTCATAGCCTCACTTGTCAGTCTCATAATCTACATTATGTCATATGAGCCTGGTGATGTCAACACTCTGAGAAATAATTCTGCCCAATTGTCAGGGATATGTTTGCTAATAAGCCAATGGTCAGTTAATTCTTCTCTTTAATTGGTGGTCTTTTTTATGTGGGACTCCAATTGTGATTCAAACCAGATCAGTCACTGAACTGTAACAATACTGGCTAAACCCTGCAACTTTCCTGTCTGGAAACGTTAGCTTTCCTCTCATTGAAATCATCAGTGGACAGAAATGCAGCGGAGAAATGCACTCACAATTCATCTGATAAACTCCAGAGAGGAAAACAGCACAGAAAACATAGCAAATAAATGAACCAATCTAACATCCGTGGCCTCACAGAAACCACAAGCGGAATTAAGAGCAGCTTTGTGTGATTAATTGTTTATATCAGTGAAAAGGGAGGCTAAAAGCTGAGCTTTAATTGAATGTGAAACTTTGGTTTAGCTCTGAACTGAACCACTTTATTGAATTGCTTTCTCACACTTAAAATGTGCTTTCAGTACAGAACTCATTCTGAATAAAAAGGGTGGGAAAATCAATTATTATTTATTTTGCTTAAAGTGTACAGTGTTTGAGCACTTCAAAGTTCAACTGGAAGTCTGTGCTGCATCCTGATAGAAACACTGCACTGGCAATAGTCTAGTCTTGGCTTTGCATGCATTGCCTATGGACTGAACTTGTGAAGAAGCTGATGCATGTCTTTAGGCCTTGCAACAGCAATGGAGCAGAAACAGGTGCTAATGTAAAACCATGCAACTTCACTAATGAATCCAGTTACAGTACATATTCTGAAGTATTAAATTATCATAAGACTTTCTGCTATTTTGACAATTCAAATGAGAAATGTTTTGTGTGCATAAACAGTTCAACCTAATGAGAAAAAAAAAATAGATGACAAAAAACTAGAATGATTACAAACCTCCCCATGGCATCTGGCATTACATGAAATATAAGAGACTACAGGCGAGTATGGTCCTGTGGGATTGCAGGCCACTGTTACTGGAGCGCTTGCACAGTTGGGCTTGGATTCCACTTTTTGGGAAACATCCACATATTTGGACTCTGTGTAGGCCCCATGCTTATGCATTTCTTTTTGAGAAATCCATGCTAAGGTGACCATCCATATGTAGTTTTTCTGGTAGGCTAACTCAACCGGGTTGCCTATTATAAAGATTCTGTTTGGTTTTAAGTGAAAATGGTCTCAAAGCATATATGTTATCATGGATAGCTAGCTAGCCAACTGCAGAATTACATTTGAAACAGAGGCTGAACTATAAGCATAGTCAAGCTATAACTAGACTGAGTCAGCCCAATGCGCATTAATTTAGAATGGTGATTGAACTTTTGTGGGTGCTTCTTCATAGCCACGTGTATATGGACAAATAATGCACACGCCCTGGCCAATCATGATCGAGTAGTCAGCCAAACCATTGTAAATTGGTTCTGTGGGTGCGCAACATTTGTGAGTCGAGAGTAATACTGCTTGTATCATGTCTAAAACTGATTGCATTTATTGACGCAATAGGCTAAGTATTAAGATTTTAATAAAAAGCTTTGAAACTTTATGGAAATGCATGCATGCATTTTCTATACAATGAGTGGTGCCACCCAGCCAAGAAACGTTTAAAAAAAAGATTCTTAACTATTCTCGGAATCGATTAGGAATCGAGCACATTATGCAATCACTGTGAAAAAATTGAAAATCACCATCCCTAGTATTTATAGCTCTGATGACTCATTCTGCTTACCCCCTTCCCTGCAGAAGGGTTAGGGTTAATATCAAATTAATTTCTGGGTATGCGTGTATGCATGTGTGTATGTATGTATGTGTGTGTGTGTGTGTATGTGTATGGTATGGGTGTGAGAAGTAGAGAGAATGGTAGCAATTAAGTCACCCATTAGTAAGCTTATAAAGTGCAGGTGCCACCAGATCACTGAAATGTCCAAGCCCTTTTCCTGTATTGTAATTGAATTACTCACCATAAAGGCGTTGTATTCTTCTTCTCTTTCAAGGAGGAGTGGATGGGGAATGAGAGTGTTGTGGAGGGGGGGATCCTCCTGTAACTACCTGAGAAAGCAGCACATCAACTGCTGTTAGAGCTGACTTGAAGGTTAAATATTAGGAAGGAATCCAATTCCTCTTGTCTATTCAGCTCAGCGGTGTGTTAGATTGCGGCTGGAGTGTGCTTACAGAGTGTGGGATATGAAGTAGGCTAATCAATCCCCTCCGCTTCATTCATATCAGCCTCCCCCCCCCCCCCCCCGGGCAGGGCTTCTGCTTTCCGAAAGCCAATTCCACACGAAATAAGAACTGTGACCCGCAGCTAGACGGTGAAGTTGAGTTTTTTCCCCCCTTCATGATTAATCTCTTCTTGGGTGGCTTTCAGTGCAGGAGAGGGGGATGAGAGAGAGAGAGCGGGAGGAAAGGAGGAGTGGAAGGAATAAAAAAAAAAAAAACAAGGAAACATACAAGTGGCTGCCTTGTGATGGGCAATTTCCTTTTTTTTTTTTCTTACTTCTGAACAAGCCTCGGTGTGCTCGACGAGGCCAGCTTATCGGCAGGGCGAGAGAGAGCGAGCGGGAGAGAGAATTCATTTTTTGACGGGGCCTCATTGACAGTGTTGACATTGAGAAAATGAACCACCTGATGTGACGATTAAACGCGGCCGCCCGTAATGGCGGTCTGAACCGCGCCGACGGTGAAACTTTAAGGCGTGGCTTTTCAGCAGGCCCCTGTCTACCGAAACGAAGGCTCTGGACTTCTCCGGAGACGGAGAGCTTTGTGGAGCGTTTGTTGACTAATATTGAAGGATACAGACAGACAGACAATTATGCTGGTTGAAAATAGCCCCGTCCTGACCTTCCATTAGAATACACTTAAACCAACAGTCTGGTAAAAGTATACATTTTTACCAACACCTCTTAAAAAAGTTTCACTTTTATATCTTCTTGTTTTCGGAAGCATTTTCACCATTTTGATTTTTTTTTTTTTTTTAACTGTGAGTGACAACTCTTTCGTGAGTCATGGAAATTCTGTTAAACAGCATCAGAAATGGCTATTTCTAATGAATGCTGCCAGCCAGCTTGTGTGCCAAGAAATATCAGAATCAAGCAAAATGTGATTTAACCTTGAATTTACACATTTTATAGGCTATAGTGATGGCTGTCACTGACCTAATGGCTGTAAGCTAGATTATCCACTAGTTTTTGGTTTGCGCACAATAGGTACTCTAGGTTTAACGCATTGTTAACCCGTGCCACTACCCACCCCAGTGTTTTTTGGTAGGGGAAGACATCTGGGACAAGGTGGGGATGACGTTCATGACTGTTTGAGCTGATGTTTAGGACTACCCTACCAAAAAGGGCAAAAAGCATTTAGACATGATGATCAGCTGCATCCAACATGGTTCCATAGGTCCTGATGCTGGCGGGTTGCTGTAGTGCTAATTTGCAAACCAATAGTGGACTGGCAGCTGGCACCGATGGTGGCCTGATAGCTGCTTGCTTGCTAGATAAGATCAGGTATGAGAACCATGCTAACTGACACCTGTTGCAAGAGAGGAATAGAATATCCCATTAAAAGCTAAATGGACCCTCTCTACTATTGTTCGTTCAAATGAAAATTCTGCCAAAAAAAGCATAAAATATAGCCGCCACCAAGTTACTATTTTCAGTAATAGATGGTCCTTAAAACACAATATCACTCCTGAGTTATGTTCAGCCAGGTAGATTTCACATAAGTGGTTCTCTTGAATTTCTGTAAGGCAGGCTGGGAACTATTTTTTTGTGGGGGGGGGGGGGGGGGGCCTGTCTTTTGGCCGCATGGATTCACTAGGGGGGACAGCGGCAGGGTGGGTGTGTCACCCGAGCAGGACCGGAGCCGGTGGCGGAGGGGGCCGGGGGGCCGGGGGGTGGAGATCGATAGGAAGGCAGAGATATATGGGTGAGGGCAAGCAGCCTTTCAGAGGGGAACATTTGTGCTTCATGGCCCATTGGAGTGAGTCAGAAATCTCCCTGGTCAAACTTCTGCTAAAGTCTCCGTTTGTCAAACTTCAGCAAATTCAGCAAGTTATTTATGAAATATTTGCTCAGATGTACGACTGTATTGTATTGGATAAAAGCGGTTGAGATGCTTAGCAGCTATTCAGGTATGCAATTGAAAAATGTTGGTAGAACTGACACAAGATAGCTCCATGCATACTTCTTCATTTCGTATGGTGTGGGATATATGCAAAATAATATATGTAAAAAGTGAACACTAAGGTGATATTTAAGTGTTTATTTATTTGAAATGTGATCTGTGAATCATTTGGATTTTGTTAAGCACACCACTGATGGGTTACTGATGAGTGGTTCAGACATCTGTAAGTATACTGGACTAATGAACTCCATTAAAAGCTGCAGAAGAAAATGGCTTTAAAATGCAGGCTGAAGGCCTGGAGAGAATAATCCCAGTCAGTTAAGTTAAAATCACTAGCATTACGACAAGCGCTGCATTAAGAAAGATAACTTCACACGAAATTGCAGCGTAATGTAAATACTGTTTTTTCTTCTTCAATGACACAAATAACAAGGACCACACTTAGCAGCTGAAAACAAAAATCATGTTTTAAGGCTCCCGTATTAAGACCTCTGCCCACATGAATGAGTTACTTGTAAAACTAATTTTGCATGAATTATTTAAGCTTGAAGATATAAGTACTGGTGTACTGCACCCACGGGGCTACTGGCATTCAAAGTAACATTTTACAGGCTCATAAGCACCACTGAAAATCAAGCCATCGCTTCTCTTGCAGATTCACATGACACTCTCTGTGTTTAAGGCCCTCGTTCAGTACAAATACTAAGAGTCATTTTATGGCAGAACCAATGCACAGTTCTTAAGTTCAGTTATCCAGTCCTCCGTATGCATTCTGCCCCTGCTACATATACACAGCATGACACTTCATGCTTTATTTGTGCACTCTTCACTTCCTTGTAGCCAAACTCCAAGTAACGTTCCCCAGGGACTCTGTAGGTTAAGGCACTCACCACAAGCAAAGGCTGGGTTTTAATGGTCCTCTGACAGTTGCACCATAGACATACACTTTATATATTTGGGAAATGCTACTATTTTCAAAGTGGATTAATTAAAAAAAAAAAAGTCCAGTGCAAAATAATTAATTAATAATAATAAAAAATGTGCCATTCTATATTCATATATCATTTGTCAGTGGAAAGTTTCAGTTTCCACATTTTAAAGGATATGTTGAATGTTGAATAATTAAGTTGGTGAAGTGAGTTTTTTCTCTCTCTCTTTCCCAATGAGGACAACAAATCCCCCCCCCCCCCCCCCAGATTTGCGCATTAGGCCCCTCTTCTGCTTTTAAAATATCTGACAGAAGGCGGGGTGCATCCAGTCAGACTCCTCCCCTCGTGCACGAGTGACAGGCCTCTCAGAGAGGCCTAATGCGCTGTCATTAGTGCCCTGCTCTCGGCTGGCTCGATCTCCACCAATCTACCTCCGTCTACCTCAGGCCATCTGTCCCAGTCAAGCAGAACCGCAAAGGGTGAGACAGCACACCTTTATTTTTTATGTCCTCTTATGGGCCAAATGCCTCCACTCTACACCGCTACCTCTGGGAGAGTCCACTAGCCATCTGTGCACCCTTCTTTATGTGGATTTTTAAAACGAACATTTCAAATGAAAGAAACATCCACACCTGTGTCTGGGTGGAGAGGGGAGGGTCCAGGGTTCTGTAACCCATTCCTACTTTCATAAACATTTGACAGTATTGTTTTCTTTCTTTTGCCGTCCTCTTTTGGTTGACCATTATATGAGGCTCTCCTTACAACCACCTAAAATGGTCACTCATCTTTGTGTAGGTCAACTCAGATCTCAGATTCCCTTATCTGCCCCCCCCCCACACCCCCCAACCCCCCCAAAAAAATCTTTCTGTTCAGGAGAGTGCTCTGTAGTCGGCAGAGATTATGTTCTTAAAAGGCCAAAGATTTCAGGCTGTTCCCTGAGAGCTGTCACTGGTTTTAGTGGGCGTTTTTTTAGTTTTTATTTTTTTGAGTGAACAATCTGCTTTGGTATAGGACGACAGCTGATGCAGGATGCCTTGAAAAGCAGTGAAATTACAAACGACAACCTGAAAACAATGCATATTGTATACGAGTTTATAATGTTTAGTTTAGCTGTGAATAGTGGAGGTACTAGCGGAGGAATCACAAGTGGTGACTATAGCGGCAGCATAAACAAGCTCTTTTCAAAGATGGCTACATATTGCCATCGCCATCACAAGCTTAAAATATACATTTCAGGCTTATGAAATAACCATGCCACAATGCCGAATAATTTACATGTTCTCAATTTTGGTTGGCATGGAGAGGAGATCCTTCTTAGCTTATCAGTGCTTAAAGATGCATCTTTTAAAGGCCGCAGGCATATGGCACAACCTAAGGAATTTAATGATTTAATAAATCCGAACCTGCTGGCTCTCACTAAAGGAAGGAAGGAAGGGGTGATGGGGAGTTTATACTCAAAGGGTCCTGTCATTATCTCAGGAAAGAGGACGTGGGAGGATGAAACGCTTTTCTGAAACCTTTTTATTTTAAGGTCTCCATTATGTTTTTATGATTTAGGCAGCACTGTTTTCCAAGTGGCTACACGGTGTAGTACAAGCCTCTTAAAGTGCTGATTAATATGAAATTGCATGGAAATCTTCTTCTCTTTTCCACTCTAAAGGACTTTGATCATCCAATCCTGTGGCACACCCATCAGCCCGTTCCCCTAGGGATGAGCTTTGCTTAATTGATTTAGCCAGGAATAATCAATGTGGCAAAAAGGATGTATTCCAAAACATAATCCGCAAAGAATTTTAAATCTGCATCATGCACAGGCAACCAGTTAAGTGCATCCCAGCCTAAAACTAACCCTCTTGTTCCTGGCATCGTGAGTGTGTCACATTGCTATAGTCTTTGCTATGGAAATGTTGAGGAAACGTTGTGCAAACGTTGTGGAAACGCCGCGTGTCCTCTGCAGTGCCTTGGGTGCAGGTCCTGGACTATTCTAATCATATTTAACAGCCTGTGCCTAACTCTGAACACTGAACTGAATACAGGCCCGAGATTGGAGGGTTTCCAAACAATCCGGAGCTCACCCAAGCTTAGAATTGGTTTTCTGTGGAACATCTCCCTCCTCCCTTTGGGCACCTCACCAATCTGACCAAATTTGTTCCATGGCTGGTTCTGAGCACCAGGAGTGGTTTCACCTCTCTCACTGCGGTTCCTGCAATTCACACATTCTTTGCAGAATTTTTTTTTTTTTACCAGTCATATAGTAAAAGGAGAGGTCCTTGGGGTGCCTAAGACCAAGCTTTACACAGTGCTAGACACTCTCTATAGACAGTCGGAAATATGACAAGCCTGTTGGGCTGAATGGCCCCTTCTCATCATTTGTCATGTAGAATATTACCTGTGGGATCTGGTGCAGTGGGCCCCAATGCTGCAAATATTATAACACAGGATTTGTTTAGTGATGAGAACGGGCCATTCAGCCCATCCAGACCTGCCATTTTGTCTGATGTCAAGAGATGGCACTGCATCATGCCTGCCTGGTCTTCAACTCCCCAGGGAGGCCCTGCCTCTGCTACATAACCTGGCAACCTAACTGGCCCTTTCTTGGAAGGTTCCCAGCTCCGCTGCCAACACACAGCATTGGTCAGTCACTGATTAGCCCTCATGCAGTATTGCACCCAAAGACGATATCTTGAAAGGCCCATGTGCTTTTCCACTGAGTGTATGCAACTGGAGGAACATTTCCATCGTGGTGTAAAATTATCTCCAAGCTTTAAATTTCACAGCCTTTTCCAAGTAGAGGTTCCCACTTTCCATTCTACACCTACACTGGGAAATAGCCATTCCCTCATCACATCAAGTCTTAGCTTCACTCAAGTCCAGAGGTTTTCTGTTGAGAAACAGGCCCTTGCTTGTCTGCAACACATAGAATCTAATCCAAAAAACAAATCCAAATGTTGCACTCTACCTTCAGTGTTCGTACCATCCATTTATCATTAAAAACTGAGTCATTATAAACAATAACAACAGCAGAAAAACCCTCAGGCTGAGGGCAGCACTTGCATTCGACTGTAGCAGCCTGTCATAATTAGACAAGGAGAGGATCAGTGAGATCAGCCCAAGCATTCCCCTGACTGTTCCCCCCCCCCCCCACCCACACCCTCTGAAGCTTTAAACAAGACCTAACCCAGACTAGTCAGACTAATTTCACACACGTTCACATACACAGATCAGCTCTAATGCTCCTCGTGCCACTCATTAAAATTCAATATGTCCTCTTCATTGCCCTTGGGCAGGGCATCGCCTCTCGCTGAACTTTTTTGTTTCTTTGCTGTTTTAATGTGAGACAAACACTCCATGGCAGAAGCACCTGTCCGTATGATATATTACGGAAGTACAATGCAGCTACTAAAAGTTGATATACTGTAATTGTGTGAGATAATTAGAGTTATAAAGCCCCTGTAAATGCCCCATTGGGATCGGGGATATGAGATTGTCCACAGGAATGCACGCCTACTGCTTTTTTTAATTTAAGGGATGAGTGTTAGTGGAAATATCGTTTAGCCCTGTGATCACATTGGAGGTTTACATTTAGATAAAGACCTGAATGCCCCATAAAGCATTACTTTAGAGTTGAAGATAAGTGTGTGAATTAGGAGGCCGTTAATACGCCTGAACGTAAACTCTCCCGTCACCCGGGCAGTTTGAGTCCACGGGCAGCCGCCTCCCCTCTGCAGCGAAAGCACATAACCAAAAAAAAATAAAAATCTTGAAATAATTTAAACTAATTTCTCTTTGGGTATCTACAAAAAAAAGTATGTGTTATATGAGGACTACGAATAGACTGGATTTTTTTTTTTTTTCCTATAAAAGGAAATACCTTTGCAGATAAAAAACTGGAGAGAGAATGCTAGAACTTGCTATATTAATAGTGGTCGTGGTGGTAGTGGGGGGGTTATTTTCCCCTTCCCATTTTTTTTCCAGGCAGGCTTCACTCTTCTTTTCCTTCTTCTACTTTTTCATTCACAGCTCAAATTCATTAAACAGCGTCATTCCACATTAGGCCTCACGTGTTCACAAACTTAATTTATCTTGCGTTGGTTTCAGTCTCCCCACAAAACATTCCTGCTTTTGTGCTGTGGAACTGTAGCACATCGTAGTAAATCAAAGTGAAAGCAAGGGGAATCCTGCTGAACGCCATGCCACACCAGCATCCTCTCCTTTAGGTCCCTTTGCCTATATGTGCAAGGTGGACCTGGGAATTGTGGGTAATCTCTGGCATGTTTGTTGACACCTGTTCCCCTCTCCATTTCCAAAGCACTGCGGAACCAGGCTAAGTCAATGGCTATGTTCCGTTACGCATATTTGTGGCCTCTTTAGAACACATAGCAAGTACGGTCGCCGTACTAGTAAACATCTATGCCCACTTGCATGTGCTCTTTCTTCCCAGATATTATTGCACATAGCAAACATCATTTACCTTAGCATCCCCCTGCAAAATCCTGCATCATCAGCTTTAGCGTGATTTGGGTGTGCCCCTCATTGAGATACTCAAACCTTTTCAACAGAAGAACTGTTTTGACTCATTGGAAACATATTTGCATCCAATTCATTAGAACATTTCTGACATTTTCAAAAGATATGGGGAAAGGATGCAGGTGTCCAAAGACCAGGCCAAACATAGCCAAACCTAGGCAAACCTATCCAAAACCCTTATTGAAACACATTATTATGTCCTATAAGGACGCAATCAGAGGGGAATGACCGTTAGATAATCCACTTCTAGGCGACCCCTCTTCAGTCTGGTCACTGCAGCCCTACAGGAACACACAGCCGCAGGAGTGGGAGCAGGATTGGCGGCAGAGGGAGTGGAGGGACCAGATGGAGACAGGGAGTTCTTTTTCCAGACCTTTTGGCAAATATAATCTTTTGGAGAATTCACTGTCATTTTGTAAAAGGCTTCAATAAATTGTACTTATGGACATGTGTCTATAGAATTGACTTATTACATTACATTTGGAGATGGATGTCTTTGTCACCCAAACACTGCTGCGATGGTTATCCTTATTGAGGCAATAAGCGCTCCCACGACAAATATTCAATTTTACTTATCGGTTGGCCAAATTAAAGCATTAGCAGTGTGATTGTATTGGGTGGGCAAAACCTTGCCAGTTTACTTGAGAAATCAGTTCATTTGCGAAAATGAACTGCTGAATTAGTAATTAGTAAATCTTTCTTCATTAGTACAGAGTAGCCAGAACAGCTGCGCAATCTCTAAAGCAGGATGGGATACACTATCCAAGAACTCAGTACAAAGCACAGTACAAAGGGTAATTTATGTTGAGTTTATAGAGTACAGGATTTTTAATAAAAACACTGAATCAGTCAGTAGAGAAACCATCCACTTTTAATGTCTTTCAATGGCCCTTTCCGAGCCAAAACCTCTCCAAACACCGCGCATTTTGAGTAGGGTAATAGCACGGAGTCATAATCTGGAACATTTGCGTTGAGATGTTCATTAAGAATACCTGAATATATATTTTTTCCTAATTCCTATTAATGGAAACATGCAAATGATTCAGTGGCCTTGGATGCTCCGATGATGTAACACATGTACCATTTAATATATTCGTCCATCAGGTAGGGATAACCTCAGCTCAAGGTTATTGCAGCGTGAGAAAAATGAGCATACCTGTGTATGCCTACTTGCTCCCGACAACTCTATAGACCATGACCCGCGAGCTAGTTTTAAGCACCACGCGTCACAAAAGAACCGTGCATAAACAGTGTCTATCATCTTTTATTAACCTTCACAAATAAAATGTTTTTTTTTTGTTTTTTTTTTATTCTCTCCCCCTCTCACTCCAACGTGTTTCAGATTGAATAAATTCCGGAATTTACCGTGGTTGCAGGCCAGCGCGCGGCACCCGTTGGGCGCGATCATTTAGAAATAATCGATTGACTAATGATGCCGTAATTTACGGCGCTCGTTAATCTCGCGACTCGCCGTGTTAATCAGACAAGTGGCGGAGTCCGGGCCGCGCATACCTAATGAGCGCGCTCACCGCCGCCCCGCCTCGCCCGGGCGGCGTATATCCCAAACTCTCCCCCTCAGGCAGGAAGCGCTGCCAGGAGACCTGCTGATTGATGCCTTACCCTCAAAGGGCACCTGAGGTGCATCTAGAAAACGAATAAATGGTGGACGCGGTGCAGCATCGTGGGCTTGTAAATGCGTTGTGCTTGGTGTATGGTACAGCGCGATGAAATATTGCCAAAACACGATGTTCATTTCATATTGCTGAAGTATTCTGTTAAATAAATGAAAAAATACGGCCTAATGTGTAACCTGTGTAGTGTATAAAATAATGAAACTAGTTGTGTGAGCTAGTAATGCCAATACATTGGTTTCAGAGAAATGCGGTTGGTGCACACTAAGTTAAGGTTTGGAAAAGGCCTCATTTTTAAAAACATATTGTTGTTCGTACATGCACAACTTCTTCATGCCGATTGTTTTTGTGACCCAAGGTAATTTTTTTCCCCTGATGAAAATATCAAATAAAATATGAACCGAAGTCTGTAAAAAGAGCACTTCGGTGACTCCTGCGCCTGAGCTAAGTCCCCAAAGAGTTCCCAGCTCATCAGGGAGTGAAGCTACATTGTAGGACCATTTATTGCATACAGTCCAGCTCAGTTCATTGGACTCTGCAGTAAGAATCGGCTTCATAGTCCGCACTGTTTGGGTTTTATTTTATTCATTTAGCTGAATAATGTGCCTAATGAAGAATACAATTTTGTTTTAATTGGTGTCAGTTATTATAAATTAGATTCTTTATTTTTTATTACTCAAGTCATAAATGGATTAATACCCTCCTCTAAACCCTTTCTGCAGTGTATCTGTACATAAATTAAGTCCATAAAGGTGATAGGTTTCATAACAGTCAATGGATTAGACTAATTTGACTACTTACATATGGTTAGTGTGGAGCTTTCCTTGTGAAGACGAAAGGGGCTGGATTAATGAATCTTAAGTTCATTTCAGGAAATGACAAACAAGATGCGTTTTAAAGATCAGCCGTGTTTTATCTGATACAACGTCATTTAATTACATAAAGCATTATTGCACTACATTATTTAATAAGCAGTATCTTTGTCAGTCAGGTGGCCCAGGGTAAAAATGTGCATGGTTAGAGTGTAGGCTGAGTCCTAGCCATGATTGGTGGCACTTAAACTGGGTGGGGAACCACCGGTGGAGGGGTTGATGTGAGTCATAAAATGCATACAATTATACTCACTGATTGTATATTATAAACTTTCAATTCATATTCACAATAATCAAATGAAACTCTGCACCTGTATCCACACTAGTATCTATTGCAGTTGATCTGATATATTTTTAAGACAAAAATGTATATATGAACGTGATGATGATGGCTGCATCGGGTGGCTCACGGTAAAAGTATTCGCTCATTAAGCAGGCCTTAATGAGAGTTTGGAAGCCAGTGGCACAAACGTGGCTAACTTTCTTCAGTGCTGTTGGCTGATTACAATCAGAAACCCACTGAGACACAAATGGAGGGACAAAATGGCTTCCTTCCATTAGGATAGGGAGGACTCAATTCATCCAGGGGTGCTCAAGTTACCTCTGCTTATGCACCCCTAGCCACTCCTCAGGAACGTAAATAACCAATTGCTCTCTGTGAGAGAGGGCCTAGCTCCCTGGTACTGTGGAGCATGTGGTGTGGAAAAGTATAAAGTAGTCACCGGCTCCCAGGCAAGTGCACGTGCCCAGCTGTAGCGGTCCTCGCTCACGTGCTGATGACACAACTGTGGTGTGATGGGAAAAGACAAAGTGCTGATTCCAAAATAGATCAAGAATAAATAAAAACGTTCATCACAGTGCATTGCTAAAATGGACGACTCGCAGAACCGGCCTAACTCAATAAGCAGTATAAGACTGCCAGCGCCCCCCTCCCCACCAGTCGTTCTAAAATATTTACATAATTTATAATGTTGAGTTGGGGGGGGGGGGTGGGGGGCGCAAATTACATCCTGCTTAGGACCCCTCATGGCTGGGCCTGGCACTTACTGCTCCAAGCTGAGAGGAAGTACAGCAGAGCAGCTTTTCCCCGCTACATGCAAAAGCTTGTTTTGCATCCCTTATTTATGGAGGTCATGAGAAAAGTAAACACACTGCGGAGAAATTGAAAACTTTGTTTTGCTAAATTACCTTTGGGGGTCCCAGTCAGTTGCACTTTAATATCGGAGAGCCCTGACTATAGGTGATTACTGTTTTAGCCTAGCCTACCAGCTGTTTACTTTTAGCAGGAAAAATGGGGAAATTGAGGTGCACGGAATTTCAATAACCCGCTGCGTTGCCACGGTGTCTGAGGCGCATCAGCACAATGGGTGCTGCGCGTGCTACAGAGCTTCCAGGACAGCTCACCTCCTGCGCAGAGAATATGTGCTCACGGGCAATGGCCCCCACGACGTTGGCACGACATACCACGCCACACCACACCATACCACACCGCACTGCGGCACGCCACCCTGCCGCATTTCAGTCGCGATGCCATGTCTGTTTCGCAGGGGGAGGAGAAAGAGGGGGAGGCGAAGAAGAAGAAGAAGAAGAAATACTTAATGCTTCGAACAGTCCTTAAAACGCACTGTATCCATGCCAGCCTGTGATAACTGGATGGCACTGGGGGTGGGGTGGGGGGGGACTTGCGCTAATGTCAGCTGAAGGGCACATGAGTAAACAGTGGATTGTCTGGCGCCAGGGGCCGGGGATTGGAAAGGAGAGGAGGGGGGATTGGGGACAGGCGAGGGGAGGGGAGGGAGCTGGGGACGGGAGATAGCCGGGCCAGTTCCAGGCAGCCTGGCTCCTGGCTTGCGAGGGCCTTCTCCCGGCGCTCATCCCCCACAACCCCCTGCGACTCTCCGGCAGAATTCCGGGCCCGCCGCTCTCTGATGTTGCTGTACGGTGGCCAGCATATTTATTTATTCATTTTTTGCCTTTGCATTTGTTTGGGAGTCCGGGAGCGAAGCTGCAACGCTTTCATTACTGCTGAGGACAGGATGAAATATGGATGGGACCAGCTCTGCTTCCTGACACCCGGGGAATACTGTCTCGGTTCACCAGCACTTAGGGCTGTGGAAATAACACATTTCCAGACCTCTGTGAGTTTATCGTGGGCTTAGAGGATAAGTTTGATGCTTTTTGCCTTTTTGGCAGCCGACAGCCTTCGTGTCGGAGGATCCCAAATTAATGGCGGATGTTGCAGTGATGAGGCGAACCTTTCAAGATAGCGTTCCCCTTGAAGCACCCGCAGTGTGACTTCACAAAGCATTTAATACACTTATAATCCTGATATAGTTTATCGCTGTGGACAAAATCACACAACTATGACAGACTGACTGACTGATTAAAATAACACTGTAGCCAATCTAGGTGCGATGGCTAAATATTACACTCTTTTACTCTGTTGTTGACCACTGACTTAACCTCTTGCTCGTGTAAGTATTTAATGGTCCCAGTCTTAACAGGTTTTATGTGGATGTTAGCTGTATGAATCTATGATTTGCATAATGGTTCTAGGTTGGCATGAGGTAATTTACATTTAGTGCTTTATTGATGTTGCACTTAAACCTGGCTGGTCTGGGAATGTTGTTAGCCAGGTCTGGCACAGTTGCTCACATAACTCTGGTGGATGCACTTGTGTTCCCTTTAATTGTAAATTGCTCTGGACAAGGAAAAAGGAAAGGAAAACAAATAAAACTTAAAATGATTATTGAAGAAAGGAGAAAATAGGGCTAAATAAGGTGTGGTTCCTTGTGTTAGGTATGATTTTAAATTCATGGCTTCACTTTAGATTTATTATCAAGAGAACATGCATGAAATTTTGTTAGTTAATGACGCTTTCATGCAAAAAAAAAAAAGAGACTGCAACAACTTTACAAAAGTTAACTTCAGAAGCTTAAACAAATCTGTTGCTGACATTCAAATACCAAGGCTGCCTGGACCGTAATTACATTTTAGATTTCAATGAGTAGTGGAGTCATGGGAACCAAGAAAAAAAAGCTGTCATTAAATCGTTTGACACTTTTGTTATGTATCACACACAGAAGACCAATATTGTACAGTAAGCGGAAATGTTAAGGGCAAGACAAAAGCCATACATCAAAAGTCAGATATGCCACGCTATGCTAATCAGCCTGACAGATTGCCACTTTGCAGCATTTCTTGCGATTTGTTTGGCAGCATAAAAACGTGCTTAAGAGAGCAACCTTTCCATCCTGGCCTGCACACAGTCGGCATGTTCAAGCCTGGAGGCCACGCCCCCTACCATGCCCTTCTGCCCTGTCTGTTCAGCTGGAATGCGCAGACTCGGTTACCACAGAGACGGTGGTTGAATGCTGTCACAGACTAGGAGTTGTGCATGATGGGAAAGATGTCCAGGCCTCCATCTTGTGATTGACCCCTGCTGGTGTAATAGGTGTAGGTAGCGGTGTCCTCAAGACATCAGTAATAATGTGAGCGTCCACTACAGGAACTGATGTCATCCCCTGGAGCTTAAATATGAAAATAATATGAATGGGGTCAGATTACACATGTTGTTTGGCTGCATCACTGTTGTGTCATAAACCCCACCTCCACAACTGTGCAGAAGAAAAGCACACAGCCAAATTTAAAAAATGTGAAATGGCTACTTTTATATGCAGCAAAACCTCACTTAGAATCACAATAAGCCTATTGGTCAACAGCAGGGCCATAGCAGCAATAGCATGCTTGTTTCTCTGCAACACGTTAATGCGTTTCCTTTGCTTTTAGAGTACTGCCTCAGCAAAGACACTCTGAACATGACTGAAGTGTGCGCAGAAAGTTCAGAGGAGAATAAGTCTGTTGGGGGTGCGGTAAGGGGCCAGGAAGAGAGGGAAAAGAGAGCTTAATTGAACAAATTAATGAGCAGTTCTTTCTCTCCATCAGGGACGCACCAGTGCACTTGGAGTAAGATTGTTTGACAGTTTATCTGTGATAAATAAATGCACTCTGAGCTAATTATCTTTTTGAGCTCTTAGGGGATGAGAGGCAGGGTGCCCATCTGCGTTCAGCCGACAACAGCAGCACACAGAGGCCTGTTTACCGCCCCCTGCTGCCCGCACCTCCCGTGGCACCCCGGGCCTCTCTGCACCACCCTGTGCCTTGTCATGATAATTAATTCCCAACTGCAGAATTTCATTTCCAGAGGTCACTTCTTAGCACTGGGCCAGCTGCCACAGACAGCAGGTCTCTCTCGTATCTGCTGGTTCCACTGGAGAATGTTCTACCCACAAGAGTGATGGAGCAATCTGTGATGTGATGGGTTAAACAGAGATGGAAAAGACTTAATAACCTGGGCTTCTTACCACATGCATTCCATATCTCAAGTCTCCCAGCTTCCCTAATACCGCTCAACAATCAATCTCAATGAGACCTTATCTGTCTGCACTCTTCATGGCCCTGGAAGATGTGCTCCAAGAACTCCATAGTGAAAGATCGGGCAAATAGTTCTGCTTTACCCTGATCCAGGACCAGTTTGCTCACCTCTAATTCTAATCCAAAGTATGATCAGTAAGGGAGATCAAAATCATAATCAAAACTATGGAGAATGCACCTCTGGAACATGTTACGAACAGGCAGCCAACCCAGAGGTTCTCGCTGCTCTGTGACAGTGGGTCTCCTGTAGCCAGTAGCAACACATTGACTAATACCTGCATCTCAACATCTGCCCCACAGATTGATGGTTCCCCAACTATATCAGGAACCATTATTGTGTCATGAGAGGAGCTGAACTGGGCCTCACTATAAATGTAAAAAAATTATTCATATTACTCCTCATCCATAGAAAATACCATTCGCAGTGGTCAAACTAAACAATTTGATGGCTAGCAATGAACCAATATTATTTTGAGAAAAAAATAATTCTGTATTTGAACTTACAGAAGGCATTTTTGTTTAGAGCAAAGCTTCATGCATTTAGATGATATAGAAATATCACGAGCATGGCCAGGATGCACAACAGGCCTCTCTAAGATAACCTTCCCAAGAAGTAGTTTCGCACTTAGTTCTGGATCTGAGTGGTCTTCAGACTGGGGGGGGAGAGGCGGGGGGGGGGTCTGACTTTGCCTGGGAGGTGGTCTCTTCATCACTGCAACTGAGCCGATGGGTTGTGCAATCTATAAACAAAGTCATTAGTCAAATTTGTTGCCAGGAACCCTCCCTGTTGGCGGGAATTGGGGGAGAAAGTCGGCTGCACCGCATGACGTTAATTACAGAGAAAATGAAACAAAATCCACAGCATGCGATTGAAGCTGTTTATGGAGATGCCCTGCTATACATCACCCTGCTCGCTTGCCAGCCAGGATGAGATGAGAGAATATGAGATGAAGTGCAGGATACAAGAGTTCCTCAATCAAAGGAAACCATAAAACAAAACATTTAAATTCCAGGTCCGGCACAATGCTGTCCGTGCACCGGAGTACAGCAATGTGTGGGCATTAAGAGACGGCTGTTAAATTGCCACTTTAAATCTACGCGCACATTCTCAACGGTAGCGGCAGGAAGGTAGAAGGATTTAAAGTGCGGGAAGAGGCTGCAATTTGCAGGTGCCACAGAAAGGAGAGGAATACAATAATTACGCCAAAAGTTCTGACATTTGACAACTGACTTCCTTTCAGCAGCCGAGGAGAAATACACAGTGAATGTCACCTCTCTTGTGAAGTGGCATAATCCTCTTTAAGAGCAGACCTGGCCTTGCCATGCTTTCTAAGCAACAATGGCAATTGCCGCTTTGTGTTGGATGACTCTCAAGGACTTATCGCTTATTTTTGCATTTTTTTTTTTTTTTGCATTACTAACTTTGCCTCTGTTTAATCCAAAAGTTTCATGCTTTATTACTTCTATTGTCATTGTTCGTTTTTAAATTCTTTTTAAATTTAAAGCCAATTGCCTGTTTTTTCCAAAAATTATGCTTTTTTTTCATAATGGCAAGGATGAAACTCCACAGCCTTCTTGTCATTTGCAGTCTCAAATCATGCATGAAAAGCAGCTGATTAATTTCCTCTAAATTCCTTCCCCCCCGTGTCTGAAATATGCCTTATACAAATGATATAAATATAATTCTTCCCTTCTGTATTATTCATCTTGTCAAACCCTTCAGCTGTCCGACTGTAGCCGCCCACCTCATATCTGTGAAGGAGGGGGGGCCTAAAAGGCTTGCCCCCTGGCCCCCACCACCGAACCCCCGGTATTAATTCTCTCGAAATGTCAAAGTTTTACGCCGAGATCTGGTTGCGGAGACAGCCCCCCCTAATGAAGCGGCGAGCGATTAGCCGCGCAGAGGCGCGGAGTTCCTGGTCTTCAAAGCCTGGCGGCGACAGCGCTCCTCAGAGCGGGACACGCCTTTAATCAGCGCCGTGCCGGTCCCGTCAGAACCGCCGTCCCGTCAGAACCGCCGTCCCGTCAGAACCGCACTTCTGCTGGCGGGAGGCAGCCGCGTCGCAGACGACCCAGTTCGGGTTTCTCTCTGATCCTGCCAGACTATCCACGCGGGCTATCGGAGGCAAACGAGGAGCACCAAACGCTCCTCTTTTTCTGCCCCCCCCCCCCCCCAACCCCTCCCATTCACCAGAGATGAAGCCTTTTATGAAGTGAAATGAGTTTGCGGTAAAGATGCCTCACAAAAGGCTGGGTGATTAATTTGCTAGTTAGGCTATTACAGCTGTCACCTGTGCGAGACATCTGGACAGCAAACTGGCTGCCGCCCGGAGCGTGGGGCTGAAGCACGGCACTCTCTTCAGTAGCTCCTTCTCCGGCACACCTTCATACGGCTTCAAAATGGCCGACTCGCTGTTTGAAAGGGTGGTTTTTTATTTTTTTGGGGGGTGGTGGGTGGTTGTGGTATAATTAATAAGCATTACTTTTGATTGACATGTCATTTAGTTGGATGAATGGAGCAATAGGAGACCTTCTGCAGGGTGGAGGAAGGGGGCAGTGGAGTAAGGTGAAGGAGGGGGGGCAATATTTAGGGGGAGGGGCTGAGCTCAAAGTGACCTCTTGCACTGTTTCACTCAGGTTGACTTTCCTGTTTAATTACTCCCACCTGCTCAGAGTGATGTCACCCTGAATAACAGAGCCAGAAAAACACACAGGTCTGGCGCATATGACTGCAGCGAAGATTGAGGAAAGAGACACTGAACAAACCCCTACAGACAATTGTGAATGCGCACCCTCATAGCCCTCCCTGACATGGTTTTGGGGCCTGGGATTGTGGTCTGCAGATGTTCAGCTCTGAGGACAGGTGATGCACAAGGTGATGAGACTGGCATTGCCCTTCCGTAGGTCACTCTGTGTAGCCCATTTGGAGGCAAGGCTGGGAGCATGCTCCTAGAAGGCCTGCTCAGTGTTTGGGCAGCCTATCACAACCACAACTGTGCCATTACAACCTGGGCTTGGTGCCCCCTGAAAATTTGTTTGAGTCGCTGTTTATTTGGTTAGTAGTGTGAATCACTGGGGATTTTTCAGGTCAGAGGCAAACTCACCCCCCGACACCCCACCTCGCAGACTGATGCCACCTCAGCAGGCACCCCTGCCACACACCAGGCCAAGATAAAGCTCACCATCCCACCCATCTGATCTCTAGACCTATACCTCCATTTTGGAGCTTAAGGCCTGGTTTTTTGTGACAGTGTCTCTGTAAAAAGTGCTACACATATAGGTAAAGTTGAACTGGATTCAATTGAACATCCATGGCAACTCTCTTCAAACAGGAGGAGTCATGGAATTTCCACACCTGTAGTTGTGATGATAAGGTGCTATCCCACCCCTCCCTTTCTGAAAGCTAACTCCTGTGTCATGGCAACATGAAAATGATTTCTTCAATGTCACAACAAAACAGGGTCCCTTATGTAAAAAAAAAAAAACAAAGAAGAAAATAAAAATGAAAGCATGATGGTCTATTCTAGATATTCTATACTCCTCTGTACAGGTGTCGTTCTCCTGGCCCCCCGGATACCAATTTACTCAGCACAGGGGCACATTGTGCTTTCCTGCACCCACAGAAAAGCCGCTCTGATGCATGCAGTGGAAGTGGCTGCTTGTGTATGTAGTCATTGCAGGGCTATCTCAATAATCTGTAGCCTGTTATTTAAAGGCTAGGCCCCAACAGGAAATGATCCGCAAACCAAGCGCAGGGTTATTATGCTCTACTCCGGTGTCAGCCCCGGCCTCCCTGCCATTAATTTTATTGTAACTCATTTCTGTGGCCAGAGTACGGCAGAATTTAATGTTTCCATTCCCCCAGTCCTGTTCTGCATGACAAATTGTTTTAATAAACATATACCGGGTAATAATAAAGTAATAATAAGCCCTACCAGTCACCTTATATCACTGCAGTTAAATTTCCCCCATAAGCCAACACTGGTTACAATGACAATTACATGGGAGCCAATCCTTAGTACGGCAAACACAATGGACAGATTTAATATAGTTTGTAAATATGATTAGTGTGCTGTCATGTTATTGGAGTCTAGTATTTACATTTCTCTCCAGGGTTGTTCACTATATGGGATGAACATTAAGCAAGGCTCCTCTCTTCCTCTCTCACTCTCCCTCGCTCACTCTATTCTTTCTCTTTACCTACTCTGCTTCCCTTCATAACTTAATGAAAAACACTGCTGACCGTTAATATTCCATGGATCAATCAGCAGTTTTAATTTTGAGAACAAATGTGCGGTTGTATAACCCTCAAAGACCTCCCTCCACTCAAGTATGTGCGTGTGTTAATGTCTAATAGAGGAAACACAGAAAATATAACTTGTTCATGCTGTGGCTGGCAGTTGTTTACAGGGGTAATTTCATGCTGAATTTCAATTATTTCCTAGATTTCCTCCAGCCTCCACAAACAGCTGCTTCTACCTGCAATTGACTTGAATAAATATATGTTATATACATTCACACACACACACACACACAGACACACACACGCACACGCACACGCACATATATACAGTATATATGAATAGGGGGTTAAATGCTCATCTGGCAACAGGAAAAAAATGAATGACATTAATGTTAAGACATTTAATATTTTATAAACTACGTTGATCTGTGAATAATGTTCACCATTGATTTGACATTTGCCACTGAATAACCGTTATTCAACACTATGTAATTACAGTCAATATCATATAAGAAATGAACATAACCAAAACAAGCTAATCTACATAGCTGGCAAACTAACATTCCTTTATTACCTTGTTAGCAGAAAATCCAGGACAGGAGTTGATAGGCAATAACCCTCCTGATTCCTGCAGCAAAGGGTGCACCGCTACTGTTTAATGATATGAGAAACACTGCATGTGTGTGTGTGTGTGTGTGTGCGTGCGTGTGTGCGTGCGTGTGTGTGTGTGCGCGTGCGTGTGCAAATCACTGTGAACTGTCATATCTGGAGGAAGGGGTTTTTGTGACTTAGAGGCAACCGAGATCAGTGAAGTCAATTAATGCTGGCACAGCATATTTAACTCTTCAGTCTTTAAGAAGCCAGCATTGGGACCAATTTGCTGGCCCCAAATTCCTTCTTTAAATGAGCCCAATGCAAAATTGCTCTCACAGAAACTAATAACTCCAACCTGACAGCAAGGAACGCGCATCACCTCCAGTACCGGCCATTCGATTTGCTTTCAGAAATTAAATTACTCCTCTGCCTAATTATTTGTGGACTTGGATGAAAAAGTATCCAGTCTCCTGACTCACTGGAATGTTATTAGGGAAGAGACGCAGATCTATTTGGGGAAAATATTAACCCAGCCAAACTCTTGCTTAGGAGTTGCTGGTATCTGGATTACAAAGCAGACGCAGTCCAGTCAAGTTGTAAAACAAACATGGCACAGCTGTCCCAGAATGCCCTGTTTTTAGAATACACTTCTTTGTGGTTTCGAGACATGGATTCTGGCTGTAACCTGATCTGGTAGGACCTGGTTGTATGGATTAGTGAAAGCGATCTCCCTTGATGACAAACCATCATTATTCCCCAAAAAGAGAAACCCAGCACCACCGTACACACAGGTAACTGGGACACTGTTTTTTTTTTATTTATTTTTTTAAAATCTCATTTGCTTCCAGCCAGGCACTGCGGTGACATAGTGTTCCCTTCAGCCCACGGGAACGCAACTGTTTCAATGTTATAAAGGACTAATAGGATTATGTTTGCCAGTGTTCTGTCCTCTGTCAATTTCACAGTCTGTTATTTTATGATTCCTGTTTTTTTTTCCCTTCCTTTTTTTGTTTTGCTTTGTGAATAAGGATGGTTCAGACCAAAAGCACTTACTGAGTTTCAGAAGTTTCCAGAAGTTCAGGGTGCATCTTTGGAAGTAAAACACAGAAGCAAATGCAATCCTTCACCTTGGCTGTAATTTAACACACCACCGCAGAAGGAAAGTGACATGTAATATATTGCACCGAGTTTGTACAAGCACGCTGCGAGTGTATGTAATTCCAAAAGTTGTTTTTTTTTTTTGAACATCAGCCCCTGACGTGGAGAACAAATGATTGCAGCATGATCTGACCAGAGAAGAGAGGGACTCCCCGCGGCAAGGAGGGGTCCGTCCATCTCCGCGCCAGGCGCCGGGTGCCAGGAGGAGTCACGCCTGTCGCGGCTCAGGCTAATTGTTGTCAAGCGTGCCCCCATCCTGTCGGGAGCCCTCCGCGGGCCGTCTGCATCCAGGCCTTTTCTTTTTTTATTTTTTTTTTGGCTCGTCCTCCGCCCACTCCCTGCGTCTCGACAGGCCACCCCCGACCCAACCCCCCCCCCCCCCCCCAAAGCCCCGCGACTTGAAAGAGCAGAGCACACGGGCGCGGCGGTGACAGTTTAATGAAATATTTATTTTAGATATCTAAAAACATATATTCATCTTCGGCGCTAGTTACCAAGAACATTGACTTCTGAGGCACCTCCACGCCATGGAGCCTGGCCTCCGGCGAGACAATTAGACAGGCTTAGAAATGTCTGCAGCTCACTTTTCTGGGGCCTAATTTTTCACTGCGGCCTTTTTTTCCTCTCTCCCCTTCTGTTGTGCAGGTATAATTTGTTCCATGCAATCGGTCTCATTTTTGCAAATAGGGCATGAAGAGGCATTCTGTTCTGATGAGAGTTTCGGCTCGGTTATGTACCAACAGGCAGAGTGAAAAATGCTGATGACCTGTCTTTTCTCTTCTCAAATGTGACACGCAGTTACTGTGCGTGTGTGTTTGTGAGTGATTGAACGCATGCATCATTTCTTGAAAACATTTGCGTTTCATTTTTCTCCCAACTGTAATACAGCCAACTACTGTTTCAGGAGGAAATTCCACTGAAGAGCACTGTTGCTCACTGTGCTTCTTGAAGATGAGAGATTATTGCCTTTCGGTTCTAGCCCACAATGACGCCAAGCCATACATCAGCCTAATCAATTATAATTTTATAATAATAGGAAAAAAAAAGTTTTACAGAGTGGCATTACTTTTTGGATTACACCTGGCATGAACTACGTACGAAATGCCTGAAATGTTGCCAGATCCACATCCATGTGACATGCATAAAAATTTCATCCGTCTCGTGAAAAGCAGCCTGGCTTCTTTTTTGATCCCGAGCACCTTATTCAGATTCTACAGAATAAGATAATATTTGAGTTGGCGTCAGTGTGCACACTCTCTCACTTACCCCGGCATGCATCGGTAGGGCTATCCAAAGGATATATGACCTTTCGAATGAATCATCTCTGCGTAATTATGTTTCGTACTTATTGCCGAAAGCTAAGCCAGTAACTGCCCTATTAGTGTTTTTTTTGGGGCGGGTTGGGGGATACTATCATTTATGAAAGGCAGATTAATGGCTTCAAAGTTATTTTCTTCTCGGGCCTTTCTAAAAGTAAAGCACTCTGTGGTAGACCACTTTAGTTAGCAGAATGTGTTCTGGAAGAATGTCAGGCTAACATAAAGCGGTATTTTAAATCAGAAAGCATTTGGCTCCAGAGCCAAAGCTCTGCAGAGCTTGGCAGAGGCGTCTCATAAAAGGGTTGAGTTTATATTTTTATAATTATTATGCTCTTTGAAGAGCACAGGTTTAACTGTCCTTCATACAGCCCTAATGTAATATTTAGGGATACACAGACTGGGTCTGCAACTGCAGTGGGTGGCTGTGAACAGGGGTCATTTCATGCTGCATTTCAATTATTTCTTAGATTTGTTTTTTTTTTTGGCAGCACTTTTTTTTTTTTACTGCCAGTGGACTTTAAAAGTTTATGTTGTGTAAAGGTAATTTCCTTGGTGATTTTTTTGTTTATTTGTGATTTATTTCCAGGGGAAAAAAGCTTCATAATGGCTCAGGGCACTGATCAGGGCAGAACCAATTAGGGTCTACCTACATATAAAACCAGTACAAACTGCCTGTCTGGAGGACTATTTTTTTCCTCTGCTGTCTATAATATGGGATCACCAGTCATTGCTGGGCTCCACCTTCCCCCATGGAGCAGGGCAGCAGTACAGTGCAGGGTTATTATTTACCTCTCATTTCAAGTGACTATCATACACAGCACAGGTCACACTAAAGGAGAGTGCTAGTGCTCATCTCTCACTTGCAGCAACTGGTACCCTGAGGGCACCTGCAGTGACGTTGGGATGAACTACCGCAGTGGTGACCCAAGGGACCATTGGCTGACATAAACCCACCCGACCCCCATAGTTAGCTAATGCGTCAACTAATGACTCAGCCCGGACTATCAGTGTCTCAGCCAGAGGACCCAGCCTATGTCTGTGGTTAGCACCTTTACTGATCGAGCAGACTGTGAGCCTCCCTCAAAGAATCTTGTTCAAGGCTTTTTTGTGATTCGCTCTACCCCTCAGAAAATGGAGTTTAAAATACAAACAGCATTGGAGGTTGAGGGTTCCCACTGTACCAGCCTGTATGCAGAGACTCCAGCCACAGGGAAGGGGGGACTGGCTGAAGCTCTTCATCTAAAAGGGAAGGGGCAAGGATCTGTGGGATGCATTGTTACTGCATGCATGTGGGGCTGGTAAGAGAACCCCATGGTTAACATCGTCCACTGAAAATCAGCCTGTCGTTATTGACACGTAATTAGGCCATTCCGATCATTAAGAAGCAGTGGCGACACAGAATATATAAATTATTCAAGTAATAGCTCAAATCTAAATTATTCAAATTATTCAATTTGACTGTGAGATTGCTAATTGATTACTTGGATCAGTATTGCTTGGGAAATGATTATTAATTAAGAATGAAATGAAGAAAAATCCAGAACTTCTTTCTCATCAATAGTCATGAAGAAGAGCCTAAGAGGCCTGAATAAAAAGAGAGATAATTCATGCCGGTTATTAATTTTCAGACTGAAAAGTGTGGGTGAATGCAGATTTCTTTGCACTGAGCTCTTACAGTATGTGCTCATAGAAGCAACTGGAAGAGGATACATTCGCCACCCCTCTTCCACCTCAGAGGGGTTTCAGACTGAAAGTTTTGCTGTCAGTGAAAATGACCTGGAGGTGAGGGGCCCTCACAGGGGATCAGGTGAGGTCAAAGGCAGGTGGGGGAGAGAGAGAACATGCACCTGTCAGCCTGGCTGTCCCCAGACAGGATCTGTTGCTAGGAGATTGCATACAATGATATACAACTACTGAGCAGATAAACTGTGAACATACTAAGGAGGCTATTAAGACCATTAAGACTTAAGTAATATGACAAACTCCACTTTCAGGCAAACGAGACAATAAAAGTGGCAGTGCAATTATTTTAAAGGGCTATTTAGTGACCTAGGAACAGCGTCCCTGGTCATGTAGCACTTGAAAACTCCTGCAGTCGGATCCTCTTTAGGCTCCACCCTCAGCCTCCCGCAGTATCCAATGGGCTTCCTGGTCCTGCCAGAGCGACCCACGGAGGCTTCCGGAGTCTCCTCGGCCGACGCGGCCGGGGCTCCCGCAGAAGGCCCCGTTGCCCCCGGCGCCGGGAGCCATCTTCTCCGCCGCGCTCTCGAGCGTCGGCAGAGTGTTTTCCTGTTAGTTTAAGTCTCGCCTCGACTAATTAATATTTTTGCTTATAGCTGCTGTGGTTCCCGTGGGAGCCAACTTAATTAATCATTTATAAATCTGCACTGCTTTATAGTTTATTAGGCCCCGCCGTCGGCGCTCGCTGGCTGCGTTGGGGAACCATGAATGATTAGTTACCGGAATGAAGGCTGCTTCTTCCTCCCATGTTTCCCGGTGATTAGGGTCTCGCACGGAGAGGCCTTTCCCCGGCCCCGCGCCGCACTTTAATTCATTTCCAGCGTCTGGCTGCGTTACTCAATCTTTATTTTTTTTCGCGCCCACGCAGTTCACACCTGACGTTTATCCCCCCCCCCACCACCCCCCGCGCGGTGGGTACGCGGACCGCGCCGCGCGCCGCCGCGCCTTGTGGGAAAACAGTCGCCGAGACGACGTGGGCGGGGAAGGTTCAAATCGCAAACGGCGGAGTGAGACCGTTTGACCCTTCCCCACCCCCTCAGTCAGCGTGGGTCTCAGGAGGAGGAGGGCTGTGCAGCTCAAAGCGGCACCACATGACACAGTGCTGCCTCCTGTCTGGCTGTTGCTGGCAAGGTGCTGCACAGCCGGATTTTGGAGGCTGAATGGGACACCGTGGTGGAGGTTGTGGATATGCTCATACATTCTCAGTAAAAGGGACATTGGGCATGAAAGTTCCATCGGCCAATTAAACCGTCATTAGAATGCATATGCGAATTGAAGGCACACTGCTGTTTATGGCTTCAGTGTATACTGGTTTATCACCAGAAAGACTTGGTATCCATGGATCAAAATTGTAATTACAAATCCTCTAATATCTCTCGGTACAACTCCGAAGTTACTTAATATGGACTATAAAAATGCAATTATCGCCATGTACTGAATATTGGGAGATGTGCAGTTGAGAAGGCCAGTAGTGCCCCGAAGGCCTACATTGTGCAGGGTCCTGGGACCACAGTGATTAGCACACCCCACAGACGGAACTCCGGGCCTGGGCTGCAGTTCTGGGGAGCACAGCCGCTCCCATCTTGGCCTCTGCTGTCAGCCGTAACGGCAGTTATAACTGCACTACCCACCCCTCACAGATAATGCTGACAGAGGAGAATAATCACAACGCAAGAGAAGAAACAGGACACCTTGCAGGCACAATAATTGCACTGCATTTGTCTGAGTTTGTAAGGGGGAGGGGAGGTGGTGCATTGTCTACACAACAGGAGCCAGTCACTTTTACTGAAATGTGTTTCAATTTTCCTTTTTAATACAGAGGGGGCCATTATGAATTCACAGGAGGCCAAATGCATCAGAGAAGAGTGGAGAGGAGGAGAGGAGAGGCAGGGGGAGGAGAGGAGAATAGAAGGGTTTCAGTTGTCTGATCCCCTGCTTTTACATAACACTGCTTCCTTTTTCAATATGTGCTTCTGTGTAGTCAGCTCCAAGAGGCCATGTGTCTGTCTGTCTGATCCTGCATAAGCATCAGAATCATCATGAATGGCACGATGTGTTGCACACAACACACATAAGTAGGTAAACCAAAAATACTTGTGGTTATTAGTCTTACTCATATTTGCTGAGAGAAGTACCAAAGCAATCTTCATCATGACATGATTTGTTACCTGTGGTCATAGCTGCTCACACCAATGGAATTTGGATGCACCTATACAATTTTTTTATTTGTATATGTTTTCATGCATGATACTGACCACTCTTTCCTCCAGTAGTGTGGTTGCTGTAAATGTATTCGCGCTTGGACTTATCAAACATGTGGGAAGAACAAGGCAGTAATCTGATACTCACTGGAGACAGTCCAAATACCAGAAACTCTCCACTGTTCTCCCTGGCATTTCACAAGCTATACAATACCCTCAACCCTTCTCCTGCAATAAATTACATTCAGTTTCTTGTGTCTTAAAAGCTGTTGAGTGGTGGAAGTAGATTTGAGCTTAATAAATTCAGTTGTTGCGAGTAAAAAATAAAAAAAAACTACAAACAACTGAATGCTTTTCCCAGTTGAAATGTAAGGCTGAGACAAGGAACACCTTCTTGTACTTGTGTTGCTGTTTTAATTAGATTCACCTCCCCCCCCCACCCCCACCCCCCAGCCCATCACCGAGAGTCCTCTTTAGAGGATGGGCTGTTCGGTGAGAGAATAGCAGTGAGAGAATTCTACCTTAAACCTGCAGCACATGTCTATGATCAGCAAAAAGAAATGCATTTTCTGAGGTCCTTGGGTATGCCGATGGCCTCTTTTCCCCTGCTCTCTCTCTCTCTAAATTAAAACTGATGAAATATCACTTCAGTGTACATCTCTGTAAAGTGCAGGGGCGCCTTGTTGCATTTGATTTGTTCCTGCAATAATGAAACTGCTATCACTCTGCCACTTATTTGGTTTTGTGGAACTGCAGGTCTGTTTTTTTTTTGTTGGGGGGGGGGGGGGCAAGATATGTGCATGTTATTACAAAGATGTTGAGCTTTAAAGCAATTGAATGAAGCAAAAAAAAATGATATTAAATTAAATCAAATACATTGATATTTGTTGTCAGAAGCAAAGAAAACATTTCCCTCTAGTATTTTCCATTACTTGGCTGGGACAGCTGCTCTTGTATTAATTGATATTTACACTGAGTGTCTCTCACTCTTTGTGATTCTTTAATTGACAGCTGTAATGGAACCATTAGCCTTGAAGGCAGACCCACTGAAGTACAGACTTGCTTACTGCTCTCCTGATTTCTTTTCCTTCAATTAGCTGTCTGGGACCCAAATAACTCATATTCCCCACTCGTCTGCTCGCAGACTTCGCCGTCTCACCTTATTGATTGGGGCGGAGGAGGAAACAGAAGACTGTGTTTATGAATCTGCTACTGATGGATTCATCTTTTCCGGGAAAGCTGATTTGGGAAACTGCACCGGCCCGAATCCATTGTGCTGGCATGAGGTGAGTGTGGGTGTGGGTTTGCGAAAGGGGGCACTGGGGGGAGTGTGGAAGATTAACGGTATTAGTCCCATGAATATTCAGGCCTGTGTTCAATCAATATTCGTCCTTAACTTTAACTTACGAATAAATGCAAGCCTTACATTTTTTCTTCACAAGCACAGTTTGAAAAGTTAGTTTAGTTTTTTTTTTTTAAAAACAGCTCTTGATTGTAAGTTAACGTTTAGAGAAAATGTTGCTTGAATCCCAGCCTCAGTCTCAGATTTGATTCACTCAGAATCCACATAACAGAGGGCCAAAGACAGGCGGGGGGCCAGCATACGTCCACATTTAAACCTGTGCCGCTCTGTCGAGTGTTTGCTCGCTGGCTCTGAGGTTGTGCTCCCACAGCGTCACCATTTCAAACCGAAGAATGAAAAACACGACATCCAACACCAGCCGCATTACATCTACATTACATTACAGGCATTTAGCAGACGCTCTTATCCACAGCGACTTACACTTTTTACACAGCATTTACATTGGATCCATTTGTACAGTTGGATACATACTGAAGCAATGCAGGTTAAGTACCTTGCTCAAGGGTCAAACCTGTGACCTTTAGGTTACCAGACCAGCTCCTTACTCATTACACTACACTGCCGCGCTGTTAGTTAGCATTCATGATTGCGGTCACTTTCGACGGTGGCACTTGTGGTTGTGTTTCGCGACGGCCGTGTGGCGTTGGCTCCGCAGCGACGGCTCCCTCGCTTACTCACACCGCAGAGGCGGGGACTGAGAGCGCAGGACGGGCAGACCCGAGTGATTTTTTAGCTCTCTTCTTCAGGAGGCATCGCTTTGTCGGGGAGCGGAGCAAAAACGTGTCAAAACGGCGGGATTTGCGACTGGAGTCTGGCGCTTAGTCCCCTAAGCCCCTCTAATAGAATCCTGATTGTTTCACTTTGGGATGAGTGCGGCTGCAATGAAATACTTTGGACATAACATATCTGCTGGATACTTTTGGTAGCGAAAAGTTCTAATGAAAACACAAGACCTGATGTGAGATTTGAAGTTATAAGGGACACATAAGCCAGGAATAAAATACCAGCAGCAGTGAGAGAAATCATTATATATATATATATTTTTTTTTTCCTTTCTGTGTTTCTACAGCTTTTAAAAACAGCTTTGGTGGGAATTTAAACTCCAGTGGGATTTCCTTCTGCTTTTTGTACTTTTACTTTTCATTAAAAGGAGTGGCTCTGATCATCTCTGAGGTCAAGGAACATTCACGCAGGCTGTAAGTGTGACCAAATGTAATTACTGCCCCTGCATATCACGCAGCACACTCTGCAGAAAGACCCACTGACATACAGTGCAATCAATTGTAATTTGATGTAATTACCACAATTTAAACTTGTTTCCCCTTCTGGAGGACAAAGGGAAATTGTGTTCAGCCTTAGCAAAAAAAAAAAAAAAAAAGAAAAAGAAAGAAAACACACCATTTGCTTCCAGAAAGCACTGATGTCACCTGCTAAGGACCAGGCCGGGAATTACTCTGACGCCAGAGAGAGGCTGCTGACCTTGGAAGAGACGATCGCTTGGGCCGAAATTAAAGGAAATGTCTGGCTAATCAAATCACTTGGCAGATCGTCCACTTATTAAGAAACAGGCAGGCTTCAACTTTAAAGCTGTTTACCCACCTGACTGTGCTACACCTCGATTTGGCACCTGCGCTCAGATTGGACTGGAAAATGACTCGCTAATCTGTTTAGTTATTGGGAGTAATTGGGTTGGGTGCCAGTGAAGGGGATTTCCTTGCTGTTGAAGAACGTTTCCCGGCTCCTTGGTATAATTACTCTGACTGAGCAGTGGCCACAGGGCCTAGGAGCAGGGCTGCTTTTTAAACTGTAAATTATGAAGGATTAGCATTTATGAATTTTAAATCAGGACTGTGGTAGGAGACGCTAAAGCTGCTTAGTGATTGTGAGCAGCGGCGGTGGCGTTTCAGCGCGCGGCGGTAACCCTTTATTTTCTGTGGAAGCCGGTGGCGCTCGCTGGAAGTCGACGTACGCGTTGAGGGACGCCTCGCCATCACGCAGATCAGATCCGGTCGGCGAGCGACGTTCTGGGTGCCATTTTGGCTCAGGGATCAGGCTTTGCCACAGAGTGAAATGTCACACTGTGCTGAATATGGATTGGGTGATTATGGTAATGTGGGATCTGATCCGTGCTAAATTATGCATAATGGAGTGATGTGACACAAACTCATCAATTAGACAGATATCAGTGCTAAAAAGTTCCATGCATCTTTTTTTTTCTCTCGTTTTTAAAACTGAAAATTCAGTAGCTTTGAAGACAGGCATGCAGAGGAGTTTCATGGATATATTCAAAAACATTGCATTTGGGATCATAAGTGGCTACAAAGAAGGTTAGTTTCCACTCTCCTAAAGAATTTGTGAATAACAGAAAATGAAATTAATATTGGAATGAAAGAGGTGGAGTTGCATGGGGTGCAGATGTTGCAGAAGACACATGAAGTTAGAGGCACGTTGCATATTCTACCTTTAGAGAAAAATCTGTTTTGTAAAAGGGTCATCTGTAAATTAATCAGTACATTCATCTCCTGAAACTTTGTTTTAAAGCTCCTGTTACATTTTTAATTGATTTAATACTGAAATATACTATATTCCTTCTCAAAGTGAGATCTATACAACCCTATTGGACCACCCTCAGTATTAGGGCCATCTCCACCCTTCAGCAGAGCTCCTGGCTCAGGCTGCAGCCCATGGGATGCCCTGTTATTAGGAGCTGGCGTCTACAGCTCTGAGACTGGACACGCTTCAGGACCTGTACCATAGCTCTGGAAATGGGGATTTCGGGGTCAGGGGGCCAAGGCTGCACCATCCCCCTCCCCGCCCCCATTGGACTCCAAGCTTTGTTCACACGACCCAATTAAAGTTACAATGCCTGACAGTCACTCCAAGATAAACCAATCAGAGACACAAGAGAGACCAATCAGGTGCACAGAAATGAGGACCGACTCGTTATTAAACAGGGGACCATACAGTAGCGTACAGCTGTATTGCGACACAGATGTGCTCATGCACAGTGACCTCCATAAGTGCACACAGACAGATTTAGTCAACGAACAGCGCTGATGCTAAGTCATCAGGGTCACGAACAAAAGTGTTAGTTATTAATGCGTAATCTCACAGCACAAAGTTAGACGCGGCAGCACGTGCACGAGGCATCTCGTTACGCAGGTAACCAGACAGCGCTGGCTTACGCTGCGGTAACTGCGTGGTAGAAATACTAAAACACCAACAGCGTGTGAAATGAAAACATGACAAGTAATTACAGGATGGCGTACTCTTCACTTTTAAACCTTTCTGATGGTGTGTGAAAAATGACTGTGGCACTGTGAAGGCAGATGGAGGGGTAAGATAAGGGAAAGGCAAGTGGAGGCACCAAGCATTAAGCGCAAAGGCATTAACCTGATAGCCTGCTTTCCTGCTTCAGAAGGAAGTAATGTTTCACAAATTACTTCCCATGTCACATGAGAGGAAGTCATTTTAGAGAGTGAGAGTCATAACAAAGCCTAATTGTTACAGATCTAAATCCTCCGGCTGCAGACAGTCCTTCTGTAAACCTACGGTTCGATTCAGCACACGTATTTATTTATTTTTGTCATGAATCTTTCTTAGATTTTGCAAGAAATACAATGATTTCATCATGGCGCAAATACAGAAAAGGAAACCTGGTGAAATGGTCACTTAATGGAATGCATTTTTTGGCTCAACAAAATTTTCCATGGGTTGACATTTTTGTCACTGGCACCATAAGTTATAGGTCATTGACATCTCCAGGTATATCACAACAAAGAAACTGAGAATACACAGGACAAAACAGCAAGTGAGAGGCTACCATTGCAATGCAAGGTAAAAAAAAATTGTCCAGTTGTTCATAGGCACTGGAAAGATCAGTTCCTCCAGCTTTGCTTCATCTCAGCGCTGGACATGGAGATGGAAAAACACGGAAGAAATGCACAGAAACACTCCCTGATGCTCAGAGCTCATTCGGAAAAAAGAAGAGTAGGAAGGAGTTGACAGAAACAATCTTATGAAATTTCTAGCATTGCTATCGCAGCCTAGTCTCTGGGAACGTCTGTCTTCTGCAGTCGGAAGCATAAATGGACACATCTTATTGATTTTCTTTCAAGGCGTATTGCATTGATTTCTGTAAATATGGCAGACAAATCTGGCTGCCATTTTCCACTGGGACTATATAAAAAGACAGGCACGAGGGGATTCTGGGTAGTCTCTTCACAGTGGGGCCTGTTGGAGTCATTTCAGCAATCTGGGGCTAACACATACTCTCCCCCTGTCTTCCCTACCCATTCCCCTCCAAATTAAACTGAGAGCTTTTTAATTATTTATCAATAAGGTGGTTGGTTGCAGATCAATCGGTGTGAATGTTTTTTTTTTAATGATAATGAATTCACACCCCCCACCCCAACCAGCTCAAAGACATTGATTGCTATCTTGAACACTTCACCTTGCGGTTTAAGAACCCAATTATTTTTCTTTCGTGGGGCAGGCGAGATAGTGGCAGAGCTGATTTTTTTTTGGGGGGGGGGGGGGGGGCGGGGGGGGGCTCAGGGGATCAGCTGGCCACAGGAGATCTGTAGACCTGCTGGTGTATGCTCTTTGCCATGGGGAAATAATACCGGATTCACAGTGGCTGTGCTGGCTCATTCTCTGCTATCTAGAATGTAATATGTACATCCAAAAGTAGGCCCTGGCGGTGGTCAACAGGCGAATCACTAAAGGAAAAATATCCCATACACAGATTAATGCCCCTGACCAAGACCCACCTGGTCAAAACACCATCTGTAGTGCAGCCAATAAATTTCACTAAATAAATTTCAATTGAACTGTGAGTGGGATATTTCTCCTTCTAGTTTTCTCATTCCACTGATCAGCTTGGATACGTCCCAACTTCCTGACAGAAACACCTAGTTTAATGGTATTTAGACTATAGGACAACACACTTGAGAATAAGATAATTTTTTCTATTTTTAAATTTTTCATCTTTATGTTTATTGTTTGTTAGAAGCATTTGGAGAGGTCCATGGGTATCTTACTGTCTCTATAACAGTGTTAACGAAACACATCACAACCCAAAACTTTCTGCAGGTTGCCATATTCCATAACTCATCGTGACAAGCTGTGCAAGAAGCTATTTTGTTTGAAATGATTAGCTGGCAATGCACAACACAATCTAATTTTATACCACAGTATCAAATCTCTCAGAAGACAATGCTGCAGATGTGGTAACTAAGACACTGAAATGGAGGTCCTTCAGCCTGATTAATGCTCAGAAATGAATTCCTTTGACTGACTGTTTAAAATAAATGAAATATCCACGTGTTACAATCACATATTCATTCGTTCAAGTGTAATAAATAAATAAACGCCAAATTCAATAGATTATCTGTGAAGGACAAGCCAACATAAAGGGGGGCAATATAATGAGATTTCACTTCATCTTTCCTGGTGGTGATGGAATTGGATTAAAGGGGGGTTTATTTGTGTGGGCTATTGAACACCCGCAAAATAAATTCTCACCTATTCAGATTCAAATCAGATTCAAGGTGCTGCAGGATAATCCTATTTTTAAGACTGGATGAACTGAAAATGAAGGTCCAAGCGCACGGATTTGAAATAAATAAACGATTCCCTGGAAAACACGCAGAGATCCGCGACGGCAGGAACACTGCGGGGTGTTGCCGCTGAAGCCCGGCGGACGCGCGCGCGCCCCTGGAACGCGCTTGATTATTTCCGGAGCGGCGTAAAAGGGGCCGCATCCATATTCATTAGCCATCTGAAGTGATCCTCCAATCGGCATGTCAGCCAGGGCCTTGGCCGTCCGCCATTCCGACACCAACGTGCGCAGCTGGATCAAGAAAGCCCCCATTTCGTTTTTTTGAGGCCCTCTTTTTTTGTGCGCAGACGTCAAACAAGGCCCCCGCGATAGCTGCCGGCTGCACGCTAACGCTTCAAATCGACTAATCCTCTGGAACAGCTTATTCCTGAGTGAAGGTTGAGGCTTACATTGGGGAGAAAGATGGGGGTGGTGAGATGACTTGGGGGGGGGGGGGGGGGGGGGGGGAGGGAGGTGGTGGCTGCAAGCGGCAGTGACAGGGGTGGTGACACATCGGCGAGAAGACGTATCCGTTGGCTCTAACGTGCGAAGTGGCGGGTCAGGGGAAGAGGCGCGACCCCCCAATGAACCCGCCATAGGTGTGAACTGCTGATGGCCAACACCGCGCGCTCGCACACTTTCTGAGGGGCTCACGCCAGCACGCTCCCTGAGGACGGAACGAGTGGGCGGGCGCAGGCACCGCTGCGGTTGGCACTGTCCCGTTATGTAATGCAGTCCAGCCCTCTGAAGGTGTAAGATCATAAATATGCGTTTAGAACGTTCTTAACTGAACATTCTAATGCTGATGTAATAATTGCTAGTGGTAATTGGAAGCAATGGACTTCCGGAACACTGACCTAGAATTTTTTAAAAGCATTCCAAAAAACCCGCTCTTCAAAGGGCAAGACATGAGCTCAGATCACAGCAGCGGTGCCAAATTTCAACAGCAGCCTCCAATGTGGACAGATTTTTTGCCTGAAGAAGGCCATGTCAGTTGAGACATGATGGCATGTACTACAAGAGAAATGATTATTGTTTTCTTTCTTATTTGTCTGATTTTAGTGCTAGTCAAACATGTCAGGCAAAACTGCTGCTGTTTCATAATGAACAGGTGGGAATCTGTGGTCCATTATGGTCCATTAAAGGTTATTCTCCTCTGTGCATTATGGTTTGCATTGTAGGCTTTTCCTGCCATGACGTCAGCTGACCATTTGCCATGACTAGACGCATATGGCCTAATTATCACCGGATGGTGGCACATTTGACAACTCAATGCTATGGCGAGTCTGGCCCAGTTTTGGGACTCTTCTGGAGTATGGTGGTGAATCCTGACGCTCGTTAAAAAACATCTCTGAGCAGAACACTGTCCTAATTAGAAAGAAACCAAGCAAGCAAGCAAGCTGAGGGTCTCAGGCTCATACCTCCCCTTGGCTTCCACATGCCCACAGCTTCCCCCGCGCAGCCTTTGTACATTATGCAGCGCGGTGAATTTTTCACAAGAGCAGCGCTGCTCCGTATCGCTTGCCCACAAAGAAAATACCTGTAAACACAGGAGGACGCCGTCTGGGGCTTTAAGACGTCACAGTCCCCGCCCTCATTCATTCTTCATCCTCAAAAACCTAGCTTCAGTAATTACAGGTCCGAGCTCAGGATTCAGGAAAACAAAGCCTTCTTCTCTGGCCCCAAATGTATTATATTACCCAGAAACCCCCCTTCCCACCCCCCCCCCCCCACCCCCCGAACCCCCCCCAAACCCCTTCAGCTGTACGGTTTAATTCAGAATTCTGCGCGCACCGATTAATCACCAAGTGCATGCCAGCTTCGTGCGGATAGCTGGTGATGGTGGGGATCAAAGTGAATGGAGGATTCCTTGCTGGGAATTGGCCATCCCCGAGCTCGCGGTGAAAGAGCGCGCGAGCGTGCGGCTCCGGCTAACACGGAGCACGCCGCAGAGAGGGGAGGAAGGTCACCGTGCCAACCCCACGGCCAATCCCGCAGCCAGGAAGCCTCTGGCAGGCTGCCCCGACGCCTTCTACCCCCTCCGTGCCGCTGCGACGCACCCACCAGGCATGTCCATGAACCCCACACCCCCCTCTCAAAAGTTCCCCCATTATAACGCTGGAGGTTGTGAGGGCTCATCTTCCTGCAGAGCCGGTGCACGCGCGCGCTGGTATTTTTATACCGGGTCGCAAATGACCCGAGCTTCATAACAGTAATGCCAACCTCTGAGTTCTCAGAGAAATTAAATTACATGAGAAATAAATTATTTTATTTTTTTTGTGGTGCCAGAGAAAGGAGAGAGAGGTATAAAAAAAAGAAGAAAGAGAAAAAGAGACGCCTGTCTAACTCGTAAGTCCCCGCTTACAATGCCTCGTTAAAAAAGATTTGGGAAAGTGAAACACAGGCAGACGCGCGGTCTCTTTTTTAGAGGTAGACGGGTCTCTGAGGGATTCATTAAGGTAGGTCCCAGCGGTAGGCTTACTTTTACAGTACAATGGCCCGGGTTAGCACGCATCCTGAAATTACACCTAATTGGACAATTACTCAAACTGAGAAACCTCCTGCAATAAGCCAACAAGGGTCCTAATAAACACCGTGTCTTCTCAATAAAAACAAGGAAGTCATTTACCTGACCCAAGAGGCAGATATCTTCTTTTTTTTTCTGTATCTGCATTAAATTTATTTTCAAAATAATTGCATGTGGTGCGAATAACAATATGAAAATTTTCTAGACTTTCAAGCCAGAATAATGCAGCCTTACCTGAAGCCTCACACAACATCCGGCTGTCTTGGGGAAAAACTCATTTGTTCTACTAATAGGAGCTTTGCACAAACTAATATTATTGCTGTCATAGCATAATGAAATAATTACTGATTTGTCTTTCTCCGAGACCCCCTCCTTACTCCACAAAACAACTGAAGTCCTTCTTATAGAAATATATGAAACATCAATTAAACTTGTCCGGAGGGAAAATATATATTCCTCTGGTACGGAGAATTTGTACGGAACAGTACAGAGCTTGCGGCTGCAGATGTTTATGAAGAAGGATGAGCTTAGACTAGCCTAGTTAACTTGGTTTTTTTTTTTATGGTGAGACGTGCTTTAAACCCTTTATGTACAGTAAATCCCTGATTTTATATAGTGTTCACTTTTTATTGTTTAACTTCTGTAAAGCACTTTGTGTTGCGGAAATGTATGAAAAGGTGCTATATAAAGTTATTATTATATTGTTATTATATTACACCCTTGCTACTAGTGCTACAATCCAATGACTCTGGATGCAATACAGAATTTTATATGTACAAATTCTGCTCGGAGGAAGAAGGAAAGTGGGGATTTGGACCTGTAGTAGTGGCACGCCCTTGTTGGCAAACCCTGGTCTCCATCAGTGGCTTTGGGACACACTGGTCCTGTGGGAGGCGAGAGGGCTCTCCTCTTATACTCTCTCTCTGCGTGGTCACACACCTCTGTGTCTATTTCACCACCGCTCCTGCACCCTGCCGCCGGCGGGTCGGCTGGTCCAGTCCCGCTGGGTCGTGTTCTCATTTCACCCAGAGCACCTGGATCGCTCCTCTCTCCCTCTCGGTCTCCTTTGCCTCTCCTCGCCCGATTGGCCGCAGGTCGGCCTTTTCCCACATTTTTCCCGCCCGATAATGCAGGGGCACGGAGAGAGGAGCGCGCGCGGCGCCGGTGACCTCACACGTCCGCGGCCCTCGCGCTCTAACACCTCGGCTGGCAGAGCTCGCCAGCCCACCCTTCCCCAGCCCCGGCGAAACAGACAAATCGCCCTGAAGAGATGGATTGTGACGAATGGGGTGGAAAAGACAACAAATGCCGCAGTCTAAAGGGAAGACACGCTTAAACTCACAAATAATTAACTGGGTAAATATTGGAGCGCGGGCCGACTAATTACCTCAAACGTCTCACTGCGCAGGGGCTCATTATTGTTCCCGTCGGAGTTAACCCCTCCCCTGCTGGATGCACTTCCTGCCTCTGAACCCCGTGGCCCGCTCCACCTCGGAGTCTGCCTGCCACCTGCTGCCACGTTTCGCGGCTAATCCAGGGGAAATGCTAGCTGCGTGTGTCTGCTAAGCCCAGGAACACACTCGGGCTCAGGAGGAAGAGATACAGCGAGCAGCTAGGGAATCCGTGTCTCGTAGGGTATCGTGTCTCGTAAGTCCCTGACATCACTAGGCATGCTCAGGATCTCAAAGAGCTTTACAGTGAAATGGGGGGAAAACTCACCTCAACCTTCATTAATGGTGTAACACCTACCTGGGTGATGCACAGCAGCCATATCGCGCCAGAACACCACCGCACCGAATGAGGTGAAGACGGCAGGATTATTAAGCCAGCTGCCCAGTGTAGAGTGGGAGTGTGCTTGTGCTGTAGGGGTTTACCAGCCTTCAGTGGTATAAACGCATGCTTTCTGTGCTAGCGGAGTGCTTGGTGATATAGGGGTATGAGTTGCGATGTAGGGGTGTGCTTTGTGATGTAAGAGAGTGTGCTCTTTGCCGAGTGGTCTGGAGGTTCTTAATGTAGTCTCCCATGCCCAGATCCAGACTGTGCAATACAGGGAACTTGAGTGCCCCGGTGATGCATCACATTTGCTACCTCGACATTTTCCCAGAGAACGCTTCCTCGCAGTAAAGAGTTCTCCTGGCGCTCCTGTGGCTAGGGCTCAGGTACTGTCCTGAGAGACCTCCTCGCATAAGGACATTTCTCCAATAATCTACCAGACAATCACTATCGACAGCCACTGCGAGGCGGGCCTGCCTGAGGTTGGGGCTGACTTAGGTTTAAAGAGCCACTCTAGGCGCTATCGATTCAGATCTTCACTTGACAGGAAGCTCTCGGAGCATGCTCTAAATGGATACGGATGCTCCCCCCCCCAAACCCCTGCCCCCCCCCGCGCTTCTGTCTCAGGTATTGTGGGATAGCGCAGGATGCATTTAGCAGGTACGCGTGTCCTGCTTGTTGGAAGGTTTTGAGTTACAGTGTAGTCAGTGGGGGGCGTATTTTCTTATGAGAGACCACATGTTTTACCCCACCTCTCCCCCTGTACCCCACACCCCCCCCCCTTCATCTCTACCTCCACTTTGTTGTGAAAATAATAAATGTGCTTTATCACTATTTTCCTCCCCAAACAAGCTGGCAGCATGTGCTGTGTGGTTTCAGAAAGCCTTTTCTTCTAATTATTGTATGCTATCAAAGTGAAGGATGAGCTTTATAATGAACCCAACATTTTCCATCTTGCATGTTCCCCTGTAATTGCTTGGTGCATGTGGGTTATACGCTGTATTAAAAAGAGCATTTGATTTTTTTCTTAAATAAGAATTGGCCAATTGCCACCAATTCTTTATCAAAACTGACAAGGTTTGTTTAATTTATACCACAAACTTACTTATTGCATTTGTATTGCCATGAGCAAACAAAAAGGGGAGAGAGAGAGAGAGAGAGAGAGAGAGAGAGAGAGAATGCTTAAATACCCCAATATCTCAAAAGAATATATCATAATTTAATGTGTCACTATATTTTAAAACATTGGCTTGTGTATGTCTGAGTGTAAGATAACGCTTAACACTGTGAGCATTAACATCAACAGCACATAAATTGTATACCTGAGGAAAGATAACCCATAACACTCTCTGTGTTATCACCAATAACCCTTAACACTGGAGGGAGAATCCACAAGGGAGCGTGATGGTCTCAAGCCATCGCAAGTCCCAGAAAACAATTATGGAGGATTCAGGAAGGACCCGCGGTAGGCGGAAAGCACAAGACACTGCACCGGCAGGAAAGCGGCAACGTTGCGCGCTCTGCGTCATGCGTAGTTAAATTGTGTTATCTCCATTTCAGAGCCAAAACGACAATTATTTTATTCAAATGGGACTCAATACAAGACATGTCCTATTCACAAAGATGATTCCAAATTACTGCTCGGATTAAGCATACATTTCGTTAAGACGACCTGAAACCTGATGACCACAGCTGCAAGAGGAAGGCACCACTAACATGTTAGGTGTACAGAAGAGTGAAACTTCCATAAGTGATTTGTCGTTACAGAGAAAATTTCTTGACAACAAAGATGACATTGAATCTGCTCTCCCGTAATTTATTTTCTGCCATAATCTAATTAAAATACAATTTAATTTCATTGTTTGGAGACAAATATTTCGACAAGTCCGATAACCATGTTGTTTCAATATAAATCATCCAAAATGATCCAATAGTTTGAATTGAGATTGTAAATTCTTTAGAAAATATTGAAGTGGTCCATTTGCTCATCATTCATTCAAGCTCATCTGTGGCTGAGTGGTTCCTTTCTTTAGTCATTATTATTCCGGCACCATTATTTGTGTGGTAAATTGCAAATTAATCCCTTGTAAAATTAGGTTTTTTTTCAAATTCATATTAATGAAACAATAATAGTTCAACTTCAAAAACAGGTGTGAGCAAAAGGATCCTTTAACTTTATTTGTGCATTCGAAGATAGCTTGACACCAAGACATATTTCAGAGTTTAAAAATTAATTATGCTCCAACAACTAAGATGAAGCACAGCCTCAAATGTAAGCTAATACAGCTGGGAAGATGAAACTTGGTGCCACCCTTGGACAAAAAAATCTCATGAAGGTTATGAAGGCTCGTCTAACGGTGGAAATACCACGGTCTCCAACTGAAAACAAGACATCATGGTACTTGCGACCTGGTTACACGGTTAAATAATTTGTATCAATGTTTTAGTGATTCAGTAGATGATACAGTATGGCACAAGTAGTGTTTCACAGCTGTGGCAGAATAAGCAGCACAAGCAGCACTCAGTATTTTTTGTAATGGATCTATTCCTGAGTCTTAGCACAGATAAAACTTTACACTGTAACTGTTATCACAGACAACACTTTACACCATTTACCGCACATTAACACAGATGACCCTTAACAACCACTCTCCTGGGCGGAGAGTCTAGAGGTAATAAAGTGCCTCCCCTCCACACATACACACACACACACACACACACACACACACTCACAAGCTTGTATGCATTTTCATCTATCTCCCACCATTGATAGATTGATAGACACCTCAAAGCTCAAATATACCCGCATAACTATGAATAAATGCACTTTTGCTAATTAACAGCTGTTCTGAGTTCTGCTAACATGGGGCCATCTGATGCTATGATGTGTAGCAGGTGCGCTTTCCTGTACTTTAAGCAGTCCTCCACTCTGTTGTTTTCCCAGAAAAACCAAAATATTTTTGCTGAACCATTGAGCAGTAAAACGGGGAAAGTTCCTGAGTTGTTTATTAAGTAAAAGTGCTTGCCACAAGGGCTTGAGTCTGAGCTACGTCATAAGATAGCTATGACTTTTCTTGTGAAATATTCATTAATTAATTCTGGTCAATGCCAAGAGGTAAGATTCCTTATTGAAATATATTATAATTCAAACCACTGGTCAGAGCACCAGCACTAAAAGCCATGTGAGTGCCTCTAACAGTACTGCATGGGGCTCTCAGCCCCTACTAAAAGCAAGCATGTGCATCATTTTTTGTTTCTATCTTTGCATATCGGGTCAGTAAATTTATACATACATATTCTATAGTGTTAAAATATATAATCTAAAATATATTGAACTGGTAAAGTAAGTTCTCCACATTTGATGACCATTGAAGGGAGCTATGTGTAAAACATGCTTTAGTTTCAAGGTGATCCCAAAATATGTTAAATACAGTACTTTTGTATTGTCTTATTACAAATCGAAAACTGTGTAGTTAGCACCAAATCAAGAAAACAATCGTCTTTGCCCCAAACAATATGGAGGCACTGTTTAAGCTACTTTTTCCCTTCACGGTAGCATTTTCCCTAACAGTAGCCCTCGATGTAGCTACTCTCCATTTTGTAGCGTGCTGTGGATGGACGTTGCACACTGAGCTGTGTACTGCATGCAGATTAATACTGTTGAACAGACTGAGACACAAAATAAACTACTGCACTTTTACCCTCCATCCTATACCCGCTAAGAGAGAGAGAGAGAGAGAGAGAGAGAGAGAGAGTGAGAGAGAGAGAGAGAGATGGAGAAAAAGCAGGGTGGAATCAAAATTCAGCATTTGCTTTTATCTTTATTATCCTTAATTTTTTCCTGCATGCATTGGGAGACAAAATGTACAAATTTAGAAGTGAGTGTAACAAATGTTTCCATAATCCTTGACGAGTTACGAGTCTGTTTTTTGCCCAGCGACCAGCTGAGAGCTTCCTAATGCGGCCACATTAAAGTGCTTTTCCAGAGTGCGCGGTGAGGCCTTAACTAGGTCCTGGGGGCATTGTTAGTTATCATCGCCCACCGCTGCGGAGAGCTGGAGCCCCAGTGAAAGCAATTTTCATCGTTCCTCCCAATCAGCGGCGCGCAAACGCAGCGAAGACGGCTACCGACAAAAAACGGACGCTGCCGACCTTATCTGGACCCACACCTGTCCCGGCAGGGCCATCAGAGAGGGACATGTGTCCCTATAGCCCGCTAACCCCCCCTCCAGACATGGGACAGCCAGTGCCTGAGGCCTGACACATGCAAGGATCTTCATATTAGTCTTGCAAGAGTGCTACAAAAAAAACCTCACAGTTAATGCAGCAGCCACCCATGTGCGGTCATGCATGAATTTGCATGTTCCACCAGGAAGCGATGACTCTCCGACCGATAAACTTAATCCCGGCAAGTCATATCCTCGGAAGTGTATCTACCTGAGAATCAGCTGTTCTTCAGACACACAGGAGCAGGGAGGACGGGGGGCCTCGTGCCTCGTTGCCGAACCTCAAAGTGCATTGCCTGAGAGGGAGCATGCTGGGAACTTCAAACGGTCTCACTCAAGAGCCTGTGAGTGGATATGCATTTGCCGGGCAGAGGAACTGACAGAAGAGCTTATTATACCGTACTACATGATTAGTCCGCATGTGACACATTATACCGCACTGTATTGCATCATTAATCTGTGATGCATATCTATTGCTATCCACCAGGATTGCTTATTCCTCACGAATATAGTACTGCTGCTGTGCCTAAAGTTTTGTAGCTGCTGGGATATGTATTTATTCATTTATTTATTGCCAAATCATAGAACTGTATCCAATTGTGTGTGCTTTTTATGTATGATAATATAATATTTTTTTATTTTCAATCCTCACCTTTTTGAATCCGGGCTGATGTGTAATTGTGCATGCTACTTCTGGTTTCATGTCCATTCAGTTGACTAGTCAGCATGTAAACAGCATGTAACTGTTTCTGCTATAGATTCTGCTATAGCCATGGCAAAATACTAATAAAGGCGCTTTATTTTACTAGCTCATGGGTTTAACTGTGACCTTTTTGTTCTTGCCATTTAACAATTTGTTTTACAATTGTAATATAGTGATCACATGAATCTTTTTTATTGGTAGAGAGCTTTCCGAGATAGCAATAGCTACAACCTAAAACAAGGTTTGTTTAATGAAGCAACAAAATTCTAAAAAACATATTTTCTCATTTATGCACTCAAGAAACATTCCGATTTGTTTAGATTAAAGGAGTCTGGCGAATTAAGCGACTGTTACAACTGGAAATGTTGTTTTCTAGCATTTTAGAAAACTAGTCTAGCTATGTTTCTTCAACCTATGTGATAGATGTACAGTATTTTAACACTTACAAACAATTAATAGCTAAAACCACACAACAGTAAATATTTGATTTCAAAATACATGGTAGTTACAGTACATGAATCTCCGCACAAGTCAATTTCTTTCACTCATTGCTTAAAAAACCTCTCTACTCATTATTCAGGCCCAGTTACCAAGCCACCCAGGATACATTTTGTGAGACAGAATATCGATCTATCTTTGTTGACGAATCTGGCGTGTTTGACTTTATCTATATTGATTATTTTATTATTAAGATTGCTGTCGTTGAGGTAAATAATACATAGCTCGCCGTGCCTCAGGACAATGAGAAGTGAAAGGAACGTGTTCTGCTGAAGTGAAGCGGCACATATTTCTCTAACATTTTTGCAGAGGTTTGCTGCTGCGACGCTCCTCTTTCTCCTGTTCTAGAAGGTGTATGATTTATTTCGTGTCAGATGTCAGATACTCCAGGTACAAGATGATACAGTACAAATGAACAGTGCTGTCAAATGTGCGGAGTGGAATGAATCTGAAGGGTTATTACTTTTATGGTGCGGCTGAAAGACTGCTTATCCTACTGGGAGCAAACTAGGCATATCTGCTAATTGACCTTGCTTCTTCTGGGTTACTTGAAACATACGGCAGAGACGGTATTAAGCCTGTCTAGGAATGTGGGGACGGTTGAAACATTCACAGGGTTTAGCCACCATCTTTAGGGATGATTTTTTTCCTCCTGCTGAAGTCTTGTTCATGCCCTTGTAATCGAAGCTTCAACAATGTTGCCGTATTTGACATTCACACGAAACTTTTCTCAAATTTGAAAAACAGGACGGGGATCTTTGTACTGGACTTCTTTTCATTGCCACAGGAATTATGGGTGTCTTAGCGTCGGTCGACAGGAGCGTGTAGTCTCTCACATTTGTCAGGATCACTTCCATGGAAAGTTTTATCTTGGGAGCCAATTAAATGAAGTGCTGTAATTGGGGACTTTTGCTGCACTTGACTGTTTTTCTAACGTATCAGAAAATAATCTTTGAGTAGCGTGGAGGGTCATGGGCGAGGTGCTGGGAGGTGACTGGTAAGATAAAACATTGTGGTGCACTGAGGTAAGTGACCCGCTGCTCTGTGCTGATAAAACTCCAATTAATCCAAGTTAAATTGCAGAAAAATAAAAAAGATAATTACTGAATCACAAGGCTACAATGCTTTTTTTTACTCAATGTTTTTCGCTGTGAGGGAAATAAACTGATTAAATAAACTTATGTTTAATAAATTTAATCACATAATGTTATCAAAGCTATGATTTGAGAAGTTACTGGAAGCATTCGCAAGATTCCAACTGACTGCCCCCGACCTGTACGGGCACACACTGAACTGTGGAGCTATTAGGGCTTTAAATGAATTTGAGGAAATACAATAAGGTATTGTTTATAAGTATTTATTTTACCCAGTCAAATTTTTTTTGGTTCCAATCTTGTAGAGGGGCTTGAGATTTACACAGGGTGAAAGAACAGTGTGGCAAAACTTTTCTGACAGGGATCTTCAGTATGAAAGGGGCAAGGGTGGTGATGGGGCGCGTGTTTGCTTTGGAAGTCATGTTTTATTTAAAGTATGCGAGGCTCGGGGTTTAAACACATAGTAAATCACAGACGAGCCAATCAAACGCGAGCGATGTGAGATTTCGCGGCTGGTTATCGGCGGGGTCCTCGTCCGCGCACGCTGGCATGCAGCGGCGGGGAGAGTCACCGAACGCCCGAGGCTGGAGCCCGCCGAGCCGCGCCGGCACAGAGCCCTCCGCCGGAGCCAGAGCATGGCCGCGCGCACGTTCATTATGGCGTCCATTAGCGTAAACACCTCACTTCCCTGTTTTTATGTACGGACACGTCCAAGCCACAAAGACGAGCAGTATGCCCCTCCAGTTTACGTATTCGTCCGCGCAGATATTTTAGCCGGAGCGATCCTTTTGTTTTACATGAAAGTAGCACTCAGTTTCTCTCATCCCATCTCATGTTGTGCTGACCCTGTCTGGGCAAAGGCCACTCTTCAGCACAGACAAAGAATGAGCTCTTTTACTTCTCTTAATTTCATGAGGGAGAGAGGTAATTTGGGGCACCACAATAGCCAAGGTTTAGTCATAAGCCTCCAAAAAAAAAAAAACTTTATCTCAATTTATATCCTTTTCATGGTTCAGTAAAAATAACACCGCATTTGAGTATTTCTTTGTCTTTCCGATATATTGCCTTAATTACCCTGTATGTTATTTTAAATAAAAGGCTGAAATAATCACAGCTTCAATCTCAAATTATGGGTTTTCTAATATGAAGCACAACAGGGCCCCATGGTATTACACATCAGGCTTTTAAACCTGTCTCCTGCTTTCAAAAGTTAAACATTATGAGAAAAGGACAGAAAGTGAATAAATCAGAGTATTATTTTCGAGGCATCTCTGACAACAGGCTGCCATATTGATTAACACTGTCAGCAGCTCAATTTGATTGTTATCAATCCCAAATGAAATCGAAAATGTTTTGCATATTAACTTTTCATTTTATGCCAAATGAAATTATATTACAGTGTTTGGGGTTGGGGGATGGGGGGACAAAACCAGAAAAAATATTTTTATTTTACATCAGCTTTGCTCTTTACTTTTCTCGTCATTTCTTTAATTGCCAAACTGCATTCATTTAAAACAGAGAAAGTGGATCTGATGGTAGCTAGTTCTACATATAATGTACAGTGCTGTACATCAGGCAATACAAGATGGCTGACTCACTATGTCCTGGGGCCCAGATAAATATAAATACTTCGCTATTAGTGAAGGATCTTAATTTTAATCCCTAGATTGTAAATATTAAAGTAGCTAAATCCGCGGCTCAGATAATGGCCCGAGGTTCACTGGAAACCGCGTGGTTAACAGCCTTTCTCTCGTGTAGCGACTGTGCTGATGAACATCGGGTGGGTATGCTGCGGGCTTAATCTCTCGGGGCTTTATTTCCTGTGAAGGACCAAGGTGAACTCAGATCCACCACAGCCCTCTCTCCCCTGCCCCGAATAATTGTTCAATAGCAGAACAACAGTGATTAGCAACATAAACAAAATGAAACCTGCGGTGCGTCTAGCGTCTCATCGCTAGCTAGCGAGCTAGCTAGCTAGCCTTCCCGGCCGGAGCGCACCGGGTTCCTGAGCGCGCGCTCTGAAGCCGGCGGACCCGCTGGTGTCTGTCAGTCACAGGGTCATCGCTAGCTAGCTAGCCTCCCCGGCCGGAGCGCACCAGGTTCCTGAGCGTGCGCTCTGAAGCCGGCGGACCCGCTGGTGTCTGTCAGTCACAGGGTCATCGCTAGCTAGCTAGCCTCCCCGGCCGGAGCGCACCAGGTTCCTGAGCGTGCGCTCTGTAGCCGGCGGACCCGCTGGTGTCTGTCAGTCACAGGGTGGCGGTCGGGGCAGCGTGCGCGGGACTTAACGAGCGGGCCACGCCGCGCCCCGGTTTGTCTCTGACACGAGTCGCGCGACGAGGCGAGGAGAGGGGAACGAGGAAGCGCGAGGGGCCCCTTGCTCGCGCTTTCTTCTGCGTTTCATCTGCGTTCCATTTATCTCGGCCAGCCGAGCGCCTCCCAGCGCTGACAGGTCTGCTGGCCTAGTTAGGGCGGGAACAGCGGAGAGGGGGTAAAAATAGGCTGATGAAAACCTCCAATATCCAGCCCTGTGACAGACCTGGCACTCAAAATCAGACATGAGCCCAATGAAAGACAAGGCACCGTTATTACATTCAACCAAGGGGGGTGGAGGGGGGGGGGAATAAATGTGGGTTTGATTTTTCGGGTCCTTCTTTTGTTTTGTTTTTCTATTTTGTTGGAACACAGCCATTGTCAGCAGCAGCAGAGTTCCAATGGGGAACAAAAGCTAGTTTTTTTCCTCTTCTGATCTCAGTTTCATTTTCTGCTGTTGTTCGGAATTTGAATTTTAAGTGTAAAAAAAAAAAAAAGCACGCGTAAGAGAGACAAGTACATCTTGTCACAGTGAATGTGGTAAATTACTGCCGTTTCCCTCCTAAATAGCGCGCCGCGGAAACCCGGCGCTCTTACAACTGAGCCTGGCAGCGCGAACTCCCATTGTGGATGAATATTTCAGCAGCACTGTTTGTGTTTTGACACAGGTAATCTTTTTATCTGTTCTATAGTTAATGCGGCATAATCTCCCGCAGTTTATTGTCGGAGCTCTCGCCGTATTTAAAGCGAATCTAATAATGGACGTCGAGCGTAATATGCCGTGACCCTGTATTATTGATGACTCAGCCGCCGGAGTCGCGCGCGGGCCTACGGAGAGGTTAAACGCGATATTTCTGTTTGCTGCGGAATATTTACAACGAGGGCCGATTCCCGTTATTTACAACATAAAAAGCGGATATTCAGTCTTAAATTTTAATGCTCCCAATTTTCAGTTTATGCAGCTGAAAAAAAAATGTTGGGGGGGGGTGGGAAGGGTGGGGAGGAGGGTAATAGTTGGAAATGAAGTGAAATTGGATCATTTATTGCTTGGCTAGAGAAAGGCAATGTTCCTCTTCTGCAAATTTACAGCTAAAATATGTAATAACGCCGGGGCCTTATGAATCGGACCTCCCCGAACGCGGAAGGGGCCGGGGCGATCGCCGCTGAGGATTAGATTACATTATCCCTACAGGTGTTTCAGCGGAGGACCGCGCCGGAGAAGCGGCGTCGCGTCAGCGCCGAGACAAGTGCATTAAATGCCACGCACCAGCGGGCGGCGGGGGGAGACTTCCTCCTAATTAATTTACAGATTTCAGAGCTTTCCGAAGGCCAGCCTGATCAGAGCTGCGCGGAAGCCCTGAGCAAATGTTTCAACAGCGGTGAAAATGGCAGGCGCCGCCCCGCTCCCTCTGTCGGCACTGCCTGGATGCTATCGGTCAGTTTCACCACAGGCACGGGCTGCGATAAGTGTAGAAGTGGCCATACATGCTAGTCTTCCATGTTTCAAATGATTGAAAAAAGTGGGGCTCACACACGCGCGCGCACACACACACACACACACACACACACAATCACACACACATATGCTTTCACAGCCACAAGTGGATAAACAACAACACTCTCTCAAACACAGCTGCGGACAGAAATACACACGGTGTGTCCTTTCCCCCTGTTCGCTGCTCTCCTCTCTCACTATCGGTCTCCTGTACACATACACCCCCCCCCCCCAAGCAGTTTATCTGAGCCCTGCCATCAGATCAGAGGATTCTGTGAGGCCGGGGGGGTGGTGGTGGTGGGGGGGTACTCTGGTTCTGGATGACAGCATTTAATTATAGACACATGGGCTTGTGACACCAGAGTGTCCAAGTCCATCCCCCCAACAGGTGGTGGAGGGGCAGATAACCAGATGATTAAGAGAAAGCAGCCGATTACACACCCAAAACAATGGCACAGCACAGCGGACCTGCTGGTCTGCAAGCCATATGCACAAATGAATGCACACTCTCACACACTCACACAGGCACACACACATGCACACACACTAGACAAACTCACACACACACACACACACACACACTCACGCACAGCATTGAGATCTACATATCACACACACATACACGCACTGCATACACACACACACACACACACGTACACATTCACATACTTACGCACGCACACATACGTGCACACACACGTACACATTCACATACTTACGCACGCACACATACATGTGCACACACACACACACTTGGCTCAAATACCACCCTTTTGTAATGCGTAGTCACCATCTGAGTGTTGTTCACCCATCATTACCCGCAGCACCCCCACTACTCAAAACTGGCGCGGGCTGGGTTTATTTAGACATTAGAGCTCACACTCATACAGGTACGTTCTGTAATTGCATTCGTTTTTCACTAACTGGCAGAAGTAACTGGCAGATCCGGAGAAGGGTTCTCCTGTTTAAAAATTTGAGAAGCACTACCTACAATGGGGTATTGTGCCAGATACTAGGCATCACTGCCGGGTAATTCACCACCAGCAAAATAGAGAGAAATCAGCCCCAGCTCCATACTGAAGATTAATAAATTGTCAAAGTGTACAGGAGAGGTATGGGCCCGACACTGGGGTGCAGGCGTATACAGCACCTGCACCTGCAGGGGTACGCAGAATTAAAAGTGAAGTTCAGAGAGGGGGGTGTCAGGACTGCGGTCCCTCACAGCACTGAATGAGCCCCCGAGATTCAGCTCTTCAAATGCAAAGCAATGACAATAACACAAGCAGGGCCCTCAATATCCACAGCCACGGGCCCCAGTGCAATCACAAATGAATACGTGGAATTCACATGAAACACAAGCCATTTAAAAGTCAGATGCTATCAAAAGTATGAAATGAGGCATATGGCACTGGAGGTGGTGCACCAGATGCAAAATTCAGGCAACAACAATTACGTCGCTCAAGACTTTTAAAGTGTAATGTCACCCTCTGTTTTTCAATTAGCCGAATCACACAGTTTTGAAAGCATGCCAGCATAGTTTTTAATGGGACAAACTAATGAAGAATGAACTCTCTGGCTCTTTTCGGTAATTAAAAATCAAGGTCTCAGCACTGTGTTTATCTTTGGAGAAAAATGAACGGCTATTCTGCTAAATAATCCCTCATGTGAAGACAGGGCTTACTGCTAACAACATTGCTGCCCACGTCTGAGCACACCCCACTCGCTACAGTGCACTTCATATTTTTCTACAATATCTGGTGCACATTAAGGATTTCTGAGTTGATAGTATTTCCCTTCAAACAGTAGCTTCTAGCCGTGATTCGGTTAAGATCTCAAAGCCCACAGTAAAGATGTCCGTGGTCAAAGTGCTACTCGTCTGCTCATAAGCACCGACCAGAGCCTGTTGTTCATTCTATTTTACACCGGTGAGGACCACTTCTTTTTAAAAACATTTTTATCCTTGATTTGCATGCACTTTTATGTTTTACGTTATTCATGTGGGGGCACGGATGTATATGTACAGTATCCAGGATGATCAAATAAAACAAAATCAACTAAAATCAAAGAGGAAAAAGGAAAAATAAATCACGACGGGCATGTCAGTGTGTGGCTTTAAAGCGGCGGGCGCCTGAAGCAGGAGACGGGACGGCGGGCGCAGAGCGGAGCCCCTGCCCGGGGCGGAACGCTCGGCGTATCACTGATTAAGGCCTTTTCTCGTTATCCTCCGGTCTCGGCCCACTGGCCTGCACATCCAGACGGCCCGGCTGAGCGTGCCGCGGCACGAACGGCTCCGCCCCCAGCCCGAGATTACGCCGCGCGGGGCCCGGGGCCTGGGGCCCGTCCGCCGCTCAGCCGAGGCGGTGTCACGGGGCCGGAAAATCACAATCTTCCCCCAAAAAGGTCACGCGGGACCCCGCTGCCACAGAACCGGTTTGCCGGGCAATCGGACAATCTCAATTCAAATCCTGACATTCTGCTCGCCCCCACCCCCCACCCTAAAAAATAAATATATAATGACACATTTTTTTTTCATGTGTCTGTTTTTGGAAGTGCTGGCTGACCTTTAGAATTACGATAACTCATTCGGGGTTTAAATAAGTCTCATCAGGGACCTTTCCTTTGTTAATGTGCATCCCCCAACCTGACCACTCACCCCTTTTGGGAAAGATGTTTTGTCCTTTTGATAAGCCTTTGGGACATTCTGAACTACTCAGAACTACTTTAACAGTATCCAGGCCCAGCAAGGAACAGACTTTACATCCATGGTCTTGAAGTTGAACAAAACATTATTCTGTATTAAGTCCATTCTCGCATGGTTTCAGTTTTAGTGCATGTTAATCTTATGTCTTAAGCAAGATGTTTTTTTATGTTGCAAGCATGAAGATGACATGTCCTGACATCTGAAGCTTCCCATCACACACCTCTGAACCTGGCACTTTAATCCAGTACTCCATTGTTGATTAAATGCATTGGCACCTCTGTAAAATACAGTAGCCTTTCTACCACAGTGTGGACACAGTGATTATGCTGTGCTACCTGAGCAGCTTGGTGGTGACTGCACACCCGAAGCAGACACTCACACACCATGCCAAGTGAACAATATCGTCATAACACTGACGTGACCCTGCTGCAGCACTGTCGTGTTGCCATGACGTTGAGCAACACTGTGGCATTACGAGCCAGCTGGGTCTTGGTGTGCCATAGATAAGCTCTCATCACTTGTACTGTACACTGTATTTCTAGCCTAAGATCTGAACCCCAGTGGAATGCTAATGTATGTAACACAATATCTAACACTAATGTAGTACAGCATGTTAGGCTAAGCTCCGTGTCTACCTTTCCAGCACCCGCACATGTATGCTGTAAAGTGGCTTTGTGGGGTCAAAGGTCAGCCCCATTCTCTCAGGGGAAAAGAGAAGCCTGCTGTGTAGAGCACTCAGACCTCAAGGACCCTGTTACCCAGTGCGTAAAAACTTACAACAAACCAGCACCAATATCACTCAGCTGCCCCATGCATCGCTTATATTATAATGATTCTTTTGAAGAACTTAAGCCTGCTTGGCTTCACCTGCCCTTGAACGTTTGAGACAGGAGAGTGGGCTTATTATCCCCAGAACTAAAAATGGAAGGTTTTTTTTGTTTTTTACCCAAATATTTGAGCTCTGGCAAAACTCAGAAACTTCCAGAACTTCACCTTTGATCTTAAGGCTGTTGAGCAAGGTCAGACCTTGAATTCCCATTGAACTGGCGGGCCAGGAGGGACATTTCCCCCTAATTAAGGAAAATATGAAAAAAGCCATTCCTCTTGTTGGGTAATCCTCAAAACCATTAGATCTAAAACACATTACTTTGAATAAACTGTGTGTTAGGAGAACACCAGGAGTTTTCTTGCCTGATCTAATGTTCAGTGTCACGTTCACAGCTTTGGCTGGGGGGCTATGTATGCGTAGAGAGTAAATTTTGATAGCTATCTGTCTGAAATTAGCCAAGAGCAATAAAATAATGCATGCTATGTGTGGAGTGATTCATTTGAAATTAAAGTGTCATTTGTATTATAACTTTGTGATCTGAGTATCTATTTTAACAACTTAGCTAGCTTGTGTAAATTCAGTTTCCACATGCACAGCCTGTTTTATAACAGCAAGTTTAATTGTTATAATCTCCGGACCCATATTTTAGGAGGTAATATGGCTTGGCTGGTCACCTCTAACAAAAATGTATATGTAGTCCTGACTTCAACAAAAGAGATCATGTTTGTAAAGAATAATTGTTAGATCCACCCAGTATTGAAATCTCCACTTTTAGGCAAAGAGTATCACTGTCATGTGACAAGGCCACACGTGGACCTCTGCTTTTATCTGGGGCAGCCTAGAAAATATAAATTCCAAACTAGGAAGCCTAAAAAACCATTACTTATACAGGAATTTGGATATGCATGTCTGTGATTGCTCTTTTATTTCATTACAATTTCATTTCATCAAACTCCTAATGGTAACTGTGACCTTGTGGTGTTACGTAGCCATGCTGGGTCTTCCTTTTCCAAATGGTGTGTGTTCTGTTGCTTGCGCAAAGAAGTGACTAAGCCCTCCAGTCATGGTAATAACATTACATTTGTTTATCTATGAGGGCCTCAACATGTCTTTGAAATGCGTAAGGAATGCACTGGGATGTTTGAGGGAGAGAGAAACAGGAATAGGCTGATGTGGTCAAAAGAACAAGCCAACCATGTAATACTGTATGGACCATAAACATGCCAATCAAGAAAACAAACTGTCCCTCTTGTATACTATAATCTACAAACTAGATACCATAAAAATGATAATGCATGGCCTTTTGTTACATGGACATTGTTGAATTGCAGTGGAATGCTATATCCAAGCCCATCTTTGTTGCTTTCTTCCTTTTATCAGCAAGTCTTCAATCACTAACAGGTTTTAAGGTGCCTTATCAAAATGCATCCATGACAGCCAACTGTAGCATTTGGGAATTGAATAAAGTAATATTCTCCTCTCAGAAGTCACCAGGACCAACTAAGAGTAAATATCTGTAAGAACGTACACCTTAGGGGGTGCTGGGATGCCCCAAAGCCTCCTCCCCACTACTACCAGCCCCCCGAAAACAGCATCCCACCTTGTTAAGATTTTTCAATTCGACCACTGAGCAAGGTCACACAGTAATGAGCTACAACTGCATTATTTGTGAGTGAGGCGGTGGGCTCCGAGGGATTAATTGTCCCCACTCCCATCGCATCCCTGATCTGAAGCCCCCATTGTCAAAATGATCCATGGCTTTCCTTCCCCCGAGGTTGAGGCTTTCATTATTGAGGTGCTCTTTAATCGATAGGAGCATTTTTAACGCCGGGCGCTCGTACCTTTTATCAGTCCTTATTATCTAATGACCAGCAGCGGGCAGCGAGACGTGCCTTCAGCACATCCTCGGACTCATACATTTTTAATTGGGCCTGATGGCGGTGGTGTCAGGCGCCGAATGTGGAGGGCGGAGCTGCTCGTGGATCTATCCAGCCTTAAGTGAAAGTTCTAAATTAAAAGCCTATGGAAATCAATACGTGAGGCCCATCTTCAGGGAAGCAGATGTAGGTGGGGCACAAAGTTGGCTCCACCCACACATTGTTTACCTGCTGATTCTTGACTGTGTTTACAAGTAGGTGGAAAGTAGGAGACACATACAGTTTGTAACTTATAAGAGCTTGTTTTATTTGACACAAATATTGTATGCTATATATCTTATCTTGCAGATGTTGTTGATTGCCTATCTCTGTGCATGCAAGGTGTGCTCAGGTCTGATTGCCACACATGCCCCATGTGACACATAGGATCCAATCACGGGCAAGTATACCCTTTATGCAGTCTGTACCCAAAATGGTATAACACAATGCAGTTATATTCAACTTGATAAAACTTTGAATAATAATTAAATCTGATTATCAGTCAAAGCTTTCAATGATCAGCTGGTTCTGCATCAAATATTAATAGTTATGTCCAGAAAATCAATTGAGGGAGGCTTGGCACTTATACTGTATATGGGGTTTAAAAGTTTTTTTTTGGAAATTGGTATTACCGGTGTGTCAGACTGCACAGCTGTTTAAATGAAAGAAAACCTATTATGCAGAGCTGCTCTGTCAAAAATATTTCATGGGCGACTGGCACGCAAAACCGCTAATTTAAATCTGAGATCCCTGTCTGTGTGACACAACAAGAGGAGACCGACTAACAGCTGGCAAGTGGGCAATTACTACTGACAGACTGCACTTTGAATCTGCATTAGCCAAATTCATTTGACAGTTGCTCAATACATTTCTATAACATCCCGGATTATGTTGCACATGTTAGTGGGAAGACTGAAAGTGCATGAAAGTGTTTTTTTTTTGATAATGCCTGTGCTATATTTCGCATCACATGGAATTCATCAAGGAAGGAGAAGCACTGCGATCGGAGAACACTGGATTTCACTTAGGGCACTCTAAAAGAAATGCTCCTGGGCCCTGCTAACCAAGGGTACTTTGACTGAGGCCCTGTTGGAAATAGCCACAATTTGTTCAAACCGCACTTTTTTTGGGGTCTGTGCAAATGAATTGCCGCAATATGCGACTCCTTTGTCCACATTTATGTGAATGTCATCAGCCCATTCAACCTTGTAGGCAGACGCATTTGTATAGCACGCAATGATTTGTCCCAAATGGCTTTATAATTACTAGCTATTGATTCTTTTATAGATATATAATAGAAGCAAAGTGCGCTGTGTATAAACCTGTACATGTCCCTTTGACACAACACATTTGTAATCCAGGGGAGAAACGGTCTACAGTTAGACAGCTCCTTGCAGCACATAGCCAACGGGGGTTCTGCAGAAAGATCTCATTAAAAACTCCGGGGCAGAATAACTCTTCTCTGCGGCTCTCGCGCAAGCTGGGGCTAATTTGTGCATTGGCAAAGTCACAGGCTCTTGTCCAACAACACATTTCAGAGTGCCATTTCGGCTCAAGAATGATTACTGTCCCCCCAGCATTCTGCCAGAGCTGAAATGTGACTAAACTCTGTATTAGTCCCCTTCAAACTGTTGTACATTTTTATTTCTTAATGCTGCAGGAAAATGGATGAAGCAGACATAAAATACGGAATACAGATCGAGTGGGTTAAGCACACCCTCTGCACATGTCTACTGCATGGGTATTCTACTTTTTTTTTAAGACTTAGTTTATGCGATGCATAATAATAGCAGGAAAATATCAGTATTGGCCAACAGTAGCTTAAAAGAAATCTAGCTGTACCACCACAATGTAAGATTATAGCTCATATTATGGCCCGAAATGACGACACAACGTACATGCACCAGAGAGGCAATGCAATTGATACTCTGCTGACGCCATAAATTAAGTAAAAAATGTCATGCTCAGAAATAAGAATAAGATAAGATATACGTTATTGAACCCCGTGGGGTAATTTGTCCTCTGCATTTGACCCATCCTAGTTACTTAGGAGCAGTGAAAAAAAAAAAAAAAGCCTTACCATAGTTATCTGAACCTCATTTATTTATGATTTATTTTTAATTTAGCATTTTACCAGCTAAACTTCACAAGCAGAGATATACAGAGATTCAGTAGCTACATTTTTTCCTTCAAGTTTATGGCTGTGCTCATCTGTGTCTTCCATGAATATGGAAACTTAGTTGCAGTTTGCATTTGTGCTATAATGTCAGAAAGGGTGTTAATGGCATCTGCATCAGCAATAGTCAGTGGTCAGCCAAATATTAATATCAACCACATAATTCCCATATTGTGCATCCCCATGTGCTTTATTACTTTTATTTATGTGGAGTGGTGTGGGGTATTATGTCTGTACAGTATTTGGCAGATACTTTGTGAAGCACTACAGACATTGCACTGGACACCTGGTGACCCCTTTTTAATCAAAATGTGTTGTTCATGAATAAAGAGCTGATTAAGCTCGAGAATTTCCTCATTAAGAATGTACATTAATACACAGTCAGAGGCTGTCAGCGCACACGTGAGAGTGTTGAATAGCACTTGTGGAAGTTCAGCAGGTTAGCTGTCCCTTCTGTTGCATGATACGCTGCTGGGTTCCCATCTTAGATTTTATCCCCGCCATTTGCTTGTATGCAAGACGGATTCAGAAAAGGCATTGTCTGTGCCAGCAAAATGGTGTAAAGGGCAAGAGGCCGCTGTACAGTACAGTGCAGTGGATAAGGAGTTTGTCTGTAAACTGAGGATTAGGCCTACAGCCAGCCAGGGTTGCCTAGGTTACTGCTACCTTAGTGCCACTCAACAGTATGGCAGGTGACCACTGGCTACTGGTTGTTGTCAGTGAAAGATAATTCACACCTCTGACTGGCCCAAGCTCTCTCCTGTAGTACTGGGTGAAGATCAGTCACGCGCATTTGAGTGAGCTGAGTTCAGCTGCCTCGGCACAGCAACTTGAGAGGCACAACTAGCAATTCCAAACTGAGGAGAAAAAGAAATGGATCAAATATAATATAGTACAGGTTTGATTCCTCTGACAGGGTACCGCCACTGTGTCCTTGAACATGGCGCTTAACCTGAAGCTTTAGTAAATATAATTAATAACATGCTGCCTGAATTGGAAATTTATAGAGCTTAACACTGACTGTATGAAATTTGCCAAGAAAAAGAAATTAAAAGCAATTAGATGAAAGGATTTTAAAATAGATTAGAGGATTCCAAAACTTAATATCTTCTCATTTCATAGTTAATAAATGTTATTTTAAGAAGTTATTTTCAAGTTTTTGGAAGTTTTTTGCAGTTATCATAATTACTCTGTAATTATGTGACTACACTATTGTTTAATTGCCATCTTCTTTCCACTGAAGCAACTGCAGGTGAGACTCCTCCATCAATGAGGAGTCTCAACTAAACTCTGGGTTTTGACTTCTGTATTTGATTGCATTTCTTATGTGGAATACATTATTACATGATTTTCACTCAAACCAGTACAGCTATCTGTATCTAAATTAATTACGAAGTGAACTGGAAGAACATCAACTTGTGTGTGTGTGCGCGCGTGTGGGTGTGTTGTGTGAGTGAGTGAGAGATAATTTGTTAAAGGAATTTCTAAACATGCGATTTACAGCAAGCTGACAGTACAGTGCTGCTTCCACCATTGCTTATGACTGTCTCTGACTCACCACCTCATTTAGGGGACATGTCTCCATCTCTCCATTATAAGATCCTCTCTGAAGCTTTGGAGACCTTGTCCTGCACATCTTTTTACTGTCAGGGTGGCAGGGTGAATCACTTCAACTTGTGTTGAACTGAATTCCGTGGACCCTTAATTAACCACATTCAGACACCCTTTTTTGGGCCAGGCATGTGGGATTTTTACTCTTTTGGAGATAAGGCTCAGGAGCAGAATCTATGGACCAACGATAAAATTGGAGGAAAGTATAGGGGTATGAGGGAGGGGAATCTTCAGGTTTTAAGAAATATTTTGTGTAACACAATTGTGACCATCTGGCGACACTGCCAGGAATTCCAAGCAGATTTCCCTAGCCTCAAGTTACAGATCTCTTCCTTCCTACATCCCCCAAAACCCAGCCCCAAACCAGACACAACATGATTACACAAAACTCCATGAACTTGTCCAAGTACAGCATTCAGAACATTAGTAGTGCCTTTAAATACAGCCATCACATAGTTAAATCTTAATCCATCAGGGAATATTTCACAGACCTCAATTAGCTCTGATCTGGGGAGTCACAGGTTTTACCCATGTGTCCAAATGCATGACTTGGTCCTCAGTCATGGCTAATACAGATTCCGGGGAAGACTGCTAGCCAATGCAGACCAAAAGCATAGGCTAAAAATATAAATTGTACTTCTTAAATTAAGGTTATAATGCGTCAATACTGATTACTAGCTTCGATTTCACAATTACGCACTCGATTCGTAACACGTAGATGCATGCCTTTGCATTGTTATTTTTATCCTGTTGTTTCTTATATCAGTGGATGCATTTGCCTAATTGCACCAGGTGTTAACTCGTTTATGGACCGCGAAAACAAAACAGACAGCATAGGGGAAATGAAAGGGCGAAGTGGTGTGTGAGCGCTGTGTGCCGCTGAGTGGGTGTATTGTTTCATTAGGAAATCGAAGCGCTTTGCTGTGCCGTACCTGCTGGGTGAACTTTTCCACTTTAGCAACTGTCTTCCTTCGCTTCCCCAAAGACGACGGAAAAACTTTGTGATCCACGTGTCCCTGCCCACCTGTTCGGAGCTCATTACTGTCAACTCTATGTTAATAAATATCCAGGTGTAGTTAGCTCCCACTGGCCCGCAGTTCGTCTCCATAGATCTCCATCTGTACAACCCACTTGCCGCAGCGCCGCTGACAGACGCCATGATTACACCGTAAGCGCCAGTTTTTCACTCCCTGCCAAAAATCACGACACCGCGCTCCATCTTCACTCTACAGGCAAGGAGCAGCACAGGGGCGGAAATCACTCCGTTTATTTGCATTCAAATGCACTTCTGTTCGCGGCGAAAAACGGTAATATTATACAACAGTACCGTTTAATCTTTACAGTCTAAAATGTATCTGTTCCATTCTTTGGCTCAATTAGGCCTGTGCGTCAGATTGTAAAAGGATTGTTCTGTTTTTCCACTTAGTTGTTTTTCGCTTACTTGACATTGTTTGTAAAAAAATGTTTAAAAAGAAAATGCCATAATGTAATGGCCAATATTTGCAAAATGGTTGGATGGACGTATTGTAGAAAGTACCAAAAAAAAAAAAAAGGCAGGCAGAGTCATCATTAAAGGCTAGATATTACCAACAAGACATTTTCCTTGGGGTTACATTTTTTCCTGAGGAAAATTCATAGGTGTCTAACATTCCAGGGGTACACAGTAAAAGCTGTATGGTTTTGAGGGACATATTTTATACTGTGAAATAGAGTAGGCCTACTCTTAATTATATTTGATCACAGTCTGTGACCTGCTTGCATTCGAAAGCTTACTAATACAAAACTGTTACAGACTTACAGAGGTCGCAGTGTTCAATACTAATATAGCTTAAATATCACAAATGAAGAAACAAATGCCTCATTTGGTTTATAGTCATGCAGTCATTTGGAGACTGATTAAGTTCTGGAATGGCTACCAAAGACGCCGTCTCTCTGGAAAAGGAGCAGGCAACATTGTTTGACAAATCTGACCAGGTTGTGATTTTTTGAACCACATACAGTGCTGCATATTATCAAAGAGCAGGGTCGTCCGTGAAGGAGAAAGGAAGTGCCGCAAAACTGGGGTATAAAGGGCAAGGGCGTTGACCCTCCATAACAACCCCACCCCCCGCCCACCCCCCACACACAAACTGCCTACCTGGTGTGCCTCCTACCGCAGTCCAGCAGTCCACAGTGCTGGAATGCAGACGCGACTCCAGTGTCATTATGAGCAGGTCAGAGGTGCTGTTTATTGGAGCCTGCTTGCTCGTCCGTTGGTCATTGCTGGGCGGAGGAATGACAAGGAGGACACAGACACTTGATTCTGAAGAGGCAATCAAACTCAAAGGGCTTTAATGCACCGCCTTGGGTTTCAGCCACTGCAATTGGCTTTGATAGCCGTGTCATTACGCGAGGAGGGTGTCTGGAGGTCTTTAATAGCCAGGGATTAGAGAGAGAGAGAGAGAGAGAGGGCGGGAGGGAGGAAGGCATCTGTGTCTCGACCCGTATTCACCTCTCCATCTCACACCCCCTGTGATCTGGCTGATTTCACTCGGCCTGGGGCCCACGGGCTGGTGTCAACCTCCCAATCAGCCCTCGTGGAAATGGTATATCCTGCAGTGTATGGATATAATGTATTACCAAGATCCAAAATGAGATTCTAACACTTCACAATATTTGGGAAACATACACACGGTTGTCATTTTTAGATATGGCTATATACAGTGAGCTCCATAATGTTTGGGACAAAGACATTTTTTCTTGATTTGGCTCTGTACTCCATAATTTTTGATTTGTAATGAAACACGTGGCACAGGTGCAGATTCTCAGCTTTTATAAAAGGGTGTTTTGAACACTTTATTTTCACTATGCAGAAATTACACCACTTTTTACACATTTTCAGGGCACCATAATGTTTGGGACATATTAATGTTATGTAAATGAAAGTTATGTTTAGTACCTTGTTCCATATCCTTTGCATGCAATGACTGCTTCATGTCTGTGATGTCTTCATGTCGTGTCATGCTGTGCATCTTTTTTGGTGGTACTCTGCCAGGCCTGTACTGCAGCCATCTTCAGCTCCTGCCTGTTTCAGCTGCTAGTTGCTGAAAACAGTTGCTTGATGCTTGACCCTCACCAGTCTGTCCTTTAGGCCGGGCACTCAACAGAGACTGCCCTCCTGGCCTCCTCTGCCCTGATCTTCCTAGAACTCTCTGCAGCATTCAACATGGTCAACCTCCAAATACTCATCTCCGCTTTGGCTGTGATGGGCATTTCTGGGACTGCCTCCGCTTCGTTTTCTTCCTATCTTGCAGATAGGTCCGACCAGGTCACATGGATGGCCAGGCATCACCTGAAGCTCAACCTCAGCAAGGCTGAGTTGCTGTTCATTCCTCTTAAGACCTCGCTACTACGGGAGCCCTCAATCACTGTCGATGGCACCACAGTGACTGCCTCTCACTCTGCAAAGAGCCTGGGGGTGGTCCTGGATGACCATCTGCACTTTAGGGAGCATGTCACAGCAACATCACGGTTCTGCAGGTTCCTCCTGTACAACATCAAGAGGATTTAAACATACCTGACCACATATGCCACCCAGCTACTCGTCCAGACAGAGGTAATCTCCCATATAGATTACTGCAACTCCTTCCTTGCAAGTCTGGCAGCCTGAGCCACACACCCACTACAACTGATTCAGAACGCTGCTGCCCGACTTGTCTTCAACTTTCCTAAGTTCTCACATGTCACTCCCCTGCTGAGGTCACTCCACTAGCTACAGGTCACCGCTAGGATCAGGTTCAAAGTCCTGACCCTGGCTTACACTGCAGCCAATAGGACAGCCCATGCCTACCTACAGGACATGATTCAACCCTACATGCCAGCTGGATCGCTCCGCTCTGCTGCAGCAGGGTGACTTGCAATCCCTGCCATCTGGGTGAATGGGTCTCACTCATCCCAACCACGGAGTTTCTTCACCCTAGCTCCCCAGTGGTGGAACGAACTCCCCACTCCTCTACAAAACACTCAGTCATTGCCCATCTTTCACCGTGGTCTGAAGATGCATCTCTTCAAACTGTACCTGGACTAACTATCACTACTCTGCAGGGTACTGCCAATCTAGGATTGCTCTTATCACTTGAATCCTTCAGATTTGTTTATGTACTTTCATGTTACACTTGCATCTCCATCCAGCGCTTATATTGCACTTGTATCATTATCTTGATGCTGTAGCTTGTTGTCATGCCACCTGGTTTGACTTACCATAACTTTCTGTCCTAGCCTATGCTTACTGTGTGAAGTGGACTTAATGTGTACATGGCTATGGATAACTGTTGCATAATGAGTATTGTACCTTATCGGTCCTGTGTTTTGTAGTTGTAACATCCAACCTTCGGTATGCACTTATTGTATGTCACTTTGGATAAAAGCATCTGCCAAATAAATGCAATGAAATGTTTCATTTAATGCTTGTGGTAATTGACAGGAATCTATGTCTACAGAGTTAAAGCATTTCAAATAGTTATTTGACCCAGGTCTGGGGTGTGTGTGTGCCTGTGTGTATCTGTGTGTGAGGGAGAGAGGGAGAGCGAGAGAGAGAGGAACAGAATGTACGTGTCCCAGGACATAAAGGCCTAAGGGGATGGAGACTGGGGAAGAGGGAGGAGTCATTAGGGATTGGGCAATGCCTTTTAATAAAGTGGCTGGGGTGTCATTAGACTTTAAAATATGCAGTTTTCTGCCTTTTAAGTAGCCTTGTTTGTGACTTTCCCTGACAGGTAGCAGCTCCCTCAGTTGTGGGTTTCTGAGAGCGGGGCGGACATATCCAAAGAGGTGTTAATCAAAGGGGAAGCAGTGGCAAACAGGCCCGTCTCTCGCTGTGCGTTCAAAGAAGGAGCCTCACCCCACTTCCACATGGGCTCTCAGCCTCCTGACGACTGCTCTTTTACAGGTATCCTCACCTCATACATACACACTCGAACACTTCCAGACATGTTCAAATATACGCACCCGCACACTCATGCGCACATATACTCATACACTCTCTCTCACACACACACACACACACACACACACATCCATGCACACAAAATATGTAAATGAATAATGAACACACAGGTAAATAAATAAAAAACAATGGATATAGGAAGCTAATTAAATGTGTTTATTCCCGTTATCATATGCTGCACTCATTTTCCTCGACATCGAGCCATGAATCATTAAGCAGCTGCTAAACTGATCTCTGGGGCTGGCTGGGTGGTGGGGGGGGGGGGGGAAGGGGGGCTGGGGGGCTGGGGAGCGGGCGGTCAGCTCCTGTCCCATAGTGGGCAGGTGTGCCGCGCCTCCCTCCTCCCCCCCCGCGCCCCCCCAAGCCTGGCGTGACGGAGAGAGGGCCGGGCCTCACGCTGGGAGGTGAGCGGACGGCGGGGGAGAGGCTCGACGGGCCGAGAGGCTGACAGGCTGGGCCGTCACAGGCCTTCTCTCCCCCGGCTTTGATTAATGAGGGCATTTGAAAGACAATTAGCGGGAGCAGGTTTGCCTTCAACCGCCTTATCAATCAGGGCCCTTTAATTCAGAGTGTAGCCCCCTCTGTCACCAAAGGGGAGTATCAGCATTGCATTTGCAGCAACGGACAGCCTATTGGAGTCAGCTGGGGGGGAACCAGGGTATGATTGGGGGGGAGGAGGGGGGGGGGGGGGCTGCCTTTCACAGATCAAAAGGGAAAACTGGAAGCATGCTCAGTTGTTAGCTACGACTGTGAGCACAGTTGGTTGGTAGCAGTTGGTTTTTATTCGGATGCACACATGGCCTTTTGTCTAACATGATATTTTCCTTCTCTGTGTCATAAGGGGAGAACGGTTTTTGCTAATGAACACAATGTTAATACAGGCATATGAAAACCGCCTCTCATAGCAGGAATATGAAATTAGCCGTGATGTCACAAAGGTTGATTTTGTCCACCTGTTCTGGATTGCTTTTGCACCAAGCTTTTAATAATAAGCCTAATTATGAAAAGGTGTTATGTGTTTCTAGGATGGGCTTGATGTACTACATTGCCGAACATTACAGAAGAGCTCACGTACTTATTTGTATGTCCACGTAGCAACAGTTAAAACAACTGTGCGAGGTAGAAAGTATAAACATAGGAAAGTCTTTTGTTCACATTGAAGTGGCTTCTTTGAAAAACTGAGAGTATAGGGGGTGATTTACCAGAGACTTTTCCTCATGTTTCAGACAGCGTTAAGAGTGCCTTGCAAATACACACATCAGGAGTTTACCCCCATACACTGAACACCCTCCACCCCCTCTCCTGTAGCCATGAGCACAATTACACTTGTCAATCATTCGAATCCAAATTATTTGAACCACAGGAGAAATGATGTTGATCCACCAAATTGCTTAAGGGGGAGGGGGCGAGATGTGTTTTTATAAAGCAAGAACAGGCAATTGAAGACCCATCTATTGATCTCGTTCCCTTGTAAATAAAAAGGAGTGCGATGGGTAAGAAGTAACAAACGCGAGAGGCAAGCAGCCAGCGCCTCTGTAGGAAAATCAATAGGCGTTTCCTAATTCGCGGTCGGCTCCAGTCGGGCTGCTCTCTGAGGGTTTGGGCATATGGACAGGGATTGCACAGCCCATCTCCGCTAATTTCCCCACCTCATTTTAAGGCCCCTGGCTAAGGACCATGAACTCGGCTCATATGCATTTAAGCCAGACTGACTGAGAAGTTACCTGAATACACTTTGAGAGCTACATGTATTAAAGGCTCTCCTTGGATACACCCTGCTGTTTTGCAAGCATCAACAAAATGCATTCTTTGCATGTGTTTGTGTGTTTATCAGTGTGAAAGAGAGGCCATCGTGATGCTGAGCTGGTTGCACTTCTTTCTCATCCAGTTTGTTTGTTTGTTTGCAACTCTTATCAACTTCTATAGACACCCACACTGTTAATTTAAGGTCTTTTCATTCTTTATGTCAGTGTGTTTCATAACAGGGACCATCCTGTCCCTCTCTAAACAAGAAATTAAAATCTGCCTGTCAACTTTTGGCTTTTAAATTAAAGTGTGAATACTTCTTTGAAGGGGCAGCTTTTGGAAAATGTGCCCTTGTGGGCTTAATACATTTAATAAGTGCCTTTGTGTCTTTAGTAAGGCTTTGAAATGCGGGTATTAGTTTTTGAGGTTTGGCATCACTGTGGCTGTCTGTTTGGTATCCCCCGTCCACTAGCACAGCAGATGCGTAAATATATGTAGCCCTACGTGAATTTGATTAAAATAAAATGATGCATGGTGGCTGGATAATTACAGGAAATAGCTTGAACTGGGCTCATCATTCTTGTGTGGCCAGGCCAGAAACTGATATTGAAGAAAAGGCCTTCCCTGGTTTGCTCGAAGTCACAAAGTAATAATGTTGTGTTAATGTTGGTAATGCTCGTGGTCTTACTGGAATTGGGCTCTGATAGCACGCCGGACATCGGACAGAAATTCTGGAGTCTGTTTCTTCCACAAGTCCTTTATTGGCTGTGGCGCTGCGATGTGAGAGAAGGGTGTCTAGTGCCCGGAAAGTTCCGTAGTAGCATTTCCCAAATGTTTGGAGTGACAGTTGGCCAGTCCTCCTGCTAGCTCTGTGCACATGCTCAGTGTGACAAACCACACCGAGGTCTGGATTCAATGAACATTTGTACGAAACCTTCAAATGCAAGAGCTTTTATTAAACTTGCTAAAGTGAGTTTGTGGAGAAAAAAAATGAACACATGTTTAATAGTGATCCAAAGTTATGGACAAATTAAATATATTTCCTTGCTTTAGACCACAAACCCATGAATGCCCCAATATACACATGAAGCTGGAAGGTTGTTAAAACTTCTCAATCAAAAACATGTACTAAAAAAGATTTTTTTGTTACCATGTATGACACACGTTTCATTACAATTCCGCCTGTGTGTGGGTGTGTGCGCGCGTGGGTTTGTGCGGGTGTGTGTGTGTGTGTGTGTGGGTGTGTGTGGGTGTGTGTGTGTGTGTGCGTGCCTTTGCGCGGGTGTGTGTGTGTGTGTGTGCGTGTGTGAGAAGTTCACATGCGGGTCACGGTGGCCAAGCAGCCGGAGCTCTGCAAATTGGTGGGAAATCGTTTGCAGCGAAGTAAACATTTAGCTCATAATTGTTTTGCATGGCCTGAATAAAGGTTACAGCATCAGTGAGCGGTTTGGCCAAGAGAGGCTGAACGCCCGCCCCGGTCTGTGATGTGAGAGCGGGCGCTGGAGTGGGGCCGAGGAGCAGAGAGCGGGCAAAAACCGCTTCCTTCCCACCGTCCCAGTATAAGCGGCTACGCGGAGACACGCGCCCCGGCCCCCATTTTTCATTAGGCTTTTATTTCATGGGGCACTGGCTCACTGCAGGCCGTAATTGGTATGTAGGACCCTTCTAATGTGGGATTGCACAGAAAGTTTAACACAATTTTTTACACGGCTTCAAAGATGCGTAATTTGCCCTTTAAGTGGTGTATTGTGCGGTAATTCCACATTAGTTACCGCAAACATATGAAATGCCCCACTGCACCTGGAGTCGAATGATTGCATGTAACTGCATTAGCGGCAGATCCAAGCCTAACCTAAATACTTTGCCTGCTACACACTATTGCAATAACAGCATCTGGAGGTTGTAATGGGAACATAATTTTGTCCTCCTAATTCTGGTATGTCTCTGATTCCAAATTATGGGAAATGTAGTTGTGGGCTCGCAGTGTGCTGAAATATTGTGAGCAGCGGTGCTGCTATATTGCACTCATTTGCGGGTCCCTTTGTTCTTTAATGAGGATTCTTTCTGATTTCAAACAATTTTTAAAAAAAGACATGGTGCACTTTATTCCACATTCTTTATGGTTCAGTAAATATATTTCAATACCAGAGTGCATAAGCGCAGGAGTAGGGCGATTACCCTCAATGTTTTACTTCCTAGTAACTGTTTCAGAGCACTTTCCTCTGACCTTGTTTTTATAAGGCTTCAGTAGTGATGTATTTTTGAGGGCCAGACTTTGTTAAAGTCAAGCTGGTGGGTGATTTGTTTCCTTTTGTCAATCGTAGCCAAGTTACTACAGCAACGTGCACTTAATTCCATAAAAACCATTTGTTCGGCTGAAAATTGGGGGGAAGAAAATATAATTTTACCTCCCCTTTGTAATGAGGGCTGAGCAATTAAAGCCGTTTCCCATTTTTTCCTTTTACAACATTCTGGAGTCCAGTTACTGCAAATTAGCCGTCCATTGTGTGCTCCAAATTCCAGGCGTGCGGTATTGAATGACCGAGAAAAAAAAAAAAAAAAAAAAAAAAAGAAGTAAAATTGCAGTTAAGACATTCTCAGCAGAGGCCAGACCAGGGCTCTCTGCTGAGAACTGATGATATTCTTTTTCATACAAGAGAGTGTTCTGATGGGCAATTAAGAGGATCAGGCCGGCCCGACTGCACGTGAAGAGCCCGGTCCCTGGTGCCCGCGCCTGCGTGCCTCTGCCCCCCGCCTGCTCTCCCCCGGCCCGGCCTTTGTCTTACATGCGTGTGCATGAGAAGCACGGAGAGGCTGGGGTGGGGGGGTGGGGAAAAAAAGCTCTCCAAAAAGCACATTATAATTGAACTTTCCACATTATTTCTCCCTAATACACACTGCCACTTGGTCTCATTAGTGGAATAATGCTGCTCTCCAGTTCTGGAATGAACTCTTTGCCCGAGTAATTAAAGCTCCTAAAGTTTCCAGTCCTTTGTTTAAAGAATTCGTCCTTGCGCTCTCCATGGCCCATCAGCTGCCTAATTAGCAGAGCCTTTGTGTGATTAAAAATTCTCACAGAGATTCCATTGGATATTTTCCTCTGTTAATGAGTGTTTGTGGACAGCTGGGAACAGACGCGGCCTCCCTGAATGCGGGACCTCCTGTGCATTGGGCAGACCTCTGTCAGGGCCCAGGAGTGAAAGCTGTCATTTCCGTAATGGGGGGGCGGGGGGTTGGAAATCGGTCAGAACCGACCTCCGGGTCCCCCCAGGAACGGAGATGCCTTGAAATATAAATGAGGATGAATATTCATATTCGCTTCGGTGAAAGTGCTGACCGTTAATATGTCTGTCAGTCTGAGCAGAGCCAGGACCCTCTCCGCACAGCCTGCCCATTAAACGCGGCCCTGCTGGCTTCATTAACCCTCGTCCTCCGCTCCTTTTCTCTCCCTAAAAAAGTTGGGGTCGCACTCTTTTCCGTGGAGAATAGCGCAGAGGAAGTGTTCCCTTTGTAACATCTCTCCCGGCTCAGCGGGAGAGAGGAAGGGCTGGAATGGAGTTTAATGAACCCCACTCAGATGGAGTGCAAGTAGGTGTTGAATCCAAAAAAAAAAAAGAAAAAGAAAAGGAATGGTGAAGGCATTCTGTGCTGTTGGAGGAGCAGGAATCTGAAAAGCAAGAGAGGCTTTTGGGGGGAAAAGCCCTGGGAAAGGAAAAACCCGACTGAACGCGAGGGCCCGGGCCAGATGAGCTGTGACAGTGATTAGCGGCGCTGCTAACACAAACCTATGGGTTTGGGTCGCACGGCCAAAAGCTCTGTGATTAGCAGTGATTGTCTCTGCAGTGATAAAGCCTTCGCTTGGACGGGGAAAGCCAGTTGAACCTGGATATTTCCAGGGAGGACTAATTACAGTGTGGAACGGTGACGAGATTTCTGGAGTCCTTGTTATAAACAGGCGTGCACGTACCAGAAGTGCTGATTACATTGCTGTTTAAAGAATCTTTTCTATGGAGTGCATTGGCTAGCAATTTAACACCTGAAAGGACACGTTACTGCAGAAACACAAATGATTAAATCAAACAAAGGAAACTGAAGCATCTCCTTTGGTTCATGGGATCATTTCAGGGGGAATCTAATGGGAGGCCTACCCAGCCATGAAGGCTGAAATATTAGAATGAAGTACCAAGGATGGCAGTGTGCTATCAGTTAACACTTTTCTTAGCATTTACTTCCGTTTGCCCTATTCTACTCACCCTGGCTATATCATGTCCTTGAGGATAATGTCAAAGTGTCTGAATACTTTCTCCCTACTAGCCACCTAAAGTACACCAAGCTCAGATGACTCCTATGTATGATAGTAACTTACCTAAAATTTTCATTGGTGCCAAAAAGTTATCTGTATTTGAAAAATAATGGGTTTTCCTTTTCCTTTTTTGGCAATTAGTTTGTTGGTTTAAATTAAAAATCAAGTGTTGTTTTTCCAGAGGTGGCGTGCCTGTGGTTCTGGCCCAGTGGCTCGGGGACTCTTTAGGCAGCGGCGCTAAATGACATTTCATTAGGTGTGAAAAGAGCCGATAAACTCAATAGCCACCAGCCATCCGTTCTCCCTACGCCATTCGCCCGCCCTCCTAATCTGTTTCCCATTCTGTCCCATGATGCCCTGCAGGTGCTCCGCACATTCATCACTCCTCGCCGCTCCTGGATCAGGCAGAACCGCCGCGGCCAATCATGCGCGCGTTACAGTGGGAACCAGTACAGGAGGCCGGCCCGAGCCCAGCCCTGTGAGTGTTAGCACACAAATATGTACTGCTGGGGATAAGAGAGAGGAACGGTGGAGGATACTTTGTTGTTACCATGGGGACAAGATATAGTAAATACAGGCAAAAATGAATTGAATACAGGACGTAGACTCCACCCTACGCTGCCTGAATCACCGCAGCTGAGTTTATAGAATCTGACAACCTGTTAGGAGAAGCCACCCCTGTATGTGGATGGTAAGGCTTTCTTTTAAATTCTGTCTCATCTGAATAAGTTCTAAGGGGAGTGCTAATTGTGCAAAGTATGAAGCTGTAAGCGTGTCATGTGACAGGTGCTGTCATCCTGCTGTTGACGTGTTGGGCGATTTGGTAGGTTCTTACGAAATGGCATAATGAGACACTCCAGAAAAGGGAAAACCACACACAGAAACAACATGTCAATCCCCTTGAAGTCAGATTCGGCGCAAAGACTCGGCCCCGCTTTCTTCTCAACGCGGTTCTTGACAGGCCGAGAATCTCCTGCTCAGGTTTTTAAAAAAATGTTTTATTTCATTCTGAATACATTAACGCCAGGCCCTAATTTGCCGGCTGATTTCCGTCATGCAGTTGAAGCCCCCCCTACACTCAACGCCCTTTCCTCCATGATGACTTCTGAAGCTCTTAATAAGGTGACAAGTGTGCATTCACGTATTGAACTACATCAAAACCACTAATCCTTGTAGATTGGAGCCACCCACTGATTTAGATTGTCATTACGTGTTTCATAAATGTTCCAGTCGGGGATTTTATGCTCCTGAATAAAAAAAAAAGAAGAAAAATTGTGGAGAGGGTGGGTGGCGAGGGCTGGGGGTGGGGTGGGGGGGGTTGGCTGGGTTGTAATGTAAGATTTAACTGTTCCATTCATTGATATTCCTCTTTTTATGCAGAGTTAAACTGGAATGGCTGGTGATATCGTCGCACAATAGCGCCGTTCCACCTGCGATAAAGCTCATTTTCACTCTGCAGCCAGTCTCCTTTCATGCTGTTCGCACTCCCCTGTTCATAAGTCTTTTGACTGGGCTCAAAAGCCGTGAGAACACTGCAGACATTGTGTATCACACATCACTGTCCAGCGAGAAAATACTGCTGCGGTTTCCCATGGACTGAAGACTTTTTCACGTTACTGTGCATTACAGGATATTCTTACATTTTTTACATTTAACAATCTAACATCTTGTGCCCGGCAGAGATTTTTTCTTAACTGCAGCTGTGATGTTTTTTGTTCGATCTCAATGATCTGCAACCCTGGCCCTGGAAAGCTATAGGATTTGACTGATTATCATTGTTACTCCACATATAAATGATTCGATTAATTTAGCTGATTTTATTGTATACTCAACTCGCCTAGTTTTTAGTCGGAATTAGTTACTGATTTTAAGGTCGCAACAAAAGCATATCCAATGGTGCTCCATGACCATGAGTTGCAGACCGTTCTTCTATATAGAAGCTAAGCTTATAGCACAGAAATACTACTGACTTTGAGACATTTTACAGCAAATACAAAACAAAAAAAACTCATAGATAGCTGTTAATTTACAAATACATTGTAGGTAGGTTGTTGTTTTTGTTCAATTTTATCGTCAGTTGGGCATAGAAATGCATAATACAGATGTAGGCCTACCTCAAATATTATTGTAGCATATATATCTAGTGCACTCCCATAAACCCATAAATGTTGAATGAACAGGTTGAATATTTATCTGTAATGGTAAGCATAAATGTTGGAATTGAGGATTATGTTCAAGTCTTAACTTTTTCATATAAAAAAACTATATGGTTGGCTATGGTATGTTTTTTAAGGATTGTTGATAACCAAAAACATATTTTTTGGCTAAATATAACGGTGCGGAATGTTCTCCACTGATATTTTTTTCTCTATTTCCTGATAGTTCATTAAATATAGAGTTGATAAGTTGATTGATGATAAGTGCTATTCATTTTCCATAACTGAGCTAATTAAAATTTGAACTTTATCTAATTCAGGCTCTGATGGTTGGAAATAATTTGCTAGAGTTTATACCGACAGTTCTGAAGTTAATAGTTTTACACATTCTCTTTTTCTTTTCTGTCTTCTTTGTAAGTGGCTGTCAGGATTAACACATTGTCTACAAACTGCAGGATGCTGTGGAACAATTCAATTATGGTGGGAACTGCAAAATAGCAGGTCCAGCAAAAAAAAACATTATAACACATAATTAAAGCCATAATTGTTTTTAGCTGCTAATAATACTTGCGCCGATGAGTGTGTGTGAGCGGAATCAACTTCAGGGCAGAAACGCTGTTCGTGTTCAGGGAGGGGGTTTGTGATCCCTGGGCAATTTGCACACCATGAGCTGTTGGGACGGAGATTTTGGAAATGCAAAAATGAGAAAAGACGCTAAAACAGACCCGTTGTATGTTTTATGAAGAAGAAGGTCACTTATCAGTGACCGTAAAGTCGCCAATTCCCTTCATCAGTTTAATGATGGTTCAAAGCAGAAAAATACTGTGGTGGTTTCTTTGTAATACACCCCTGGGCTTAATATTATGGCTTCATTTCCCGTTGTAATGTTGGACCGATTCTATAATTGTAAAAGTGTAATAGACTCTAATAGAATTTCATTTTGAACCCTGACTGGTCTGTGCCATCCTCTGCTCAGTTTGAGTAGAATAATGATTCTTAATGTCCACACATGGTTTCCTGTGACCTTATTCAATCTCAGGACTGATCAGGAAATATATTGATTCAATTACAGGCTGATGACAAGTGAACAGGAGAGAGGGGGGGGAAGAAAGGTCAGCATATATTTTAAAATCTAAATCTTTACAATGGCTTTTTGGTTTGCTGGGGGAAAAAGCCATTACCAAATGCCATTTGGATCATGCAGTGTCTGGCTGTCCTGGTCTCTGTTTTTTTCGCGGAGCAGAGGCAATTGTGGGTAAGGGACCCGACATTTGAGGCACTACTGTATTATAAGTAATTATTTGGGGGAGGGTTGCATGAACATAATGCTAGTGGTGGGTAGTATGTAGGATGATTTCAAGGTCACAAATGAATGTTCTTCAGGGGCTGCCAAATAGCACAAACTTTTTACTGTATCATAGAATTCTGCCATCTCCATGCCCTCACATATATTTTTTTCTTGAAATAAAGGGCATCTTCATAGATTGGAGACATTATAGCCCATTCCGTGTTGTAGCAGACTTTCTTTGTTTTATTTAGTATATTAATACTGGATTTTGTCTTTTTCCCATTAGTTTTAAATGCACTGCCTGCATTTCATTTGCATTTGCATTTGTTGTCAATTGGCAAAATATCCTTTCAGATTCTGAACAATATGTGTTTTAAACCAGTCCCTAGCTGTTTAATCCAAATGCTTACCAAACTGTAAGCCTATTCTATTTTAGGTTTCCAATGCAGTCACCCTTTAAGCCACGACTGCTTTGTTGCACTGAAAGACGATAATACAGTGCATTTAAAAACAACTTTATATGAATCTTTCATAGGGCTACTCATCTAGGAGCAAATGTTGGGCACCGCACCACAACGGGTGCTAAATCTTTGTCTGGTAATTAGGGTCGCATTAAAATTCAATTCATGATTTGCATACCACTGTAAGTTGCATTATAAATCATTAATTGAAAATAAATAAGTAAATACAACTGAAAACATTAGTGGCATAATGCATGCACCTGCATAGCAATTATGTTTTTTTACTGACTTCCAACAAACTGTAAACAATTTGAATTATAAGCATTTAGTATGTAAACACAAAGTCCATTTAATGAGCAATGTTGGCATCGGTTGATTATAAATCACATAGAACATGAGGATTTTCCCATTTGCATGTGTGTTTTTTCACCCCTCAAGACAAAAATAACCAGTGCCATTCCTTCCGGTTTCTAATAAAGAAATGGATAAATGTTCCAGTTTATATTTTACCATAATATTTCCTCCTTTTAAATGCAAAGGATTGGTAATTGCAACTTTTCCCCCCCAAATCACTTCATTAATTAAATGGGATTGGAGAAGGTTCTGAGCTAATGGATTATGCTGGGCCAGACGTCTCGAGCCTGTTTACTGGAGGTCACATTTCATTTGCTGCCTGTGTCAAGTGACTAGCAGCAGGGCCTCAGAAGCAGGCCAATCAATGACTCCGTGCCGCGGCCCTTGAATGAATCCATTAAAGTTGTGTGGACGCATCCTGCCCAGAGAGAAAGAGGGGGGAGAAAAAAAGTCTCTTGATACCTCTGATAGAAATTAGCCCTGAATTAGGAGAGAGGCTGGCTGGCTCTGGAAGCTAGCCAAAGCAGAATTAATAGGCCATCAGAAGCTCCTGTGTGTTAAATCCCATTTGTTCCCCGCGGTTTATGAAAGCTTTCCTCCGCTGCTCGCGGGCTGATGCCAGGCCCCCGATGTTCCCACCGCCGAACTTCAACCGTTAAATAAAGTTCTGGCTGAAACGGAGGGTGGAGGGCACGCAAGGCTGGGGGGAGGGTGGAGAGCGGGGGGGGGGGAGAGCGGGAGACGCACACGGCTTTCCTGTCGTCCGATTTCTCTGTTCTTCTTATTAACGCCGGCACTGACGCTTTGCAGTGGGGATCCCTGACTGCATTGGCTGTACAATATTCAGTGACCCATCGGCACTGAAAGGTTAACTTCCTCCGTGCGGCTCTGTGTGCCATGGTTACGGTGAAGAACGGAGTGGTCACTTGACTGAGTGGTAACAACTTTCCAAGAACACATTATGTGCTATTTCTCGCCCTACTGAACCACAGGACAATGATGTAGATAGGAGGCTGGCTTACTGGTGTCCATGGCCATTACGAATTGGAGGGAAAATATTTTCCCAACCATTTTCCCCCTGCAAAGTAAGGGGGAAATACCCTTCGGTGCTTTTAGTGGTATTTCGCGGGTACACTTTACCGTGAATCCCTTGCAACAGTGGTAAGTCTACGCTGCTCCTCCATTCATTCCAGCTGCTATAACAGGTAGTGTTTGCAAATTCTAGGGTTTCTTTTACAAGCATTATATCTACGTATTTCTCTCAGGATAGCGATGTGAGATCTAAGAAAACAGAAGGATGCTGAATTATGTTGCGTGAACCGCTGATGGATCGGTTGCCTTCATTGTAATTAATTACTGCTGCCCGTTGTCAAATTCAAATTTGAGCCAAATTGCCAGTGAAATATCTGCTCATTAGAATCTCAGCTTTGTGTGCTCCCACAATCATAACTTTATTTGAAATGAGTTTTAAAGCAGAGGGTTTAAAAAAGGTCAAATGCAACAAAATACAAAACAATGTTGTATGTGATAATCTACATACAACGATTGTATCTTGTTGTACCGTGTATCTGTTGCACAATTTCTCAATTTCTCAATGTTACAAACTGTGAAACCGAACGCACATGCCTTAGAATCTACCTTGAATGCGGGTGCTGTCGTTCCTTATTAAGAGGCTTGCTGTAGTCAATTTTCAGTCCTTTGTATTCAGAAGCATCCAGTAATGCATGTTATGTTATAGCAGTAATTTATTTCCTGTATACTTTTTAAACTTGTTCCTGTATACTTCCATTTTCTAATGTTTATGGCATTAATTTACTTTGGTTTGGTCATTACCATTTTATGTACTTACACCAGGGGTCCCCGGTTCTGGTCACAGAGAGCCACAGAGTCTTCTGTTTTTTTTTGTTACTCTAAAATGAATTGATCAGTGAAAGCAGGCAATTACACAGATAACTCATCTCACTGTTTTGGGGTCTGAAATGGTTGCTGGTATTAGGGAGAAAGCAAAGGCCAACAAATGCACACTCACTGGTAATAAACAACAATTCCCAGAATCCCTCTTTCTTCTTTTATATACAATTATTTTATGTAAAAAAATTATGAATAGAGATGCACATGGCATGGTGGGAAATCTTGCCTCAGTCTGTTCATGGGAGGCCCATGAGAAATTCAAAGAGACGGACAAAAGGGTACAACACACACACACACACACACACACACACACACACACACACTGTACCTGTTAATTTGCTTATCTTATACACAAAAAAAACAAACACAAACACACTGCAACACTCCTAAATAAGTGCCCTGTATCTGCACCCTTGCCCTCTTTCCCTCTTAGCCAGGGTCACGCTTTGTCGTCAGCAGCCAAAAAAAAAAACAAGATGAAATAAAACTCTAAGCCATCCAGCCAGCCAAGGACACATTCCCTGGCCATAATAGCCCGTATCGTCTGGACTCTCTGTGTGTGGCTCCTCTTGACTGCTCTGGGCTTTTATTCCTGACAATAAGCTCTTTATCACTCCATACCACAATTCATTTAAAACCACTGTCAAGAAGCAATCAGACCTTAAGTAAGAGGATTCAAAGTCTGTGTGTATTTGTTGAGCAAAGTGCCCATCACTTAATTTCCTTAACGGATGCAGTGAGAATTTCGGGCAAGCAATAAGTTAAAGGCTTACGCAAAAAAAAAAAAAAACACTTCTGTTTTCTTTTTTGTAGAAAAAGGTAAAATATGCTTCCTTTGCTTTCTCTTCTTTCCCAGATTCTTAGCACTTAGCCTTCACACACATCTCTCTTACGCTTTCTCATTCGCACTCTCTTTCCCTCTAAAAGATGACATTGCGTCTGGCCTTCTTGTCTCTCTGCCTCGGCCACCTATGATTTAGCAACTCTTGACACATCCATTACACAGAGCAGATTGGCTACTCTCCTCTCCCTGTTTCTCTGACACCTATAGAAAACCACACACACCTTCTCATGCGTCTTTTTTCTCCCCTTTAATGCCTGCAATTCAGGGGTGGTGCCTTTAGCAAAAAGAGGATTCTAATTCCCTTCCCCTGCCATTACCCACTGACTTGGAGCAATACGCGGAAGGCATCAATCTTGAAAATGTCTTTTTTGAGGTATCTGAAAATGGCATTTAATTGTGTGTCTTGTGTGTACCTGCTTATATAGTCTGGGATCCTAGTGGATATCTGTGTATGCTTACATGTAATGTCCCTGTGTTTTATATTATTATTATTATTATTATTATTATTATTATTATTATTATTATTAGCAGCAGTAGTAGTAGCAGTAATAGCAGTTGCAGAATGTTTGCTGTTACTCTTAATAGTAGTAACAGTATTACTTGTATATGTATTAAGTGATTTCAGTATTTACATTTCCTATTGTTGAGTTTGAGATCAAAAAATGTTCAGGCTTTTTGAGCTTGGTCCTGGTGGAAAATGTTGGTCTGAACACATGTTCCAAGATGAGGATGTTTGGTTTTTGACAGACAGAGCGACAAAGATGTCTGGAATGGCCCCACAAAATCCCCATTTGATTAGAGGTAAAGTGAAACAGATCTTTTGTCTCAGACTGTGTGCTCCTTCCCATTTTCCCCTCATCCTTGTCCTAGAGGTCACTGTGTGCACCACCTCTTAATGCTTATAAATGGATTGCGGCAAATTCCCTTTCTTTTTATTACAGCATAGAAAACCGAGAAAGCGGAAAGCAAACCGTAGATTACTGTGGTCATAAATGAATCTCACGGGGGCAGAGGGGGCTCCTTCTCAGTGTGGGTTCTGCCAGGTAGAAGCATCACCGGTATTCCTCTTGCAGTCCAAGGAGTTCAATATCTGTCATCAAGTTTCTTTCGCCAAATATTTAAGTCAAAAAAAAAAAAAAAGATTTACTGTACAGTGCAATCAGGAAGGTTAGGAGAGGGTAAAGATTGCTTCTACTGGATGTCTGAAAAACACCTGAAACTCATATATCTCCACTCATATATCTACCTGTCAAGCCCTGTTCTAGTCTGGACCTCACTATCGCTGTTGATAACACAATAGACCCAGCACCCTCGTCTCCCAAAAATCAGGGCGTAATTCTCAGTAATAAACTTGTCTGTTAAAGACAACATAGCCGAAACAAGCCAGAGCTGCCAATAGATCTTCCATTACGCGACATTACGTTCATTTAGCAGACCCTCTTACCCGGAGTAACTAACAATGAAAGAGAACATAAGTGCGCCCTTCAGAATTATGTAAGCAACAGTGCCAGACCTGATTAATAACGTTCCCAGGCCAGCGAATGTAAGTGCAACATCAATACAACACTAAATGTAAGTTAATTTATGCCAACCTAGAACCATAATACAAATCAGATTCAGAGCAGCCGGCAGCCATATAAGACCATAAAGCATGCTATTACAATCCTACGTCCTAAAATAATTACGTAAGTAAAAATGACCAGGGTATGGGAGCAGGAAGGGAGCCAAGAAATAAACTGTAGAGGCGGGTCTTTGGTTTGCGTCAGAAAATGGCCGGTGATCCTGCTATCCTGACCTCCACGAGACTTTCATTTCACCACAGTGGACCGGTACAGACCGTCATCCCGCCTGGGACAAGCCGTAGAGGGACAGAGAGGGAATAACCAGAGGCCCCGAGGTTGAGGAGCAGAGAGGTCTGGTCGATATTTAAGGTTTAAAGATAGATTGAAGGTCTTGTGGAGCTGTCCCATGCACTGTCCTCTAGGCTAATGCCAAGGTTTTAAACTTGATTTGAGCTGTAACAGGTAGCTGGTGAAGTGAGATGAGGAGGAGTGTGACATGATAATGCTTGGGAAGGCGTTGTAGACAACATAAGAAACATCTGCCCTGTTCAGACTTCTTACTTAACACAAATCCCTGTTCTGTCCACTGTACTTTCATGCCAACAATATTGCACCTCGCTGCACAGTAAAATGTCCAGTGTTAATTAAACTTTAAACAGATAACATTTGATGCCAAATGTTACCTGTTAAGAGTTGATTTAACACTGGACATTCTACTGTATGCTGGTTGGCCTCCCTGCTTGTGCTGTTAAACCATTCCAACTTCTGTGATCTTCTGAAATACCTATGTATTGCCTCTTCTCTCTTTGCCCACATCCATCCATATCAAACTCAAAATATTGGTTCAAGCCTGCAGGGCTGCATAAAGAAACTGCTCCTCTGTACATGTAGTTTGTGCAGTCTATTTGGAAGCCAAACTTACATCCCTGCCCAACCTCTGTGACCTTTGACCTCTGGTCACTTCGTGGTTCCCTCCCTGTCTACACTGAGCGGTGTGTGCTTTAAAGTCACAGGCTTCACTCGGTGCGTCCCTTCTTATTTGACTCTGTATGGTATACTAGCCTCCCATCTGCCCAAGTGCACTTCAAATTAAAAATCTACTTGCTTGGGAGAATGTGTGGTGCAGGCTATAAAGTGGCCAACTCTCAGCCCATATCCAAATCCCCCTGTGCAACCAGGGGTTTGATTCCCTGCTGTGGCACTTTATGTTCTGTGGTCCCATCTGTATCTGTAACCCTCTCTGCTTTCTCTCGGCCTCAATAAAGTGAAAAGAAAAAAAATGCATAAGGAGGGTGGACTGTGCTCTCCCTTAAGAAACTGGAATTGCTTGGCACTGTGTATTATATATTAATATTATTCTATTTTTATTTTTATTTTTTGCTCATCTTTACAATTAACTGGGATATCTCTAATCTGAGAACTGAGCACTGTTCTTTTAGCCTTGCTATATACATATGTGAGTTGCTTTTGAAAAGAACATCTGCTAAATGGCTATATAAATTTAAATGGGCATTATGCTAATGCATCCTTTTTGGTGATTTCATATGAAAGTCAATGTAAAAAATGATGACCCCCCTCCCCCCCCCCCCACTACTAGGTTTTTATCCTTTGTTAAAGAAAATAATGCAAGCTTCCTGTTTAAGCCATATTTGTAAGATGCATTGTGCCATAAAAAATATTACAAGGTCTCACATTATGAGTAGCTAAGACTGCGGCCAGTGTGTATATTTGCTAAATCTAGCACATATAATAATACAGATAATTTCCTAAATAAATTGTGTCATCATACATGTGCATCATGTAATGTTCTTAATTTAAATTTTTATTACAGTGCCGATTGCCCATTCTCTGAAAGTTCCTGTGTTAAACACCGAATTTATCTTCTGGGGTATTAAGACTACGCTTCATATGAACGAGGCCCAAAACTGAAAGGACTTAGAAGCAATTAGCACAGTAACAAATGGGTAATAACATGTAATTTCCTCTGTTTTATGGTATTACCTGTAATCTATGCTGAGTGAGCCACATTTCCTACTGTAATGAATGAGAGGGAAATTGTAAATTATTCAACACCACTCTGTAACGCTCTTTAATATTAATAATTCCTATTTGTTAAGAGCCGTGGCTAACATAAAAGCATTGCAGGATTAATATTTGCATCTTTTTTATCGCGGCTCTGCCAAACTGTCACTAGGGAGTTGTGTTTTGTTCCCAGTTCCTCGGTGAACGGGCCAGGCAGAAGTGTGTTTTAGACCGAGGAGAAAGCCAGTTCAGTACATTGCGTCTCAGTATCACCACGGCCAGGCAGCCACCCCAGGCTAATTAATCCCATGTAATTAGCGCACATGCTTTACCATGGTATTCCTCCTGCTGAGTGCATGGCTCTTTGTGGATTTTCAGTGAGCTGCAGGCCACACAATGTACGATAATTATTCCTATTCGGACAGAGAAAAAGAAAACACTACATATCTACTGGCATGGAACTACCACAGTGCCCCCACTAGATATGATTTATTGGATCTTGCACGATGCCATTGAGCAAAGTGTCTTCTGCTGTAACACTTGCCGGTTTTTTCCACCTCTACTGATGTTATCACTCTAACAGCAAGTGCTACTAATAATAATGATAATAGCATCACTTCAATCTCACTCTTCGTGATTACATTGTTCCACCCTTTTCCGTTTCTGCTTAAATTATATTTAACTTCATATACCACGTTCAACAAACAGGATTATGGGTACTTATCTGAAATGAAAGTGCATTTTCAACGCGGTTTAATAACGGGAATGGAAAATCCTGTCCGCGGTAATAAAGCTGAAACTAATTCATTAGAATGGCCGCGCGCGTTGAGTGTTTCCAATTCTGTTTACTCCGTTCACGTGTCCACTTCTCCCTCCCCTTCTCGTACTGCGACAAATAATGACAGAGGAAGCAGCCGTCGTGTTGCGAGCGCACAGCTGAAGCTGTGGTGCCCAGTCATAGGCCTGTAGGCCTGTTCCATCCTCACAATGTCCTCCATAAGTCTGGGCAGATGCATACTGGAACACTGACTGGTGTCCTCTGAAGCCTGTGCAGCCAATCACTGCTTCTTTTCACTGTGCAAATCCACCAGCCGAGCTGTGTTGTTGCTATGCTGGAGGACTCTACCACTTGGGCGGCTGGCGCGGTCAGAGAGCTGGTTCCCCATCGACCAGAGCAGGCACTACTGTACAGCGAGGCTGGGGATAACCTGCAACAGCATCCGTCTACCGAGAACGCTATGACCTTGCAGTGACCTCATGGTCATGGGATGTGCCACCGCACTGAGGACGAGTGCTTTAGCTGGGTGAGCCACTCAGGAGTGTTATATTATCCTCCATATCTAAAATGTCATACCCCCTCCTGCATCTAAAATACCGCGTGCTCTCCTGCATCTAAAGTGCTCTACCCCCTTCTGCATCTAAAGTGCTGTTCCCCCTCCTGCATCTAAAGTGCTCTACCCTCTTCTGCATCTAAAGTGCTGTACCCCCTGCATCTGAGTTACCATACCCCCTCCTGCATCCAAAGTGCTGTACCCACTCCTGCATCTAAAGTGCTGTACCCCCTCCTGCATCTAAAGTGGCTAGCAATTTGTGCACTGTCACTTCCTGCTGTCCCACCACGGAATAGACACATAGAGCCTATTTGTTCCCCAAACACAATTAACAAGGTTCCTGCCGCACATCAATACTGCTATTTGCATAGCGTATTGATCCCGAGCCCTTATAATCACAAAATGTTAATTGCGCCAATTAATTCTCAATCTGTTTGTGCCCTTGTCTGGCCGCCTGGAGCTCTGAAGGTCACTGTGAAAATGAACCAGCTCTTTGATTCCACCCAAGGAAAAAGCTTTTCCCAAGACAACGCTGCTCTCCCGCGAAGAAATCAAAAACCCGTGCCTTCCTTTATCATTATTATCATCCCTGTTGAGCAGCGGCTAATGGGTTTGAAATCCTGTGATCTGATTTGTCCTTTCAAATGGGGTTTCAGGTCTTGTTCATTAACAGCAGCCTTTCTATCTCCGTCTCTGCAGATTCCTGGCTTTTGTACGCTGAAATCCACAATTACCACCTCTTAGTGGCCTAATAAGTCATTTTCAGACTGCACAGAGCAGGTACAGGGAGATTCATGCCCTTCAGTCTGTTTCCTGGAGCAAATCGCGCTTGCTCTTCTGAACACTGTATATAATGTAACCCTGGCGTTTGTTGTCTATTTAAGTTTGTCGCTATAAGTCGTCTGTGGTGCTCTCATTCTCCTGTGTGCGACATGCTAGTTTGCTGAGGCCTGTCCAAGGTCCCGAAACCAAGCATGTGCGAGATGGCAGTCCTGTGTACTGTGCTCTGTGTTCAGTGCTCCTTGAAGGACGCGGCTTTTTTTCCTTCTTTTTTTTTTTTCTCCCAATATGGTGCATCCAGCTGTATTTTTTTTTTGTAGACTGGCCTCAATGCTGCAATGCCCTCTATCAATTTGGGAGAGGGCAAGCTAGCCTGTTGTTTTCACACTGCAAGTCAGCACCAGCGCGTTCAAAATTCAATATCAGGCCAGGGGACCCATCCACCCACTGGAACTGTGTCTCACCAGGATGATCACCCTGAAGCATCATGGCTTATTTCTTTATTTGATATATTTTGAATGTTTCGGGAATGACGCACCAACTGGTATACAACCGAATGGCAAATACCCTGACATTTTAAGTTCTTGTTGAATAGCTTTCATTTTGTAAAGCTGGACAGCACAATAACATGCCTGCACAAAAATACACATTTGAAATAGAGCTTTCCCATGAAGTCTTTTATTTGCTTTAGATTGTAGTATAGGGAAACACACAGAGGTTTCCGCACCATGGTATTACATTTTATATATTTGCAGTCCATTACAAGTACATGTTTATATTAAACAGACATAGACACTACCAGTGGATTACAGGAGGATCTGTTCTGTGAGAAAATAAAATTAAAGTATTTAGGTGCATTCTGGGTGGCCGATGACCGTGTCTTCACCGTAAAGTGCCATGTACTTCTGAAGAGGTCATGACCACAATGCCTCTGTGCACCTACGTCCTATCTCACCTACACTAATAGTAAGCCCCTTACTTGTCAGTAGTAAGATCCTCACTTACCTTACCTGGATAATCTCTGTGTTGTTGCAACCGTGGGCAGTGGCATTCAACTGAAATAGCACTACACCTCATGAACTACACAAACATGATGGGATGAATCAGGCTACCGGAGAGCTGGGGGTACAGCAAGTAGGGGCACAGTGGGTGTGTTAAAAATGGTGATGTGCAGCATATGTGCAGAGCCCATACAACATCAAAAAAAAAAGGAAACGCAAACCCCAAAACCCCCCTCCGCTTGCAGCTCCACTGCAGCCCAGTGACAAATTAGCCTGCAGCGAGGCAGATGAAATTCACTCTGCCACACCTGTGCCACCCAGGCAAATGAAGGGACTGATTGCCTTGGGTTGCGTATTTAAAAGGCTTAATTCTTCCATTAGAGCACCTATTTACATCAATTAGAGGCAATTAGCATTTTCAGACCCGTTCCTGCTTTGTGCTCTGCCTCCATTAACATTTGAAAGTGTTGGCTGCCAAGAGGGAAAAAAGGCCCCTGAACATAAGTAGGCTGACCCCTATCCCCCCTGCCCCAAGCCCCCAACCCATTCTCAATCCCCCCAGCCCCAGCTCTACCCCCTCTCTCCATTCAACCACTATAACCCACCCACCATATACCCCCATGTTAATGACCTGGATGGATTAAAAAAAAATCTGTGCCCTTGATTTCTGATTGGCCTCAATTACATGCATAAAAATACCTTCTGGGCCACTGAAAAAGATCGTGAGAGTGCCCACACGAGAGGGTGAGGAAGGGTTCGATGGAGCCAGCCAGTAACATGGCGCTCTTACATTCTTCATCTTTGACACCATGGAATATGTGAATCCCATTGTGGTGAATGGGCATGAAGGCGGTCCGTCAAGGTTCCCATCAGCTGCTGGTGGGTGACAGTTCTCCCTAAGACAAAGAGATGGTGTGCATTGAGCCACACTGGCCTGGGAGTGTGGTAACAAGCCTGCTGTCCCTAATGGCTTTACCTGCTGACTCTCAACTGTCTTCAACACTCATACGCAAAGCATTTTTTTCTGAGGTCCATTCACATCTTTTCTTGTGGATTATTCAGTGTCCAGATTCCAGGGCCAGTCTGCTTGATCCTGTTGCCAAACCAAGGCAAGATTTGAATCGTTCTTTAGCTGAATGATTCAAAGAACGTGGCTTCGGGAGGTGAAGAATGTTTTTAGATGAATACTTCTTTACACCTCTCGCTCCTTGAAAGTTGGGTGGGAGAAATCAGACCCATAAATGCAAGGCACTCATTTATTTGTATCCATTGCTTTACAAATTGGCCTGGTTTACGCAGCCATCAACTAATAGCAATCCGCCAACAAAGGCATATTCAGCCGACTTTGGCTGACCCTTTTATGATGAAAGCTGCTACGTACCCCCCCTTTCAGAAAGGCAGAATTGAGGAATTCTAATGGTCGTCTATGGAACTCTGCCGCTCGGCATCGAATAAAAATCAAGCGACTCAGCTGGAGAGAAAATCCCCCCCCCCCAAACTGAGGCAGCACTTTGCATTGAGGTCATGTTTTCCTTAACATCAGAGAGCATAAAATGAAAAGCATATTAAAAAGCATAAAGCTGAACTTCCTCAGAGGGATGTATACACACCTGGGTGAGACCTCTCTTTAGAGGCTGAGTTCCATTCCTGCCTTTCGGGTTCTGAAATGAATGTAGGCCCACCTTTTCTCACGGCATTATGTCATTTTCTGCTGGTCTCTGCCCTGGTGTTCCTGAACATGCTGGGCGCTGATCCTGACTCATTTATACAGTTCAGAAGATGAGTCACTAAAAGCTTCTCTTTTGATGAGTGCGGAACATCAGGGTTTGGGATCAGCCAGCATAAAGGTACCTTGGCTGTCTGGATTTTCATCTGTATATCTAAAATATAAAAGTGAAGTTCTATTCAATCCATTTTTTTCATGTTTTTTCTGACTTTCTCATCCGTTGGGCCACAATCCAGTCTAGTCTATACTCTGCCAGTCTACTTACTGTAATCTTTGCTAGGAAAGCCCAGATGACCAACAGTTTTGAACACAAAATCTTTTTCTGTTAAACTTTGAACTACAGAATATCCTCAAAAACATGGTTGCCATGCTTTTTCATGCAGCCATTTTTGTGCTTGAATGGAAAGCGGGAAGATTTACTTGCCACTGAAAAAAGCTAATCTTGCTCATAAACTAATCTTGTTTGGGATGGACCATTTATATGCCCTCCCCTCCTCACTTGGATTATGGAGGACAGAAACTTGGAATCCTGTGGTACTGAATTACCCATTTCTCCCCCCAATTAAATTTTTCTTGCTATTTGGAATACCCAGTTGTGTTTCTAGGCCTTTCTCATCTCACACTGCCAAGTGAGTGGTACAGCCATTGCATTGGAATAAAATTCAAGTGGCTTGTGCAGGCAGACTGCTGGAGGCACTGGATTGGCCAGTAGACTTGGTCTTGTGCGGCGGGAACCACCTAATCAAACCATCGGCCCCTGGGCAACACCACGACCAGGAATGTGGCACACTGCAGGGCTGCACTGAAACACCCTCTTAATGCAGATAAGCAGCAGTGAAGCAGTGCAGAGTGGAGGGATTTTTACAAAAACTTTTTTGTGGCTTCCCACACCCTACTGCACACCAAAGCCACCCACACTGATCGCCCCACTGTCAGTTTGTCCCAAGTTCATCTGGTCTTTCCATCTACCTTCGAACTTGACCTCCGTGTGCCAGCAATAGCTGTAAAGGACAGTGTCTACACTCACAGCTTTTTATTGAAAATAATTTTCTTAGTAACTTGTTTATTTTACTCTAAGGGATCCCATTTTATGTGTGTGTGTGTGTGTGTATGTGTGCTCATTTCATGCAGATTCTGTCATGGTACACGGGTCCAAATGCAATGAAGCTGTAAAACTAGTTCCGCAGTAGAAAGTTGGATCTTTCAAGTTCATCCTGAGCTGATAGATTGAGACAGAAGGCCCTCTTTTCTCACAGTGGAGGAACTGTGGGTTTTGTTAATCACAGCCATACATCTCAGCATGGCCTCCAAATGCTGGAGCAGCAGCACAGCTGATGGGACAGGAAACATATGGGCTCTGTCCCCACTGCTGATCCTGAATCAGTCCTTATTCTGCTCTAAATGGTTCTGGCGCGAATTAAGACAACAATAACTGATCCTGGGATCTTGTGGGATGCAGAACGTACCAAATTACATGAGACAGCCTGATATGAGCATATGCATGCCCTTGCCCATTAATATGCCTACATATTCAGAGCAGAGCAGCATACATGTACAAATTAATATGTATACATGCATTACACACTCACAAACACACACACCCACATCCACATACATGCATGTACACAAGCCTACACACCTGCAACACTCACAACTGCTGAAATGCACACATGAATAAACTCACAACCCAACTGCTCATTTGCATACACACATATTCGCAGACCCACATACACATTTTAATTCGTTATTTGAGACCGCATTTAGGCATACAACAAAGGGCCGCAATTTTTTAATGTCCAAGTAAGAAACGCGTTTGACCTTGTAACAGATCCACAGTGTCACCACTATGGGAGGAAGGCCAACTCGCTTCCACTTCGACGGCCGAGAACCACCCACCCCCCACCCCTATCCCCATCCCCCCACCCCACCCCACCCCACCCCAACTGGAAGCAGGCACTTACAGTGGCCCTCTCACACCATTCAGAATGTGCTATGGCTTGACTGCACCCTTTAGAAAGCACTCTGACTTGATTATTGGCCATTATCACATCACGGTCCATTAGGGTTGCCAACAGACCTTTGTACGCCCAGACGTCCTTTATTTCTGAAATTTATTTCGAAACGATTTGTCCCACATGGAATGCCCTGTATATAGTGCGTTGGCGATTGAGATACGAAATTCAAATTGCTTTATAGTTAGATTGCGCTGGAAACATAATTACATTTGAAAAACTAGCATTAAATAACAGCGTAATAGCAAACTAATAATATTACATGTAGCCCCCAGTACACAGAACAGGCAAACAAATAGCAGTAGCCCCACGGTCCTCATACAGGCAGACATGATGCTTGGGAGAGTAGAACAGACTGGGGGGACCTGGTTTCCAATAACACTTTATTAGCTTTTCTCTCAGCCCCTCCTCTCAGGGTTTACACCGCATAGACACAGACCTTTCGGAGAGGTCACAAACAGCGCACCACCAAAACAAGCATGGCGACAGAGTAGTGTCCGGCGCAGAGCGGACGGCACTAGCCTCAGCGCTACGGGCGCCTTCCCAGGCTGCTGTGGGGGGTCGCCTGCTTCGGCCTCTGCTCTGCACTGTTCTTCATTTCCTGGTTCTGGTCGCAGTGATGTTATATGACTTCACTAATAGAAATGGTAATTGTGAACATAAAAATTAAAATTAGTGGTCTGGAATGAAAATTTTATATCAGAGCATTTTTACTCAAGAAACTAGCTGTTCACTAAAATGGGACATAGCTGGTATGTTAAAGAACATTCACATTTATCTTATAACCTGAACATTTGCTTGTGTAAAAAAAAATCCAACATTCTGTCATGCTGAATCATTAATTGAAATTATTGTTAACTGCAAGATGTGGGGCTTGCTAAGATTACATGGTTCCATTTATCCAATTTGAAAACACCTGCCTTGGTTGGTGTTTTTCACAAACAAGAAGTGAATGCTTTAGCACATTTTCTAATGGATGCTGTACATAATTTGAGTCTTCTTTAGTCTTGAATGAGCCTTTTTCATTAAGGAAATCAGATTGTGCATAACGTGCGATGGCGAAATGCAATTTTCCTCTAATGCAGCGCTCCTCACCGTCAGCTCAGTATGTAGAGCGTCACTGCGGCTGTCGTTCTGAGATGGCTGGACTTAAACAGCATTATTGAATAGTTATGGATCATGCCGGCCAATGAGTCTAACATTATCAGAATGGAATCAGCAATGAAAGGAAATCCTAATCAGACAAAAAGTGAGTCACCGCTAATCAATATTGCAATTATGATTACGGGCCCCGCTGTTTTAATATGGCTGATGCGGCTGTTATAGGAGGCCACGGTTTCACAGTTAGGATTTTTCCCGTCACCCTTCCTGTGTTCATTATGATGTCAGGTACACACAATCACAAGCAAGGTAGGCTAAAATGCTACTTTTGTTCTATTTGGTCTATTTTCACATGCTATAATACATTTCCTATATGTATGTATGTATGTGTGTGTGTGTGTGCAGTCGAGTGTGAGTGGGAACTGGTAAAGATAACAGGTAAAAAGTATTTATATTAAACAGGCAAAGTCTTATGGTGATAGGGAGAAAGATTTATCCTTTTAGCCTTGCTACCCTTAAATTAGCTTTAGTATATAATAGCAGGTATTGTCTTTTTAAAATTATTTTATGGGCAGGGTGTTGTATGTTGTGTGTAGTCAACATCATGATAATTTGAAAATAAATGCACCTGTATGTAAAAAGAAGCATGTGTGTGGAACATGTGAAAGTAGGGACGACTGTCGCTATGGACACAAAGGGCGCATTCCACGTGCTAGACTGCAGCATTGTGTTTGATGTGGCTCAGCTCCATGTTGAGAGAGAGCGCCGGGCAGCGTTTTGATATTGGAACCCCTGCCTCCCTCCCCGCCTCGGAACGAGGCTTATTGGGAGAGGATTGTCAGGAAGGGGAACACAATATGTCTGCGAAATCCTGGAGGGACCGTGGCATTTGATTGTGTCCTTCAGTGAACCCGGAGATATTGGATGGACTGCCAGGGGTTTAGCCCGGCCCAGGACCCTCGCCAAATCGCGTTACTGTCCATTAGTACTGTCCTGTAATGACTCAAGTCAAAATCAATAAAAACCGTAATTTAAAAAAAAAGCTATTTATAAGCAGATCTCCGTCTTGCTTTGGCTGCGTTAGAAAGCGGTCTGGTGTAGTATTATTTCACTTACGGGAGACCCTAACTTCAAGAAACATGGCAGCAAAGGCCTGTTGAATCTAAATGGACCTGCAGCTCAGAATAATACAAATTGTTCGGTATGTTCGACATTTTTTCTTGCCGTACTTGTCTACACTGATTACCAGACTGGATCCCTTTCTTGATAGAATATTACTGTATGACAGTTGCACATTATGATTCCAACCTGCAGCTCAAAGCTGGAAATCAGTAACAGCAGAAACACTTGCCTTCAGATAAAGGATTGCATGTCACAACAAATTAATGAACAACCTTGGTGTAAAGTAAGCACGCCATGTCTTTTTATATATAGCATTTCAACATATTGCATTGCATAGCCAACCTTACTGTGCTATTCCTGTGATATGGAAGCGCCCATTCTTGCCTTACACATGTATTTGGGGAAGGTCTGGGTTAGGGATAATGTAGTAGTGACATTTCACCCATATAATTATGAATCGTGCAGTCCAACAAAGAGGGGATTTGCACTTTAAAGTGTTGCCTACACATATTCTGTTTCATTCCATTGTTTATATTTAGTGTAATACAGGTATGGATTTGACAGACATTAGAAAAGTTGGAGACGTCTGCTACTGTAGTCTTGCAGGGAGGGTAATTGCTCATTTCAAAGAATCAGAAAAGCTGAAGATTTTTTCAAAATGAACAGGGAGCCTAGTTTGTCTGTTTATCTTTTCAGTCTTTTATTTTTGAACAGGTTTTCATAAACAGCCCACGGGATATCAATAATAGCACATCTGTTAAAAAAAATGTTCTGTCTTTGATTGTTCAGATGGATGTTTTAAATTCAATGCAACAGTTTTCCCTGTAGATGTATTAAAGTATATAGTTCATTTTATCCTCAAATATATAAAAAAACACAAGATACCTAAATCATTAAGGTGAGAAATTTGTACTTCGTGCTTATAGTAAAATCTTAAGCAACATGAGGAACACACAGCGCTCCTAGTGGATGCTTTAGAGAAGTGCACACAATCACACTGGTGGAGTGCTGTGGAACTTGAAAGGAGAATTTCAGCCAAAAAATTGAATCTGATGTTTTATCTAACATATTGAACACTTACAAGATTTAGTGGCCCACACTGTGTTCTGTAAGCTTATAACCCCCGACGGTTCATCTAGTCGTGTGGTAAACGCACCTTACTGTCAGCCTGAGCTTTTCAATTGAATGAACAGAGAAACTCAAAGCTCTGCTGAAGAGATAGGCTTTTCCCACAGATTGGGATGGCAGTATATCATTTGTCAATTCTCACCTTGGCGAGGCATGCCCCATACCTGTGCAGCACCTAGAGTTTTCGCACTTTTCATGGTTTCCCACAGAAATCTCTGATCTCTCTCTGTGTGTAAACACATACAGTATAATTCAGATCAAACTTCATGCAACCACGCAACAGAGCCCCAGATTTTGGCTCTTTAGTGCTTCTCCCTCATCTGTTTCCTTTTTTCCTACCTCCTGGCTCACAATTATCAGTTCATTTCCGTAGTCAATATCTACTTCAACCAAAACGAACGGACTTCAACCAATTGCAACAATCTATTAATTTGTCATTGCAGCCCATTACAAAACACACAGGTACAGAAAGTGCCTTCTGGGAAGATAATTGAATGAATGCAGGAAAACATGACTGGTGCTGCTTTCATTTTCTGTGAAACACATTGGTAAAAACTTGGAATCATTTTGCTATAGTTTTTAGTAATTGTATTTTCCCCCAGATGTGTAGAGTGTATGCATCATGTATTTCAGTAGTTTTGCTCTTTTAGTTTTAAAACAATTTTTCTTGAGACCCAACTTACATATAGTAAGGGTAGAAAAGCTACCGGTGACGATTGTGGAACAGCAAGAGGACTAGTGCTTGAAAGCAGGTACCTTCCAGACTGGAACCTGGATACACTGAGCTACACCTGTCTCCCCATTGAGAGCCATGTGCCATTGCTAAACATGCATTTTCCTATCCATCAGAAAGCACTCTTCTCATAGTACTCATAACAGTCATATCGCATAAAACAAAGCAGGCTCCTGTTCATGCTCAGCATGCTTGCTGGCATGCTACAATCCTAGAAGAGCACAGATCAGCAGTTTTTTTTGTTCAAGTGTACTGCATGTAGCTAGAGTGATAACATGGCAGGAAACCCTAACACAGTACACAAAGTCCCCTGTTAGCCAAGAGAAAAGTTCATATCAATTCGTTGGAGAAAAGAATTCTCCATGAGCAGAGGACATTATGCATGCGGAAAAAGCAAAACCTCTCAGACCCCTGAATTATCTGCGGTTTTATTATACAGACTGTGGAAATACACCAATTTCTATTCTCCCTCGTTCATCAAATAAGCCTTTTTCACAAAGCTATTTAGATATTAGAAATTGGGTAGTGAGTACCATTTAGGTCCTTGGGTGTGAGGAAACTGGGTGTTACGTATCAATGGACAGGGGCATTAACTTCTAGTCGGTTGGTCGGGGGTCAAAGAAATGCATAAAAGAGACGGTGAAACGCGGACCAACATTTTAAATAACACTGTTCTGGCTCCGCACGGCCAATGTAAATGTGGCATTAATGTCCTTCAGTAAGTACCTCCATGCCCTGGAGGGTCCTGCAGGACTAATCACCATTGTTTACCCGCCTGTGACCCCCTAATTGTGTCCCTCACGTCTGGTTCCTTTTTGAGACTCCCATCCCAAACTAGCCACCTAATGGCGTGTGCTTTTTTTCCCACCGGGTTGTAATGGATGTTTCGATTAAGATGGACGTGCTGGCCGCAATTTCCCTGCGATAGAGCCGCTGAGTGTGCTTGGCCCATTCCACTTCATTACAGGCGAACTTTCCGAGCACTCCCGCGCCTGCCGACTGCTCCCGCCTCCGCCACAAACCCGTCCCCCGCTTTTCGCCGAACGCTCCCACTGCACGCGTTGCTGACCCGACGGTGCCACCGGGCTGAAAAAAGAATTAAGCGTTCGGAATAAATTGATTCGTACCAATAGGAGGGTGTCAAATCACCTGTTTTGTGAAGGTCAGTGTGCACCATGCAGGTCGCATGAGAATGTTATACGGTTGTTTAGTGTCCTTTGTCTCTGGGTGGCAGTGTAGTATAACTGAAGGGGTACTGGGCTTAGACGCAAGGTGCCTTGAGGAAGGTGCCTCACCTGAATTCCTTCAGTAAATATCCAGCTATATAAATATAGCTATATAGATGATGCTTAAAACTGTAAGCTGTGTAAGTCACTACGAATGAGAGTGTATTCTAAATGTAATGTAAATTTGGATTCTGTACCATCACTGGGTAATTCATCAAAATCATTACATGCGTGAGGTTGCGACAAACCTCATGCACTTCCTCTGAATGGGTCAAAGGGTATTTGAAATGTACAGTATGCTTAGGTGATAAGCGCTCCAGTCACACTGTTAATGGCTGCCACAGTACTGTAAAAAGGAAGGGAAGAGCAGCACTCAAGGGCATCAGAGATTTTAAGAGCGGGTTTGAGAGAGAGGGGGTGGGGTGGGGGAGACGCCGTTCTCTGGAAATGACATTCCGTCAACAGCACCAACGGCCAGACTCAGCACCCACAAAATTGAAATATTTTGGTTCAATCAATCAAGACCGGGCTTATTTTTCATTTTTCTTAAAAAAGTACATGTTCAATTATACAAAGGGTGTCTTTAAGGGAAGGAAAAGTCTCATGGGTAGAATTAAGTTTCATCCGAGTGACAGAAAATGCGGTCCACTTTCCCCGGCCTACAGAAGAGAAAGCAACTGAAAGGACCGGGTGAAGTGGAGCAGAATGTTCTTACAGGGCAAATGCAGCTGTGACTTTAAGAGGCCTATACATGCTGTTGATTAGTTTTACTGAGTGGGAATGCAGAGACCAATAAATTAAATATGAATAAATTAAAAATGTAGTCTAGCAGAAAATTACTTGGAAAACAACCACCTCCCCATTAAAATATGTATAGTAATGCCTTTTATGTGCAGTAACATGGGATTAGATATCACTGTAAATTAACACGGCATCCGACCGTAGTAAAGAACTTTTCACTTTTAACAAGGACTTTTAAAAAGAGCGTTTACTCTTGTGTGCTCTCTAATTAATTTGATATTCAAATGAGCTGATTCATTATAATTGCAAATATCCCAAATAAGAGTAGTTAAAAAAAGGAATAGTGTCAACAAAGATTGATGGGGCTTGCTTTGAAAATGGCATCTGTTTTGCATGTTTACTTGGACCAGGAATATTTTCCCTCTTGAGTTTTTTATTATTATTATTATTCCAAAGACATGGCATGTGGAAAAGCAATACTTTCTCTCTCCTTTTGACAGTCTCGCTCGGACGCATGTTACAGGAGGTACTCGCTGCACACAGCCTAGCCTAGGGCATGGTCTGTACAGTATGTGATTGGGGTCACATGACACAAACAGGCTTGCCACCAGACACCTGACTAACCTTTAATACTGTATCTCCGCCACTCTTACAACACAGTACCGTGGTTTACCTGTCTGCTGCACTCATCTTAACTGCAAACACCACAAGATCGCTATGCTAGAGATCTCAAATGTGACCATTTAGTCTCTTCAGATGAGCCAATTAATTATAGAGGCTCTATTAAGGTTATTGTGCCCCGCCTCCCGTGTCCATGGCAATGAAGTGTTGATGAGTCTGGGGGGGGGGGGGTTTAGCACACTTACTGTGATTACAACCCCTCCAGTCCTCTACCCATCTGCATGCGTGTAGGAGTTGCACCCCAGCATCACACCACAGGTATCATCTCCACACCCCTCCCTGCTCATCCCCCCCTCCCCTCCTCCCCCACCCGCCATTTCAGATTCGCATTGGAGCTGCTTCGGCCTACTGCTCCCAACCCCCCTCCGCCACCCGCCACCCGCCACCCCCCGCCCCCGCCCATCTGCCAGGGTCACTGCTGGAGACGGGAAGGGGCCGAAGCTCTGGTTCCGACCGGCCGCCTTTCTAATTTACTCTGCCTCTGTGCCTTATCCCAAACACACGCACCCCCCTCCCCCTTCGCCAGCCACCCCCATCCTGTTTTCTGTGTGTTCTTTGGACCTCTGCAAAAGGCCTACAACATTCAAGTTTTTTTTAATTTTTATAAGATAGTAGCGTTTTTTTTTGCTTTCAAAGACAGATAAAAAAAACATGCAACGGCTCAAAGTAAAAGTTAGCTGCCAAGGTGCTTGGTACAGTACCTGTGTGTATCTTAAACCCATCTCCATATCCCTTCTTCCTCTCACATTTCTGTTTCTTCTCTCCTTCCCCCAGGCTCGCAGATGCACCTTCGTAATTTACTGCGGGTCACATTCCACTCACACAATTCAATTTGTGTTTGAATGTGTGTGTGTGTGTGTGTGTGTGTGTGTGTGTGTGTGCGCGTGCGTGTGTGTCTTTTCTACCATGAATTAAAAGCCTGGCAGGAGAAAAATGAAGACCATATGCTGAAATCCCATTCGTCCCTCTGACAACACATTAACCGTACAGGAGGTTGTCTAAACAGACCTTATGCAAATTCAGTTCACTGCTCCACAGGGGGCGAGGGACCGGATGAATCACTGCTCAAAGATTTTTAAAATTGTTTCTCACTCATCAGTTATTCCCATATACAAGCTGCTATAGATTCCAGGCGTAGTCATTTACACAAATGCTCATACCTGAGAATGGAATAGTACCCAGTATGCCCTGTAACTGGATCAGCAGGGAACTTAAAGTCCATATATTTATAACACAGAGGTGATTTATAGGACCAAGTGATGAATCAACTAGCCAATCACGTGTGAATGTAAGCACATACAGTAACACATGCATATGCATAACTTGCTAATAGACCACTGTGGCCTCTGCAAGTTTGTCATGCAGTCATTGAAATTGACAGATGCGCCATCTTTATTTCAACCTTGTGGATACCTTTAGGTGAATACATACAAATTCGTATAATCATCCCATATATAAAATTTAAATAACTGACACTTAATCTGGTCAGAAATCTAGTGGATCTATGCAGTAACTGGGGTATATACTGAATGTTTAAAACAGAGGTTATTTGATTAATCTTTGCAGACCTTAAATGAGTAATCTGACAGTTTGGGACCCATTGGCCAGGTTCAGTAAACCCATTCCTCTCAATACTGTAAAACTGTAACGGTGCCCGTTTGGAAACAATCGTTTATCGTTCCTGACCTCATTTTTAAACCCAGCAGATGAACTGAATTGCTCAGGCTTGTTCCTGTCACCTTTCGCTTTGTATGTCATCCCTTCAACTTCTGTGGATTTTTCCAGGCCTTTCCCTCCCTATGCTCACCTGCAATCTCCCTCACGATGCGCTGCCCAAGGGTCCAGAGAGTGACTCTGCCAGCCTCTGCAGGCTTCATGGAGCCCGTGCCAGAGCCCCTCAGCCCCCGAGAGAAGCAGTTGGGCGCGCGGTTCGGCCGGATAGGCTCAGGGGCCGCCATGTTCCCCGGGCGGCGCGGCGCAGGTCCCACCGCGTGCGTGTGTGCGTGCGCTGGCTTCGGGAGGGGGGGGTGCAGGACGCGTGGCGTTCTCCGCGGGTCACGCCCGGCCGCTCTAATATTCCATTCAGAGAGGGGGGATTATTCTCTCCGCGGCGGACGGACCCTGGGCGGGAATGACAGATCTGTCCGCGCTCTCCCCCACAGCTTACAACGCCCTTCCAAACCAGACCAGCGCCAGAAGCTTCCCTCCAGTGAAAACCCCGCTTTTCAGGAGAACACGGGCCGCCAGTGCACTCCTGCACTCACAGCGCTGCGCTTCAAACTGACGTTCACGCTTCTTCTTTTAAAAAAAAAAAATATTTATGGGAAAGGAGTGGTGTACCACAGCAGGAAGAACTGAACTCCACACGCGTTATTCCTCACCGTTTTTAAGTAAGTTTAATGAGCAGCCTTCGGGCCTGAAGTCAATGAAAATAAAAATCCTTGGACGCTCTGAAAGTTTTATCTTTAATACACTGTTTTTGTAATTCTGTGTAATTTAGTTCAATGACGATGATTAGGATCCACATCTGAAAAAACTGAAAGCAGTACGGATAAAGCTTTGGGGGAATTCTTGATTATTTATTAAAAAGTAATAAAGGTACTTTATTGCCAGTTTAGCAGGGTTTCCTCGTTGGATTTGGCAACTGGATCATGTCAAAGGTGATCAAACACAAACACTTGAGCAGCACAAACCTCTTCCCCTTTCAGTACATTTCCCATGATGCAGTTTCGAGGCAAAGCAAACATTTCTTCACTGAGGATGTGTGACACTGCAACCCATAAAAGCCATAAATATCTGTCCTTACCCATTGGTTAAGTAAATTAACACTAACAGTCAGCGATGGCAATACATTCATTAAAATGCAGCAAATTTTCGATAACCCCTGTTAGGTAATTTACAATGTTTATTAAGACTGATACAATATTACGAACGATAAATGCTTCCTTTCAGTATCATGCACGTAATTAGCACGTAATTAGCATATCTACTAAGTCTGTTGATGAGTGCCATTTGGTCAACATCAGTTAGAGCAAACAAGAATGCCACAACACATTAAAATTCCTAAGTTAATGCAGTGGTGCTCACTGCAATGGCCAGACTGAGGCGCACATATATGATGTCATAATAGGTGGCCACAGCACTCACAGGCCTTGAGGAAAGTTAAAGCTTCAGCAGCCTGTAGGGTGGCCTACATTTGTCTGCATTCAAACACACGGCATTGCTACTACTAATCTCTGCCCCGTCCACAAAGAACATTAACAATTGAGCCAGTGGGACCTTGCAACTGTGGGAGGTGCCATAGAGGAGGCAGAGAGTCAGGGCATGAACCGCCTCCTACTGGCTGGTCCAGGACTTGACCATTACGAGTGAAAATCGAGGTGCAGAAGCACTGCAGCCGAGAATGCAGCACAGGTCTCTCGAGTCCAGCCGTGCCAGGCCACAGGGCATCCTTCCTTTGGCACATTGTGTAGGGCAGGGGTAGGCATCCCTGCTTCCGTTACACCAGATAGCTTTCTGGCTTTTGCTGCACACAAACCTACAACTACAAAATGATACTAATTATTAGGTATAATGAATGAATGCAGTCGATGTCGTGCTGGAGATACTCGGTGTTTGGCCATTTCTGAATACTCAGGCACTTAATAATCCATCAAACTCTTGTGCTCAAACTCGGACGGAACGAAAACAGAGGAGTCACAGGTACGCCAGGGTTGCTTTTCCCTGGTGAAGGCTGAGGAGGGCTTATACGGTCTTTTTGGCCTTGATTTTGGAGAGAGTTTTGGGGCTCTGCTGTCCTTGCCCACAGCTGGAAGGCAGAGGTGACCTGTGGCTGTCCGCCTTCACTGCGCAGAGCGGCGAGCGGCTGGGGTGTCCCGCCAGGGAGGGGCCGGCCTCGCACCTCTCCTGGGGGCTGCCCCGCTTGATGCTCCCCTGGGCCAGCACCCTTCCGCCTCCACCTGCTCCGCCTGCGCAGCACTGCGGAGACAAGGCCTGCATTCTCATCCCATCCACTCGCAAAACAAGCACTGCGCTCACCTCCACACTGCAGATTTAAAACATTTCGTTTCGCTCTCATTCAAAGGCAGTGTTGGCTCCATCTAGTGGCCCATAAATGCAATCACTGCCTGTTATACATGTCCAAGTTTAAAATAAAGCCAGATGGACATTTAAGGGGGTGCGCAAGTAACTAAAAATAAAAATGGCAGTTTTTGTAATGGACAGTATTGCAGTCTTCAGCTCAATCCCCGAGGAAGGTCTGGTAATATTACACGCGGCACAAAATCATGAGGAAACCCATTTACCAGAAGCAAAGTCCTCTGTATTCTGTATGACCCAGGGATATAGGAGGACAGATGCTATTGCGAAACAGACGGCCAGATCATGCAGATGGCAGAACCGAGTGTGAAGACAGACCACCGGGTGGCTAACGCTGTGAAATCGCTCATTCCAAAAGCTAACTGCGAGCCCTGCGACTGCCGTGTCGGAGCCTCAGTCGCGCCATTGGCGGCTATGGCTGGAGGTCCACTGGCGAGGCAACAATTGGCCCAGCCACGCCGGGCAATGATAGGGTGTAAACCGGCTAGTACCGCCAATCTCATCGCGCTCTAGCGGCCGCTCCTGGTGGAGACCAGGCGTCCGCGGACGAACCGAGAACATGCAGACCTCGTAATCCTGCGACATGGGCAGCATGTGAATGGGGGCGTGGGAAAGAAGCGGGAATAGGCGTCACGTGAATCGGAGGAGTCTGCCCTTGGCGGGAGAGGTTGCAGCGGGAGATCGAAAGTTTGGCTTGGGAGTTTGGGTTGGGGAAAAAATTGTGGATAAAATATGATGGGTGTCAAGAGTTAGTACAGTGAAGTGGTTAAATAGATATCTTCAGTCTCATCAGAACCGCGACCTGTACAGGAACTACCATTGTTTGTTACTGTGATTCAAACTGCATTTTAAATCAAGAGGTTCCCAACACAGAGCCGCAGTGTCTATTGATTTTCCTTGTTACTCAGTACTCTGTCTCACTTGATTTCCTGGGTCTGTAATGGTTGGAAATTCTAAGGAGAAAGCCTGCACACCATGAGGCTCTCTAGGACAAGGGCAGCAAACTCCTGCATTAACCAATCAGGCTGCGTGTCATCAGTAGAACCTGTGAGGACCCCTGCAGTGGAGAGTACTTACAGAACTACTGCCACCTTTCCCACTGGACCCATTCTTCCTCGTGGTATCACTGTAGGTGAAGATGGCCTTCTTCTTTGCTCTCTACAACAGGGCACACACACAGTGCACACGTACTAAGTTCTGAGTACTCCACGCAAATTTCTGCGCAGTGAGGACGCAGTCATGGAACATGCTAGTCTGCGCAACTAAATCTGTCAAAAAACACGGTAACATTGTGCAGTGAAGACGCAGTCATAAAACACGCTGCACAGGAAACAAGCTAACGTCTGCGCAGAGAAGACAATCTTAAAACACACCAGTGTCTGCGCAGTGAAGACGCAGTCACAAAACAGGCCAATGTCTGTGCAGCAGAAGCTGTAATAAAGCACGCTAACCTCTGAGCAGTGAAGACTTGGCCATAAAAGGTCACGCTGATGAATCAGAAAAAGAGCCAGAAGAGGCAGGTGAGGACTCAGTGATGAAGAGGCAGGTGAGGACTCAGTGATGAAGAGGCAGGTGAGGACTCAGTGATGAAGAGGCAGGTGAGGACTCAGTGATGAAGAGGCAGGTGAGGACTCAGTGATGAAGAGGCAGGTGAGGACTCAGTGATGGAGAGGCAGGTGAGGACTCAGTGATGAAGAGGCAGGTGAGGACTCAGTGATGAAGAGGCAGGTGAGGACTCAGTGATGAAGAGGCAGGTGAGGACTCAGTGATGGAGAGGCAGGTGAGGACTCAGTGATGAAGAAGCAGGTGAGGACTCAGTGATGAAGAGGCAGGTGAGGACTCAGTGATGAAGAGGCAGGTGAGGACTCAGTGATGGAAGAGCAGGTGAGGACTCAGTGATGGAGAGGCAGGTGAGGACTCAGTGATGGAGAGGCAGGTGAGGACTCAGTGATGGAGAGGCAGGTGAGGACTCAGTGATGAAAAGGCAGGTGAGGACTCGGTGATGGAGAGGCAGGTGAGGCCTCAGTGATGAAGAGGCAGGTGAGGACTCAGAGGTGAAGAGGCAGTGAGCTGGTACCTGTTTGGTCGGGGTGGAGGGGCTGCTGTTGCTGCTGTCGGTGTCTCCTTCGTGGTCGGGGTCCATGATCCCCGTCGTGGCGCAGCAGGGTGAACTGGGCAGCGGTCCCGGGGCGGGTCCGAGTTCGGGCCTGGGCGCGGCGTCCTGGGACGGCTCCAGGGAGAGGCCGTTCAGCCCGTCCGGGGGCTCTGCGCTCTCCCCGTCTTCCGGGTCATCCCGAAACTGCTTCATCATCTCCAGCACGTTGATGGGCGTGTCATGGGAGGAGGTGTCGCCCTGAGAGTGACAGTCACCCAGATTTCCCCTCAAACGCCCCAAAAAGGCAGCCATGGACCCCATTTTACACAAGAGACGCATGCGGCCTAACCCACAGCGTGGCACCATACACGCTGTACTAAGCAGAGCGTATTGGTGGATTTTCATTTTTTACTGTTCAAGCTGGCTTGCCAGCTCACCGAACCAACTGTTAACTTCACCACTCAAGCTAAAATTAAATCCCGATTTGGTATATTGTTTTGTACCAGAAGTGGTAAAATATTACAGATTTACAGCTAGCAAACTCTTTCAGCCTTTTTTTAAAAAAACACTTTCTGATATGTGAACAGTCAATATTAAGAGTGGAGATGAGATTGCTAGCATTACGTTTGGTAGTTAGACATAATCCTATAGCCATTAAGGGGGATGAGGTGCGTGTGCTACGTACAGGTACAGAGGAATTATAGTTTTAGAGCTCAGTGATGCTACCTGCCCTCTGTAACAGTTTTTCGTTTTTTTTGCCACTCACTGTGATCCAGGGGTTATCCAGCAGCTCGCTGGCTGTGATGCGGTGGGCGGGATCTACCTTCAGCAGACAGCGCAACACCTTCTTAGCTGCAGGGAAAACAGATAATATTACAACCTTCAAATGGAGCTTTTAGCTGCTCCCTGAAAATCCTTCAGTGCTACTCCTGATGTATGCCTGAAACTTGAATATCTAACTTGAATATTTTGTAGCACATATCAAAGGCACATTGATTCCATGGCCGTCATGAAATAGTTTGATGGACGTTCTGAATGAATTTCTCCCCAGGTAATTAAACCAAAGTGCCATAAAAAGCATGCACATTTGTTCCATTGAGAAGGCGGGGAGTCTATGAGAATTTAGGGGGTGCGGACCTCCTTCGCTGATGGAATCCCACACGGGGCCGGTGAAGGTCAGCTCTCCTTTCCTGATGATGTCAAACAGGCGGTCTTCTGACTTGGACAGGAAGGGGGGTTCCCCACACAGGCTGTGGAGTGAGGGTGTCAGAGTGAAGCCCACATCACTGCACACCTGAGACCCGGCCACTTCACCCATCACACACATTAGCATCTGCCCACATCACCCATCACCCACATTATGCCCTGATCACATCACCCATCACCCACATTATGCCCTGATCACATCACCCATCACCCACATTATGCCCTGATCACATCACCCATCACCCACATCACCCATAATATGTCACATTACCCCTCACCCAAAGTACACCCCCACCCACATCATCCCTCACCCCAAGTAGATATTTAATCAGAGGCTGGAGATGTGGGATTGTAGGTGGCACAGCTCTGAATGGTGGCCATGCTGAATTATGGAGGATGGTGCGAGTGGTGCCCCCATGTGGTCATGGGCATGTGGTACATACAGCGTGTACATGATGACCCCGATGCTCCACACGTCACACTGCTGGCTGTACTCATGACCGTCAATCACCTCTGGAGCTGCAGAACCAGAACACACCATCACTCTAATGGCAGAAGCAGCACTCCGTCATTCTTTTCACATATATGGAGCCCCATTGCTCTGGCCTGTTCTTGGACTGAAGCTGGTTAGTCAATGGAGTACAACACAGTGGTTATTTACTTATAGCCCAATGGAGTATGTGTTGGAAATGGTGTGTTCTGTACCCATGTAGATGGGCGTTCCACAGGTGGCCTGCATCATGGTCTTATTGCCCACACCGCCCTTCTGCACCGACAGACCAAAGTCAGTTATCTGGAAGAGAAACCGACAGAAAACAACACATACATTTCAGCTACCTCTTTCTATCACCTGCACTCACACACAAACACACACACACAATGGACATACGCAAGCACTCTTGCACATAGAGTATATATACTGTAGGCCAGGGGTACACTATGGAGGCTGTTCTGTTTTGGGATTTCAGTTTCTACTTTTAACTAACCACAGTAGACATGCACGCACATACACACACACACACACGCACTCATATAAGCATGAGTGTGCATGTGCACACACACAAACACAGTCCCCGGCATTGTATCAACCCGTTTGATCTAATTCAGAAAATGAGCAATCCGTATCTGACATGGCAGCTTGAAAGAGAATAATTTAGAATTAAGGCAATTTGCTGCAGTCTTCATTCTCCCTAATCATGTAAGATAAAGCAGTAAGGCTTACTACTTTCAAAGCCTTAAATAATATTCTGTCTGAGGAGGTGCCCTGCTGAGTGTAATCAGACTTTACGCGGGCAGACGTTTCCATCCATCCAAATGACTGGCAGAGGTTAAATTTATCTCGCATTACTCAAACGTATCCATCGTTATTTCTGTAAGATGATTACCGAGATAAAGCCGCATATATATCCCCGTTTTATAAATTATTTAGTGCCTTTTCAAAAATGATACTTATTTATGAGTAATATTAAATTGAGTACATACGTTTGAATTTCCAAGTGAAAATGCACGAATCACTGTAAATCATTTGCATTTTGAAGGAGGCTATAACAGCAATAAAAAAGGGAGAGAATATTTAAGTACATGTTTTCAAAAAACATACCTTTAAAGCATGAAAACCAATTTCAATATATGAATATGCTTTTGGCATATTTTAGCAGCTTCACCAACTTGTTTTAAAAATAATCGCTTCCACTTTTACCGTGGATTAGAATCTTAAAACGTGCCTCTTCAGGCACTGCTCTGCTACACCCATGCAAGGCCCGCTGTAGCCGAAGAGCATGCATTCGCCCAGGAGCCACTGCTTTACTCATCACAGATCACACAATGCCACAGAAAACAGGGAAGCCCTTCTCTCACTGACAGCTGGTACTCCGGGCACACAGCGCATCATTAGTAGAAGCTAATGCAGTGGTAATTGGAGGAACGCTGGCAGAGTTAAAGCCGCTCTTGCCCCTGGTGTGATGAAGCAGATTGTTTACTGCTGCAGCGGACTCCTAGTTATAGTCGGTTAACGCCAGTTAAGGCCGAACCTGCACTGCCTCGGCTGTGGGGCCCAGCCTGTGCTGACGGTGAAAGCCTTTACCGGCTGAGCCACTCGTGGCTCCCTCTACCCCAGCTTCAGTGATAACTCACTACAGGCATACACTCTATACGGCTTGTGTACAGCGTTTAATGATTTGTGGCCGAAGGGATAAATTCAACCAGAGCAAATATCCAGACAAGATGGCCACCTCCTGCCAGATAAGAGGCTTTTATGGCGTGCCAGGGCTGCGCTGCCTTGAAGCGCTGTGTGTGATTCATTCTGCAGCCCTGGGCTGGCTTACATCCACACACCCAGCTAACGTGAATATCTGTCCTTAACGACAACCTTGACTTTTTTTCCCCTATATTCTGCTACGCTGTTGAGGCTATGCTTAAAAACAGGAGTGGACAGCTATGCAGACACCCTGCTGGGTCTGACTGTAGGTGTCTTACTGCAGCCCCGGATCTCTAGTCTCACCTTGACGTGGAGCCGCCCATTTTCTTCACCTTTCTGGGAACTCTTCACTAAAATGTTCTCCAGCTTAAGATCCCGATGCACAATATCTGAAACCAGCGAAAACGGCCATGAATCATAGATACAAGGGATATCTATATCACCACACACATCCTATGCTCTGATCAGATACTAAATTATATCAACTTACTATCTCTGTCTCTGCTATTGTTGAAGCTAAATTTCTGAATTATTGTGAATATTCACAAAGGGTTGTGGCTGAAGACAACATTAATGGCAGAAAAAAGAAAAAAAAATGTAGTAAAATATGGTTAAAGACCCTGTGAAGAACCCACTTACTGGCTCCATTCTGGTCTTAATCTTTATTACTAACTCTGAAAGCGGTGTAACACAGAATGCCATGGAATCTCCTTTTATAATCCCTACACCAATGGTTTAAACACACAACCGAATAATAAGTACTAGCTATAGCAGAAGCAATGCAGTTTAAGTTTGCAGAAGGGTACAACGGCAGTGTTGAACCTATGACCTTTAGGTAAGAAGGTCAGTTCCTTAGCAATTGTAACACGACCCACATTGTTCCCACTGCTGCAAGTCTACAGTTGCTAGCGGTGCTAACTAGGAGACCTGTACATAAACATCTCTGATAGCTTGTGAAATAACATTCCACAACACAACAGCACACTTTGCTGCCTTAAAACAATACCAGATGAGATAACTGCATGAATAAAGTTCACTATTGCTTTAAGTGACTGCTTCACTCGCTAATCCATTTATCATGCGCCACAGCTATTGATAAATCTAGCTAGGATGTAAATTAGCTAGCCAGCGCTAATCTTGCTTTAAATCAAGGTTTGAGGTTGCACACCTACCCTTATGGTAGGGACACTAATCTGTTTTTTTTTGCAGACAGCTCCAGTATTGGCATCTTGTTTTCTTTCCACAGTTTATAGTTCTCAGTGTTGAGCCATTTTTCACTGAATGGACAACTTTATCATGCTATCTGTTAAAGTTTCCAGAATGCATTGGTCCAGGATCAGTGGTGTTCCCCAAATCATAATGGACATGGCTAAACTGGGCTAAGAAATGGTTAACCTATACGCTTATGAGCATCTCTTGGAAGAGAGAGGGACACCATTCAATGACTGGTAGCTAACCAATAAAATGTGATCTACCCTGTATTCCTTATACATAAATAAACAGAATAAATAATTTTTTATCCTTTCTCTAGCTTCTCTCTTCAATTTATTAATTCTAGTGATTAGGAGTACCATTCACCAGGGTGTTATGGCCAACCATTGTACTTGTCAATATTAGTTATTTGGCATGTTTGTGATTTACAAATCTAGGCCCTTTCTCCAAGTTGCTAGCTTAAGTTGCTTAACTAAATGTCTAAAATATAAAAAAACAAGAAGAAAAAAAGTAAAATATAAATGTAAAAACTATAGTCTTGGACAAGGAAGTACAGAGGACAGAAAAACATTCAGCAATAGAAAAATGTAGGCATATATTTACACCACATTTAGGCCTTTATGGCTTAGTTACGTGCACATACAAACGTTTAGGCAGTGCACAGAGCCAATTAAATATACATAAATATAATTTTATATATTAACACACACACCAATGCATGTAATTAGAAAACTTATTTTAATTACTTTCTGCAAGTGTCAATTTAGTGCACACCACTTTATGGTATATAGGCCTATAAACAGAGACAACCATAATTTTTAACATTTAATTTGCTCACATTTTAATATTAGCACAATAGGTTTTAAAATTTAAAAAATGTACAGGTAACTTCAAATGAATTTTTATTATCAGGTTGTGCCTTTTCAGGTGTATCTCTGTATTATTAGCAACTGTTAAAATGCAGCTACTGCAAAGAGGTTCATTTTGTGTGGGCTTACGGTACCAGCCTTCCATAAACCAGCCATATCTGGCCCACTGACCCGTGTACTTGGCACAACCAACCGAGTACTTTCTGAGGGCGCAATGAGAGGCTTTCTGAGGTCCTCCTGGAAAGCGAAAACGAATTTGAAACAGAAATGACAGCGGTATGACAACTGAAAGGCAAAGTACTGAAACACACCCCCTCCCGCCACTCCAGAGAGCAGTTCTCTGTGCCCTTTTAAGTGCAATTGTTAAAAGTAACAGATGTTCGTTCTTCGCAAAGGGAAAACTTGCGAGTCTGCCACACTCAGCAGGTGACTGCTCCGCAAAACTGCATCAATCATAGGGCGCGGACAGCCTTCCCCGGAGAGCGCCATTAATTCACCGGGACGCCGAGCCGGTCTGCCGGAGCCAGATGCCTACCGACGTGGAAAAAGGGCTCAGTCGCTTCGTCTCGGGAAAAAGCTATTAACCTTAATATGCGCAGATGGATAAGAAACATCCTCTGACAACTCATTATTTATTTGTGTCCTTTTAAATATGTTGGGATGCGTGGTGTTTGCGCCGAGCCGCTTTCTGTGATATAATGGATCTGGGGGCCAAGAGGTAAGCAGATAACAGCTCTCCTCTCATTAGCGTTCCCCGCGCCCGCGTTCGGCTGCTCGGCGCTCACGTGACCGGGCGCCGGCCGTCCTGCACATCCTGCTCTGCTTCTCTAATGTCAACGAGTCCAGGCACCAGCAAGACAAATTGGTTTAAAAAAAAAAAAAAAAAAACACATTTCGGAATTCCCCCAATTTTATTCTGCATTTCCACTGAGAAGCATCTTTATAAGTGGCTCTGTACACTTTACAAATAAAATTGAATTGAAGTGAACAACTGTTTAAAAGAGTAAAAATAACAAATGATATTGTGAGTTTTTCAGTTGAACATTCAGTCAATAATACAGCTTATATACAGCTAAGAATAGCCAGCATAGTAACCAAATACAAACCTGTCAGCAATGGCAATAATGGAAAAAATAGTCAACATTTACAGATGCAATGTATAATCAATGCATATGCAAAGCAAAGAGCGCGGCATGTTTCCTCAGTTGTTATAGAGACAGGACACACAAGCGCACGGGGACTCTTGGTGTGAAAGTATACCTATTAATCAGTATTCATCTGCTCCTTCCTCTAAATGACCCATTAGCCACACATAATGGTGTCTCATTGCCAAGCAACATCTTAAATTACCTTTAACTAGCGATTCTACTATGACAGTGAAAAAACAAAACACGTTCAAATGAACCATCAGATTCAATTAAAAAGGGCTGATCTATTATTTTTTTTGTGGCTGGCAGTTATTCCTTATTACCTTGTTACCGAAATAATCAAAGTTAATAATAGGGTGTCGCCTTCCCGATTATCAAATGTCATTGAATACAAAGCACAAAGACTTCAGGATACAATGTGATTATTTCGCAAAGAAACTAAATATGACTTGCTGCCTACGCAGGTGTCAGAGGTCCCTGGATTTTTTAATTAGTTTCTTTAAAAGAAGATTCATAATAAGGAGAGGAAGGCTATGCTCAGTAAGGGAAATAAGACTACAAAAAAAAATCATTGGAGGAAAAGAAGGTGCTCAAATGGCAAATTAAGTAGGAAGGGAGAGAGAGGAGAGTAGCCTTTGAATTGCAGGTGCAAGATGAGTCACTGCACTCTGCCTGGATTTTTTTTTAGCATTCCATAAACGGTCATTTTGAAAAGGTCTTGTGTAAATGACAAAAAACAATAAATATTGACCCGTAAGAAGTGTAATGCAAAGGGGTCAATAGGTCGACGGAGCATTTACTAATCCAGTGCTGAAAACATGCTCTCTCGTCCCATGTGCAACACCTACTGAAGTCCAATCCACGCCTGACAAAACTACAATGAGCATGAGGAATTGTGGGCAATGTAGTGGCAGAGAATAGCAGCGTCAAAGAGGCATGCTTCGGCTGCAGGACGTTTTGTGTGATGTACCTAGACAACCACAGCTTAGATAAACAGGGGAAGAATGAACAAAATAGAGTAACGTGGAGTTAGGGTGCAGTTCCCCTTTAACCCTGAGGCTGGGACTGGGTGATATGCTACAGTGAATGCTGTGGGCTGTGTGCACAGCAGAGCCTTACCCTTCCTGTGTAGGTAGACTGTGGCTTCTGCCAAGCTATGGATGATGTGCCGGACCTCTTCCTCCGTGAAATGCCTCTTCTTCTTCAAAATCTCCTTCAGCTCCCCACCCTCACACAGTTCTGTCACCATGTACATCTTCTGTCTCCGTGGCAACACCACAGGATTGTGAGGTCAGGCAAGGGACATCTCGCCCATGGGGCGTCTTCACAAAGCCCCCCCCGCCCCCACCCCCCACTCCCTGAGCCAATTCACCACCCTCTATCACACCACCTTATAGAGCAACTTATCTCATGAAAAACATTCGGTGAAAGGCCCAGCAGTTGCTTTATAAATGCAGAGGATGTTGAATGTTGGTAATTAAGAAGGACTTAATTAAGCACAGCATTCTTCAAAAGTAATTTTTTCAAAACACGATTTTGGAAATCTACACAGCCATCTATCAAGACATATTACTGCATTTTTTTGTTCTCTGTTCACTAGAATGCTCTGTGCCATAGCAATATCATCACCTGAGGTGCATCTCATGTTAATAAAAAATACTTGGCTGAATGAAAAAGTATGCAGCCAGACATTATTACAGTGCACATGAAGCAAAGAATAACACAATTGGGACAACCCTTCAGGACAATTTATCTTTGTAAAATACGGTAGATGCTCTACATCAGAGGTGGAAAGCCCTGGTCCTGGGGAGCCGCAGGGTCTGCTGGTTTTTATTTTCTCCTCAAATACAAGGAGTCAAGTAATGCTAAACATAAATTTATACTGTAATACCTACAGGTAACATTTTCAGTCTAAAAGTGACATCTTTTCATAATATGGATTAAGTGCCTAATCTGAGGTACCGCCAACACTCACCTTCGGCGTTTCGAACACCTCTTCCAAGTGTATAACGTGCCCATGATTGACTCGTTTTAATATGCTTACTTCCCGTTCCAGCAGTTTTACACCGTGACTCCCCGCCTGAAACACAGAGCAGGGGAGGAGAACGCTGAAGCGTTATGAAACAAGGAAGAGTCCTGATTCTCGAGTGTGCAGGTCATTTTCGGCTGTATAGCTTCCTGCTTGAGAATCTGGACTGAGGATTGGACTGCAGCCAGGGTCCACTCACCTTCTCTCTGTTCACCTTCTTAATGGCCCACTTCTTCTGCGTCTCGATGTGGGTGGCCTCATAGACCACCCCAAAGCTGCCTTGGCCCAGCTTCTTCCCAAATGCGTATATTTGCTATTGACACGACAGTGGAACAAAATGCATTACAAAACGAATACATGCCTGTCTGTGTGATCTCACACAGCTAAAGGTTATCAGCTACCAGATCCTAGGTACTGTAGCTTAGCCGGGGCTTATATATCAGACTCATGTTACTGTGCCAGATGGTATAAATGCTCGGCTGATTTTTTTTTGTTTCCTTCTCAGTTTTTAAATGGCGGCTCTGTGGAGGAGCATGAGAGGCGCCTGCAGTCCTCTGATGCACTTGCCTATCGTACAGTCCGCAGACCGCCCGGTACTTCAGCAAAGTTAGCGCCTGTTGGAGAAGCGCATCTTTCACCGATGACTCGTAGCCTGAGAGCACCTGGGGCAACTAATGCAGCAACAACTTGAACTTATACCCACCCTATTCCTGGCAGAACAAGCCCAGTCGTGTCCCGCCACTGTGGACTTCTGGAGCCCTTAATTCAATTAAGTTGGATCTTAATTCACAAATTTTAGCAGAAACTAATTTCACTAACTTTATCTCCCTTTCTCAGCACTCAAGAGATAAGGCCGCCAGGCTTCATGCTGCCCTGCGGGAGGGTCGGGCATGAGTTCAATACCCCAGGAGACCAGCAGGAGGCGTGCTGCCAGTGTACCTGAACGGCAGCCTCATCCTCCATGCGTGTGTGGGGCACCTTCCTCTCCGCGCTGTTCACGCGGATCCACTGGGCAGCCATTTTCTCTCCAGCTTCACAAGCATCTGTCAACTGGATTGGATAAAGAGAGGTGGCATTTCACAAAAAAATGACACACAGGAAATTGACCAAGAAATTACACAGCAAGGCTAATTAATATCAGGCACTGGTGTTTGAAAACAATCAGAACACAGCACTGCAGAGGCAAAATAAACAAGATAATCTTAAATATAGGGTAGATAAATTTAAATTATAACTTAAATCACTTATATATAGTCCTTCATCCTTACTGTAATACAAATGGACAGCATATACAAGCTAAATCACACGACAATAGTTTCTGCTGCAACTTCTTGAAACTAAAGACACATGAAAACCGAACCATGGGTGATGAACCAAATGGTACTTTCTTTTACATGAAGCATATACAATTCTTTATTACATATATCCTATTAGGGTGTGCTTGCACTGAAAGTTAGACATTAGACACTGAATAACTCTAAACTGGCAACATATCCAGCTGGAAGAGATGCATAATTTAATATAGTGTCCTGCAAATAGCCTTATACACATGCACACACACACACACACACATCTTACACAAATTTTTTTTTAAAATTTTTCTAACAAAACACAATAATTTGAAAACATATATTAAAATAAATTACTTAAATACGTTCAAAAGCACTAGAAAATGGAACAAACATTCATATACCAACCAGTCATGCCATTTGTGACTACACAATGACATACTGAAAAAATGTTTGGGCATTTATATAATTAAATGAGAAATGTGATTTCAAGTTGATGCTGTAACACAATATCCCTGCAGGGTAACAGAGTGGAATAGCTCCTTAACTGCAGTTTAACTCAGGTGACCCCACAAAGAAAATCAATATCTGAGCATTTCAGAAAAAAGTCTGTCTGTGTCACCACGGCAACCTGTCTGTTGGAACAGGTAATTCACTTCTGTTCAGTGCCACTGTGGGCTTTGAGATCCTGTATCCCCAAACCAAAACACACAGAATATAGGGGGCTGGGGGCCGCTAACTAGTCCTGAACCGGAGAGACACCAAAAAGATCTGGACGAGAACAGTAATATTCTTTATGATTCCAGCACTGAGCCATTCAAGTCATTACGATACTCAAAAAAGAGTGTCTACAGTAATTTTTGAGACTGCAGCCAGGGCAGAAATAATCACAATTAAAAACTGCTCCTAAATTACTTAGCCTCATCAAGTTTCCTGAGCAGCCTATGCTTTCATTCATAGACCATGTGCATTTAAATTTCAATGCTGAAAGTTCATACCTATGTAGAATAATAGGCTACACTTCACTGTATTCCTAATGCTACTGAGGTACTGACCACATACTAATATAAATAAATGATAAAAGTTAACATGCACAATACACGCAGTACAATACTACGCAATAATATAACATAAAACATCTCCATCTTTCTCATGAAGAACACCACCACACTGCACATTTTCTCAACTTCTGCCTCCAAACACCAGCATGCGCACAGCACAGCCTACCTTCCAACTGCCATTAGTCTGGCCGGCCTGACGTGCGAAGAGTCCGTATTCACATTAAGCACAATCTACCCGGCTTGAAAGGAGGCTCGCAGAAGCCAAATTAAATGTACGACAATTATCAAGCGATGACTCGGAGCGCTGAAGTGGATCCGCCACACGGAGAGTCATTAATTATTAACAAGGAAACAGTGTCTTTAACCTCTTCACTGTGGAGCGCTATCTTCCCCCCGACAGCGCTCTCATAGCGGCCCCGTCTCCTCCATTAGCTCTCCTCCACCAGCCCCGGCGAGGAGCGAACCACTGTGACGGCCCCCGGAAACCCTCGTTGGCCGAGTTACGGCCGGCCCGCGGGCGGGAGGGCGGGAGGCCTGGAGACGGAGTCGCGCGAGGGGTGCGCCGCGGGGGCCTGCCCTCCGCGGTGAGCCTTTGGGAGAGGGACCCGGGGACCCGGGGGGGGACGGGGGGACACACCGCAACCGGGGTTAGCTGAGGTACCGCAGGGCGGGAGATGCACGGCCTCGAGAGAAGTCGCAGCACTGAGGTGCATCTCTTTAGCGGCTCAGGGTTTTTAACACCAGCCTGAATTCAAGGTTCTTTTAATGACTTGTTTTTAAATAAATCACCCAAAGGCCATTTTTGATTGGTTTTTCCAGCAATGAGAACAACGTAGTTTATCGTGTAATATTGTTAACTGTCTCACCTGTAGGTAGTCTGAATCAAACAAGAGGATATGTGCCCATACAATCACCTAAAGGCCTTTTTGGTTTGGTTCTGCAATAGTAAGAATTTGTTCGCGCGTCCATTAATGGCAGAGTACCGTATTACTACCCCTCTCCCTCGCAGGGCACTCACAGCTGCTGGGGAAGGAGGCAGGGGGCTGTCCCTGTGTGTGTGTACATCGCTGTAACCATGGTGGTCTGACGAACACTGCCTGAGAAGTAAATGAGTATGACGGATGGTTTGTGCAGACAAGGCAAAGCCGGTGGCACTCAAAGCTGATCTGCCACAGTCTGTAAGTGTCACTTACAGTATGCAGTGCAAATGACACTTTTAAAGGCCTGGGGGAAGGGCTGGGGGGGGGGTATCTGAACACATGTGTATGTATGTCCTCTGCATGGAGACACACACCCTGCCGGAAGACCACAGTGAAAAAAAACAGGGAATTACCAAGCTCTGCTGGGCTCACAACGCTTCATGTCAATCACTGTGCTCTGCTGCCATTGATACCTGTAAACACAAAATGACCCTGTTATTAAATACACTTAATGATTACACACATGGTAGCCTTCTGTATCCTAGGCCCTCTTCATTTAAGCTGAAATGAATGCTTTAGAGAACATTCCTATGGCCTAAGTCCTGTTATATAACCAATAATAAACTGGAAGCAAATTTAATCATGTCTACTCGTTGGGACTGAACAGTTGACAAAAGACCACACAGACCTTCAAGAATAATCACTGAATGGGAGCAAGAGGTCAATTTACTAACACACTGATATTAACATGTTTTTCTGGCTACGACAAGAGCCAGGCCTTTTGACAAAACCAAACATCCCATCCAGAATAACCACAACAAAAACAAAAATTAAAATAAATTAAAAACCCTTCCTAGAAAACCCCACAAACCAAATATTGTACATTTCCACATTTCATATTTTTTTGTTTCGAGCTCATCAATAGGTAACCTGGTTCGATAAAAATAAGTATGTGGAAGAATGACCCACTGTAGACATAACAAAGTGTAATAACAGACCCAAGACATTAGCATTGTGGCCAAGGTGACAAAACGTGCAACAAAAATAATGCATGGGTGATAATTTCCTACCGGTCAAGCCCAGCACGGTTCCCCTGGCTCTCCAGATCTTAGAAAGCACTCAGCAGAAAGTAATTATAGCAGATAGAATGTCAGCCATCGATCCCCCTAGCATTTTTCATACCCTTAACATAACTGTCAAAACCCCATTAGTGCTTATTTACCGATTGTTTGCGGAGGGAGATGCACGCTGTTCCCTCCGACTGTGAGAGAGATGCAGTGGCTCCGCTCTCAACACAAATTAAATGTGACACTGGGATGAGGCCTGGCCACACAAAGATAATTCTATGTCCGGTAAGGCTTTTTTTTCTCTCTCATCCCCCCTTTCTTTCTCTTTCTCTCTCTCTTTCCTCCAAGCTCTCCATCTCTCTTTCTCTGTGCAAGCCTCTGCAATCACCTGTCTATCTTTTCAGCAACAGTGAAGTGTAAACAATGCTCTCCACCATATGGTACATTAACTTTATTACTTGATTTACTCGTGTTATTATCCCGGCTGTAATGAAACCGTGAGGGCTGTAGCGCTCTCAATCCAGCAAAATGGAGCACGCTTATAGATTCAAGTCTTTACGCGATAATAAAGATGAGGAAGAGGAACCGAGTACGGAACCCTGGAAACGCTGAGTAAGGGGGTGGGGGGGCACAATAAAATTGTAATTGGGGGCATTGTTTTTTGGGTGGGGGGGGGGGGGGGTAGGGGGGTGATGGTGGGTAAAATGGAACATTTCAAACTGACAGGTTGCAATGTGAGAATGGTTGCATGCTGATTCATTTGTGCTTGAGGTCAGTCAATACAGAAGAGGTTGGTGACCACCTTCCTGCTAATGTCTCCACTACTCCCCATAAGGGAATTGTAGCTTAGTCTTTTAATGTTGAGAAGAATGACAGGCTTCTCAATTAACAGGTATCAACCTCATGAGGATATAGAATTTCAAATTAGGCAAGCAATGTTCGGCATGCCTTTCGAAGACTATTTTTGGACGAGCCAAACATCAATTGTTCTTACCTCCACAACATCTTGAATGTGTGATTTTGTTTTACCACAAGAGGGCGACGGCATTTACTGAGCCGGAGGGTCATAAATTCACATTTTTATTCAAAAGTGAGGCTGCAATATTCAGCAGCATGCTGACTGCAGGGTTAAAATGCGCAGGCACATCCTCGCTGCAAACAAAGCATTTCATCTTCTTTATCTGCAAGTTAATTATTTATTGACAGCAGGCCTTGATGACAAATGGCAAACTTCACGGCATTAACAAAGCGTGGAATTACATTACTTGATGAAGGAGGATTTTGCATGGCACCACTGAAGCTCCTGTGGCACGCAATGCTCCAGATCAATAGAGGGAGTTCTGTTGAGCTTCTCAATGGTTTTGTAACTACACAACAGTACTACTGTTATGTAAAGAATGTGCTGCATGTTTATGCCCGATGTAAAAAGTAAGGGCAGTCTTTTCTTCGAGTCGGGCAAGTGAAACAGTTCTGTACTGTACTTCGTCCACAGGTTCAAAGGCACTCTACTCCAACATGAAATAACATTAAAGGAAGCATGGCCAAGGGTGTGTTTGTGTCTGCTATGTACCTCCACTCTTAATTACTGCTGTTCCACACAGCCTTAGCAGAATCTGGGACTAATCGAAAGCTGACGTAACTGCCAGGTGAATCCCAAGATTGAAACCACATCGCCAGTTAGCCTAAGTGTTTTTTGTTTATGTCTGTTTATGTTACACTATGTGTGCACCTCTGTTCTCTTCCACAAATGAGTAATTGGTCACAGGAGTAACAAGTGTTTTTTTTAACTCTGAGAAGCATACTCTGGAGGAGAGAAAAGAAAAGCAAGTGAATGAGCTACTCAAAAATGCCTAAATAAAAAACTGCAGTTTACTCTCCAGGGAGTATCCTCACCAGTGGAGACATCCCAAGCCTGGGGATCTAAGGTATCCAATGAGAACCAATGGGAACCAATTAAGTGTTATTTTGAGCACAGCCCAAAAAAAAGCACCGAGCTCAGCCGTGGAAATCGCCTGTTACCTCTGCCAGCTCTGACACACTGCATAATTTGCATTAGGTTTCCACTCTTCCAGATCTGTCATCCTAAACAAGCGGAGATGAATTCATGCTTCAAGTAGACATACGGCTTTTTACTTGCCCTTTTGGGATGTTGAGTGTAAGGGACCTTGAGTAAAGTACTGTAGTAGCTTACAGTAGCATGTGTGGCTCCCTTTCTGCAGGTTGCGGTTGGAGAGTGCCCACAGGGTGGACAGGCTCCACTCAGGGAAAGTGGAAAATCGAGTTCCCTCTCACCCTCCGCTCGCTGAAAGGATTTCACATGTTGCTAGGAGATAAGGATCAACAAATTGAAGAGAATGTGGTAGCGCTCTGATAAATACCCCCGGCAGTGCTAGTCACAAAATTTCAGGAGCGGCTGAAGTCATCATAAAAAAAACAAGGAATACATTTTAAATAAATATTCCACTATATGAAACTCAAGCTCTCCAATGCCATTAAGAAGAGGGGGATTTCACAATGTGTTTATACAAAAAAATGACAATAATTACACGCAGTGCTTTCTGTCCTGCGATTTATCAGATACAGAACATTCTGTCAGAACAAAATTAAGCCAGTAAAATGCGAAGGAGGCCCTTCCTGTTTGTAAACAATAAAAAGAAATGAACATAATGACATGTGAAGAATGTTACCCAGTGCTGCCAAGTCTAATTCACTAGGTGGTTTAATGAGACTGTGACTGACCCCACTTGGTTTGTTTCAATAAGTCCTGCACTATTACCCTTTCAGATCATCGGCTGCATACTCTTAAACTACACCTCACTGCACAATGGATTCTCCCACTGGCCAGGTAAGCTCTCAGGTAAACTGTTAGGTACTTACCAGAGAGACTGGGGTTTCTGTGATTCCTCCCTGACATTAAACTTTCACTTTATCAATTACACTGCAACCAAGGGAGAAACATGCAACACTGAAAAACACCCTAATTACATGTTTACTTTTGTTTTCTATAATCCTTTAATGCAATGGCCTGAACCACATAGATACGTGCCAAAGCTTCCATTTTGTGAATACAATTTAATTGCATTACTATCCGCAGGTCAAATCAGAACCCAATGACAGAACTGAAAAATGGAAAGAATTATTCATCCCTTTAATATTAGGTTTTCAAAAGACACATGCACTGAAGAGCTGGGGTTTTCTGTTTAACAGGGTAATTTTTCTTAGGAATAAGTTATCATTATGCCTACGGTCTTCATCTGCAACACATAATACATTTAAATTAGTCATTAACAGAGACCATGAAACTAGAACATTAAATTCTAAATCGAGAAAGTTAATGTAGCAACAGGAGCCAAAATTAAGGCTACAAGTGCCACGGAAACAATTTATTTTGTATGAAATACACAGCTGCTTGAATCCCTTATAATTATTTAAAGCTCATACAAGTAGCAATTAACTTCCTGTGACCTGTTCCAGCTAAATCTAATTATCTGGCATGAAACCTGCATAGTAATAGATGTTTCAATACACATTGAAATTTCAAACATTCAGTTTTCTATAACTTGAAGCACAGTGAATAAATGTACTTTGAGGGACTTCAACACTTTGAGGTCAGCAACAGAAGACTAGCTCATCTAAACAAGTGACATTAATTACATAATCACACATTGTGTCGGCCTATTGGAATAAAATAATCTAAATCATTCAGTTTCATTTCAAGTATTAAAAACTGCATAATTTTGGCACAACTTACACAAATAAAACATACGAATGTCCATTGAAAGATAAAACATTGTACGCAGAACCCCCCAGCTTATTTCCGTGTATTGCAAACTTGGTCCTTTTCAAGTATTTTATCAAAAGTAATTTGCAATAAAGGCGCAGTTGATTAAAATCCACATTACTATTTTGTGCAGGTCCCCGTTGCATTGTTTCTAGCTATCCTACATTGATCAGCTTATAATGCCCGGATTTTCACATTTGCGGCTAATTGGAAGTTAAATCAACATTAACTTTCAATAACCCTTCCAAAAAATAAAACTAGCTACATCACTGGGATCATGAATAATACACAGCGACATAAATACTTCCCTCTTTCACGCCAAACGTTTACTTTGCATTCGGTTTCTACTTTAATTGCGCACTTTTAGCCAGGGACAACTCGGTAAATGAAAGGTTATAGCTTTTAGGGCAGTTTAGTGCAATAACTACGTGTTTACAATACGGATAACTATATCAGGCAGTTACAAGGTGTGATTATATCAAATCCATGGAACATATAATTTCCAAACAATTGCTAAGAGTAAGCAAAATGATAATACATCATTTTTTATGTGAAAACATATAACGTTAGCCTACTACCTAATGTTACTTAACATTAGCACGCTGGATAGTGTGCTAGGTATGGTAAAGAAAGTAGTCTTAACGATAAGTTCATCTTGAACTTGTTACTATGAAGTTAGATTCAACATTGTAGGAAGTTACGTAGAATTGACTTATCGGTCACCTGTCTTCAGTTTTTCATACATTGTAGGAAGTTACATAAACATGCACTTAACGTCACCTAGTTAGCTAACTTGGAAATAAAAAACGAATCTTGAATTGTGTCGACAGCCAACTAGTCCAGCTACTTTCGGCGAGTGTTGCTATGGAAACAGGTATGGTCGCTTTCATGAATTTTGTTAGCGCAAACAGAAAACCAACAATTGAATTTAATAACATACGTTTACCGTGAATGGTGTGTGTTGGGTCTACAATGTGGGATGAACGTGAAGGTCCAAGGGCCATATTCAGGATCTTGTCCGACAAGAGTAACTCCACTTTCCAAAGTTTTCACTCGTGAAAAGAAGAGGTTGCCAACTTGCGCGCAGAACTACGGGAGCCGGACAGCGACAAGTTCAGCATGAAGAAAAATATGCAAGGATATTTAGCGCCAAACGGCTGACTCGTGTTATATTATAGTCTGTAATTTAATTAAAATATTTTGATATGCATTCATCGATACAGTATTATGATGTCGTTTATTTGACAGTAAAGCATGCAATAAAAATATATAACCGTTTGATTACCGCAGTCGCACATGATGGCAAGACAGACAGAAATACAAGCAATAAATAAATAAATAAATAAATAAATAAACACCCTCATCCCCTTAAAAATGACTTTGTAGTATTAGGTATTTGGTGTCGCTCTGCCCTTTTGTGGCAGAATGCTCACCACACATAAGCTGAGTTTGAAAGAGAGGGACTTATAAAGCTAATGAATCTTGAGGATCTAAAGACTGATACAGCCAGGATGAGCTTTTACCCAGAGCAGCAAAGAACCCCTAGTTCTCCCTCTCTGCAATACTAATGTGTGGCTTGGGATCTTTAATGACCACAGTCAACATGACAAAGTGCTATAAGAGAATACAGAAAACAGCTGGTATTGGCTTCTAACTGAACCGGTGCTGGTAGGGTTGAGTGAATCAAACCCTCCATGACCTCATCGCAGACCTGAAATCTTTAATACTGATCTAATGTTTAAGTGTCTCATTGCTAAAGTTAAACACAGTGGATCGCTTTTATTCTGGATGCAAACGTGAAAAGCACTGATGTTTGCCTACCTGTGAACTAGAAACCAGTTTTACATTTTCCCTTGATCCCTTGCACAAAGATTCAAGTATGTCAAAGGCCACGCCCAAAACCGCTTAATTCCCTGCTACTGAGTAAGCAAGTTGCATACAAATTGTATACTCAATAGTAGGCAAGTAAGCTGTTTCAGAGATGACCGAAGAGAATTAGGTACTCTGTGACAGATGATATTGAGATCACAGCAAGCTTACTGTATGTGGTTCGATTTTCATTTGTCTCCAGGACAGGATTGTGATTATGTCTCCATCTAGTGGTCAGTTGCACAATTCTCTTCAAATCTGGTTGAATAATTTTTTGCTATGATAGTTACAACTGATGCATGAAATTGGATGGAACATTTTATTAAAAAAAAAAAAAAAATTCAGATAATACACAGCAAGCTGATCCCTTCAAGAAATTGTACACCCACACTTAAACTATGGTAATTAAAGGAACATGCACTTATTACCCAATGGTGGACTCTGTCATTCATACCATCCACATTATTACAGTTAGTCATAAAGTCACTGGTCAAGATATGCTGTGAATAAATTTGTAAGTGAAAAGTAAGAACCTCATGATGGCACGAGGTTAAAAAAACAACCCCCAATCAAAGCCATAGAAACTAAAAAAAGAAAAATGTTTTCGGTGTTATCATATCAGTTAAATATATGCCATAAAAATAGTAACATTATAGATTTCTGTGTCAAGTAGCATCAATACTTTGGTATTTCAACCCAGGAGGTTTCATCTATAAAGCTGCTTGTGTCAACACTGGTGCTTTATTTTTCATTGATACAGGCTAGACGCCAGTGGAAAGCTCTGTCTTCAATCACTTGTATAAATGTGAAAATTCCATGGAACTAAAAAGAAAAGGAAAAAAAAAAAAAGAATTATACCAATAACCAGATCTACTTGTTCCAGAACATTTTGTTCTGCTCTAGTTTTATTTTTTAACAGATAGGGGGAGCGAGAACACTTCTTTAAATACTTAGAAAAACACGGTGGCACCCAAGATGAAATTTCAGCTAACAGCACGCTGCTGGAAAGGACCTGGCTTCACCCACGCACTGGGCCAGCTTCAATTCATCCCCGAGAGGCCAAGATCCCTGGACATGGCGGTAACAGTTTGCAAAGCACATTCCCTGGACCACCTCCAAGACCATACGCACTGTGGTATAAAATGCAATTTCCAAAGGATTCCAGGTTATGTGGGCTGGCAAGCTCAGAAGGACATATTTCCCCATTTTTTCATCTTGCTATATGGATTTAGAAAATTACATTAAGCAATAATTCTGCCTGGAGGAAAAGAAATAACTTCAAAAAGATGAGTCCTAATGTACATTTATATGGTCAAATGCAGCAGGATTAAGGGAATTTGGAGTTCTATGGGTTTTTTTTAAAGGGATTCAAAATGCTATCCAAGGGCACTTGAGGTCAGATACCCCTCCAAGTATATTGATACTCGATATATTCCGTTGATATCAAGTTGTCCTTGTGTGGCAGTGCTTATAATTACAGTACTGTCAGCAACAATGGAAGATAATGTTGCAGACAGTACAGAAAGAACATCAAGATTGCTCTGTAAAAATAGCAACTACATAGTATACATGCGTGTATATTTGTTATCATGTGTCTCAGGTGTGGATTCACTGAGTGTAAATAATCTCAGTTTTTAGCATATATCATGCCAACGCCCCCTTCCCCCCACACACAAAACAAAAATTGATCTTTGATTTATTCAAGTCTCATTAAGTTCTACACAATAACTAAGAGGATCACATCTCTTTCTAAAGTATTTTGTTTCTTCCCTTAAATCACAACCTTCCAGACATTTGAGACCAGTCATACTAATTTACAGAGTATTCTATGCATTTGCCTACATAATTGACAAGGGAAACCACTGATATCACTCCAATGGCATGATATAACATATAACAGATGCCCTAATTGTATCAGGCAATGTAAAAACACAGAGCCACTGATTTAGATCCGAAGCTCATCAGTGTGTTGAGCACAACACTGTCGTCAGCACTCACTGGTGACGGCTGGTCGCCTGTGGGGGCTCAGAGTGTAGTAGAGGGTAGCTAATGTTGTGGTAGGCACTGGAACTCCAGGCAATCATACTCCAGACAGGTAAAAATAAAATGCACCCCAACGTTGTGTTCTCAAGGTCACAGTTGGCTAATGATGTAGCTGAGGTCACGGCTTGAACCTGCGACACTAAGGCTAAGCCTGCACTTGTGGTGAGCATCTTTTACTGACTAAGCCCCTCATGAGCCTTTCTGAAGGTGACTGTGAAAAAAAGAATAGGGCTTTCTTTTTTAAAAGAACACAGTCATCCATCCTCAGGTTATATGTTTACTGAGCACTGGCGAGGCCTGTTACATTGTGTAATAGGATTACAACCCTGTTCTCTCATTGACCCAAGCTGATACCAGCAGATAAAAATAGAAATCCACACAAATGTGATTCACTCATTCGTGTGAATTTCTTTATTTTTAGTGCTTGATTGTAATCTCTTCTCATGTTTCCAAAGATCATCTAGTTCAGAAATTAAGCAAAAAAAATAGCCAGTGAGGATAGCTCTGATGAAGAATTTAGCATTTTAATTTTACAATGTCAGTAAGGCACCATGCATAGTTATCTCAATATAATTTACCAAAAAAATGGTCAATGTTTGTTTATAAAGGGAATGTTTGTATGATCCCAGTGTAAAGTACAATGGCAGTACTGTTTGTAGAAAGTTAAGAGCCAATGCACTAATATGGGAAACTTCCCCATTGTGAAACTGCAATTATAGATGATATCTCTGCAATTATATATACATGCAACAAAAAGGCCTACTGTAAAAGTGTTCCTTTATAGTGATATGGGGAATTCCATAACAGAATTCCAAACAGAAATTTGGTTTCACCTAAAGTTACAACATAGGATGCCATGGCAGATTCTGTACAGAGATATACTTGAAGATTAATGTGCAGTTTTCAGTAATTTACCCACAAATCCCACCTCATTACTCTATTGAGTGGAGAGGGACTGAAACATTTCCCTGGACTTTCTGCTTTCACTTGAGTTAACAAAGAAGAATTTTGGATGTATTATTATTATTCTTTTTGAAGGAGTTCAAATGTTTGTCTGAATACCAGCCTTCTGTGTGCTTGTTCAGACAGTTCCAAGGGTTTTCGTTTCTTTTTAATTTCACATACAATGGGGTCATTCAATGACACCATCAAGCTCTGAACAGAAGTTGAATGGCATTTCTTTGTCTAAGGCATTCATTTTAGCAAATATTGATCATATAAAATGGAAACATACTTCTTCAGCACATCATTAACATAGCAAAGATATTTCAATTATAATTGACATATTATGTGAGATGAACAATTAAAGTACACTAAAAAAAAGCTTAATGTATGAATATAAAAATGAGAAGGTCAGTTATTATTTGAGAAAACACAGAATAATACAATGCTCTCAGCAATTTGTCTTAAGAGTGATATGTCTGTGATGTGTAGTTACTCCACACAGCTCTGCAGATCTCACTGAACTATGAATTGTCCAGGGTCTTCCATTCCAGCTATCCAAGAATGTCTTTCTCCTTGAGTTTTAAGGCATTCGATTTCCACTGGAGTGTTCTGGTCACAAGAGGCCTCTATCTGGAAGTGCCACTATCCACCAGGGGGCGCAGTGCCGATTTCCACACCGCTCTCAGACGGACTTCCTCCTCTTGCCGAAGACGTTGTTGATGAGCTTGGCCATGGACTTGGAGCCGCTGTAGCGGCGCCGATCGGCCCGGAGTTTCAGGTGCTCCATCACCTGACGGATGAGCTTGGTGAAGAGGTTTGCGATCTCCTGATAGTCCTCCGCTGCCGACACCTCCTGGAAGAGGCACCGGTGCTCCTGGGCCACGGAGCGGGCCTCTTCCTCACACACCTGCCGGGCGTGGCAGAGGTCCTGCTTGTTTCCCACCAGGTATACGGGTACGTCTGTTTCCCTGCACCAGATGTCCAATAAATTCAATTTATATCCATAAAGTAATCACACTTTATTTCAACTGTGTTTTACTGCTGATGTGAATGTGTAATATTTTCCTCAGTCTACTTTATTTCATCGTAATGCTCATTAATGTGCATTCCTTTTAACTGATGTGGAATCCCAAAGACAATTTTCCACATAAATTTGATGGAGGGTAAGTGCTTTTTAAATATAAATTTGAAATCGCCCACCTTCCATTAACTCTAAGATCATTTCTGATGAACAAGCACACTTCTCTTTCAGAGTTTTAGAGCACAAGGAGAGAATTTCAGCATTGCAGCACGAGACGATATTTTGCAATTACTGTAATCCAGTTTGGAAGCTGTCAACATTTCTTTACTTTTTTTTATTTGGCAGAAATAAAAAGACTAATTTTGTGTGATCCAAAAACAGCTTTGATTGAGCGGAGAAGTAAGACTGTAAAATGTGAAAAACCACAGCGTGAGCGGTTGCTTTATGTCTTTTCTTGCAGAGTGTCAGATTTAACTCCAATAGGAACCAAGTTTGAAAGAAACTGCAAGACAGGAGTAAGGCTTGGCCACCCATGTGATTCCATTTAGAGAGCAGTAATTAGCTCCAGTTGTACCACTACGCATTGTCTCCAAATTACTTTCATGTAATAAATGTCCTGCAAAACCCAAGTTGTGCTAACATTTTATCATATTTTAATTAATTGGTGGGAGAAAATTGGATACAAGCTGGTTCAATTGAGCAGAAGAATTCGTTTAATCACATAATTAACTTAAGTGAGCCCAGAGGTTCCAAGTCCTGCAAATCTGTTTATTAAAGCCTATAAGGCAGTGTTTCCATCACAGTCAGCTGGCTCTACATTCATTTGATCTTGTGTGCTATTTCCTTTGTCCCCACAAAGCCATTTTTAATGTGTTAAATGGGACATTCCGAGTTTGCCTCTGTGGCTGGTGGTGTGCATAGCCAAGAACCAAACTACTGGGGTCAGCTCATAGTGCTACTCATTCATTCATCAAAAGCTGGGGTGTGTTCAGCAGAAAAGGGGCATATGGGAGGTGGAATATCAGGGTACCTAAATTTTCCAGAACTTAACTTCCCACTATGCTCTCTGTAATGTTTTTGTGACATTCTGTCAGAGTATACCCTGTGTGCACATTCATGGTTGGTGACAGATATGTTGTTTCAGTGTTAGGGAGGGGGTCACAGGAAAGACACTCACCCCTTGCAGCTCTCTGCACGCGCCTCCCTGATCTGACACAGGATATTTTGGGCGCTGAAGAATGAGGAGCGGTCGCTGATGTTGTACACCACAATGAAGCCATCTGCCCACTTCACTGGCTCCTCCAGAATGCACCTGCTCTCTGCACCCTGTTGGGGTATCAGGAGCATCAGTGTCATTGCCTCAAAAGATCCACACTTTTTGCCACTTTCAGTCTGCAGTCCACGAGCTGAGTAACACAGGCATCGCTGCTGACAGGAACCCTCCCTCCCTGTGTGATGTTCCAGCCAATCATATGCCACCCTGTGGGGTTTCTGATTACAGTCCTTGCTTTAAATTTGTTAAAATATACACGCCACTTTTTTGTCCATTTATACTTTTAACACTGAATGTTTTAATGTACCTCTATGTATTATCTTCATAAGTAAACATCTAATTAATCCTTACTGGTCATTGGAAAAATGAAAATCAGAAGCGGTTTTTGCTATTCCTTGGCATTCCAATTAATGGTGGTCTTCTATTTAATTTGTTTCAAGGTTAGGCTGGTTGATGACTTTACACTTCACTAAAGATAATTTCAGGAGATGAGAACATTCTATAATAATATTGTCATGACACTGAGTCCGCAATGAGGTCGAAGTTAAATACAATTTAAGTCTCAGTGATGGGTACAACGATGATAGGGACAATGACTAATTGTCCGTCTCTCTAGTGTAAACTAAAAGACGTTGTGATCGGCAATAAAAAGTGATAATCGCCGGTGGCAACGATCACACATCGCCTAACTGTGAACTGGCCTTAACAGGAAACTTCCGGAGGACGAAAATACACACCTGAGAACATGGATCAAAGACCTCCAGGTTCAACTGTCTGCCGTCGATTGAGAGCCTTTTACGGTATAAGGAATCTGCAACAGAATGCTCACAGAGGTTATTCCTGTAATGAGAAACACGTGCGGCAGGTCAAACATGACCTCCTTATCTAAAAATAAAGTCACAACACTTAATTGTGAATACGAGTTTACAGGCATCACATGAAAGCAGAACAAGCTAACACAATGTAATGAATGCTCGTCTTCTCTCTGACCACACAGCCCACAGCAATGATTACCATTAACCTGATAAATCCCTGGTATAGCTGTTCTGTTGGAGAAGATAAACAAATACATTTCAGAAAATTATCCGTTATCCAATTATCCAGAGGATTGAAACCTTATACTGTTCGGTAAACCAAAACATTAAAGCCAGAGAATTTTTCCATCCCATTAGAAAGGTAGTAAATATTGAAAAGGGGTTGGCATGTCTGTGACTTCAAACACCAATCATGATATTCTTCAGCTAGTCATTTATCAGGCTGCAAAATAACATGTTTGCTGTGGAATGTTATTGAAACAACTCACACTCTGGTTTCATTATATACAAAAACAAAAAGGCTATTTTGGTGCTTTTGAATGACCCAAAAAGAAAAGTGCTTTTTATGTGCTGTTTTCTTTCCTTTTTTGAGTGCTTAGTTTCAGATGTAATTCCAAAGGGAATAGCTTGTAAATTCAGTTGCAACAGTACTCTCATCACCACACAAACACAACATTACAACAAAAGCTACGTATATTGGGGTTCTGCTACAAAATTACAGCAACATTTATAAGAATGTTAGATCATATCAGCAAGGGTGCCTAGATACTCACTGGAATTGGAGGCGTACTCTCCAATGAACCGCTTGGTCAGGAACCGCACTAAGACCGCTGGATGAGAGGGAAAAATAGGAAAGTGAATAACACCATCTTCTGAAGAGTTGGAAAAGAAGGGACTCAAACGATGGTGAAAATGGATTCATGAATCGGGGGATGAAGGACTCCACTAGGGACAAGGAGTATCTGAAACATTGACTCTGTGGAGTCTAAAAAGCTGCTTTGTAGCTTTTTAAAATTTTTGTCCCTGTTTGTGTGTGTAAGAAATATGTGAATCGTGCATTGTCGAGCATTACCGTAGAGAGAGGGATGGTTTCAGTAAGCTCACGGGGTAAAACGCCTGTATGTTGGCCCCCTGCCGTGCTTTAAAGCATGACCTCAGTGCCAGATGCTCCTAAACAAATTTGGTCCCGCTGATTTACCCTCTCCAGTCAAACTCCAGTCGCCACTTGACTTAAAACATTCCAGCACTTCATAATCTGTGCTCTTGAGGGATCCGGGGTAATTAATTTCTATTTAAGAGCTCTCAGTTAGCCAGCCCTGAGGGGTAAAACATCTCTGCACTGTAAAGACAAAAAACCGCACATTCCCCATCTGCTTTCTCAGAGAAGGGCTTACTTTATAAATCAGCCTGGTGCCCCCATCATCCATCTTCATTTCTCCTCAGGATTAAGCTGTGTCTCATGAAGACTCCACATTTTTCATGCAAAATTCATTTTCGAAAACAAAGAACGTTCATCTTGTACGCACACTGCCAGATAACCCTCACAAGAGTTACACTGTCCCATCCTCCCACAGCACAGCAAACAAGCACACTCAGGTAAGGAACAGTTAAGTTAGGTTACACGGAGAAAGGGCAAAAAAAAAAAAAAGCTGTTACTGCACACCTGGTGCTAACATAAAACATGTTTTCACAACACCATTGCAATGCTGAGGCACCGTCTTCATCTCAACCACAATGTCACGGCGAAGTGGAGAGGATAATAAAATGTTATCTTTAACACACACACACACACACACACACACACCCTCGCATGGGCAGAGCTGTCCCGCAGTGCACGCGATGGGGTTCCTGCAGCAGCTGGAACAGAAGCAGCGGCGCCTGCGCCTCCCTCACCTGACTTTCCCGCTCCCTCGCTGCCCAGCAGGGCCAGCTTGATGTCGTTCATGCCTGCGGACGGCGAGCCGCTCCTCGGGGGGAACCAGCCGTGAGCCCCGCTGCCCTGCGAGACGCGGTGTCGTGCCTCAGCGCTCTGCTCTGCTCTTTCCGATCTGTTACAAGAGATCTCTCTGAGGGGAAAAAATAAGAGCCCACACTCTCTCTCACACACACACACACACAGACACACTGTCTCCCCTCCCACCGGACATGGAAAGCTCCAAACTGGGTTACTCAAAGGTCAGTGTCAATGAAAGCCCTTAGCTTTTCTTCTGTCTCTGGCTGTTTTTGTTGACTTCGGGGTTTACTGCAAGTGAAATGCACTGCTTTTCCCTCAGTGATCTCTCACTGAGCCAGAACTCTCTTATTTTAAATCTCGTTATTTTTGCGTAGTTTTCCCTGTTTTGTTGAGCATGCCCCTGAGCTGTTTCAGGAAACAAATATTTGTCCTCAGATTTTTCATTCGTTTCTGTATTGCATCCATGTTTTCATCATTTCTTCCTTTCTTTTTGCATGCCTTCACATGAAAGACAACCACTGCAGTGGTCTGTTTGTAACCATTAACTCCTACCTGGTGGGGAAGGATAAAGCTTCTGAGCCCCTCCTCTTTGATACTCACTGTCACCTGTATCTTTCTTCTTGGTAACTCTTAACAAAAAAAATGCAACGCTGGGCACCCCACAGTCTGGAAACAAATCATGAACATGCCAGGTTCTGACTCTGGCCCGGCCTGTAAATAATTACCCGTAGGGAGGGAGGTTTTCAGTCAGGAACTTATTCCCGACCTCAATGACCAGTGACTGCTCTGGTGGATTGGGTGGCTACAATATGCCTGTCCCTATTGCAGAAGTAGTGCATGGTCTGCCAGTTGCAATAGCTGCTGAATGGTGGAATCAGGAATGGCAACTGGTGACTCACGTTAGGAGGGTGCATGTACTTGCTGGCAAAACCCTCCCAAATAGATAGACTTGTGCCTGTGATTGGGCACTCCAAATAGGTGAAACTGGGGATTCAAATGATAAAATGTAACAGTGAAAAAAAAAGTGTGATAGCAAATGTTGTGATATATTCCTATTACCAAGCATGACACACACAGGCCCCAACTATAAAAACACTGATTACTAGAATATTCCCAAAATACTTCTACAGCAGGGGTCAGTTCATACAAAAGAGAAGCCGAACAATCCCTTTTCCCCACAGCAAAAACTATACACACTTATTCAATCATACACACTTCAATTTCACGGGCTGTTTCACCAGTCAAAGAGACTTCTGTGTTTCCTCCACCCTGATTACTTTTCCTCTACTTTTTTGGATTGTTTCTGAGGAGCTCAGCGATCTGGGCTGCTATTAGCCTGCTATGTGTCACTACTTTGCACTTAACTGAACAGGCACTGACCCCTTTTAAGAACAAAGCCACAAAATGTTCCCCAGCATAAAAATATGCAGCGAGCTGCTATCTGCCTACGCTGTGAAAAAACACTATTCGGGTGGAATGAGCTCACCTTGTTTAATACATGCAAGCCAGGAAGTCAGGTAACATACTGTAACAACATGTCCTCACTGGTTAAACTTCCTGAAATTTAAACAGTGACTCTAGAAATGTTTGACAACATTTTTTTTTCTTATGCATAATTCATTTTGCACATCACATAAAAATGTTGCAAACAAATGTCTTTTGCAAAACATCCTTCCAGAACTGAAACAATTTGTCAAAAGATGCACATTTATATCACTGAGATACTTGTCAACTGGCGTTAGATAAAACTTAGACGCCCATATGAATTCTGAATGAATATGATCATCTGATTGGAACGTTGTGAAAAAAGAACATCCTCTTGACAGAGTAATTCAGCACCCAGCAGAGGGGATAATTCTGTGTTAATAACCCTCCAGTTGAGCCTTGTCAAGCAGAAAATGACTCCTACATCTTTGAAAGCAACACCGAGGTGAGACCAGCCTCTCCATAGTGATATACAGTATACTTCCTTCAGGCAGCTAATAAATAACATTCTCTCAATACAGCTCTGACGTTCCACCCTAACTTTGTTGTAATATTACTGGTGAGGGAGAATATATGAGGTATCTGTGGAACAGAGAGGCCTTTCGGATCCGCATATTAAAAGTGTTGCAGCTTAAAAGGAAGAGGTGCTCTGCCCTGCTCTGCCTTCAGCTGAACAATTCATCATTGCAGTATTGTCCAGGCTTGTGTTTCACTGCTGCAATGCATGTCATACATAACAGTGTACACTGGATGTGTACATATTGTGTGTTCTTATGGGATTACACATGTAGGAACACCAAAAAGTGTGTTTGAACCTTGTAACATTGAATTTCTGTGACTGGAATCTGTACTGTTCCTGTGAATGCATGTGATACTAATTAGGTTAGCAGGATTTTTCTCAAGGACCTTCAGCTCACAGGAGAGTTCTGTGTGAATGCAGAGCAAAAAGGGATACAAAGACAAAACTCTTAAGGCATTTTCAACTAAACAGCACTGAGGTCAGGCTAGTACTGTTATTACAGAGCGGCAATTCAGCCTCTGACGTGACAAAACTGTGACATGGAGGAACTTAGCCTCCTTTAGCTTTCTGTATTAACGGAACAAGATTTGTGAAAATCTCTCTGTAGTTGCTGTTGGGTTTCCCATCACTCTAACACGTTCAGTCTCAGCTTCACAAGTCGGTTCAGAGGTTTGCCACAGCATCGCATCAGTGAGGGATGGATTAATGATGCGTTGTCATGTAAGAGCAACTGCTCGGGTAAACCAAGCACCTGCGGTCTGCCCGAGCCGAGAAGGGCAGCCCTCTGGGTCAGTGACGGCGCGGCTCAGCTAACGGACCGCGCAGTAAAAACAGGCGTAAGCTGACTGCACACGCTTCAGAGGCCCGCAGTGCCAGTGCACATCCTTCTCAATTTATGTCGAGGCTATTTCAGCGATGGGATCGGCCTGCTGATATGACCAGGAATTTAAAATTTGAAGAAAAAAAGTACAAATGGGGTAAACATTGTTTTTAAAAAAATGAGAAGAAGAGTCTCAGGAGGCCAACATGTTACCCATCCTCTCCTAAGCATTTGCATGGAGTCTGATCTTCCATCTCTCCTGGTTCTCAAGGTACCCACCCCACTAAAGAAACCACAGTCCTAATCCAACACGTAATATGACCGTGCTATGCTCCAGTACTGCAATTAAAGTAATTTACAGTCATGGTTTGGAGATACAGTTTCTGAGTACTGAAGTCATTTCCAGTCAATGTTGTTTTGTCTTGTGCACAGTCTAGACTGGTTTGACCCACAAGTGTGCACAGCTGGTCTAAGTACACATGATCGTAAATCACATGCCACTGCACCCCAGACACTTCCAAACATGGATCACGGAACATTAGTGCCAAGCAGCTTTCCTTCCTGCTGTGTGATACCCGTTCACACCCGTCTCTGCACTGACAGAAGCCTCATGCTAACCCCGTGGCTAATGAGGACAGACACCAAAAGCCAAACGACAAAACCAAAATGGCGGTACGCCACAGTGAGTTAGGACGTTAATCATTTCAGCAAAGCTGTGAGAGACATCTTTAAAATTATTCCTAATAGAGAGAAAAACAAAAAATATACTTGGCCAAAAAGAGAAGTAAACCAGCTGTATCTCAAAAGAAAACCAGTTTCTGTAGACAGCGTTGCTACATCTGATGTGTGGTTTTACAGTACACCATAACACCTCAGAGAACTTTTGTTTCCGCATAATCTTCAGACATACATCGAAACCTAAGCTCTGGCAGGACTCTCTCACTGATTTAATTAAAAACACATCGTTGCATAGTCCGGAGACATGACTCATGATGTATCTGGACACAAGCCAAGACCAGCTTTGCCTTCATAGGTGGATGGAATTTGTTGCAGGCAGGCACTTCTTTCAGAAAAGATGATGTCATCAGCCCCATGTGGCTCCATTTATGAGAAGTGAGGTGAACCAGTCGGGGAGGGATTTGTTAAATAAATTCAATCCAGTCAGAATTTTTGTTTTTAGGACTCATTGGAGACAAACACTACAGATTGTTTAATTCACTGATGCCAAAGTTGCTGTACTATGAATAGAGTGAGGTTTCTTGTTCTTAGTTATTAGGGCTTTCAAAAGTTGCGCTTGTAAACCATAAAATCTGAGATACTGTGACTTTAAAAGTGTATGACTGCTCATGCATATGCACATTAGGACAGCTCAAAGTCCTTATACTGCATTAGATCAGGGCTCCCCAACCCTGGTCCTGGTGAGCCAGAGGGCCTGAAGGTCTCTGATGTTTCTCAGCACTTAATTGATCAATTAAAGCAGGTGATAACACAGTTACTTCAGCATGCCTGGCTTCTTGAGCCTACATGCCCTATGACTCCCAGGGTTATGTGCCCTTTTATCAATTTTATTTAGCCTTTATTTACTCTGGGAGTCACAATGGTATCATTTCTTTTACGTATGAGCCCTAAGCCCAGATCATGAGCAGGAAAAAGATTAAGACCAAGGGAAAGAGAAAATACATTATAAACACGCAATAAAATGCACAAATTTAGATTAATTTAATTTGCTTATATATTAATTTATATTTAACATTTTTTTTAAATTAATGAATACAAATATTAACTTACATATTAATTTGCTTAGCAAATGCTGTTCTCCTGGACCATGTACATTGTGTTTTAAGTGTGTATTTTTATACATTTGCACAGCAGACACTTTCAGATTCATTACAGAAGGAATTCAGGTCACCGTGTGTTCATGTTCAAATGAAAATACAATCGCATTGGCCCACTTGGAAAGCAAGCCTGCAACTTTTGGGTATAGTGACAATAGGTGTCCCCAGGGAGGCATGGTTTCAGTGTATTTGCAACACTTCTAGTTGATCAAAGGCATGCAGCCTGCCTGCCCCAGCTGTGCGCAAACTGCAGTCATCTGATGCCCTGGCTGCTCAGCACGTGGCCGACTGCAGACTGCAAAGAGGCAGTGGTCGCCTGCAGGCAGCTGGGGTGTGTGCTAGTTAGCATGCTCCTAAAGTGACAGAGGATGCTGCAGTGGTGTTTGGCTTACAACTGCAACTGGGCCTTCCAAATTTGGGAATCAATGAGAAAAAATTGGTTAAAAATAAAGATATTATAAACAATGGAAATTCAAATGTCATTACTGAGATCTGAGATTTTTGTGCCAGAATAAAGTGGCGAATTTCATTTTCAAGGTTTGGTAAGACTTGATTTCATTTTGTAGACCACTCAGGACCATGGTCCATTAAACGTTTATGTACACAACCTCAGTCCACGTTTAACAGCTAAGTGTGATAGAATTTACCTGGATGGCCTATGCGTGATCCATAAAAGGGTATTATCGCTACACATAGAAAAAAAGATCCATGAGTTCAGAAGACACATGGACCAAATTCATTCACTTGAAAATGTGACTTCAGTTTTAAGATTTGATTTAAGGGAGTAAAATTGAGCACAGAATTGTTGCGTTTTCCGATGGATGAGAAAATGCAGTAGCCTAAGCTAAGTGGCAGTCAGATTGTCTTTCAGCAAATGTTGGGTTCTATTGATCTTACATTTGTATTTACATTTTAATGAGTCTTAGGCTATTTACTAGCCTATAATGTTTCATTGAGACTTTTATTGGACCACAACTTCCCTGTAGTCTGTTCTGAACTGTCCTTTGGTTGAAATTATCAGAGTAGTTCAACTTCAACACAGAGATGTAGCCTAGACATTCTCTGGCTTCGAAAGCAACCTGGCCATTGGTAGGGTCAAGTACGGTACCTTTCCCTACAGTTAGCAGGTAAACAGTGAAAGAGTTTAGTCGAGCTGACGCATGCATGTCATGGGTAAGGAACTGGTCTTGTAACCTAAAGGTTGCAGGTTCGATTCCCAGGTAGGGCACTGCTGTAGTACCCTTGAGCAAGGTACCTAACCTGCACTGCTTCCATATATATCCAGCTGTGTAAATGGATGCAAGGTAAATGCTATGTAAAAAGTTGTAAGTCGCTCAGGATAAGAGCGTCTGCCCGTAATATAATGTAATGTAATGTCCAGAGCATAGGTCCAAAGCACACACAGGACCTGTCACCTCCTCTCCAAGACAAAACAAACAGGTGTTTTGCTGCCTGTAGGTTATCCAGTCCAGAGTCAGACAGAGGCCAGACCTGAACCGCCAACTTACTGGTTAAAAATAGTAGCCCACAGCAATGTTCTCCGTACCGGCCAACACAAACAGAGCCGGTCTAAGAAGGCTGCTTTTGCTTCACAACATTCAAGAACGAACGCTTTGATGATTTAATCAAGGTTAGGGCTGAAAGTGGGTATGGGATTAGCAGGAAACATCCTTAGAACTAACAAGTAGAATTCAAATAGCGTATCCAGCACTACCTCAAGTCTGCATACCAGGTCTGGACTACATCAGCAGGAAAAATTACCTTTAAAGTGAGGTTTTCTGAAGGATGTAGGTCGCCGCCAGCCAGACTATTTTTAATTCTAAAGAAACAGTGGATAGGTCTAATCTAAAATGGCATATAACCAAGCCTTTTTTGCTGGTTTCCCACAGGACAGAGGTCAAATATAATGAAAGAGGGAGCATAGTCTGTATTCAATCAGGATGTTACCTCTAACTTCAGCTCAGTTTAAAGCAAAACTATTTTCTTCACATGCAGTGCCTGGCAAGTTTAGTGATCACCACAATTAAGCGATAAAACTGTTTATGCAGGGAAAAAACACTTCCATTTATTAAGTTACAGCTAAGAATAAATATTGATAAAATAAAAGCTAGCATGGCGATTTAAATTAAATAAAACAACGCATTGCAAAATCCGAGCCAGTTAACCTAGAAGACGATTCCCAAGTGGATTTAACGTTCGGCAAACACTCATCTGTCCCGACTTTTCAAAAGGCCGTTATCTAGGAACTCAAATGTTTTGTTGTTCAGACTGCTCCCATTTCATAAATTATAAAGGATCAAAGAACTATAAATAAAGCTAAAATAAATATTAAATTGGCATTCACATTTCACCATTTCACTGTTTGAACTATTTAAAAAATAAACTGAAGAAAAGGAAAAGCAACCCACAGGACTGTCTGAGACAGTAATGCCGATTGACGCTGCAGTTAAATGTCTAAGTGGCTTGCATCTTCTCACGGGGAGTCTAAAGTGAGTTTGAGGGGGATCACGTGGACAGGCTGGAGTCTGGCACAGTGCACTCGTTTCGACTGCAAAGCATCACAGCCTCATTCTGTCAGAGCTCAGCCCTCAAGCCCGATTACACTCATTTTTTTAAACTTTATACTTAAAATATGTTCTGCAATTATTATGCACATTTTTTTGAGGCTAAATGAACCAGGCTCACGATGACATAAGACGCAAAGTACAGTTTTATGCAAATGTTGGCTATTTGGGAGCTCCAGTGTCCGATGTTAAATTTGTTTTCCCATAAAAAGACAAAGCATCAAAGGGTACAAGAGCAAGAACATGCATTTGGAACTGGAATAAACTGTAATTGAAAAAATGTGACTGATGCTGTTGAATCTTCTTATCATTTATCAAAACTGAGTCATTACTTGGTGAGGATACTAGTTTCTTGGAAGAGGATGATAAATCTTCTATTACATTCATAAGTATATTAATAATTTTTTTAGTTTCTGACTCTGCAGAAAAAAAGGTTGCAGAAATAAATGCAGAAGCACAGACAGAACCAATTGGACTGAGAACAATGAAGTACAATCCAGGCTAAATTTATTGGAACATCAACTCATGTCAACATGATATATTTCAATGACTTTTCTCAGAAACACATATGTGCTTTATAAGTAATAGATATAAAAATCCATTCACTTTAGTTTCTAACAAAGAGCATTTTTTTTTGCTAATTAAATACTTAACAATAAGGCTGGTCTACACAATTAATATTTTCATAACTGTAGCGGTTAAGTAAGCATCATATTAAACAGGCCAGCTGCCCCTCTCAAAGGCTTGTGTCAGCAAGCTCACTCAGAAACTCTTACAGGGAGGCGCTGGACTCACTGAACTCCACACCAGCCCCGCCCTTTCTGTCCACCTTCCCTTTGCCTTCAAACTCCTGAAACATGGCAGCCATGTGAGCAAATTACAGCCATTTCATAAAACCGTTCTTGCTTCAAACAACCTTAATCTAATTACACTCCATAAATGAAAATGCATGTATGTAGCTTAGCTTGTTTCAATAGAAAAATGTATTTATATCACTTCAATTTGACTCTAAGGCTCCGAGTGTTTTCAGACGTTCTCTTTACTTATTAGTCCTCGCGTACAACTAAATGGCATATTATGCCATGGTGCTGGTGCCCATAATTCAACCCCAAATCAATGGCCATCAAAGCTCTTGTGGTGAATTGGGACAGGCCACTGATGGAAAATACTCTCTTACCTTTTAACAACATATCGTGTAAGAATTAAAGAAAAAAAAAAAAAGCTTAAGCCTCAAGCTTTTGGTTTGAAAATGTAATATCTTACATCAATAACAGTAGCATGTATCATTTTCATTAACAATGTTTATCCTTTTAGCTGCCAAGATAACAAATACAGAGTACATACTGTAACAGGGTGATTGAGAATTTAAGTGAATATATGGTGTAAGAATGACAGGCAGACCCACTAAATATATATTTACAATAAATAGATACACCCTAAAAATATGATTTTATAAAGATATAAGATAATAGATATTTTAGCCATGGATTTATCAGAAAGCGAATTTTGTAAAATCATCTGCAGTAGCGCAGATGTAGTTTCAGTAAGAAAGGAACGAGAAGATTAACTCAGTCTAAATATGTGCTTCCTAAAAATGAAATAATACAGGAAAAAAAATCTTGTTGCTTTAGTAGAAACATCACATGCCGAGACATATTTTTTTTTTAGTAAATTTGTGTGGCCCCTGCTAAACATGGTGCCTCCTTGAGTTGAGGGAATGCCGTCTCTTCCTCTTCCTGTGACAGTGTTCCTTCCTGTCCGGCCAGGGGAAGCCGGCCGCACCTGACCTGTAGAACTCCTCGTACTCCTCGCTGTCGGAGTCGTCCTCTGGCACCGGGAAGGTTCTGCCGCCGAACACTTCCCTCAGCTTGGAGCCGAAAAAGGCCTCCAGACTGCGGCCTGCCTGGGCCACCTCGGAGTCCGGCTGCAGGTCATTAGAGACGGGGAGAGAGAGAGGGTTATCCAGCAGCACGTCCAATTCCTGCATTTCCACACGCACGGTTACCCTACCCGCATTTTAGTGGAGGTTCTCAGTGGCAGAACTTTCCTAATCCAGTCATTTTCCTTCAAATTCTTTCATATCCATTTTCAACAAGCCGTCGCAGAAACTTGGAAAGTAATATCATAAACACCAGGGATTTGTCTCAGGCTATTTCTTTCCGCTGTTCCTTTTGGCAACTATTATATGACTATTTTTTCCCTCAAATCTAAAGCAAACCAGGCATCGTACATATTAGGGGACTGGGCATCTTCTTCAGAACAGGGCTTTTTAATTGGGCTTAATTGGTGATTATTTACTTTGTTAAGCTCATGATGAACTATAACTGACCAATAAATGTTGGAACAGAACAAACAGGGAAAGCTCGCCAAGTGCTTTGGCCAGGCTCCAAACAATTTCAAAACAAGTGGAACTCACATAATTGAACTTTGCACAGTTTCTGAACATCAGGAAGAAATCGGCCACAAATTCCTGGGGATTGTAGTAGTGTGACGGGCTCCTCCTGTTGAGCTTGCTTCTGATCACAGACAAGTCCATGGGCTTCTTGATTATCTGGTAGTAATGACGGGCCTGAAATGAGCAGCACACATTTGTAAACCTGTGCAAGAAGCTATTTTCTGACCACAGATTTCACCCAAATTTTTAATTCCCAATTGCAACAGTGGGTCTGTCCCATTCTGTCAGTTGGAGAGGGGCTCACATTAGCACACGTGTCCTCTGAAATGTGCCCTAAAGCACAGCATGTGATCGCCCTGTCCTAACAGAAGACGCGGGGGAAACGTGACAGACCCATGCATACAACTGGGCATTCTAGATTGGGCAGAAAAGGAAAGTAAATACATCTTTGAAATGGAAAGAAAGTCTCTCACTCTCTGCCTGTGTGGCTGCAGGCAGGTCTCTCTCTCTCTCTCTCAGACTCTCTGTCTCTCTCTCTCTCTCTCTCTCTTTTCTCTCTGTCTCTCGCTGTCTCTCTCCCTCCCTCCCTCCCTACCTCCAGGCAGGTCTCAGGCCTCAGGGCAGGTGGCGGATGACACACTTACCAGTGGGCTGACCGGCTCGTGGAAGGGAGCGCTGAGGATGTTGCAGGAGATGAACAGCGTCAGCTTCTCACACCTCTGCAGGCCAGGACAGGAGAAAGAGAAATGAAAACACCCAGGTGTGTTTTTTTCTATATCCACAGGCAAAAGACACCAAGCTCAAATAACAAAGACAACAACAAGCACCAGGAGAGACATGATAGATGTCTGTGGAAAGCTGCTTGGACTACTATGAATGAAATTAGTTTTGAACACTTCATGCAGCGCTCTTTGTGACGATCAATTTTGGGGGAAAATGGAGGGACCCTAAGTGAAGTAGATAAATAAAGAAATAAATAAATAAGGCGTGTAACTGTAGAATTTGTTGACATGGAGCATGCTTGCATGCATGAAGCAGTGAGTGTGGTGTATTTGCACCCATGGCCTGTCCACCTACCCGCTGGTCGCTGTCCACCAGTCCATCGGTCCCACCCATTCCCGCGTGATCCACGGAGAGGCGCGTGTTTTCGCAGTCGTACTCCATCTCCGGCTGCAGGACGTCCCGGCACAGGGAGCACACCCAATCGCCTCTGAGAGGGGATGACACGTAGAGTGACATCAGAACAGCGGCAGCCCCACTGGGAAAGGCCAGTCCCTGTCTGACTGTGCGTGTGCCAGTGTATCTGCTCGGTGCGTTTTTTTATGTATGGAGGGAGATTCAAACATTTTCCTTCATTCTCTGACTGGTCAGGCACATGCCCACATGCCAATGCCAGCAGAAAAAGTCAACTTCATTCTCTGCTTTCGGCACGCGACAGTTGGTGACTACGTGCTGCAAGATGAATTGGGGCGGCCAGCAGAACTTTTTTTGTTTCCCTGGCAACTCGGTGGTATTCCCTGCACGTGTGTAAAGCGTGAATGCCTGGTGGGGGGCTGGCGCAGCGTGGTGCACTGCGGTACTCACGTGGGGAAGCTGAGGAGGGGAGGGACGTGACAGGATAGGTGGAAGACCTTGGGACAGTGGTCACAGCAGAGCAGGTCCCCTCCGTTTCGACACACAGCGCAGAAGTCCTCGTTCTCCATCTGCTCCGCCTCTTCTTCGACCCCACCCTCTTCTGCCACCACCACCGGCCTATCGGTGTGCTCCCCGCTGCTCGCCGGTCCCGATCGTTCAGACGCGGGTCCTGGAACCGGCCCAGACTCCGCAGCTGGACCCAAATCCACGTCCGCTCCTGGGCCCTGATATGACTCAGATTCTGGCTCTGACACCAAATCGGGCGCTGGTTCCAGATCCCGTTCCGAATCTGCATCCGATTCCAAACCAGGGTCGGGTTCCCGGTATGGGTCTGGGGACGGGTCTGGCCGGTGCTCGCGTTCCATGGCCGAGTCCGATTCCGGCTGTGGCTCGGATTCCAGACTGGGCTCTGATTCGGGCGGCTGCTCGGATGCAAGCTCGGGCTCTGAGTCCAAATCTGGTTCTGATTCTAGATGTGGATCCAATTCAGACTGCGGCTCAGTGCCAGACTCTGACTCCAGATCTGACTGTGGTGCTGGAGGCAGGGAGGGCCCCTCTGGTGATCTCTCCCACTCAGGATCAGAAGCTGCTCCTACAGAGCTGATGGTGGGTCGGCTGGCTGGCTGCTCCTTTGGCCAGTCTTCTTGTGATGATGACTGACTGACCTTTGTGCGCACTTCTGCATTCTCATCAGGTTCTCCCTACAAATAGGAGAGTAAAACACATAAAGGTTAAAGATGAAAGGAGATTAAAACAAAACCAAATATAAACATACACCAGTTATAGTGGTATTTATATCATTCTAGTAGTTATACACCACAGTCATAAACCAAGTAAACACATTAATTAATCAAATAAATAATTGTCTTTGAACATATTGTAAGATAATTAAAAGACAGAGAAGTGCTGAGCTTGGATAAGATCACCTTTTGGTGGTGTTCCTCAGAGGTGGGGCTCCCTGGCGGTTCTGGAGCAACAGCGCCCTCTGTTGGTGGCTCCGGGAGAGGGCCACGAGGCCTGCGCCCGCGGAGCGGCGGGCGGGTGGCGGCCGGATGTCTGGGCGTCAGACGGACGCGCAGCCGCTCCAGGCACACCAGCGGAACCCTCGAAGCCTTCGACGCCTTCGGGCCCTTCGAAAATTTCTGAGACTTCGGACCCTCCTTGGCAGCCCTGAGTGACACAGAGACGTGTTCTCTGGGCTAACTGTGCTCACACCTTCACAGTTTCTGCAGGAAGAGGAGGAGAACCTGCCATACCTGATATCCTGCCGACGCTTCCTTGATATCCGGAGCCTCGCTCTATCTGTCATTCCAGTGCCTTCACATGTATGTGCTTTCCCTGGGAAATAAGAGAGGAGCCCCTTAGATACACAACAGAAACCGTCCATCTAGGAGGACACCACAGACAGGAAGGTGATATCTAAATGAAATTCTTCCTCTTTTTAACAGGCAGTAGAAAGTAACACACACACAGGACACAAACACGATACCAGCAGAGGAGTGGAGAGAAAGTTCTCCCTGTGTGCCTGGCTGTGCACCCGCTGCAGCTCTGTACCTGGCTTTGCCTTGCAGGGGGGCAGGGAGGAGGAACGCGGCTCTGGAGAGCAGGAAATCGGGGTTGGGGTAGAGGTCATGACCTGGGCCACGCCCTGCCCGGCCCTGCCAGTCTCTGCTTCCTCCCTCTTCTCACCGGCCAGGGCATCGTTATCCTGCCGGGGGTGGGGGAACATTAGAAAAAAAAAAAGTGAATGTGCAGAAATGTTCGACGTGATCCTCCCCGAACGTGGACGCCGAAGTGCGCTAGCGTGCGCCATCGGCCCGCTCCGGGGCTCCCGCCTCCTCCCAAAACGCGGCGAGAGGAGCTGGCGGTGATGGAATGTAATTAAACGAGGAGAAAAAGATAATAAATCTGTCATCGGACTGCGAGCACGCCCCACGCGCAATATCAGAGACATCTGAGAGTAATCAGTTCCCTCGGTGCTGCCGAGAACTGGGCTCAGCGTTAAACAAAAGATTACAGAAGAAACGGTTACCTGGGCAACGGCACCACTTTATTTATTACGATGTTGTTGTTAATTTGTTTTTTTTTTTAGTCCACTGCATAGCCACTAAAGATGCTGTTATAGCAGTCGGCAAGACCTCTGGTTTCTGAATTTTCATGGCGTTCTACTGCACTGAAACCGACGCCTATTAAATTAGATTCAATTAAATGAATCACAGTAACAGGGCCTCAGGCTCAGTGTTCTCCCAGATTCGCCTAAACTCCCATGAGTTTGCATTATATGCTGGATGCCAGGGGCTCCCAATCTGGGGTCTATGCAGGATTCCCAAGGCGTCCTCAGCAAAATGGAAAACATCTTTCCTTTTAAAGGATAGTGTACACACACACACGTACGGACATGCACACACACACACACACACACACGCACACATGCACAAGAACACACAAAGATCTACACCTCACTGATAGTACTACAATAATTTAAACAATTCAATATTTACACTGCACCACATTGCTACACATCTTACACATCCAGGATATGGAGATATCACATTTCAGTCACGCTTTAGTGTTCGAGCAGATAAAACAGTTGCAGCGCTGCAGGCTGTTGTATGGGGGTAATTTTAGGGGGCTCTGAGATGAAAAAAATTTGGGAAACATTGACCAGTGCACTGAAAATATATGCTGAATTGGGTTCCCACCGTAGCATACTGCCACCCTGTATTGAGGAACTTATTTTGATTTAGATGCTATAACACTCTACTTTCAGCATCTCAAAATGCTTTACTGTAAAGTCACAACTACAACCAATTTTTAGCGCTCACCTGGGTAAACCATTATTTGGATAGGCGTAAGGCTTGCTACCCTATGAAATGTCACTGATATATATATACATATATATATAGATTGTCTTCGCCTGTAGATTGTGTGACAGGGAAGTTTTTACCTGTGCTGCTTGGGCTGCTGCTGCTATGCTGGTGGTGACCAGCGGGGGGCAGGCTTCCAGGGGAGCCGCTGCAGCAGCCGGTTCCTCTGAGGAGCTCTGGGAGCTGTGCCCCCTCCTCCACAGTGAGCCGGATACACAGGGCGCATTGGGAGGGAAGGCCTCGTCTGAAGCAGGGCCCTGCAAGGGGGAGTAGGAATTATTTACAGTAACTAGATGGTCATCTCCTGTGTTCCTGGCCTGTTCTCTACTGTCTAATTCCTGGAGGTTCCCGATGGTAACAGGCATTCCCATTGCTGGTCTACAGTTGATGAACTTTCACGAAGAGGCATGCGCAAGTACACAACATATTGCACAGCAGTGCTAGTTGCCACTGCCTGGGCCACACCTATAAATATTCACAAGGTGCTTGAAATCAGGTGCTTGATCATGTTCAGTTTCCACGGTGGAGAGACAGAACTTTTATTGCTGAAAAAGAGTCGACCATCTGGTTGGTTTAGAGAAGCAGAGGTGCGTCCCGGAGCTCCAGCTGTTAGCCTAGCTGTAAAGTGGGCCAGCAGCACTGAGCAGGTGTTGGACTCCTACCACACAAATGCAGCACGGACAGCTCAGGAGAGGGAGGGAGGAGAGAAGGAGAGAACAACCTTGAGCACTACTCACAAACACAGAGTGGACAGAAATAGACTCCACATTGTGTGCAACCTGCCTCAACGAAAACGCTAAAAACACTGTTCGTCGCAAAGTTCAGCCATCTGCGCAGAGCAAAAAAAAAAATTATCTTCTCTTCATGACAAAAGGCTTACTTATGGCAGAAATTACCATATGCAAATCCCACATCTAGGGCCTCTGCCCGCATCTCTGAATCAGAGGCGTTAATTCAAACACATTGCAGATTAGATTTCCTTTCATCTCGCAGTTTCCCCTTAATATTAAAAAAAAAGATTTAAAAAAGATTGTTTAAAAGCTGCAACAGCAGTAGTCCTCAACAGCAGCATTTAAATGTCTGACTGTGAAATGGCTGTCCGTATATCCAGAATCCTCCCTCCTTTTCCCACCTTTTTCTGTTGCTGCAAGGGGACGTTAGCCACCTATCAACGAGGTGGCAGTGGATCCCACACAATCAACTCCATTTACCCACAACCCCAGAGCAAAAGTCACCATGCTCCATGGGCCACAGCCCTGACTGTGGAGCAGGCTGTATGCAGCCTGTATCCAGTGACTGCATAGTGGAGATGGGACAAAGTCTCACAGACTGGCAGGGAATGAAGGGGAGAGATGCAGTCGAGCAGGACGGAATGAAATCAGGCTGCCTTCTCTCCCGTTCCCCAAGTGTCTCATTAATACCAGGTTAAATGAGAATGGGGACACGCCCAAGTGCTCTCAACTCATTTAGCTGACTTTACACGGGAAAAAATGGGGTTGGTTACACGATGGTGTTTTTAAACTGGGAAATTGCCACTTTTTACCCAGTAAACACAAAATATGTTAAGAAACATGGCACGGATGAGGCCATTTCTTTCACAAGCCGATGTACAAAGGTTAATACGTGTTTGCATTACACACACTTTTCAGTGGTATCCAAAAACACAGCATTGAATGGGTGCAAGTGGTTCAAAGTACAGCCACAGATTGATGACTAGGACTAGAAAGACAGCGGCTGCCTGTTCATTTCAGAATCTAAGGGCATCCAACTCCATCCCGATTACTGTGCTACATGTAAACTGTGAGAAAACCGGTTAAATGGAAAATAAGGAACTAGATAAAATGGAGGCACCAAATTTTTTTTAAAGCAAGCTGAGAACTCACTTTCTGTGTTGACTTATTCTTTAGTTATGGACACGGAGGACATGGATTAAATGCACTTTAAGTTCTCAAATGAAATAGCAGCTTTATTTAATGTTGGCAACAATAAAATCCACACAAATCGCCAGCCACGCCGGGAACATTTGCTCTAACTTTCCTAATGTCCCTGGAAGATCTTGGGAGCCAGAAATCGTTTGCTGGATATCTGCACTCCTTCAGTGTACCCAGTGCCAGAATCACTCGGCGTGAACAAAGACTAGCTTTGTTTAATTTTGTTTTCCTGTCATTTGTCATAATTAGCCGTTCGCATTTGCTCGACAGATTGCGCACCGACTGCGTTTCGCTGCGGCGCATAAGGCTCGGTTCTCAGCTCTCTGACATCCTGTACTTCTGCGCATTACCAGGCGCTGTCAGATCTGCAGTGAGCTGCTGTCACGTCGCTGGCAAATTCATCAGTGCATAAAAGGCAGGGCTCGCAAAACGGAGGCAATTTCCTGTGTGCAGGAAACCGTTCTGCGGCGAGGGGTTCGCGTCTACACCTCTCCTGTATTTTTTCCTGTTTTGTTTTTTGTCTCTCAACCTACTAAACGCTGACAGGCCACTCTCCCAAAATAGTGCACCAAATGGAGCATACTGGTACAATGGATGAAGATACCTGCTATAAACTGCATTACGTACTTCCTCAAAGACACCCATGCACCATTGTTATTTTCATCACAGTTTATAAATGCAGCATTCAGTATCGATGAAAAACAACTAGTGGTAAAATTGAACAGTGCATACGTTTTCACTGACCTTTTTTCTTTTACCATTAAAAGACTGTTACAGAACACACAGCTAACACTAGCTTTACACACTGACACACAGCATAGAGAGGAGGTCAGTGTACGTGCGGTAAATACACCCCCCCACCCATCCACCCCCCAACCCCCGATGAAGTACATGTGATACTGAAACCCGGGTGCAGGGCCTGTGGTCAGACACCTCTGAGCTCAGAGCCTTTGAAGCCTGCAGCCAGCTCGAGCCCCAGGAAGCGCTGTGGTCAGCCCAGGCGCCGCTTTACGAGAAAACACGATTAAAAACGCGGGAGGTGCAGAGAGGTGCAAGCAGGTTCCCAGACTCACCCTGCAACCGCTGGCGCTCTGGGGGGGCTGCGCGGGCTCGGCCGCAGGGCGGTCCGAGCGGGCCCCGCGAGCAGGGGGGGCTCGGGGCTGGGCGGGTGCCAGCTCCCTGGTCTGCCGCTGGCCCGCGCCGACTCCGCTCCAGGGCGTGGCCTTGGCCGCCGCGCTCCTCTGGAAGGCCGCGTCCGCGTCTGCGCCGCTCCAGCCCTCGGCCGTCTGCGCGGGGTCTGCGGCCGTCTGCGCCTGCCTGCCGGGAAGCCGCTCCGTCTGCAGCTGATGGGGCGACTGCAGCAGGAGCTGCAAGCTGGACTGCGCGGGCTGCGGCTCCTTGGGGGACGAGCCGCTGGACCTGCGCAGACGGTCGTCCGGAGGCCTGGCTAAGGCGATCTGCGCGAGGGCCGGCGGCTGGGGGCACTGGGCGGGGAGAGGAGGCGGAGTCTGGGGGCTCTGGGATGGGTGGGCGGAGAGAGGAGGCGGGGTCTGGGGGCACTGGGGCACGTGGGTGGGGAGAGGAGGCGGGGTCTGGGGGTACTGGGGCACGTGGGTAGAGAGAGGAGGCGGGGTCTGGGGGTCACAGCGACCCTGGGGAGGGAGGGGCTGGCTGGACTGCGCGCATGCGACGGTGCATGCGCTCGACTCGGGCTGCTTCCTGTCCAGCTCCGCCGCAGGCCGCATCTCCGGCAGCAGCGGGACATGCTGCAATGTCCTCTCAGGGTACGAAGCAGCCATGGGGTGGCACCTGACCCCCTGGTGCTCCCCGGAAGACCCCCGGCTGTTCCCGATCAGCAGGTCAGGGTGGGGTGCAGGGCCCACAGGGACGTTCACGCAGTGCGAACAGCACATCTGGGGCTGGAAGCGGGCTTGGAAGCCGCAGCTCTGATCCACGGCTCTGGGACATAGAGAGCTGGCCAGAGCTGAGCAGGGGATTGGCTGAGGCTTTAGGATACTGGAACAGGCCACGCCCATTGAATGACTTCGGCTTCCTCCCTCAGCTGTCAATTCACCTACAATTAAAACGGAAAAAAACAAGCATTTTGCAACAATTCAAGGGCAAAACAGGAGAACCAAATAAAGTGAATGGATTAACAAAGATACAAGCTCTAAATGTTAATGAGACTATGTTTAACATATATTAACTTCAAAGGGAAAGACAACGTAGTTTTGTGAACATTTTCTCAGTTTGTAGGTATATGCCCCACTGATCCACCCACATATTTGCTGAAGTTTCTAGCATGTTAATATTTTCTGAATATGCTGCTGTCTCAAAATATCCATAACGGAGCAGGTTGCTACCAAAAGTGGAAATGTGCTTGGTCCAGAGGCTGGCGTCCCAGTTAAACTTGATCTTCACAGGGGGGTCGAGGTCATAGCGCAGCTGCGACTCCAGAATGCGCTGCATCTGGAAGGTGATCTGAACAAAGACAGACAAAATGCTCGGTCTCTTACCACTGATTTAAACAGCACTTGTTTTCATCCTCCATTTAATTATATCTCAATTTCAAACACCCCATGGTAGCTGTAGGGCTGTTTCATCGCTACAGTGTGCTCCATCAATTCTGGCAAAGCACTGCTCATTTTCATTCTGCAGTCTTGCCACAAGATCTTTTTATTAACAATTTTTTTTTAAACTCCATATTTTTCTTTTCCTCTCCCAATCTGGAAAGCCCAATGATAGCTGTCTTCTGAAATATGTGCAGCCATCCTTTCTTTCGCTCTGCAATCCATCAGCTAAGACCACAGACCACTCGCTTGTCACACTTCCTGTGTTTACTTCACGGCGCACAGTGTTTCTGCATCCGAAAGAGAGCCAGGACACTTCAGAGAGACGCCCTCGCAGACACCAGGGGAGTTACACTCGCTAACACTGTTAGTACAGCAGGGATGTAAATATTACCCTCAAAGCGGTTTGAGCCATTCCAGATCTTACTGACAGCCCGTTAGCTTTACTGAGCTGAATACACCAGCAGACAGCATCAGCGTTAGCTCCACTGTAGATGATCATCTACCCTTCATTAAAACCTGGAGTGACTCACATTGCCCAGAATTAGGAGTGCCACTACCACCAGGACTTTATCTGTGGTGTCCAAGCTCACAGGTAATGGCAGATTTTGACCCCCCAAATCCCAAGGGGCCCTCGGTTCAGCGCTCTGACTCCCACCCAATACGGGATGAGACTATCTACTGTCAATCACTTTTCTCTTTATTTCTCTGTAACAAAACATTATGACTGCTTAAAATCAGTGAATCTGATACCGCAATATGGCCCCTCAATACAATTTCGCACCCATGGGACCCCAGTACCCCCATCGTTACCCCTCCTAATACTTCAACCAGCCTACCAGCTCCTTGCTGAAGAGCAGGGGGTTCCTCTGGTGGTGGGACGAGGCCCAGCTGATGAAGTTCTGCACGTGGCTCAGCTGACTGCAGAGCTCGATCATGCCCTGCAGCTGGTCCTCCAGGCGCTGCCTGAACTCATTGGAGACTTTCTGTGTAGAGAACGGGAACAAGACATCAACACTCCTGTGGGCGAGCTAAACAGGGGTGCATGGTTAGCACTGTCCAAAGACTGGATATTAGAAACAAACAGACAAGCAATGTAAAACACATCATACAATACATAAAATCGTGACAAGCGGTGATTAAAAGGTAAGGCAAACACAGCTCGGGGAATTGCATAATGAGCCTGTTAAGAGCGAATGGGGAAAAGCAGAACGTCAGGGCTGTTGTTCAGTGCAGATATTGCCCTCGCCATGAAGGAAGATTTCGCTCTGGCAAAGTTTCTTGCTAAGCAACAACCGCGCCAGGTGCTCTGCAGCAGAAAGAAATATCATAACTAGTAATATCCTGTAATCCAATCATCGGGTAGGGCAGGCGGCAGCACCCCACGGGCTATCAAAATTACAACAAAAAAAAAAGAAAAAAAAAAGAAGTCAACTCATTTTCAGAAGAGACTTTTTTTATTTTAAGGCTATGTCAACGCAAGCTGACGTGTTTCAGTTTCATTAAGCCGGACTATTGGCAAGAAGTAACCCAATTAACATCTATTTAGAGCAGACCTTTCCAGAGGTCCACATACCCGCCCGCTTCCAATCACTGCCTTCAAGACTGATTACATCATGTTTGGAGCCGCGTCTGTTGAGGCTCAGGTACATTTAAGGCCTATTTCTGCTGCGTGGGATTGGAATTCTCTGAAGGGCCTTTTAAAAGACAAAGCATGCATTAGTGAGTGATTACCTCCAGCTGTTCTATTAATAGATTGGCGCGTTTGTTCAGTTCGTTTATCATGATCATCTTGGCCATTTTGATCTGGTTTTCTGCCTTCCTCTGCATGACTTTCACCCCGTGCAACCTGAGAAACCCACAGATAATGACATCAAAGAAGATAAAAAAAACCTCTATCTTCATCAGAACAGGTTTTCAAAATGTGTCGATGCTATACAACTTATCATATATTCATTTAAGGGCACATATATAAAAAAAGTAAAAATTATTTTAAGAACAATGTTTTTTCTTACTTTTTTTTACTACATGTTGTAAGAGAACTTTTTTTATAGCATAACATAAAATAACCTAACATAACAAAATGACAAGAACAGGCCATTCAGCGTAACATGATTGTGCTTACAGTTGCATTGGGCACCCAGATATGTTTATCTTTTTGCCTCAGGGTAAAAAAAAAAAAATACTACTTTGGCAATAGATTGCCCACAGAGCAAAGACATCACAGCGATGTGGAAGCTCTAGCAGGTGTCGGCAGCTCACCTGTCTTCTACCTGCTTGGCCGTGTTCTCCACAGTGGACTTCTTGTCCTCCACTTGGACCATCAGGTTCTCAAAAAGCCACAGCTGGTTCTGAAGGGCCTTTCTCACGTGAACGACCCTGAGAACAACAGACAGAGCGTCTGTCGCATGCAAACGACTGCCCACTATTGAAGCTCACATGTTAAAAGCGTATTTTGGAAGGCTCAGGCACGCTGCACTTTTGTACAGTTGAGTGGCAGGTCCTCAACCATACAGTAGATCGTAACAGCATGCATGCATATGCGTGTGCTTGTTTGTGCTTTTGCGTGTGTTTGTGTGTGTGTGCGCGTCTTTGTTTGTGTGTGCATTTTTGTGTGCGTGTCCTTGTTTGTGCATGTGTTTTGTGTGTGTGTGTGCTCACCTGTGGTCCCTGTGGGTGGCCAGATGGCAGCTGCTGCATGACAGGAGGTCACATGACTCACAGAAGAGGTCCAGGGGCTCTTGCTTGTGGAAGTGACAGAAGGGAATGCCATTCGACCAGCACCCAGAGCCTGTGAGGCACAGCACAGGGTCTGAGCTACTGCACAGGCACAGCTACAGCACAGGGTCTGAGCTACTGCACAGGCACAGCTACAGCACAGGGTCTGAGCTACAGCACAGGCACAGCTACAGCACAGGATATGAGCTAGTGCACAGACACAGCTAAGAACACAGCTTGACATTTGTGACATATTTTGCCATACTGCTAAATGCTATAGCAGTAAATTTAAAATATCTGGGTTGTCAGACATCTTTAAACCAATAAAAGATCAAGGGACACATGGGGGAGCCAAAGATGTGCACATAGGGGCGTATGTTGGTCTTCTGCACTGGGAAGGGTTACAGAAGCAAAAACAAACACAAACAAAGCTTGTGTTACACATTCTCTTCACAGAGTCTTTAGTCTGACTTTGTGGCAGTTCTTGTAAAAAAAGACAAACATACGGATGAATCACAAGGAAGAGGAGCTTGGGGACCTGACTGAAGAAAAGTACAACACACACACACTCACACACACAGAGATGCAGACACACAAAGAACAGAATCCCATAACACACTCATTGGCAGGCGATTGAGAAACATTTTGGAATTAGTGATAATTCCACTTGTCTTTGTCAACTACTCAAAAATGGACAGAAAGCAACCATGGCCCAATTTTAAATATCAATCCAACAATTCATTCAGAAAGTTCATTTTGTTTTTTTATCTCAGCAAACTTAAAGCTCTGAGGAAGGCTGAAACTGAACCGCATGAATGTTCCATCTCCGTTAGCTGGCCAAAAATAAATGTTGAAAGAGAATTTGTCTTTGTGCTTTAAGTCCACAGAGCGCTGCTCTCACGGTACTTCTTCTTTTGATGAAGCAGTGACTTTGTTGTTTTGTTTTTTTTTCACTCAGCAAACTTCTTCATCTTTTATGGGTATGACCAACTGAACCTACAGGACCAGCTAACCTATGCTCTCAGTTTCTCATCTAATTAATACACTGCCATCACCGAAAATCAAAAAAATGAAAACATGACGAAAGACAAGTGCAAGGAATAGAATAGCAAAAATCAAACAAATACACACATCGTTGTCATTTGTGCACATGAATTGTGAAGGATGCTGAGCTTAGATGAACCAAAGAGTGAGAACAAAGAACAGCAGAGAAGAAAGGCTACAATGATCAAATGAGCAAAAAGAACATTTGAACATTCTCAGCTTAACTGGGACATTAGCACTTCTAAATTTAGACAATTTTACCACTGATCATGTGAAAAAAAGTGTCATCTCAGAAAGTGCAAGTGAACTGAAGTTGTAGGGGGCTGATCTATTCATCAAAGAAACGCATTGGCTTATCAACAGCACAGCACAATACCAAGGTGTATAAAAACTTGCATCGGGAGGCATTAAAGGAGCGATTGCCACAAATGCAAGCAACCTATTATTTGCATCTGAAAATCAAATCAAATGGACTGCAAATATTTCTGTATGTAAAGTTTTTTTTTTTAATTATCTTTTCTATTAACCAACTACGCTGTCATCAGGCACCCATCACACTGTGGTAAACAGCAGCCTGATTATTTTCGGTCTTTGTTGTAGCTTTGCAGCGCACTGCTGACTGACCACTTCCTGCTGGAGCCCCGCTCACATAAACAACACAACCCCTAATCAGATAGCAAAGCACACCTCCTAATGAGGAGTAACTACGGAGCTCATTATCCATTGCAACCGTCCTCTTTGCCCCTGAATACAGATCAGAACCAGGGATTATTATGGCGGGTCAGCATGATGCCAGGGCTACTTGTGAAGTGCTTCATTTGTCTCAAGCAAAATAAACAACTGGAGACTCACACACCCACTGAGAGCTGACGACACTATGCTGGAGCAAGGCAGGTGGAAGGTAGTGGGCATCTGGTGTCAGTAACAATGGTTTTAAAAAATAGGTCAAATTTGAAGAGATTCTACATTTTATACACATCCTGGATGAATCAAAAAGATCATTTAATATAGAAATTTTGTCATACTGTCTTAACCTCATTATAAAGCAAATATCTAGTTTTAAATTCCACCAAAATTGTACAATTCCACACACACACACACACACATACACACACACACACACACACTTGTTTGTGCAAAACATACTGCCAGCACCCTTACACTCCTTCTGTTAAAACTGATACTGAAGTATTTGATATAATTTTTTTTTTTTTTCATATGGATGCAGGGGCTTTTTCCCAGGGTACAATGGGGCTGAGTAAGGTGTGCAGGCCAGGTAGGAGCGTACCAGACTGAGCTGGCCTCTTGCCCGGGTCCATCTGCAGCAGGGAGCCGGCGGGCCTGTGGTCCTGGTGCATGTCAGTGCACTGGTAGCACAGCCACTTGTTGCACAAGGTGCAAAGGCTCTGGCCGTCTCTGGGCTCCCGGCAGTGCGTGCAAAGCTGCAGGACACACAAGTACGCAAATAACATGAGCAACGCTGCAGACAAGAACAACGCTCATACGTGAGAGATACGTGCACTGCTTACAGGGACCGTTCACCCTGAAAATGATCATTGTCTTCTTACTTGACAGTGCGAAACACTTTATTTCAGATTTGATTAGGCTGTCAAAAAGACTTCACAAGGCCTGATGTCAGAATGAGTAGAAGCCAATGGACAAGGAAGACACAGTTTTGCTTTTTTAATCTCTTTGAAATACAAACAACAAAAATTAATTGTATTTGATGCCATAGATTGTGAAAATGACTCACTCTGAATCTGTATGTGCAGTTACAAGGAACTCCATAATCATGCACCTCTTAAATTATCTTGTTTTCATTAGAAACTTGCTAACAAGCTAAAGTGACAAAACTGTCACACACAGTGTCATCAGAAACTGGGGAAAAGATTATCTTTTTTTAGACAATAGCACAACAGCGGATTGTATACTTCAGCATTAATTAGCACCTCGTACTTCGGTAACGAGAATAACTACCAAAGGTACTACTTACAATAATTTGTTACCTTGCAGACTGTAAATACTTTGTGTGTAATTCAAGGTTATCAAGTAATAGATTTGGGAAAGAAAGCAAAGGAAAGCAGAGGGACAGAGAGCAGTGTTCCTGAGCTACCATGATAATGACTGCACAGCCACTTCAGCTTGTAAGCTTCTTGTGAAGTGAGAAAAATTAGGCTATATCATTATGAATGTGGAATTGTTGATGTTCCAGCACATACTGTGATCAAACGTTTTTTTCCCCCCACAAATTATGCCATTTGTTTTACTACCATTGGTATTTCAGAGAGATTTTAAAGCAGAACCTGAGCTAGATCTTCCTTGTTCAAAGATGTCCATTCATTTTGAAACAAGGCCTTATCAGGCTTCTATGGTGGATTGGTGAAATCTGCAAAAAGCTGCTGTGGAAAGCTGTCACCCTTGTGTCCAAATAACAAATAAAAAAATCAATTTTCAGGGTAAACTTTACCATTAACACATTTGTGTAAAAAGAAGGAACTGGTCTTGTAACCTAAAGGTCACAGGTTTGATTCACAGGTAGGACACTGCTGTTGAACCCTTCAGCAAGATACTTGAATTGCATTGCTTCAGTATAAATAAATCCAGCTGTATAAATGGATGCAATGTAAAGGCTATAAAAAAAGTTGTATAAATCGTTCTGGATAAATGTCTGTAATGTAATGTCTTTGCCTCAGATATGCTCAGTTGCTGTGCTACTGTATGACAGGGCATTGGGTATAGGCAGAAATTAGTGCCAGCAGAAATTGAATTTGAATTGCATAACTTGAATTTCTATTGCAATAAATTGAATTTGTAATGATTCGACTGAATGTCTAAACTAATTTCAGCCCATAAGTGCACTGGTTCCCAAATATTTACAATCCCCAAAATATTTAAAGATGTATTCTCAACACCACAAACTATATGACACATTTGCAGTGTTTGCATTTGATATTGAATATATAAATAAGTTAGGGTTAGGGTTCAGGTTAGGGTTAGAAATAAATACAAGGCTATACTGCAAGGAGAGAGAGAGAGAAACAGTGCACCCTGTACTTATATTTGAGTAACCAATTTCAGCAATAGTAACAATTAGCAATTAGCAATAGTTACAATTAGCGTAGCTTCTAAAACAAGAGACAATCACTGAAAATGAGGAAATAAGTCAAATAAGACTCCAGCAAAAGTGATAATTACATTACATTACATTACATTACAGGCATTTGGCAGATGCTCTTATCCAGAGTGACGTACAACAAAGTGTATAACCAAAACCAGGAACAAGCATGCTGAAAACCCTAGAGGGAAGTACAGTTCCAAGTGCAGGGATCGACCGTGTAGTTTAACTTGGACCCTGTAGGTTAATCTGATTAACACAACAAAAACAGCAACAAAGCCTATGCAAATAAAACAAGCAATAGTATAATGGGAAACTGAATTGACGATAGACTAAATATGGACCTCTGAGGAGGCTGGAGGAGTCCATAGAGATACACAGTTCCCAAACAGTAAGAAACATAGAACCAATTACACATACTTTCTGATAAAACACATCACTCTAAACATTAATGATTACCCATTTAACTTTGAGGGGAAACCCTGCTGACTGTGTTACACTTCAGTGCAGGACTGTATAAGTTCCAGTTTGCTACTGTTAAAGTAAATACAATCCCCTGCATTACACAAAGATGGAGGCTAACATTTTCAGAAGTGGGTTAGTTCTGTGTCTGACAACAATTGGTAAATGATAAAATAGACAACAGCAGATTGGTGAATTTATCATTGTGCTTTTATAATTGTTGCACTAGTTTAATGTAGATATCAGAGACATGGCTACCTCAACCAGTGGCTGGTTTGAAACCACAATTCAATATCACACCAAGACAAGTACCTAAAAGCTGAATGGGAATTAGATTCAGCTCAGAGACAATATCTTTACGCATAAGCACTGAGGCGTTGAACAACTGAAATAAATAAGTGTAACAGCATGATTTTCTACAATTTCACCTGGAAAATACAGACTGTGCCACTTTTACATGGTTGTCACTCAGGAGCTGCTGGCAAACCCCTGAGCCTTCTTTGACTTGCGCTGCTCTTCTTTAATATTCACGCTTAATTAGAAAGGCATTCATGCGCATCAAAGAAGGTGAGAAACCCCTTGACACCTTCTGGCAGATAAAAACACAAAATGTGTTGTTGAACTTAGTGTTGCCATGAAACGGCCTACATTGACTTCCTGTCAAACCACTCTGACAGTCCAAAGACTTATAGTACAATCAATTTGTTATACACATTTAGCCACAAGAGCCTGCCCTTTGGAGGAGGGGAAAGGAGGGGGGGGGCACACAGATAGCTCAAGTGCAAGTCTAATAAAAACTCTGTTAACCTGCCCCTACAAGACATCAAATAAATTAATATTGGCAGGTGCACCTCTCTCAACAAACCAACAGCTCATATACCATATATTGGGAAACTCTACTCCATAGTGAAAAAGCAGGGCTCAAAATCACTTCTTCTACATTCACACACACACTTACAAGTTAATTATTTGTCGTTCTGTTAAAAACAAGCACACTCTCAAATACGTACAGTGACAAACAGAACAGTTTTTTTTTCTAAATCACAATTTCGCTGTAATTTGTCTATTCTTTTTTTTTTTTTCCCTGTTTCAGCAAATAAAGTCTATATGGAGAAATATCACTTACCTTCTCCATGTCAACACCTGGGTGTTTAGCTGTCTGGTGTGTAGTGCTGCATATATCCACATACAGCAGCCTGGAGCAAACAGCTGTGCTGGGAGAGTTACCTGCTGGGTACAGCACGTACAGCACAATACATTACAATTAGCCTGTGTACAGTGCACTCATCTAACTCTGCACTGTGTAAAAGACTTCACAAGTCCTCACACTGCATTGGGAAGCTGTAAATTTAATCCCTTTAAATTATAAAATTATCTTTTTTAAAAATGAAAAAAAAAAAAATCCTGACCAACTGTAATAATAGGGAACTGGGCAGAGGTGGATGAGTGGGAGGGGGGGGAGGATAATTAATTTTTTTCTGGGACAAAAGATCCCCCAAAGCCCTTCCCAAAATGGAATCAAAGGACAAATGACCTATATTTATGAGGCGTCAGTGCTTTGTAGAAAGTGGGAATGAGATGGGATATGTTATGCTACCTGCGCCCTCTGACACCATAGAGTATCAGCACAGAGAGAGCATCCTTTTACCTCCCCACCTTTCCTTGTGCCTGTATTACCGCAGAGAGAATGCCCTCCTTTCCTTATTCCTGTATCAGCTCAGAGAGCGCCATCTTCCCAAATCCCCACATCAGCACAGAGACTGACCTCTGAACTCCATATCTGCACAGAGAGTAACCCCTGCACTGTATCATCACAGAGCATCATCCCCAAGCCCCATACCAGCCCAGAGAGCACACTCTCTGACCTCGTATCCTTCCAGAGAATCGACTGAGCCCTCAGGGCTAAATTCATTTTTATGCAATGTACCAAACAGTGTTTGTCAATGGCAGGGTTACATTACACTAAAACACGGTGACATTAAGATCTACTCATGTCACACACACTTATACACCCCACTCAACTCCCTGTACTTCCCTCAAAAATCACTAACCAACTAAAACGAAATACCTCTAAATAAATGGTACCACATGCAGTGCACGCAGTTCACATATTGCTCATGTGAAACTTGCTTGTGGTCAAAAAACACTCCCACGCAAACAAACACACAAAAACAACACAACTTGTTTCACATGAATTCTCAGACCCACTTTAAAACGTAGTAACAATCATCAGCACTTTGCCCCGATCCAGGAAGTACTGCTGCATTGTAAACGCTTATTGACTCCCTTCCATTTATGTTTTAAATCTTTAAAGCCCCATGCATGCACCTGCACCTCAGCCAGTGACACAGCTCTGTACAAGCCACAAACAGCCTGACTAACAAGGAGCCCACATGATAGAAGTCAAGGAGATAAATAGCTTCCATAAACCAGACCTGGGCTTTTCAATGAACCCACCTGAGCACAGTAGCATATTCCTCCAATGACAAAACTGCTACAAGGATGCATAATAATATAGTAGGCTACTCACTTTTCTGGAGTGCTTGTTGTAGTCCCAAAACGGAGCCCCACTATAATCTAATTACATGCTATGGATGTTTCTTTTTTTTGCCTTCTCCCTCTAACGATGATGCACCACAATTGTTAAGAAGCAAGTCAAAAACAAAGTAAGGAACAGGCGAGGCCAGGGTATCTGAGAAAACTGATCTCAGTTTCCTGTGAGAATGCAAATCGAGCACCTCCCTGTCGGTAAATATAGAACTGGGGTTGTAATAAGGTTGATGCGTGCCCTCATCACTGCTTTATACGCCCGCCCTGGCCTTAACTCCCATCATTTAAGAAGGAGCGTGACAGCAAGGAACCACACGTTAATGTTTTTTTTGGCACTGCCAAAGCCGAGGCTGGGCGCTGCGGACCACAAACCTCAACAGACAACGGAAGCACCAAAAAACTCGTGCGTGTTCATTTCATCCCACTTTGACAGATCAAACCAAAGTCAGATCTGGATTGAGGCATACATGCATTTAGATTGTATGGGAAGTTTCACAGACATGTACGTGAATAGAAAAAACTTAAATAAATAAATAAATAGGCTAAGTGATTTCATTGAACACACCACCACACCAACCTCATCCCCCAAAGCGCGCGTGTGTTGTGTTGCAGGTGCAAACGGGAGCACCTCACCTTCAGGTGAAAACCGCGTGAAAAGGATAAATAAGTGGACGTTGCCCTAAGAGACTAGCTGAGTGACTTATTTCCCTCGTGTCATCATATAAAATCTAAATAGGCTACGTAAATGGTCTCTAAATATTACACAGTCGATTTTTACGTCATGTATATTAATCTTCCTCAAATGATAATACGACAAAAATACATATATCTCGGCTGACACTCAATATAAGTTCTGCAAATTAAAGAGTAAACAAGCAGGACGTTCTGTACTCTTTCAATAAGATGTGTCAGGATACTAGGTTTGGATTAGAAAGCTATGCAAATAATAACAAATAGCCGATAAAATGTCATTGTATAGGCTACTTTCCTTATTGTAACTGTTCACCTTTTCACCTGCATAGCCAATGTGATCGTGTAAATCAAACGCATTACCCATTTTTTAAATTTTTTTGTTGAACATATTTAGAGGCACTTCACTTTCTTATTGCAGGTCATAAAATAACCGGTATTTTTTATTGCCGAGTAATTTCCATGCGATTTCACATCAGATTTTTTTTTCCATCAGTCCTCTCTGGACCGCACCTTGCTGTAAAAGAGCAACCACGTAAAATGTTCCCGCAAATTAAAGAAATATTCTTCTACTTACAGTTGATACACACAGTACCTCACCATAGCCCGACTTCCAATTTTATATGTAAGCAAGAAGATCAATTACAAGAAAATCCACACGCTGGGCGGGAGGAGCGATATTTCCCGAGGCATGATGAGAGAAATCTAGCTACGCACTATGTTTATGTGATACAATGTCAACGCGAATCCTGCATAGCAGGCTGGCTAATATTGCAGTACAGTAATAACCCTCCCTAGTAGGTTACAAACTTTTTCTATAAAAACGTTTCATTGTTCTGAGATTATCGGATGTGAATTTAAATTGCAACGTGGCATGGCGTTCAGAATAACTAGAAAAATAAATGAATGTTTTCCCATATCAAGAAAAGGACAAAGTCAATTTGCCGGCAGCGTTTGATTCCAAGCATTTGAAGTTCATTACCTTCGTCTCTGATCATCAACGTTCCCCTCCAGTCCAATAGATGTCACTCTTATTACTGAGACGAAGGTTTTTGAGGCATGAAATCTCGAATATAATCGTGAGATTTCCTATTCACGCTCCTCTTTCAGTCACCCTCCAAGATGGTAGGTACGCGTTCCTACATTTCGGCATACGATTTCGAATAAAATCTAGCCACATCCTCAGTTTCAGAGGCCAAAAATGAAATGCTAGTTGCTTTATATTACACAGGGAATGTGGTCAACTGTCACAAAAGCAAAATGACCAGAATATAATATAAGATACATTAAAATCGAGGCTTTTCTCTAATTTTGCTCTAGCTGTAGCCTACTGTTTAGGCCTGTTCAGGCACATTGTACGTTAGCTAGCTACTGAATAACTTCGTGTTGTATTGTTCTGCATTTAACGCACATTTTTTGAAAATGTGCACCGTTAGGGTTTCTAAAGAAACTAGATCGCACTAGCCCGTAGTAATGTTAGAAAATCTGAGTCGTGTAAATGGATACTAATTTAGCTGACATTACCCAACTTGCTAGCGAGCTAATGCAATGTTTTACAATGTTCGAAGATTTCTAACGTTAGCTAACAACTATAAGTCAAATCTCGTTTCCTCCTCTATTCGGAAAGCAATTTTGACATTACATTTTCAATGTTCAAATGTGTTCTGTTTACTTGTCCAAACGTAGACGAGGAGTTGGCCAGATGAAAATATGTCTTTAGGAAGGCACCGGTTGTAGCTTCATAGCTTGGTGGTGCTGCATGCTGATTGCGTGGCTAGACAACCAATCTGCAGCCCCCTCAGCTTCCACTCACTGGTTCTCTTTTTCTCTTTTTCTCAGCCTACTAGAAATACCAAGACCAGGAAGCTCAGGGGGCACGTCAGCCACGGTCATGGCCGCATCGGTGGGTACCAAATATCGATTAGTTTTTGTACCGAAGTGCTCATTGGAAGTTGCCGTGCCGGCCGTACGCTTACGCTACTGTTGCTGAGGTGATTTTCTGTTGAATGACTGTCCTCCACTCTCCTTCGCCCGATTACAGGGAAACACAGGAAGCATCCCGGAGGTCGTGGTAATGCTGGTGGTATGCATCACCACAGAATCAACTTTGACAAATAGTGAGTATATACGGGTTTTTAATGACTCAATGAAGATATACCTTTTACTTAGCACCCCAGTTCCAGACCGTAATAACCAAAAGGTGCAACTTGCTAGCCGCACTAGCGGTACCTTGTTAATCTGCCTGTGTTCATTGGAAGATATAAAGATGAGGTTGGCATCTTGTTCTAAGTCGTCTTAAAGAAACTATGCTTTTCTGATTTGTGTTTTGGCCTGTACATAGCTGAATGTGCACGTGGCTAGGAATGTAATGCTTCTGGTGTCTGTGAGTGTATTGCCCGACTAGCAACCTGTGCGCTGTTTTGCCTGCTGTGGAACTGGGAGAAAATGTATCTAGTGCACAGTAGATTGTTGTGGCATCTGGTGATTTCTCTTCTGCTTCGACCCCGAGACTAGAGTCTCATCCTGACACGCTGCCGTTGTCTTGGTGTGCTAGAGCTCTCGCAGAGTGAAGACTGATCTTATTCACTGACTGGCTCCTCTCTCGGTCCAGTCGGCCACAGGGTCAGTGACATGTTCACATGTGTTCGGTGCCATTGCTTTAAACAGTATGTTTTGTCTGAAACACTGGATTTGGTTAAATCGCTTGTCAGAAAGGTACATATTTCATTTATGTTGCTGTTGTAAGGTCTTTTTAAGCAATCATTGTTTTGGATTCCTCATTTTAGAAAAATGGGAGTAAACACTCAAATAATCAGTACACCACACAGGCACAGTACACTTATGGTGAAATATCACCTTCTGGCTAGCTGGACCTGATGGTTTTCATTAGAAAATGTTAGCTTGATTGCATTCGTCTCATTCTTTGGGAAAACGTTCTGTCATTTATTCTCCTGGGTTTTGAGGCGCAATTTGCGACGCATGTAATGCTTTGCTTCAGTCCTTTTGATTTCTTTACACTTTATAACATCAGTTCCCTAATAGAGGAAAATAATTTGTTACGTATTTACACAGTAGATTTCTAGATGTCCTATCAAAGACCCAGAAGAAATGCAGTGTTACTGTTTGATATGGATGAGTGTTCTACATTCTCTGCACAAATGTTAGTTGCCCTGAGTGCAATGCAGGGTATTGTGGCATGCGCACGTGGTGGAACGTGATGCAGTAAGCCTTTTACATCATAATGATGACATTAATTTGTTAAATTTTTCATAAGATAGAAAGGAATCAATTTTCCTTTCCCCGCTGCCTCAATTTTCCCAAGACAGCAGAGCATGGTTGCAGGTGTGAGAGTTTCATTATGTGAGATTCATTGTGAGATTCATTATGTGAGATTGCAACACCCAGTCCAGCTTATTGAAGCTACAGAGAAATTAATTTGTTCCCTTTAGCTGTGAAAATGAATTATTCATTTGAACAGCAAAGTCTGTTTTAATAAGTGTGAAATGGTTCATTAAATTTCATTTCTAAGTCTCAGGAGAGTCTTGCAGCGCTGGCTACTGTTGATGCCTGATAACTTGTCCCCACTTTTCCCCCCTCTCTTACTCCAGCCACCCTGGTTACTTCGGTAAGGTCGGTATGAGACATTACCACCTGAAAAAGAACACCATCTTCTGCCCGACCATCAACCTGGACAAGCTCTGGACTTTGGTCAGTGAGCAGACCAGGCTCAACTACGGCAAGAAGCCCGAAGGCCCCGCCCCCATCATTGATGTCGTGCGCGCTGTAAGTACGGGGCTGTGTACCAGCTGTGCTACACGTGGAGTCTGCGCAGAGAAAGCGTGGGGTTTGGCAGGCGCAGCTGCGCTCGGTGCTCCGAGACTAGAGTCTCATCCTGACACGCTGCCGTTGTCTTGGTGTGCTAGAGCTCTCGCAGAGTGAAGACTGATCTTATTCACCGACTGGCTCCTCTCTCGGTCCAGTCGGCCACAGGGTCAGTGACACATTTGTGCGGTTTATGTGCTGCTTTAATATGCTTAGGATAGATTTGGGCCTTTGAAGCCTCTGAGTATGGAAATATGGATATGGTGTCACACAATGTGTACTGACACAAGCTGAATGTGAAGGTCCCTTTGGTTTGAACAAGGGTTTAAATTTTTGTTAAGGAAATTGTCACCAAAGTAAACGCATAATACTAGTGGATAGCAATGGGACTCGCATGGAATGCCATTGTTAAGGTTATTGGATAAGAGCAACTCAAAATGATGCTTCACGGCCTACCATAAAACAGCAAACCAATGCAGTAGTTCATTCAGTTTTACATGAACATGTATACTAACTTGGGGTGTTCTGGTTTCAGTTTACCTGATATTTTGAGCTGTCTAATTAGTGTATGCAGTATATATGCCCACACGTGCAGTTTTCTCATATTTAGTGCAGATAAAGTAGTAGGTCATGTACCAAGACAATTGGAAAATTACCTACTTTTTGGTTTTCCATTAACATTTTTCTGTGTCTGTGAATGTCTAAGAAATGGTCAATTTGAGCATGACCAATGAGGCTGTTGTGTGGTTTCACAGTAGGTCATGTACCAAAACTATTGAAAATGACCTGCTTTTTGTTTTGCCAGTAACATTTTTTCTGAATGTGAATGTCTGAGAAATGGTGAATTTGAGCATGGCCACTGACCCTGTTGTGTGCTTTGACAGGGGTACTTCAAAGTGTTGGGCAAAGGCAAACTCCCCAAGCAGCCCGTCATCGTGAAGGCCAAGTTCTTCAGCCGGAGGGCCGAGGAGAAGATCAAAGGAGTGGGTGGAGCTTGTGTGCTAATGGCGTGATCACCCGATACAGTTTTTGCAGGAATAAATGTTTAAAATTAATTTGTGTGTTCCCTTTCTCTGTTCACCAGAATGCAGTTCTTAATTTGAGAATAGGTGAAATCACAGATGAAATTGAGCATGTCTTACAGTACATGAGTACTGTGATAGAACTATGGTATTGAAAACAAATTGAAGAGTACTGAATCATCACAATGGGGAAACATGGCTCATTTTTTTTCTTTTGACAATGAATTGTGTAAGATCAGATCTGTCCATTCCTTTCCAGCCTTTTTTCCCCCATTCTTGATTACTGATGTGCATTCCTCCTGTCTAGATGGTGCTTGATGATTTTGCTGTAACGACCCTGACTGCATTAAAATTTGTCATTCAGGAAGTTTCTGCCAGTGGGTATCAGGACTGCTGCTGGCATAACCTGAATAAAATGGCTGTGGACGCAGTCTGACGCATCGTGGCATGCAGACCGCTGTGAGGTCACACTAGAAGCATCCCGTTACTCTACTTCACTTATCCCCTTGAGTATGTATGCAAGTTTGTTAGGAGTTGCACAAGAATGTTTTAGTAATTGCTTCTGTAGATGTAACAAAGGTGGTAGTTGTATTGAGCGCTCAACTTCAAGGGATCCATTGATTTGGAGCTTCTGGCCAATTTGTGTGGCATCTGAATCCCGATTTCCCCGACCCGACCTAAAGTGTTCATGTGGACCTTCCTGGTGGGGAAACTCGTGTAGACTGTAAATCCGCCACCACTTGAAAGCTGCATTGGGCATGGAGAACAAATGGCTGTGTTTCTTGAAATTGACAGTTAAATTGGCACTTTTGGTTTAAATTAGTCCAAAAGTACAAACTACACACAAGTGAAAATGGAGAGCAGGGCATTTTGGCAGCACAGTCATCCTGAAGATCCATGATCAGCATATGATGTCTGGAATCTTAAGATTATGGGAATAACAAAGGTACCTTTGAATTATTTTTTAGGTCAAGGAATACCCGAGGAACAAAATTCAGTTCAGCTATGAGCGTTTATATTTTGAATAATTATTTTCAGTGGTGCAACCATGAACAATCACAGCTGTTAAAGAGATGGAAATGTGAATGTTTTCTTTGTACATTTACAAAAATAAGCAGCAAAAAGCATTTCTGATGAAGTACCTCAGTTCATAGGCAAGGCAAGCTAGTTTTAGATATAAAACTGACAATCACGCTAGCATATAAACTACCAGTCGCTACATTCATTCAGTTTTCACCATACCTCCAATAAAATACACAAGTTTTTTGCAGTTAAATCAGAGGGTCCTCAAACCATTTGAATGCACGTTCGGTACCATCCATTAGCAAGTAATCTGCTCTTTTTCACAATAAACAAGACATTCATAGACACAAGTTATCAGAGGTGTAACAGAAATTGGTAATTTCAGAAGCATCACAGAAAGCTTTCGGTAAAATATGTACAAAATGTGAAACCACTTAAGTTTTAGCTTCCAATTTACAATAAATGTTCTGTAGACGACGTGTGCGGCACATCAGATATTCCAATGTGCACACTTCGGGTTTGTACAAAAATGATTCCGTAACCTGATGTTTCACAGACTGGTGCAACGGTGTTTTCTTTAGTTCTTTTTGTGAAGAAACCTCATTTTACTTCCTGGAAAAAAAGAAAACACTAGTTGAAAACTACAGTATACATTTGAACACTCGCGCACAAAAAACAGTGAATTCCCATTCTAAAACAAAGTATTCATCAAGTACATACTGTATCCTGTATTTGAGTGAAGCACCAAGGACATTGCGACAGTGTGCACTGCATGCTATCAAGTGCATTTGTGCAGAGTAGCCAGTACCACAGAAAGTGTGCGTGGGGCTGTGCGTTGGCTGCAGTGATACACGTGTGCCGCGGTTCCCACTCACCAAGGCCTTTGAGGAACTTGTTGACTCCACTCTGCTCTGTGTCCGGTAGCTCCTCCAGGTACTGCTCCACTCTCTGCTCAAACAGACCTGACAGGGACACCACACTGGGTTAGCTACACAGCGTCTGTATATTCAGGTTTTAAATGTATATGCGGAATGCAATTCTAACCCTGGAAACATGTAAAATGTATTTTTATTTCACTTCTTATTCCCAAATATAGTACTTTCTTACAATTTGGAATGCCCAAATCTTAATTGTAGGTCCACCCCTCCACTGCAACCTCCCTCAAATCACTCCACAAGCCACTCACTGAGCTGTGTGGTCATTGTGCCACAGAACAACCAATGCAGCCGGTGCAGGTAACAGAATCCACAAAGATGTTTTAACCCTCTTAAGACCTTCATGAGATTCCCATTACTGCCAGGAGGGGGCGCTCAATACCATCAGTTCACGTGGAGAAACATTCCCCGCTACACGTAACTGTTGAAAAGAATTTAAACACAGGTTTTCATGCGCCAGCTCAATATTTTTAGTGGCCGGGTTAATGCTGACTGAACAGGGGAGAGCGCGCTGAAGATGACACCGTAAACTCAATAAAACGTCGTTTCGTTCCTTCTTTCCCGAACACCAGATATTAGAGTTATTACTCGGGCTTGATGAGAGCTGAACGAGAACCGGCAGGAAAGCGTGTCTCCGCTCCGCACCTTTCGCCCGGCACTTGCGCAGCTCCCGGTCCTGTATGAAGCCGGCGAACATCTGCGACTCCATGAAGACGCCCAGGAAGCGGCGCACGCTTTTGGACGCCACGGACTTGCGGAAGGCCTCGCGCTGGAAGACCCGCTCCCCGCGCTCGTTCTGCGTCATGAAGAGCGAGTAGTGCCCGATGGCTTCCAGGAAGAATCGGATGAAGGCCTCCGACACCAGGTTGCTCAAGGAGTTAGACTCTGCAGAAAGGCACGAAGAGACGCTTCCTGAGATGAGCTACCAAGCACAAGGCAATGTTCCCTTCGAGATGTGTTCAGGCTGATAACATGGCCTGCACAGACAGAGGGACAGATCAGGACTGCCTGCTGACGTCAGGGGCCGACAACCAGGTACGTTGTCCTGGCTCCCCGGGGGGGGGGGATGGTTTGTGAACCACTGTGGTAAATATTATTGTCCCAGCCCTGGGACAGATATCTGGATGCTTTATTGTGGAAGGAGTGAGAAAAGTAACAGAAAATCTGACCAGAAAAACAGCCAAAAAACTCATTGTATTCCACAAATACTAGTCAACAACCCATATTAACACATTACATGAATGAAAAGAAACTTAATTATGCCAATTGCTAAAATATCAAAAGAATCTTCTTCATGTCATTAAAAACAACCCTTATAATATCCAGCATATTCAAACAGCCAGCATTCCCTGGAGCCCACAAAACTCATTTAGTGTTTGGTATTCACAGAGGAACGCTGTTCGCCCCAAAAAAGAGAATTGTTAAAACTCTCTTTTCCCCCAGCGGTTGTTTAATATGTTTTGTAAATGGGTCATGAGATTTCACAAAGTATTTACACCAACATTCATCATCTGAGGTGAGGGAATAAAGCTACATTCTTCTGTGGATAAGAACGGACACAGACAAAATGACACAGTCCCCCCCGCCAGCTCACAACCATGTGAACACAGCAGAAATATTTACAGTCCAGCTCAAAAACACACTCCAGAAGAGCACTGCCAGGAAACTTTCATTCCTTTATTCAAAGTAAATGATTCTTTTCTGTTCTAAATCAGGGAGCAGTGCTCCTTTCCAAAAAGCACTGCTACAAGATATAAAATGGATGTACTATGGAGAGGTAGTAACAGGTTTTAATCAGTTTCTCTCCTTTGTATGCATGTGTATTGTTCTCATTACAGTTTAGTAGGGGCTGCATATACCTGAAAATCCAGGGGGAAAAAACGTATAGAAGACTGTGATAAATTTTAAGTTGGAGCTTTCCCAGAGACTCCCATATTATCACCGCCCACACATATTTCTTTGTTCAGCTGTGTTACAGGGGGGGAAATGAAGACCACATGTCTCTTCCACTTTAATTTGGGTTCATAGCATTGCATTAATATTGTCAAATTGTATATCCTGAGGGACTTTTCACTTTAAGTGCAATGAAAAAATACAGTGCTACAAGCTGTGTGACATTTAAAGATAAGAAAAATGCTGGGTCACTCCCATACCTTCATCAGATTCACTGTCTGTATCTGGGTTGATGATGTCATTTCTATGTTCCAGAGCCTGCTCCAGAGCAGCTTGAAGTTTCCTTGGTAACAGTGTGGCTTCATCATCCATCTAAGAATTGTGATGTCATAATTACTAAGAAAGTTCCAACTAACTAGTTACATTTAACAAATCATACACTTCTAATTTGGGACATTTTTAAAGAAACAAAATCCTTCCTTTAGAAACACAAGTGAAATTCGGACAGTGCAAATAGTTGTTAATTAGCTCTCTTCCTGTTCAAACACAGTTATGCGTTGCACTAGTAAGTTCTTTAGCTTGAGCGGGCTCTTGGCATATGTGATCTGAGCAGCTATGGGCCCAGGCTGGCACACAGAAACACAGTCTGTTGGACTGCAGGCTTGTGCACTACCCCTTAAAAACAGGAGAGGGCGCAGACATTACAGCACCACTAAGGACAGGGGACGGCTGGAGAACAATAGCCTTGCGGTTTCTATTGCGACTTACAGCCTTTTAATAAAACTCATTGGTCTGTGATGTAAGAGTGAGTCACAGACCGCTGTGAGTGAGCAGAGAGTAGTATTTGGAGTCAGGCCCATGGGCTGTGATTCCAGTGAAGGTAGAAAACACCATAATGATTTCTTAATTTCCTGCACAGTAATTTTTCTAAATACTCGTAAGGCTGTAGTGTGAAGTACACATCTGTTTTATGATTTTAACACTCAGTTCACTTTACCTTAAATACCTTAATAAAAAGTGGTTGAAATACATAATTTATCTGCTGAAAATCTTTTGAGAGAACAACTTTTAAGAATGAATTGAGCTTACCTGTCTGATGAAGCGATCTGTTCCCAAGTCCACCATTAAAGCCTGAATTAAAAGACAGAATAGAAGTCACATACTTTGAGACCCTCGATTCACAAACTCAGCTTTTCATTATGTGAGAAATACCATCTGCAATCCCTATCCCCAGCCACATCAGATAAAGGAAAGGCAAAATAAAGAAAGACAACATCACATTTATTTTAGAATACATAAATATATGTATACAGTATATATATATATATATATATATAGGCAGAGTGAGAGAGAGAGAGAGAGAGAGAGAAAGATTCTGAAGACAACAGATGTTTTCCGATCAATGCATTTAAAGCACTTGTTTCATTGTATGAGGGATATTTCTGAGATGGCAGCCAATCATGCTCATTGTACAGGGTGAGATTCTGATGGAAGTTTACAAGTGCATTAGTGGCTAATATTCTGTGTATTAAAAATGACTGATAGCTTCTCCTCCTCTGTGGTTTGGTGCCAAACCCACAATGAGGGCAAGATCCAAGTACTCAGAGTCTCTGGCACCAACCCCAGCGGCAGCTGCAGCTGTAGCCCCGCCCACTCATTCCTGAGGGAGGCAGGAGCAGTGGCTGGGTCCAGTGAGAGCGCACTAAACAGCCTGAAAGCACTGGAGAGAGTGGAGAAAATTCCTATTTTTTCCCTTTATATAATGGTGTTGATCTAACTACCGTTTGAGTGCTGGACCTTTGAACACATTCAGCTGGGAGTACAGACCTTGTGCCTCCCTCCCACTCTCACACTGAAACAGAACTTAGCAGGTCAATGACATCCACATTTGGTCAATGGCCGTTCGCAGCAGTGACCGGGTGACAGTAGCGGGGCTTCCTGTTTGACCTCCCTCTCATGACTGCTGGGAGTTTGAAGGTCAGTGCATGCGGAAGCAGACGCTTCGCATCAAGAAAAACGGTGGTTAACAACGACTTGTGTGTGTGTGATCTAAATCTAAATGAGTAAATTGCTTCACACTGCCTGCAATAATCCAGGGGTTCTCCTGTGTCTGTCATGGTTAGTTTTAAGAATTGGAAAACTTCTGCTAAAACTCTTGTTAAATAACAATTATGTTACATTAAAGTCTCAAGTCATTCAGGTTCCTTTAATCCAGATGAAGAATAACAAAAACAAAGCAAAAAAGAATAACCAAAACAAAGCAACAGCCTTCAGGATATCTCTGCAAGAATTCCTGATTTTTTAGCAGACAAAAAAAAATCAACCATTTGAAAAACCGGTGGGCACTTGTTTCTGTAGCTAATTTAATTTCCACGAGAACCTTTTGTGGGTGCAGTGAAAGCCTGCCGGGCTTCAGGTTTTTGGATGCTGTACAAGCTGTGAGGCGGACTTCCTCCAGCAGGACTGTGCCTCTTGGGGGTCTCTAATAGCTACTGCATGAGCAATCTCTCCAGTCCCACACCCAGGAGTACCACGAATCACGACCATCTCCAACCACAATATCAACACCCTGGCCCAGCCCTCCACACCAGATAGCGGACGGGCCCTCCCTGATGCTGTGTAGTAAACAATTCATGAGAACAAGCAGGATAATTGACTGTATAATTCAAACTGTTTCAGCTAATGAGAAACAGAGAAGAGCTCTCCTAGTTTTGTAAAGGAAAGTAAAGGAACCAAGGAGAAATCAAAAATGTCCAGAAACTATAAACAAGAATGATTAAAAAGCTGACTGAAAAACAAATGCTTGTCAAAATCCCTGGGTTCTTGTGGCTACAAGCCAAAATAAACATATTCAAAACCCATGGCGATGTTCACTTTCAAGAAATCTTTTCAATTCTAGATAAAACTGAAATCCTTTAGCAAAATGAACCCTAAACCCTAATGATATCAGCAGTATACAGCTTGGAGAACCTCAAATAAACGTAGAAATAAGAAGGCCCATACAGAAACGAAAAAACCAAAGCATTGGTTTTAGAGAAGTAACCAATAAATTACGGTATTTTACATTAAAACACATATATGCAGGTGATTCATTGTAATTGTGTATTATTTTTGAAAATTTGTAGTTTGAACTGAAAAGGAAAATCCCCAAGTGCAGATCAAAGGAAAAAGACTCAGTAGTGTTATCCATCCAAAGGGAAGTACTGAAAACAGTTATGATAATTCAGACAAATTAGTCTTCGGAGAACAAAAGAAACTTAAAACCTTTTTGCCTGAGGAATTGTGCTAGCATAAAAGAATATAATGTTACATTTTTAGCATACATCTCATTATCTGTATTGTTTGTTCTATAGTTCATTTTCATCAAGGTGAATCACTTTGGAGGGCACTGTACATATTTGTGTGTGTGTGTGTGTTTGTGTGTATGTGTGTGTGTGTTTGTGCGTGTGCATGTGAGAGGCCCACCTCCTCCACAGGGAGCCCCTGGAGTTTGGGCAGGGAGCTGGAGAGCAGGCCCACCAGGAAGGGAGTGGGGCAGCAGACGATGTCCACCATGGAGGCGGGCAGCACGGGGATGAAGGTGTGCTGCCAGGAGAAGGGGTAGAGCAGCGCCACCATGGCATGCACGCAGCTGGACAGGGTACTGCAGAGGGGCACAGCACAGAGAGATGACATCAGCACAGAGAGGTGACATCAGCACAGAGAGATGGCTGGTCAGTCTAAAGGCATGTCAGGGACAACCCAAGATAAGAGAAATCGATATTCATCTGTACATATACAAAATCATTAAGGCTGTTAGTAGAACAGTTTTTTATGTCTTACAGCATTTACCAAAGTACAGGCACACACACGCACACACACACACAAACCTAAATGCATATACACATTTATATATGCAAGGGCATGAGTATGTATTTACTCACCTGAACATGTTTTTTTTTTTTTACACTTTTTTGAACCTCACTCGCTGGGCGATACAATGGCAAAGCTTTGCATTACCCTGCAGGATTCTAGGCCACACTCAGCACCTGAATATGATTAAAGACCACAAGGTGCATCCCTGCACCAATGACAACAGCTTTCACTCAAAGGCCCCAGGATGCCCTGCAATCCAGCCTCCTATCACAGCCCTTTGCGTCACGTCCCTGCTATAAGATCCTGTTTGTCTGCGAACAATCTCCATTGTCTTGACGCAGTGACGCACCGCCCTCGTGTGAAGATGGTGAACCATCTTTGGCACGTCCCCTGATTTTCTTAACTGCCGGTTCTTCACGGTTACAGGTTTTAAAGCTCACCTGAAATCCCGGAGCAACAAGGTGTCCTTTGTGTGAAACGGCACCCAGCCAGCCGGCTGCCAGGAAGCGAGCTGCCCGCACAAGACCAGGATGAACGGCGCGCAGCTGGTTTCATCCTGGGTTTGGCGGTTTGTTTTGGAACAGCCAAGCGCCTAAACCTGCTGTACTTTCCCCTCGTTTCCTCGTGACGGCCTTTACCATAAACTGAAATGGCGCAAATCAAAACCCTGTAAAACATCTTGTCTTTACAGCCGTGGTGTGAGACCATCCCGGCTTCACGAGGTCTCCCTCTCTTTTAAATAAACCCAGCGCAGACAAAATTTACTGCTTTTCCAGCTTTACTGAGACCCGAGTTTCTGACATTTTGAATGTGCGCCCACAAAAAACACCATTGGCTGTAAAACTTTAGACGGTTGTGTGTGCCTGCAAGCCGCACAGCATCTTTCTCACGGCTCCGAGCTTGTAGACAGTGTTCTTCACCCTCCTCCTCCTCCTCCTCCTCCTCCGCATGGTATAATTACATAGAGAGAATAAAAATACACCCTAAAGCATTTTGGGAAACATGGCTGGTGTGTTATAGCCCTGTGGATCATGGGGTCATACAGGCCGCCACACGCGAGACGTTATGACGCCACTTGAGGTGGCAGTTCCCTTGGCAACAGCGATGATTTAGCATAGTTGTGTATTCATTAGTGTTTATTAGCATTCCCACAGTATTGCTGTAAGGTTTTGCTTCCATTTTCACTGTGTGGTAGGTCAGGTGAATTGTGCAGATACACAGGCAGAGGTTCAAAGGCAGGCTAAAACACTGGGTATCAGGTCTATGGCTGAGGCCTGTGGAGCGTTAGCCCCTCCGCACCCTGTCACGAACCATTGGCGTGACACAGCACAGAGAGGAAAGCCAAAATCTCTCCCACAAAGCCGAACAAAACCCTAGCTTTTCACAAAGTATGTCTATAAATCTGTAAAACACTGATGGCGAGGGGGGTGGATGAAATGGGACCAATATTACGCTCGGTACGATCATGCTAACTACAGGAGGTTTTACAGAGAGCAGTGCTAAAAACTGTGTGTTTGTGTGTGTGTGTGTGCGTGTGTGCATGTGTGTGTGTGTGTTTTTGAGCACGTTTGTGCATTTTTCCATTCATGGGTGTAAGCCACTGCTGGTGTTAGCACGCAGGGTCACAGCGGGGGAGCTGGTGTAGAAGTGTTGTTATGTGACAGCGCTTGTTTTAAGCGTTCAGCCCTTCCTGTACGGTCACTCCTAACACTTGTGTCCCCATGTCCCTCCGTACCCTCTCACACCCCACACACCCGGCCTCATTCCTACACAGCACTGAACAGCCCATCCCCTTTTAATCAGTACGGTCATACAGAGACCAGAGAATACCCTTCAGGCTCCTCCATACGTGGCTAATTGCATACAAAAATATACAGCGTAGTCTGTAAGTATTGGACAGCGGCACAGTTTCAAAGGGCTGTAATTCCTACATGGTTCACTCCACATGGATGGAAATACCCTAAAATTAAAAACGACAGTCTGCACTTTGACCCCATATACATTGCTTCATTTAAAATCCATTGCGCTGCAGTACAGAGCCAAAACAACAAAAAGTGTGTCACTGTCCAAATACTTACAGACTGCAATGTATGTATTCGATAGACACATTCATACATATATATACATAAGAATTCATACATCCACACCATAATACCTGTAAATGTGTTAAGTCAGCTTGAGACTGGTTATAATCAGTTTTCCGATGTCCATGCAGGGGTCAAAGGTCGCCGGCACATCCACCAGTTCACAGGTGGCTGGGTTCTCACCCGTAAAGAGCTGCAGCAGTGAGCCACGCAGCGTCCATATGCGTTTATAACTCAATCAGAAACAGCGTCTGGATCGAATCAAACGAATCCCGGGTGGGCGACGCCGAAGTGTCGGAAAGAGGCAATGAGAAACTCATCTGGTCAACCCCTGGATGCAGAAGCAATTTTCACTCTCCGAGCGACATTTCACATACATTCCCACGCCTCCCTCGACTCCCTCCGAGCACTCACAGATTCATATGAAATAGACAGTGTCTGAATGAGTCTGCAGGCTGCATGTGCGCTGGGTTATGCGTCTCTGACAGAACGGGGGTGTTTTTAGATGTTTTGCTTCGCATGCCATCGCTCTCAATCCACTGCACCAAATTAGAAACGAGAGATACCGAGAAAAACACCGGCTGCCACAGAAGAAAAACAAACACCTTAATTCCCCGCAGTCATGGGAAAAGCCTGGTTACTCTCTCTGTCTCTCTCTTTCTCTCCCACTCTATCTCTTTCAATTACATTCAAATGAGCTTTACTGGCATGACAATAAAAAAGGATTGTGCTGCCAAAGCATTTTATAACCCAGAGTCACAAAATACATATTTTCTTTCTCTTGCCCTCTCATTCAGTATGTGCTTTCCAAAGAACAATAAAATGAAAGCACCACAGTTACCGAATCTCCATCCAAGCCCCATCGGCCAGAAGCCCTTGGTACACAGGGGGTGAGATAATGATCTGCACCCACACATTATTTCTGCAAATGCACTCAGGGCAGCGAAAACCAAAAACAAAAAAGGCAAGGCAAGGCAATGCACAAACAAGTCACTTCCCTTGGTTGGGGCGATCATCAAACCATGGGGCTGCTGATGTTTATATAAGTGTTATTGAAGACTCAGGACTAAGACTCCTTTTTCCCCATCTGGAGTGGTCAGCAGCCTGACTGTGTCTTCCAGTAACTCCTTGCCTGAGTGTTTGATGATATAAATGGTCACTTCGGCGCAATTTACTGAGGGAGTTCCTCATCTCGGACTCAATGAGGTATGCTAGCCCGGCTAAATGTGCACAAAAACCCCAGTGCACTGTAGATGGAGAGCCAAGACTCGGCCTCACTCACCACAAAATGACCTACTCGCCCCAAACTACCTCTAAAACAATTGAGAATATGCATGTGGAGGATTGAGTCTGCTGTAAAATCAATGGAAACGCCTTGTTGCCTTTCCTCTCCCTCCGATCTTGGCCAATGGATATAAATGACCAATGTGTGTGAGTCATGTCATGCGGGATGCTCTGTCAGCCTGGTGGCCTGCAATTGCATCCCCCCTACAAAGCAGGTTATGACATTAAAAAGGTTTCAAAAAGTTTCCTGTGTACTGGCTGGGGCTTTTTGAAGAACTGACAGTAAACAGATTTGGGGCCATTGAAGAAGCTGGCAGGAAGCAGCTCATCTGAATACCCTCGACTGCAACCGCTCTCAGGGTTCGGCTCAAACAGACGCAGTCTGGTTTAATCTGTGTGTGCAGTACGCCTTGTATCCAACAGGCTCACATTCCAGTTCTGAGACTCTGCTTCAGCATCTGACTGCAGCACCTAGCTTTTAAAATGGAGGACCTAAAAAACTATTTTGGGTGTGGATGTGATTATTAATTAATTAATTAATTTATTTATTTTATCCATACACAGGCATGTCAGGGGAGGATGATTAGAGAGAGACAGACACTATGCTAATTTGTGTTTCACTCACAGTCCACACCCCTAAAACATCCAACAGCCCCCCGGGGGTAGATGGGACCCCCTGGCCCTTGTGCCCCTTTTTGTCTCATCCATGCCCTGCCCATCCACTATGCCACCCTGTTGCTGTCCTGGGATGGCGATGACCTACTTCCTAAACCAGATCGAAGTGAAGCCTGGGGAGGGCTTCCATTTTTAATGCCGCAGACAGATCCTGAAGGGTGTGGCTTTAAGACGCTTTCAGTTCAGGGCTGTCATGTAAAATCATTCAGCCCCTGCTGTGTTATCCTCAGGGGAAGCCTAGAATTAGCAAACCGAATGGGGGGCAGCCTGCCATCTCTGGTTATGGAGCATACAGACAAAAAGGCAGGCAGTCCCTGGTACCGCCTCTTTTTTAAAATACCGCCACCACTAAATGTTTCAGATATTATTATGGCGCTCTCTGATTTACTGCTAGGGATCAGTCTCTTTCCAGGATAAGGCAGATCTGACCACCGCGTTGCCCTGATTTCATGCTCCCAGCTGCTAGTCTGAGAAGGATTTACCCCAGAGATCTACTACCATGAGTCCAGACACACATAGTAACTCAGTGGAGCACAGCGTAAATTATGAGCCTCACCATAAAATAGGACGAAAGAACAAAAAAAGACAGACTTTATTTAGAGAACAAAAACACAAGATAACATCCTTTTTCATGGAAGCCAGATGCTATTCACATGTGTTTGAATTTGTCTCCCTGCCAATCAAAGATGAGATTGGGCAGCTATAAGAACGGAAAGTGGATTACTGGTTACTTGCACGGAAGCCAGAGACTCGACATGTCCGCTACACCATGGTGTGAGGCGAAGCTGAAGGTGGCTTCTCTGTACGCATTAACAAAGGATGACAAAGGATGTCTTAGGCAGCATGACTAAATCACCCACATGCACAAAACACAGCATAACAATGAGGGTGACTGCTATGATGACTAGCTATGTTACATCTTCATCTGATTTTGGTCATGTGACGTCCATAGAGACTTTAAGTGACCGCTCTGTAGACACATGCCTGCAATGCTTCTTGCTTGCTCTTGCTTTGGAAGAGGAAAGCAGCATGGTTTTCATGCAGGGAAGCAGCAGCTGATTGCACCGTGCAAGGCTTCAGACTGCAGTAAAGTTCCAATTTCACATCCTGCTTGATATTCATACACCCCACAGGATGTGGCTTCGTGCTTAACACATTCCACAACCAAAAGACCAAGCCCACCCCACTGAAAGGAATGAGCCTGATAGCTTTACCATACCTTACATGTTTTACTATGTAGCATATATCCTCGTAAGAGTTGGCAATTCATTTTCGGTCTTTGAGTCTTAATCTCAAGAACCATGCATTCCACTGCGCCAAAAGCAACACGACAATGGACATTCCATTAAAAAAAAATATATATATATATAACAAAAAATATTTTCACCGCAACATGATTCATCATCCAAGATGTTTGCATTATGTCAAATACTTTTCTTCTGGCCAGTCTCTGGAGGATAAAGTGCTCTCAGTAACTTGTGGACTGAACAGTTCTGAGGTGGAGGTGTTGGATCTTACTAAAGTTTGCACATTCTGAGGTGAAGGTTCGCACTTACTGGAGTTCAATTTCGAAGTGGAACTGCGTTAACGGTCACCGGTTTCGGGTCTTACCTGAGCTTGTCAGCCACAAAGATGACCCTGCGCTCCAGCAGCAGAGAGGCGAAGATCCGCACCACCTGCCGCACGCTCAGGCAGCTGAAGAGGCTCTCCAGGTCCACGTGCTCCAGGCGAGAATCCGAGGGCCGTCGCAACTCCATCACCTAGGAGACAGGAGGCACACATCTCACATCACACATCGCAGCAGTCACGCACCGACATTCATAACTCAGAGGTTGCAGGTTCAAATTCCAGGTGAGGTACTGCCGTTATACCCTCGAGCAAAGTAACTGCTCCAGTTAAACGTCCAGCTGCAGAGCTGGATTATATGAAATGGTACGTGGCATGTGAAAAATGTGCTTCGCTCGGCATACAGGTGCTTGAGGAGCTAAGCAAATCAAAATAAAATAGCAGCCATTCCAAATCTCTCATGGATTACTTTTGGGAAATGGGGGAATGTGTTCATTATAATATACTGTACGTACTTGCAGTCCTGGACCCTGGTTCATAGTCATTGGCGTATGAGGGCTCACCTCATTCCCTGCTCCAGGCAGGAATGTTTTGACTCTGATGGTCTTCCCTGGGGCAGGGAAGGGTGACTCCATCAGGCTCCTCATGAAGGGGTACACCAGGGCAGCCGAAATGCCCCTGCGCCTCTCCACCTCATCCAGGATCTGCACCGTGGAGAACAGGAGCCCTCAACATACAGTCACCTCACCTCCCCCAAACAGACCTCTCGCTTTCTGTCCCCCCAAAACTCATCTCCACCTCACTCCCCCCAAAAACCACCTCCATCTCACCCACCCAAAACCCACCTGCATCTCACCCCCCCCCAAAATCCACCTCTCCATCTCACCCCCCTCCCCAAAACCCACCTCCATCTCACTCCCCCCCAAACCCACCTCCATCTCACTTCCCCCAAAAACCCACCTCCATCTCACCCCACCCCCCCAAAACCCACCTCCATCTCACTCCCCCCCAAACCCACCTCCATCTCACTTCCCCCAAAACCCACCTCCATCTGACTTCCACCAAAACCCACAATTCAATCCCTGACTCCCTCAGGATGAGACTCAAAGGCCCTTATAAAGAGGCTGTGTGGACACAGGCCAGAGCCTGAGTCAGACTATCATATTACATTCTTTTTTAACATCTTAAGCTCCATTTTCTCCCAAATTGGAATTTTCAACTGTATTTATAGGTCAGTCTTATCACTGTAACATTATCTGTCAGCTTGAGGCACGCAGACATGCGCAGACATGCGCAGACATGCGCATGCTGCTTCTCTTCCCTCTGGAAACCATTAGCTGAACTGCGCAGTCATTGTGTCAGAGGAGTGCACATTAAACCTAACAGGTACAAGCAGGCTTTACTGGATCTGCAGGCTCTCAATCAGCAATAACAACCCCTGCTACGCAATACAGCCACCCCCCTCGGGGTGGTGCATAATTGGCCATAGCCAAATTTTTTTTTTTTTGGGGCACTGGGATTCCTGATCGATGTGGTCACTTCTGGCACTACGATCCTTACTTCACTCTAGTGTTTCTTTTGCACCTCCACATCATGAACCTATGCACCTGTTGTATGTCGCTCTGGATAAGAGCGTCTGCTAAATGCCTATAAAGTAATGTAATGTCAAATGTAGCCATTTTACTGCATTGCCTGCTGTCTGTCTGTTTTTATGAATTGTGTTGTCTGTCAGTGTAATGGGGCGACATAGCTCAGGAGGTAAGACCGATTGTCTGGCAGTTGGAGGGTTGCCGGTTTAAACCCCGCCCTGGGCATGTCGAAGTGTCCTTGAGCAAGACACCTAACCCCTAACTGCTCTGGCGAATGAGAGGCATCAATTGTAAAGCGCTTTGGATAAAAGCACTATATAAATGCAGTCCATTTACCATTAATGAAATATGCTCTGCATGTAATGAACTGCCCTCTGCATGTTTAATGCTTACGGTTCAATTTTTGATGCAGATACCAAAGTTCCTTTGTGAAAAAAGAAAAATAAAGCTATTCTATTCTATTCTATTCTATTCTATTCTATGAGGACAATCCAGCTGACTGCAGCCCTCCCTCCATGCCAAGCCATGACCAATTAAGCACCAGCCAGTGGGGCTGCTGTGCCCACCGCACAAATGGAGTCAATAGCGGACCAGTGACCAGGGCGTGTCCACACACTCAAACCCAGTGTCTTAGAGGTTAACACATTATGATGTTGGAAATGACTAATGCAAATGACAGTTCCCTGCCCGTTACCATGGTAAAATTCCGAATCCCATCTCTGCACTGATTATAAACAGCCAGATTTCACTCGAGGACATTTATAATCACAGTCCAGCGCGACCTCAGCAGGAATGTGCTTTGGAGTGTGGCCCTCTGCTCGATCTCAAGAGCAATTTTACTGGCTCTTGATGTAATTTGCTCTTTAAGGCAGAGCAGCAAAGATTCAAAGCTGGGAGATCATTAAAAGCTCACTCTTTCATCTCAGCTAGGTGGGTGGAAAAGGGGACAACAAAAGAAATAAACCCCAAAGAAAACATAAACGGGTTTATGTCGAAAGAGGCGGCTTTGATTTTCGATTCCGAGAGCAAAGCCGACAGAATCCTCCTCTGGGACCCAGAGGTCTGGCCTCTGGGGAAACATACTTCTCCTCATCCCTGTGTTTTTTTTCTCCCCCAGAGATCAGGTTTCTGCGCCTGTTTTTCGAAGGAATGAAACCGTGAGCTCACCTTGGAGAACAAGTCGAAACAGCCGAGGCGGCTGATGATGCAGTAGACCTCGGGTAAGCGGGGAACTTTCCCGCATGGCTGGAGGGCAGTTGGGAGAGAGGCACAAAGTGAAAAATCAACATCGGTGCCTCGACAAAGCTCCTCGTGAACAGGTTTGGCTGACTGGGCACGGAGCGTGTACAGACAGATGAAAGCATTCCCTTGGCAGGTCACGCTACGGCACAGGAGACAGTGCCTGACTGCAGTGCACACGACACCATGGTTTCACAAGCGGGTGATCGTGGCTTTCACACACAAGCCAACCTGAAGGGTTCATATGTTACAATGGAATACTGGCATAGAGCTGTATTTGAAAAAAAAAAACACACCAAATTATTATAATGAGGTTACAGTGGAATGAGGTTAATTGAAGAGAGAGAGAGCACCATTTGTATTATAGCGTGATTGAAAAATGCAGATGACACAGTGTATTGAAGCTGATCTCTGTCCCCGCAGGAGCACTGATTCAGAGGCTATGGTGACTGGGTGCAGGAGAGTCTTCCTGGTGAACTGATAGCCTGACAGACACAGTCTGGGCTACAAACGTGCAGAGGAAGAAGCTTTCAATGGGGAGAGTCTTGCCATCGTAAACACAACCCAGGTGCCCTCATCTCAGAGCTCATGTTTCAGCCATACCCTCTTGAATACACTACCACAGACCAGCATGGATATCTCCCACATACACACAACCAAACAGACAGGCATATGTATTAACACACACACACACACACACACACACACACACACGCATGTACACGCATGCATGCACACACATGTACATATATGTACAGGCACACATACATACAAGCAGACACACACGCACACGCAGGCACATATATATATACATACAGGAAACCACACATGCACACACACATGCTGTATAGACACAAGATCAGACAGAGAATTCCCAGTCCTCATGTCCATATTAGGTATGAAAACTTCTCCTTTTTCGAGCAAGTGCATTGGGTGATTAAATCAAGCATGTGGAGCATGGTTAGAATCACAAAGCTGAATCCTGAGGAATGCGACCCCCTCGCCAGCCCCTGGACATCCACCAGGCAGCAAGCACAATTAACAATGCAGATAGCGAAAAGGTACAGGGGCAATGCAGACAGCCAACAGTTACAGGGGCAATGCAGACAGCCAGCAGTTACAGGGGCAATGCAGACAGCCAACAGTTACAGGGGCAATGCAGTGAGCAGTAACAGGGACAATGCAGATAGCCAACAGTTACCAGGGCAATGCAGAAAGTCCAACAGTTACAGGGGAAATGCAGACAGCCAACAGTTACAGGGACAATGCAGACAGCCAACAGTTACAGGGACAATGCAGAAAGTCCAACAGTTACAGGGGCAATGCAGTGAGCAGTAACAGGGGCAATGCAGAAAGTCCAACAGTTACAGGGGCAGTTACAGGGACAATCACTACAATGACCAGAGTTACAGGGACAATGCAGGCAGTAAGCAGAATTACAGGGACAACGCAGTAAATGAGAACAACTACCGTTGCCCAAATCATTCATAGTCTCTCTCAATCTCTCTCCCTCTCTGTCTCTCTCTCCCACACATGCGCACACGCAGACATACACACACCCCAAGCCACATCATGTTTCTACATTGAACTTCAGATGATGAAACACAGAGCTCTAAAATCCCACGTTGACACTTTACAGTCACAAACATATACTTCTTATCACTTCTCCTTTCATCCTCTCCTGAGAAAATCTAGACTTTATAAGCATTTATAAGCAAACACGCCACAATAACAAACCTATGTAAGTAGTAGCCGGCCAATTGTCATTTGTTCACCCTCTGTAATTACAGTCGCTATAACTGTGTTGACACTATAATACTATCTCAGTCTAAATGCTGCATATGGACAGGGAAAATAAAAGAAGGCACAAATTGGTGGAGAAGGTTCAATTGAGTGCAGTGATTGGTGGAGAAGGTGCAGCTGAGGGCCTTACCAGCAGCCTCCTGCAATATCCAAATCGTCGGCTGCCATCCTCCCCAGTCAACATGAAGGAGAAGGTCTCACTGTGTTCAAACATAGGCAGTTCTGTATCACTGTCACAACCTCATTTACAGTGCCAGAAATCACACTCACAAGCACTGAAGCACAGCAGGGATGTTATGGTGATCCGACACCTCTGCAGCTCCGAAAGAACATTCCGGCATATTAGCCGGAGAATTAACTCCTGAACACCGAGCAACAGGGGAAGGTAAAGGGAAGGGTGAGTTCAGGTAACCCGACGTTATGTACTAGAACACACTCAATGACACACAGGCAGTGTGTTTTCTGGGGTTCTTATCTGCGGTACCTGGACATACTGACAGTGGTACATAGAGGAGTGATGGCATTTTTTGGGGTAAACGCTTAGGCGTGATGCTTTTGTTTACCTGTTGTACTCGGACACGGGGCTCCAGTCCTTGGCGTCCGGGAAGCAGAACTGAGGGATGGCCTTGAGCCGCTGCTCAGCTTCTCTGACCTGCTTAGTGGGCCTCTCCAGCTGTGAGGAAGAGGAAGATAAGCAGAAAGAGGAAGAAGAGGAAGAGGTAAGGAATCCAAAGAGGGAAAGGGACATGGTATTGAAGAGGAGGAGGAAGAGGAGAGGAAGAAGTGAATGAACAGGACAATGAAAAGGAGAATGAAGACGATGAAGAAAAAGACCGGATGGGGGTCGTAAGAGGAAGTCGTTCGTAAAAAGAGGAGATAGAAAGAAGCAGAAAAAAAGAGCACGATGGAAGTTAACAACATGAAGTAAAGGGAGAGAAAAGCCCTCTGGACTGAACACACAGAACCCCCCCCCACTCCCCACAGTCTTTTGGCCTGCTCTGTTCCAGGCTAACAACCCCCATTGTGTGCCCTTCCTTGGGCAGAGAGCCGGCATAGCTCATCTCTCCAGGGGACCCTATCGTAGCTCCACAAAATATGAGGGATACATTTTCTTTTGCGCAACTAAACAATTAACTGCCATGGCAACGGTTTCCTGGCTGTACTACTTACTGTTGATAAAGATCCCGGGACCTCCCTCCCTATGGCCTAAATGCGAAAGCATGCGTCCACCTCGGCTATCTCCTCATCTAGGCCCTCAGCAGAGGCAGAAATAATGGACACTAACAGCCAGTGAGTAAGAACAACACATGTAATCTCAAACAGAGTCCGGGAATAAACGTTAACATTGTGTAAATGTAAGTCATTTTTGTCACTTTTCTCAGCCTCTAAAGAGGATTATTGGCTCACCTCTGCACTTAAATTTAAAACAATGACCTACACTGTAAGCGTGATTACATTTAACAAGCTACAAGCAAATGATCCACAGATGGTTTACAGCTGGCTGTCTTCGAGAAAAAAGAAAATTGATTTCCCATAAGCAGGGCAGCTATTATAAAGTTACAGCAATGGCACAGCAGCGAGTGACAGAGGGGTCACAGTTTTCTGAATCCCTGGATTTGTGTAACAATACCCCTTTTTGCAAAGACAGCTGTTAATTAATGGAGTAGCCAAGACTCACAGTGGAAGAAGAGGCCTATTCTTGACACACTGGTAAACAGCTCTGGACCTTGAGAACCACAGGGTCTGATGGTATTTGCGTTCACCAAAATGCGTAACTAGTTTAGACCCAGGAACCAGGTGAGGTGACTTTGCCCTGTAATAAACTGATTTAATTGGTAAAGTGAGTGCTAATAGGACCAGGGCACAGGAAACTTGCTGTAGACTGTAAAATGATGACCTCCATATGCACTGAATGGACTGCTCATATCATGAAATATGAAATGGCTAAAGTACAAATATGAGAAGGTACAAAACATGGTGGCTTAGCAGCAGTAAGCAAGAAAGCAGTAAGCAGTAGTAAGTTCCCCCCAAGGTCCATGTCATCATTACCTTGGGGAACTGGTAGGACACTTCTGGGGTGTAGGAGTTCTTGGTGGGCTTCTTCTTCAGGGAAACCACCACGAAATACTCGAAGAGCTCCCGCTCCTGCCACTCGATGAGCTGCAGCTCCAGCGTGCGGTAGCTGGGGGCGCGACGCAGCAGGGACTGCAGCTTCAGGAGGCGCTGTGTGTGAGCTGGGGGAGAGGAACACACAGCCAGCACGTGAGACATGAAAGACAACATGCACTAATACTACTAATGCATTTAAGGCACATCCTGTACTCTTTTATAAGGACATATAACTACACTGAAAAGCCCTTCACTATAAAGTCATGTGAACATCAGATTTAAATGAAATGAGACAGCAGACTTAATAGAATGTTTTTGAGATTAAATCTTGGTGCCAGCATTGTGAAACCCCAGCACAGGGCCAGTGTGGTGGACGATACTGTGCAGAGCGCTGTCCCGGAAAAAAAGACTGTAGGCTGCTGGTGTTTGCCTCTGGGGCGACCCCTCACCTTTGAACCTGTCATCTGAGTCACTCTCACTCTCGCTGTTGTCTTCTGCAAACAGACACAAGAGAGATACATGTCTGATTACAAATCAGAAGGGCAAAGCTCTGAAAACATGGATTCCTGGGAACTCTGGTGGGCGTAACACATAGATTCAGATATATTCAGCTTATTAAGGTACCCTACCCCTCAGAGAGGACGGCTCTATGTTGGAGAAGGAGAGCTTCTTCAGTCTCTTCTTCCCTCTCTTAGAACAGTAGATGGAGTTTATTCTCTGCACCAACTGAAAGCAGAGAAATTCCACAGCTCACAGTCTGCCAGGACAAAGGGAATATCGCTGCAAAGTAATACAATAATGAACTGTTCTGGGAGCTTGTCCTGCCAAAAAAACCCGAGCCTGTGTTCCCAAATATCGGGAGTGAGCGGTTATAAATCATTTTAAATGTACTGAATGCTTTGTTCAACAACTGGGACCTGCAGCGGGGTGCGGGGCTCAGAGGCGCAGTAAAAATTAAGATCTGCCGTCACAGCTCAGCCCTTCAGGACAGGAACCGTGAGAGCAGAAATGCTTCCGAACGGAAACATGCACCGGGGGCCCTGCGACTCCTGTGAACGTTTATGAGAATCATGCAGCCAGCCGGTCTGCTGGAAGACATGGACTGTGTGGAGGTGCGTGGGACCGAACGACAGGAGTAGGAGAGGCGGAAAAGCCATCAGGTCATCAAGGGCCGACGGCCACTGTCCTTTTAGGCACGGTTGTTCCACGCGAGGGGGGCATTCCGGTGTTTTAGGCCACACCGTGGCATACAGTGCTAGCGGGAAAACTGGCATTCAGTCAGCACACAGCCCGAGTGTGTGACAGGATCCAGAGTCAGTCTGGCCGCTCTGCAGCGTGATTGTGTTTGGAAATCTGCGCAGTGTCCAACTCAAGAGTTAGATGAAGTGACAGCAGCCAGAAAAACAAACTTTGTGTTCTTTCCCAAGCCTTTGAGGCGCTTGACATTTTAAATGAAAGTAAATGGGTTTTGGTCAGCCTAGAGCTTTCTCAGATGTAGGGATTCAGCTCTACAGGAAGAGCTTTTATTTGCTACATGAACCATGCAGCCAGAGGGCTGTTGGGTGGCGCACCCACGTCGAGCATTAACCCTCAGTGCAGTAATGGGCCCCAGTGCTGGAATACAATCATGACCGCTGGAAACGTCTCCGCCAAGCAGCCCAGCAAGACGGCCCGTAACTGTGCCAGGCCGTGCCAGGCCGTACCTTCGGGACCCTACGGCGGCAGCGGGGCCCCAGGGTGTCGCCGCCGCCGCTCAGCCCGTCGTTCAGCAGGCCGCAGGGGGAGGAGGGGACGCCGAGCGGGGGGAGGAGCAACACGTCATCAGGGCCGTGCCGCTTGCTCAGGCGAGAGGCCCGGTGGCACTTCCTGTCCGAGGGGCCCGGGAGGCGCAGTGATTGGCTGCCGGGTTTGGAGGGCAGCTGGGGGCGGAAAACAGGCACTCAGACATTTCATGAAACACACACAGGGCAACCTCTGATCCACAATCGGACTTAGGGACAGGACATGATTGACACCTGACATCAGAATAGAAGCTGAGGTGTCAATTTTTTTTCAAAAAGGGCTGACCATTTCAAAGGGTAGTATTCTTAGATCATAAAGTTATAAATATTTTATTTAATTCATCCATTCCTTTTAGATACCACATTGAATCTATTCTTGAGAATAATTTTTCATTGCATTTTTGAATCACATTTTCAGGCACATCAATTCAATCAGCAATAGTCACTTTAGCTAGGATGAATTTTCAGTGGATGCACATCCCCAACAGAAAGTAGTATTTTCCATTTGTTTGAATTAATTCTCACCGCTGGCCCACTGATCAATCTTTCATTAACATGCAAATATTCTGGAATCTACAACAAAAAGCTGCCAGTGAAGAGTTTAAAAGGCCTGAAAAGCCACATATCCTCAACCCAGCATGCATTAGGCTGTGCAGGAGCAACACCGGGCTTCAGCACATCAGAAGACTTCCGTCACAGCACGGAGGGGAAATGTCACCTGTGAAACAAATCTCCTGGTGCATCCAGAGGACCTCGGCCTCTCACGCTGTCTGGGCCCGCCAAGCTGCAATCCCAGGGCCAAGGGGCTGAGAGGGGTGGCGGAATCATCTTACCCAAGGAAAATACATGGCTGTTCCATTAGCGATGCTGAATTACCTGGGGAGGTGTACTGGACTTCCTGTCCTGGGGGGTCCACATCCTGTTGAGTGAGTTCCGCGAGCTCTCGGATAACAGCCGGGACTTCCTCAGCAGAATACGGCCCTTTAGATCCACGTCCTCATAAGGGTTCTCCTTCAGAGCCTCTGCAGAGCAGCGCAGAACGCACAGCGAGGTGCAATCTCAGCTCACACGGTCACAGGTTCAGACAGGTAAACGCCGGGTAAAACAATGAGGAAGAAACGGTACAGTATCCACACACCGCTCTCGCTCCCACATACGATGAGTTTATTGTGCAATCAAAAAGACACATTCACACGAGAAAGAGAGAGACAGAGAGGGAGAGGGAGGGAGAGAGAGGGGGAGGGAAGGATGGAGAAAGAGAGAGACAGAGGGAGGGAGAGAGGGAGGGGTAGGGGCACCCCATTGTGGAAACTCCTCAGTTTACAGAACACATCATGTCAATGATGCAGTCATGCGTGATGGAGTCTCGTGGTTGCCTTGACCTACACGGGTATAACATTTGTTTCTGAACAGTATTTGTTTATCCTGGGCAACAGTCTGGCAGGATGAACTGCATATCAATGACACAATGAATCATGTAATCACACTGAAAATATTTTTAAATATCTCATAAATTATTCAAATTAGAGCCCACAAATGTATGCTTCAACACCCTCCCCCTCCACTCACCCATGATTGTACATTATCCAAAAATAATACAGTACTCAAAAAATATAAAATGTTGGACACCAATCAGCAGCACCCTACTACCTCACTGTACATGTCGACACTGGCACCACGAGCGTACAGTACATACCATCTGCTGACAGCAAAGGGAAAAGGGATCTCACACATTTCACCAACATGGATTTTTTTGGGGGGAAAATGACCAGAGCGTGTAAAACTTCCAGTAACCACTAACAGATCAAACAATGTCCACTTCAACATGTGCTGCATGAATCACATTTTGGCAGGGTCTGAGGGACTGTCAGAAAATGAGCTAAGCAGCACTAAAAATGAAAATAGAGCAAAAAAAAAATGCAGAGTTAGAACATTCACAATAATGAAAGCCATTTATTATACTGTACTGTAATGATAAGGAAATCAGTGAAAAGGCCTTTTGTACTGTTTGAGCGCAGTAGAGTCTGTCTGCACTTCCGCGCTAAAGCACATTCTGTTCTGAGTTTCTTTTTGACCGTAGCTTCCCTGGAGAAAATACTGGAGATTTGAAGAATCCCGTTAAATTGAAGCCCTGTATTCTATTAGATTTTTATCCCCTTACTCAAAATGGCCAATAGTCTTGTTACAAAAGTGCTGTGTTTTTGTCAGCTTGTGTCTCCACAAAGGATCCGTGGAACTAAGAATGTGGAATGCAGTGAAATGTAATTTTCAGTCTTAAACCTTTGAAAGGTTTCTGTTGCTTCTGGGCATGCATATATATATATATATATATATATATATATATATATATATATATATATATATATATTCTTTCTGAAATCTATCCAAAACACTGCACAATGCACTGCATACTAGGCTACAATGCTATCGCCATTTTCACACTGTGCAGACATTAAAACAATCAAGATTTGTTTAACTTTTCTCCAAGGTTTTCTTGTCATGTACATACAAAGCAGCCAGCTTTGATGAAAACTCGCACTGTAGCATCCTTCTACCTTCCTCAGATTCACGGTAGTGAACTGCATAGTGTTTATACTGGATATCCACTCCATTTAATCTCTGTCTGAGATAATAATAATTTTTTCCACATGATCTTATCCAGAGATACTCCCACAGCTTACATTCTTTACATACAATCCATGTATACAGCTGGATAATCGCTCAAGGGTACAATAGCAGTACCCCACTTACAGTAAGAATCAAACTTACTACTTTGGAGCCAGAAGCCCAGTTTCCTAATCATTCTGCTACACTGGCACCCATAATAACTTCATGGTGCCAGCACTCAGGCACTCGATGAGAAAATAACAAGCTTCCTTTATCCCACTCTGCCTATAGGACCCATACTGCAGGGCTACAGCCAAAAAGGGGTCCTAGTTTCCAACCATATATCATTACCATTGTATGACAGCTAGGCCCCAATGAACCCATGTCATTCTATGGCAAAGCTGTAATAAAACTGTGTAATGACAATGTGCAGCAGAAATGATACGTTTCGAAAGGCTGCTGGTACGGAGGAGGCTAGTAATCAACGGCTCTGGTTACACAAAAGTAAATAATCACGAGAGTAGGAACACCTCACCGTTGTAAACAGGGAACTTGAGTATGTCACCAGTGTGGCTCAATTATGACATGAGATTGTGACAATAAACAGGGCAGAAACATAGTCAATGCGAAGCCCGTATAAACAACTGCAAGTCCACTGTATAATGCTGATGGAAAATACATGGCGTTCCACACTAACACAACTCAAAACGAAATAAGTCCATCGCTTATGACGAACAAACCAATCGGACCGAAACCCGATAGGTCGTAAGAAATGTTCCACAAACAAAAAATGATTTGTTTACAACAGTTGAGCAGCACATGTGGATAGGCATGGCCTTTAAGTGTCGTGTATCGTAGCAGTTTATTCATGAATCAACAGAATTCACTTCTGACAACATAATAAAAAGTGCAGAACAAACATCGCTTCACCACACACTACACAAATCAGTGTGTTTACAGTGGAGTACTAAGAAAGTACTCTGCGAATAAATGGGCTTGAAAGTCTACAACAACTCTTTCTTTGTTTTGTTTTCTTATGTTTAGACACTCAAAGTTAATGGTCACGCATAAGCATTTCGTCAGATATGTGATCCTTGCAAATTAAAATAAGCATTGTTATTCCAGATAAGAGATTATATTGCTGAAAACTGATAAGGTTCAATCTAAGACAAGATATCTTACATCACTGTAAGCTCCAAAGAGGCAGGTCGCTCACAATAACTGTTTGGAGTTCCAAATTTCAGACCCTGAGAAATCAGTGTTTAAGCTAATTAATTGTGCATATACACAATAACAAAATATGTTAGCTTTGGTTTGGTACATGTGGGGGGTTGCAATCCATAGATAATGGAACCGGCATCTGTGGAATTCATACCCCCCAAAAGAGTGGAACTCTGCCCATTCACCAGAATTCAAACTTCACACGTACCCCAGAACTATGCTCTCACCAGAAAAACATGTTTCAGGAAGTTGTAGCTTTCTCCTGCTGTTTATATGAATTTGTGCTACCTATAAATGGGGTTGCCAGACATCCGGTTTTTGATAGAGCAATTGAAATGGGCAGAGTAATTGATGGAAATATGTTTGCGTTAGTTTCTAATGAATTGTCCTGGTCCGATAGAACGACCTGCCAGGCCGGTGTTGGTTCCGAGGGGGACCACTCCCACCCTCCGCTTTGACAGCTGCTGAAGTTGACCGCGATAACAGCTTCCAGCTGTACATGTTGTCCGGTTTTGACTAATTCTAAATCTGGCAACCTTACCTGTATAACAGGTGCATATTTTTCCATTTGAGTATTCTGAAAGGACAGTTGTGTTGCAGTTCTATGCTAACTGGGCTGCAGGAACGTCCATTTCTCTGGTGAGTTCCGACCAGGTCCAAACTCCCCTGTCTACAGGCTGAAATATGAGAACAGCGCTGAAGCACAATGCAGTGCACCTCCCCACACGGTCTCTAACACGAGACCAGCTGATCCGAAAACCACGGAATGGTTTTTCAGGAAATGGACTGCATTTTTATCAGAACCAGCCATTTCAATCTGGAACAGGACTACAGGGGGACTGCTCGGGGCAGGCAAGAATGTGAAATATTTCACAGAAATTGATCTGCACTGCCCGCAAAACACTTAAACCCATTCCCCACCACACACTCGTGTACAAAATGGGGGCTTTTTTTTGCCTGTAGAGACAGGGGTCACCCACGTTTCCAGAGAGGTTAAACAAGCAGAGGCACTTATGGCAATTCCAGGCCTCACGCTGGACTTCTTCTCTGCCAATCCATACACAAGCAGAGAAAAATCTCCCGCATGTGGAACAGACCATTTTCTCATCTCCATAAAACATGCTGGCCCTGGGTAGTGGCATTTCTGTGCCAACCTTACTTCACCGGGGAAATAAACTGCTGTAAGTGCAGGACTTAAATTTGGCTTTGCGGGAGAGGCAGGTAAGCATACTGCTGTGGGCTTTGATCCATTTTTTAAATTTGTATCTCTAATATTTTCACTTTTTTTTACGACCCAATCTGGAACAACCAGTCATATACTTTCACTCCACCAAAGGGCATGCTTCCACCTGCCACTCCTCTTCATTGCATACTTAATACACCACAGGCTATCACTGCGATGTCCCTCTTGCCAAGGGACAATATTGTAAACTTCCATCAATCACAGCATGTATAAGTCAACCCTTAACACCACTTTATGATCAATACAATAAAGAACAATTCTGACTTCCAGGGTAAGGCATTACAAAATAACCTAGAAGGCATATGTGACCACAGATACCTTCCCCTGCAACACAACAAGGTTTTTAAATATAACAAATTATACTATAAATCAAGATTTCAAAGTAATAAAAAATAATGTTCTCTATAAAAAAGATAAATATATGTTGTTCAGCTAATCTGGGCTCCTTGTGTTAGAAAAGAGGATTGCATATACATGTAAACTATCACATTCCTCTTGCCAAGGGAATGCCAGGGCTATATTAGCCGAATGCCTGCTGGCTTTCATGTTCACCCTGTGTTGAGATGAATGGGCACCATGTGCAGAACACATTGAGGAAACATTCTGTTTCTCCCCACTTCCAGCCAAAAAAGAAAAGCAGGTCATAAATCCCACTTAGTGAAAGGTGTGTGTGCCCGGACTGGCGACCTGTCCAGGGTGAATTTCCTGCATCTCGCCCAATGCATGCTGGGACAGACTCCAGTACGTACCCCCTGTGACCCTGACCAGGAGTCAGTTTGTTAGATAATGGATGGAAGGATGGATAAATCCCGGCTTATCGGACATATCGACTAAATTCCATACATTGGCACAGAGTGCTAATCTATAATGAAAATACCTAGAGACCAGGCAAACTTGGTTTTTTGGCAAATGTGAACATAAGGCTGTGGCCAGCACTTCAGACCTCTGCCTACGCCCACCCAATGAGAAAGTATTTTACTGTTACTTCCTTATCCAAGGTGACAGTTAATCCTGGCACTTTCTCAGGATTTCATATAGGCTTTGGTGTCTTTATCCTCTTTAGAGCAGTAGTTCATAAACTGTGGGCTATGACGGGTTGAGAAAAAAATGTAAATGTAATTCCAATTCAAATTCAAATTCTAGAGGTTCAAATTCCAAATTGATCCCAATCATGCTGTAGAGGGTGCTGAAGAGGGTGTGTCCATCTTCCTTGGCTTTCCTGGGCCTCAGCCCGACATACTTACCTACAATATCCTCATAGGCGTTCTCCTCTAAAGTGCTCTTAGAACTGGGGCGGGTGCGGGTTGCCGTGGAGACCATGCCATTCGCTGTGGGTGAGGAGGGGTGGGAGGAAGGCAGGCTGGTGGCATCCTCTGACTCACATGATTCCCTGTGCCCAGCCCCCAAGAGAGGAGGGAGGGATGGAAGAAGTGGAAGATGCAGACAGGGAAAGAAGGGAAAAAAGAAACGGTGAGAAATAAAGATGGTACCAGGACTTTAATACAGAGATAAACACACCGTGAGGAGGAGGGAGGGACAGAGCCCACTCTCTCTTTCACTCTGACCCGTGAAAGTATCTGCCTAAAACCACCAGTACCCTCTCTTGTACAGGAGAACCCTAAAGGAGCCCCAAACACCCCTCACTCCTCAACCCTCCACTAACCGTCTGCAGCTCCAGGAGCCAAGCACAGAGAGCAGAAAAAAGAATGCGTTGTATAAATGAACGGTGATCAGATTACCCAGACTGTGACATCTGCTCCAACTGGAGAGTCATTTCCTGTTTGTTTAGACCGCACGAAGAGGTGCAATTGTTCTCCTCGTGTGCACAGGACAGAGCACGCAAATATGTCTTAGTTCACCCGCCAAGGGGATCCTTCCTAAAATTAGCACAGCGACATTGTCCCTGAGCCCGCTAAAGGCTTTTTGTTGTCATACAACATATTAAGTAGATGCAAAAATAAATGATGGACCAAATTTTAATGCACCCCCCTCCCGAATGCAGGAGTTAAACCTGTGATCCCAAGCTAAAAGGACATTCAAGGATTCCCTCCTCACATTAAGCAAGGCTCCACCTTCAGCAACGGCGCAGAGCACTTACTGCTCTGTGGGAACCTGAAAGGAGGAAGGCACTGGAGCCACAGAGCAATATGGACATACCCCAGAGAGCCATAAAACTGTAATAGCTGAACTGCATGGGAGAAGGAATACATGGAAATCACTGATATATACCTGACTGAGAACTCTCCTTAGCATAGCATACTTCATTCCAAGACCGGCGAATGCATATTTTGTTTCTGTATAACATGTTGTAATAGTTTATGTGCTTTGTTTCCGCAGAAGGGTTACTTGTAGGCTGTTAACTCTAAACCTGGACTGCAAATCGTTTTACAGCATTGTCTTAAGCCTTCCCCTCTGCCTCCATAAAGTGTGCTTCTAGTGAATAAGAACGTTCAATAACACATAAAAGAAGGTTACACTGTCTTAAGGTGAACATAATTAGGAACAAAAATGGAGAAAGTGACAGTACATCACATGGAATAAAATCTAGTTCAGGCATTGCAGTCCTATAAACACATAATGAAATCCCCAAGATGAGTAAAATATCACAACATGGGGATAATTTTCTGGCTTCTACCACAATGTTCACAGGCAATCATATTAGGAAAGACACTTCAGGCACCTCTTTCCACAAGCACCTTATTTACATAAGCTGACAAAAAACAACTGTTATTCTGGAAGGAAACGAAGAGCTAAAACACTGAGATGAACAGCAGACTGAGTGTTGAACAAAACTCAGCCCGGACAGATATGAAGCAAAACCATATTATAATAACACGCAGTCCGCGAAGCCAGAGAGACAGTTCACACATCTTGCGCGTTATGGCAAAACTGGCCAGGAGGAAAAGCCAGTAATTCACATGCTGGAACAACATCAACAGAGTGAATGTTTGACCTGTCACCCCTTGCCCTTTGCCAAACACTCTGAGAGCCCGTTTGATATGCCTCAAAGTCCAAGCTAAATAAATCATCTGCCGGCCTCAGGAACTCATAAACTAATCCATAGGCCTCCCTGTTTTCCTTTACCGCTGATAAATGTGTGTTGTTGTGCCCTGGAGCTTTATAAAGCCGCATCCCTCTTCCCCCCATGTTGTGATTTATCCAGCCTAGCCAATTATGTGGAGCCGGCCCTGGAGACCGGATTCATGGGTTTGGGCTGTTTGAGAGTTAAAGGAGGTGAAAAGCTCCGCGTGGGGCCATAAGGCTCTCTCTCCCAGGGACGCAAGGCTGGCGGAATCAGGGACAGCCATGCACCGCTAACAGGCAGCATAACTGAACCCAGCGCCATCTCTTCTTTCCCACCACGGCCAGGCCTAGCTTAAAACTCAAGGCCCCCATGCAGAGTAGGTCAGCTTTTTCCGCCATTTTTTATTATTATCGCAAAGCTTGTTAAAATGACCCCCACATTCCACACTTTGCCCACCTCAGTAAAAGTATTAACTACTGACACCATTAACCAACATGCACAATAGGGTGCATTTAACAAACTCATATCTGCAGCGTGTTAAGCACTATTTTACAAAAGTGAAAAACGTATAATTTAGTAAACACGGAAACTTAATTCAAACACTCTTGAAGGGGAAACATTCTTTCTGCAGATTCCCAGGGCACCTCTGGATTAGAGGACCGGAAGCTTCTCTTACCTGTGTGTGCTCCCGTCCTTGCCCTGGTTTCGCATGATGGAGGGAGCTGGGGTGGAGGGCAGAGGGGGAGGAGACTCGAGGGAGCCACTGGGGGAGGCCAGGCCGTTGCTCCTGTTGCACTCGTATTCAAAGGTGCGCTTGGGTTTGGGCAGGGGGTTGACGGGCATAGCCCGTGCCGATTCTGGGGAACTGAGGTCAGGGCTGCCAGGGCCTGCCCTCTGCTCCCGTTTTGGGGCGCCGTCCTGTCCCAGGGCAGCGGAAGCATCCCTCCCAACAGGGAACGAACCGACGCTGGCCCGTTTGCCAGCGTGTGTGCCGCTGGCGGCCCCATGCCCGGAGATGGTGAAGGCCCGCTGTCGCACCCTGTCCGGCGCGTAGCAACTGCTGGGATACAGGGGCGGGGTGTGGGAGGGGCTTTCCTTCAGAGTCTGCTCGATCTTCTGTATCCGGTTTAGGACGGCGGACGGTTCCCTGCGGGAGGAGAAGGAGCGCAGGACCAGGTCCGTTTTGCTGGGCCTCCTGTCCCGGTCCGAGGCCACCCCCTCCCCCTCCTCCTCCGTTTCCGGGTACGAGCACTCGGAGAAGGCGATGCTCGCCCTGCGCGTGGCCTTCAGGTTGAACGCCGTCTCGTTGCAGGTCGGGGACAGGGGCCCCTGGCCCTCCAGGCCGCCCAGGGACCCCCGCTTGTCCAAACACAGGCTCATCCTAGGCGGGGCCCCCCGCCGGCACTCCCATTCGGAGATGCGCCTGCGGATGGCCACGGCCTGGGAGCCGGAGACGGGGCGGGTGAGGGAGAGGCTGCGCTGGTGGAGGGCGTGGTTGGGGGCGGGGCCTGGGCAGGTCCAGCCCTGCTGACCGCCGCCTCCGCTCAGTCCATCCCCGACGGGACTGCCCTCCAGCTGGTTCTCTTTTTGCCCCGGGTCCTTTGCCTGCTCCTGCCCCTGCCCTTGCTCCGCCCCCTGCCCGTCCCCGTCCCCGTCCTTGTCCCCGTCCCCGTCCCGGGCTGGCTTGTAGACGGAGAGCCGGTTGTCCAGGCAGCTGATGCTCCGGGCCTTCAGCAGGCGGCTCTGGGAGAAGTAGTCGCTGCACAGGGTGGCGCTCTTTCCGCTCGGGTTCCTCAGGCTCCGCAGCCGGGCCTCGCTCACCCTGACGTACCCGTACCCGCCACCGCCCCCGCCGCGCTGGCAGCACTCCTCACTGTCGCTCAGAGGGTGGGGCCGAGAGAGAGCCTTCCCCGCGGAGAGAACGGGGGGCGGAGACGCCGACTGACACCTAGAGGAAGACCAATCAGAGAGGGAGAGCCATCAGAACCGGGAGAATGGTAAATGCTAGGAGGGCTAGGAGTAAGTTCTAGGACTGCACCGGTTAAAAAGACTCTGTTCAAAGACAGTCCAGTTTGGTTCACGGTTTTGGTGTCACAGTTAATTTTTGGTAAAGCAGAGAAAAAGTACCATTGCCAATGGCAACAAAGTTTTCATTTATTTCATAAAAACATTACTAAAAATTATTATCAAAACATAATAAAATCATTATCAGAAGCGTATCATTATCAGAGAACAAACAAGTTTTCACAGGCTTTCTTTCAAAAGGAAAAGCGTGCCATATTTTCAAATAATACTCAGATTATAGCCTAAGGCCATCAACATGAAATGGTTTGACCTGTCAGAATCTGTATATAAATGGTGTTTAAATGCTGCAGAGAGGTGGAGCCGTTCTTTCCCTAACTCTCTCCTTGTGATTATAATGGACACACAAGGGGGATGACGATGTAAACGAGCAATCATTTTCGACATGTTTCCATTACATTCGGCACACTTTATAAAGCAATGTCGGAACGCAAATGCTGGTTTTTTTGTGTGTGGTTTGTTTTTGAATTGAATTAAGGAGTGTTGAGTTACATCAAATAGAAATGGCCAATATAACCTGTACATGACAAATAAAGAAATGGACTGCATTTATCCATTCACATACACACTAATGGTGAAAGGCTGCCATGCAAAGTACCAATCAACTTGTTGGGAGCAATTAGGGGTTAGGGACACTTCGACGCACCCAGAGTGGGGGATCAAACCGGCAACCCTCTGACTGCCAGACAACCGCTCTTACCTCCTGAGCTATGTCGCCCCGAAACTCTACAAAGAGAATCTTTGTAGTAAGCGAACCAAATAACTGCGAACCGAAACTGTGTGTGCCGAACCGATCTGTTTAGTACTCCTACTACATACCTGTGTTTACTCTTAAGAAAAAAACAGAGCCTGTTTAAAAGCCGGAAAGGTAATGGAGTTCTGGGCCTCACATAGAGAATGCCACTCCACCCTGCAGGTAACTGTGGAGTGCTGGCCTCGCATAGAGAATGCCACTCTACCCTGCAGGTAACTGTGCTCTGACAGCTAACTGATTAATCACTGCTCAAGCTTACAGGCTGTTTACAGAGGAGCATGCTCTTTCAATTAGTGTAGTGGGAAGGCAGACCACAAAAAAAATAGCAGATTTTTTTTTTTTAACCGTGCCTTGATTGTAAAACAGCTTCCCCCTGTTATTAAATAAATTAGGCAGCAGCTCGCTGCAGAGTGCAGTGGCTGTGGCAGAGGCGGTTGGTTGGCAGGGTGCTGCTGTGCCATTAAGAACAACAGGCTTATGAATCAGCTATTAGGGAAACGTCTGTGCGGTATCGCTAACTTACTACACTAACTGCAGGCGTGCTGTAATGCATTTCCCCTGCTGACATCACCAGCTCAAAACTGGCGAGGTTTCAGCTTTCGTAACGATACAGGCTTCGATGTAGCGGAGTTTAAGCCGGATCCCAATCAGACCGACGGTATCTACCTCAGGTCATGATTAGAATTTTGGCAGCACAACCGTTTTTCCAGCTCGCAACAGACAAAGGACCTGCTGACCACTGCCCGCTTTAGTCTTTCTGACTTATCTCCCAGGTCTTTATCGCACTGATAAAAGTCAAACATGCACGGAAAAGGTTGTAATCCCAAAATGGAGTCCACGAACACTTCCGAGGAGGCGGGAGTCACGGCGCACGCCCACGCTGCTTTGGTGCGTCTCCCTCCACGCAACTACCATCGTCCATCTTGTGGAAACTCAACGGCTCACTTCCATAACGCTCTGTGGCTTCAGCATCAGCCCACTTTCCGACAGGCCGCGGCTCTCCCTCCTGAAATTCAATTACGCCTAAATGGAAACACCTGCAAAATGGCCTCACGTGCATTTAATGCAAAGGCGTGGAGATCACTTGAGTGTGGGAGAAACTAGTAACAGGGTGCATGGATGTTAATGAGTTCAGTTCTCCGAGTACCAACCTAATTGCTGTTTTCTGCAGCCAAGTGCTTTCAGATTGACCCAAACTGCTCCTAACCCCTGTGTAACATCACAATTACTCTTAATCACATGCTTTATAATGGTCTGATTCCATTCCGTACCAGTGCTATGGTCATTATTTTTATGTTCTTTGATGCTCTCTGTTTTGTTTTGTCTTTTGAGTCCATGAGACTCACTCACCAAATTGGTTGGGAACTACAAAGTAACCTTTCCATTAGGAGCAAGGCTTTCACAAATGAAGTAACAACATTGTTCATTGATGTTTTTTCAGTTATTGGTGCAGTTTTCTTGTTTTGTTTTTTTGTTAGTTTTTTTCTAAAACCGCAATTTGAGATTGGAATGCCACAAGCCAAATTAAACACAGGCATCACGGTCATTAATTAAGTCCATTAGATTTATGCACCAAAGGAAGCAGAGGGCAAAACCCCTCTCACGCAATCCATGCTCTGAAAATCAGCGCACACCAAGAGCATCTTTTTTTCCATAAAGCGGCAGTCACACTAGACTGAAAAGGCTGTTGTGAGCTCAGTGTTGTGGTCAGACCCTGTGCATGTGGACTGCTCATTAAATGGACTCATTCGTCACTGATGGCCACTGGACTCCGGGTGAGTGCACGTGCAGAGCCAACAAGCATGGTTAAAAATGTTTCCCTCTAAGAAGGGGCCAATCCCCATAACACAAGCCGAAGAACAGATTTAATTTTTGAATTTGAACAACTATGTAACTAGTGTCAGGGCACAACATACAAACCCAACCAAAAAAGAAAAGCAAACGACAAAAATATCAAGACGAAACATAAACAATTTAAAAATAAAAATGGTTAACATTATCAGGAGTCACCCAAAGGCATCTGCAAATAATAATCTGAGAAAGAGGAATCATTTCAAGATTCAGAACATAACAGACCTCATCAGGCAGTTCTTTCAGTGTCACCTGAAATGTCTGCTCAGGGTGCATAATACGGATGTATTTCAAATTATTACCACAACCCTGCACAACACATCAATCTGGCTCCCTCTCCACACTTAATTTTTATGGTTTAAGCCAAACCTGAATTCAATCTGCTACAGAAATAACAGACAAGAACATGTTTAAAAATACACCCCCCCTCCTCCTCCTCCCTCCTCCCTCCTCCCAGGCACGCCTCAACCATGATGACTCCAGCAGCCATGGATCGCGTCTGGCCGACACAGGCTTTCAGCTCCCGCGAGTTCCTCTTTACACCAAAAGAAAACACCGAACGAGGCTGTGTCCGGCTCGCATCGGAGCGCCGCGAGCTGTGGTTCTCCGGGCCGGGCCAGGAAAAACAACACCGGGTCCTGCACCGTGGAATTCCAGATGCGAAGGCCACACACTGACCATGCGGAGATAGCCAATCACAGCGCGGGACTCTTCAAGGGGTTTGTGGGTAATTCAGCCACAGGCTGTTTCCTGCTCAGAGACCACGCCAATTTAGACATAGAGGTGGCGGGGTTCTGGTAACCTGGATCAAAGAGGTAGAAATCCCAATAAGGAGCCCCAATTAACATCCCCTCCAGGGCATTCTAATTCCCCTAACCTGGACCAACACCCTCTACCCATTTCCCTTCTCTTCCTTTAACAGCAATATGTCCTGCTTTACAGACTGTGAAAGGAGCTTTGCTCTTTGAGGAATTTTGCAATGAATTAAATGAGCTGGTTGAAAGGAATCCCTCAACAGGGGATGTGAGTGATTAACCAACAGCTCCTTTTTAATGTGGAAGAGATGTTTGGGGTTTTTTACCATGGAACCACCATCATTTCTTTCATGCAAGTTTTGAAGTCTCCTTTTTTATTTCCCTGACACGACAGGGCCCTGGAACTGGTCAAGTGATTGGGAAAACAGCTTGGATTCAATCGATATTTTCCCTTAACTTTAACTGCAGATCATTTAAAAAATAAACTTCTTATTCCACAAAACAGTTTGTTAATCCTGTTGGTTCATTTGAAATTACAAGGTAAATCCAAATGTTGACTGAATTGAAGCTAATATCTCCTCTGCCAGCACACAGGGAACTCGATGCTGAGGAGAGCAAGAGAAAACTGGTTTACAACTGGAATGGTCAGAAATGTGATAATCATCGGATTTCTGGGAGCCACCCTGGTCTTCCTGGCCATGCCGCCCATGCTATCTGTACAGATGTAACACTTCCAGTTCCATCACCGCTTAATCTCTTTTCATTTAATTCACTTCCAGGCAGCAACGGCCCCTTTCCTGTTTTTCATGGGGGAAAAAAATCATTTGAAGCCTACAGAGAAGCCAAGGGCAAAACGGTATCTGGCTCATTAAACAACCCACACGTGACTGAGGAGAGCTGCTGATTGCGGAGATGATTAAAAGGGGGATTTTTCTGCACTGTTATCCTCAGGTGCTGGAGCCAGAAAAAGGCTTTTGCCTCCTTTGGTTTTCGCTCCATACTTCAGTTCTTTGCTAGAAAGCCAGAGGGGGAAGGCTAATTTGTTTAGGAATACAAGCTGTGCATATTCCTGAAATGGAAACTGAATTAAGAGTTTCTAAAACCCCAAGCCTTGCATAGTCTTCATCTTGAGTCAGTGTTTCCCTTTCTGTAAGCAGGCAACTACAATCTCTCCATCCGATAAGTAAAACAAGCTCCAGTCCAGGCAAGGACAGGGTTTATGTCTGAATGGGGCCCTTCTCCAGAATAAAACAGCCAATTTATAGAATCCTCCATGTCCTTCCCTCTGCCTGGGAGTGGAAAGTGCCTAAGAAAGCACATGTATTCCACACTAAACTGCTAATGGTGCATGATGGGTATTTGTTAATAGCATACTGCAAGCGTGTGGACAAGAGCTCGCCTGATATGGAGAAACAGATGACAGAGACTGAGGATCGTGTGTCACGATTTCTGGTGACGCAATTTCCCAGCTTGGCAGAGGGATCAAAATACAAATCCACCGAAGAGACCACAAAAATCGGGCAACACAATGCCCTGATTCACCCCTGCAGCTTCCAAACATTCCTGTTTGCTTAATGCGTACTTATACAGCTTTGTCAGAGATGGATAGGATCTTCAAAAGACATTTCACAACTGTAAAAATGACTGCAAAAACAAGCAGCCCACAGCATATCAAGTCACACTATTATGATTATGATTATAAGCCCCGAAATCACTCACCTTTCCGGAATGTCCTGAGGCGTCTTACTCGTTGTGGCTCGGGGGGCAGCCTTGGAGCTCTTGTTGGCTGTCATTCTCCCCTCTACCATCAGTCGTCCAGCACGCCTGATGTAAAAGCAAAAAACAAGCAATGAGACTACGGACTTCCTGTTAATAAAGCCATCAGCCATCAGCTAAAATGACCAGGAGTCCAAAGGGATGGGGCACAATTAATATTGTTTTTCCAGGGGTAGAGGGGGCTTAAGTCAGCCAGGGGTGCCTGCATATTGCTGCAGTACTTCTAATGGCATGTCAGTGCTACAAGTACAGTTTTTAAATAGCAGGATAAATTGTACAGTAACTTCCATCCCAGTCTGTAAGCATGTTTGACCTCCAGCATCCCTTTGGGCCCATTAATTAAAGTGTGGCTCCATCTTCAAAAAACATAAAAAGCAGATATCCCACTGCAACACATGCAGGCCAGCTACTGGTACATGTCAGAAGCAAGATGACGAGCATTTTATAGCCAACTTCAGATGGCTCTGGAATCATTTTATAATATTCAAATTACATTTGCATTGTACATTTTGGAAAAACATCAGCAATAAACAGCCCCGCCACATTTTTGTCTTATAAACAAAATGCAGTACATCAAGTACAAACCGAATTAAACCCTTGTGTGTGTCTCTTACACATAGCAGGTCAACATAATGAGAAAAAAAGCAATGGCACAAGAGTTTGTTTTAACATGTTTACATTTTAATGAGAGCTTTGGATTGTTGGAGTAAATAGGTTAAATCTGGTCCGTAAATATTTAGCCAAAACTATGAAAAATATGGACCTTAATCCCAACAATTTGAGTGTCACACAAGTTGTCAGATGCATGGCTTCACGGAATTCTAAACAGCGACCGTGAGCATAAAGGAAAGGCAAAAGATCAGGGAGGGGTTTTTAACACTAACTCCAGGCAGCACTTTCAGCCCTTCTGATTCCAAAGATATTACCATGAGCGAGTCATATAAAGAGCATGAAATGAACTAAGAGGCCATTCCAGTAATTATAGTTTTAAACCAAAAAAATGAGGGATAATTTTCCAGACAAGGCAGGAGGCAGGAGGGCCCAACCACAAAATCCAAGCCCAAAGTTAAATTAAATGTATTAATTGCAATGTACGGTGGAGTATTTTTCAAAAAAGCTATACTGAATAGCTTTTTCTGGCTAAACTGAGGTCTCAAAGCATCACCTAGCAGACCTATTAGTTGCTGGAGGAATCCCCACAATTTTTGTTTATAAAAGCAGTTATAAGGGCTGAAATTGCAGGGCTGTCATTTTCAGGAGGTAAAACATGAAATTTACCCTTCACAATCACATAAATCATACTACATTTTTACCATTAAGGGGAAACAGAACAGTGGACCCCCTGCTTGATGTGCTAGACTGATGTGAAGCAGTGCTAAATAAATGGCTCCTTAGCCTTGTGTTAACCTTCTGACAAGCAAAGAGAGCATCACTGCTTTGAAGCACTGCAATGCTTCTCTTCATTATTTCATGATATAGGAGTTTTACCAGCTCCATTACAGACTAGAGAATTTTGTGTTCTAGGGGCCCAAGTGAAATCATTTTAGGTTTCACTCCTCCATTGGTCAATGTTTTAAAAAAATGTGTTTAAAAGATGGAAACCATTTGTAACCATTTTTAGACTTCCACTGGTACCCACCGCGCAAGAAATCATTGGTTTATGCCAGATGATGATTTATGCTTTGTCTCCAGCCATCCAGTCAGACCATCCACAACACACAGTCCAGTGTCCTGAATGTATATCATAAGTCCTTACTAAAAACCAGCCAATCAGGATCCACTCCGTAACTTCCTCCCACTTTCCAAGATGTCTTCATAAACAACCCCTTGTCCTCTCAGGTCCATGTGCTTTTCCAATCTGTTTTGTTCTGCCTGTCCAAGCCAAGGAGCGTCTGCTCCCACACAGAAATGTGGGAAATATGAAGCCTCTGAACCAAATGTCTCTCAAACTCCCTCCCCTTCCTTCATTTTTCTTAGACAAAAATAAATGCGTACGTCCGAGAAGCATATTTTGTTTATGAGCAGGTCAGCGCAAATCTCTGAGAGATCAGGGAAGCCAGAGGGTGGGTCGGGGGGCATAAACGCTGCCTGTTTACAGGAAGTCGATGCCTGAAGGAACGGGCTAACGACCAGCGAAGCCGCGTGCCATGGAGACAGATGGAGGAGGAGAGGAGATTGCATTCCTCCTGTCAGCCATTTCCTGTTTCTGAGGACCACGACGACATAGATCTTCATTTAAGTCCAATGTCAGGAACGCACTGCTCTGCCAGCCTCTTTCCTTGCCCGTCCTCTACTTTTCTCCAATTTTTTTTTTTTTAAAGCACGGAGGAGAGTCAAATTGTTCACAGCTGGAGATCAAACTCTTTCAAACTTTTCCCAGCATCACTGTCATTTCACATAAAAGAGAAAGGGGTCTGGCCTCTGTAATCACGGGAGGAAGTACTTTTCATTCTCACATACCCATCTCTACTGAACTTGAGCGGATGTTCAGGGGAGATGAGTACGTATATGGTTTGCCGCCAGTCAATCAATACTTTGATGAATAGCAAGTACGAAAGAAATAGTAATACTGTATAGCAAAATATATTTTTTTTTCTTACATGAACCCATCAACTGTTCTCATGTCCAGAAATCAAATGTAGGTTGAGATGGAAAATGACCACAGATGCTGGTGCTCCGACCAGATGAATTATTCACGGGATCCTGGGTTTTTTCCAGTATGGTGAATATTTTTACCGAGTCGCTGAAAGATTGCACAGCTGCAAAAATACCCAGCTCCTCTCCACGCTTGCAAAAAATTTTAAAAAACTAACGAGAAAATCTAAATCTGTCACAAAACTTGGAAGGCAAAAGTATGTTTCAAAACAACAACAACAAGCAAAGGACAGATAATCCCAGCATCTGCATTCAGTCCAGATTAGTGTTGTTTATCAGTTCAGAAAATTAGTTTCCTGATGTTATGACACCACAGTCACTGCTGCTTTTTCAACTTTGTCTAATTTAACAGAGAAAAAGAGTGTTTGCGTGAGATAGCTTGTCTGTATGTGTGTGTGTGTGTGTTTGCGCATTCACTAAAAATTTCCTTTTAATCAAGTGTGAAAGCGATGGTTATGACATCACTGTGGAATACAGAATTATGTTGATTCATCCCAAAAGAAGTCTGTTTTTCATACTGAAGGATTTATCCCATTGGCTTTCCCAAACAGAGTTTAGCCCCCACAATGATTTTAGTCTGGCCCAGGGACCCTGACGGTCACAAGCCAAGAATGCCTTAAATCTCAATGGGCTAGAAGTGGCGAGCAGAATCCTGATGCAACATGAGTGTGCACGGAGAGCTTGGCAGGCAGACTGGTGACAGAAGAGATCTGGAAACTGCGTTCTTTTTCTGGCTGTTGCCACACACCAAGTTCAGTCATGCTGATTTTACACGGCAACAGAACCCACCTGGACAGTAGATGTCGTGCATACCTGTGTGAGTTCAAGTGAAACAACTCTGTGCCCCATCAATAATCACTGCTGTAGGGGAGAAGGAAATGATGCTAATTTATTATTGGTTCCAAATGCTGCTTTTTGCTGACGCTGGCCCTTACCTACTCATGTGAGTTTATGCAGGAGACAGCAAAGAGTGTCCAGAAAAACAACAACTCATTCCCAAATGATTGTTTAAAAGCAGTTTTAATAGTTTATGGAATTTAAACAATTAACTGTAATCACTCAGAAAAGGGAAATAAGGAAAGCAAAACAGATGTTGGGGATATAAACTGCAGTTCCAGAGGGGACGCTGTCAGGACATTATATGGGTTTTGGCAGCATGGTTTACAGACATGCAGGTCTATAAGCACACACACACACAAGCACACACGCAGGCACACACACACAGGCACACACGCATGGTTTACAGACATGCAGGTCTATAAGCACACACACACAAGCACACACGCAGGCACACACACACAGGCACACACGCATGGTTTACAGACATGCAGGTCTATAAGCACACACACACAAGCACACACGCAGGCACACACACGCAGGCACACACACACAGGCACACACACACAAGCATACACGTAGGCACACACACAGGCACACACGCAGGCACACACGCAGGCACACACATAAGCACACAGCAGGCACACACACACAGGCACACATGCAGGCACACACACACAGGCACACACGCAGGTACACACGCAGGCACACACACACAGGCACACACATAAGCACACACGCAGGCAGACACACACAGGCACACACAGGCACACACACAGGCACAGGGATACCCAAGCCACATAAAAATGTGGATTTGCAAACCCAGAAATAGTGCATTCCATAATTTAACAGTCTGGTTAGGGCTGACAAGACTGTGTGGATTTTCACAAATGATCAAACCTTAACAATGTGCTTTCACAGCTCGGTTCAAATTCTTCATTCAGATGTGAATGTGCTGTAGACTCCTAGACAAATTTTTAAACAAAAGATCCATCAGGATTTTTTTAAAACAATCGTCATACGATTATATAGTATATGCATAATTCTAACAGAAGAATTAAGAAAAAGAAGAATGAAGAAGAAATAATCAGCAATTCTAAGAAATCTCACATGGCTTCAAACACAAAAAAGAGAAAATATATTTTCTAATGAAAATATATTCGTAAAGGAGATGAGGATCGCATGTTACTTGGAAAACCATCTCCTTATGCACAAGAATGCGAGAGATCATTGCGTCATTAATTTCTAGACCTTCATTACACCCCAGCAGGTGAAAACCAGAAGAGCATTTAAACATAATCACTCAGGCTCGTGGAGAACATGCTTTCTGCCTGCACGGCGTAAAAGCCCGTTTGCTGCATTAAGAGTTGCCTCTCTGGAACACGTGCCTCAAACAGAAGCTGTAATAATATGGCTTTTACAGTTAGGAAACTACACTGAGCTTCTCTGAAGAGAATAGTTTTCATACATACGGGACCACAGGGCTGATTTCAGATAGCGAGTGGTATGCTCACCTACCCATTCTCTCTCTCTCTCTCTCTCTCTCTCTCTCTCTCTCTCTCTCTCTCTCACACACACATTCTCGAGGGATTCATATATCTGAGATTAGAAGACACTGTACCATTTACAATTTGACTGCTACCAAAAAATCAGCAGGGATTAGAATCTTCAAAGTCAGCAGTGTTTTGCTAACCACTTTCAGTTATCCGTACTTTGCCTCGAACCATCCACATCCAGCACAAATATAATTTGTGGGAAAGAACATGTGTAAGGGAGCCTAGAAGTAGCATCTAGCTTACTTGCTTGGGTAGCTAGCCAACAGCCCAATATTGTTTTGTTTTTTTCCAGACTATTAGCAATGAACTCAGAAAGAGTGGAAGTTAGTAAAACTTTGACAGAGCTGCCTGGTCCCACAGCACCTGCAGTGTCTGACTGTGGCCAGAATTTACATTAGCGCTGCTCATACAAACCAATTCTCAAATGCAGTTACACATAATGGATAGTCCTTCAGATCATCTAGACAATTCATTTTGATTATACTTAATGATTAATGACATGTCAGCGTTAGTTCACTGGCATTTTCTATTGTTTATACAGCATCTGTTTTAAGCCACACCCACTTCCAGTTTTTTTTTAATCCAAATACAGGTACAGATCATTTTGTTTGGCTGAACAAACACAGATACAAACCGTGCTGTCTTTTATACCCATCATGTCCAGCATGAGCTTGAACTAGAGAGTTCCCATCTAATGCTTGTAAAGCCAGTCTCCATGTTTTTTCACAGCAAGGATTGTTTTCATGTTATAATGTTAGGAGAAAATCCAAAAGTAACTTCCACAGGAGGATAATACAAAGCTGAATAAGGATATTATGATTTTCTATATAACCTTTATTTATCCAGAGGAGTCCCACTGAAATAAAAACATCTCATTCAAGGGAGTTCTGGCCAAGATCTGAATGGTCTTTCATTACAATGCAGTCCCTAGCTACAGCTTTAACTGTGATTAATGGCATGCATTGAATGAGCCTTATCTGACTTCAGAGCACTCTCCTACTATATTTTACTTCTAAAGATACATAATATAGGATGTAAAGAATTTAGGATAATACATGCTACAGAAGGGATCCAAATCCATTTAAGATGTGACAAGAGCTTGTTATGTAATAGATAATGTCCTAAGCCATGTCCTGTCTAGAATATAAAATATAGAATAGATATTTAACTGTGTTCAATGAAGCTAAGGTTTGAAAGATGAAGAACCTGAGGACAACAGAATTCTATTCTGAAACCCTCTACAAGACAACACTTACAGACCTGTACGCACACAGGGAAATATCTTAAATTTTCAGTAATAACATTTTCAAAAAACATAAGCACTTTGTTTTTTTTAGATTATAGCGTTCTATGATATGACATATGACTCTTTGAGATTCATATCTTGTGATAAAGGTTGTGTTTTTGCAGTGATACTAACTAGCTACAGAAAACACAATGCTTTAATTCCAGCTTGAGTTCTTTCATCTGTAATCTGATCGAAAGAGAAGTTTGCCAGAGGGAAACTTTTCAAAGTACAGATAGTGGCCTTCAAAGCCCATAGCTAATATTTAAGCTGCAGTACTGCTGTAAATTAAGTATCTATCAGTACACTTAATTGGGATGGAGATAGCTTTGATTAAAGGAATTTTAGAAAGCACAACATATCATGTTTGAAAGACTCATTTATTGATGAACATTATGTGTACAGTATATACCATGTGGCTTTCTTCACACAATCAGCCTTGTCAGACTGAATTAAAGATGAAAATTAATGAAGGAAATACTTAAAAGGTTGCTGAAAGACGTTTTTGTGTTTGGCTCACTCACTTTTCAATTAAACAGGTCTCCACCATGATGGCTATAAGACACTGACATCGTATTGACCAGTAGCTTTATTAGGTACCTCCCATGGACCCTTTAGTAAAAGAACAATAAATGTTTCACAGTCATCTTCTGACAAACACGTCAAACATAGCACTAATGGTAAATGTGTTCATTATTTTTTTTAAACAGTGCAGGCCTCCTCTGAAGAAGGCCTGTGTCACTGTGTTTTATCGCACGCCTGCACTATGCAGTAAGGACCCAGCCAAGTTAGTTTCATTCATTCACACACCCTGGCAGCCTTGAGGGGTTTTAGTAATTGGGCTCAGGTTAAGGCGAGGGCCCCTCTCCCTGAGCCATAACCTGAGAGAAAAGCACCACAACAAACAGGCCCTCAGTCCAAGACCAATGGATCCCCAACGTGGAGGAATACTACAGCAGACAAGGAAATCCTTCACATTACAATAATATTCAAACATTTTATTTATAAAAATGCTTTTCCCAAAGTTGAAGTCAACCCACAGGTCTATGCAAAACCATGGGAGTGACAATGACCTCATCTGTGATCTCTGCATAGAAAATAATAACAAAATCTAGGTGATCATGCTCACACACCCATATCTACTAAGGAAACCACATGCCTCAGCCTGCCTTGTACAGAAGAGGAGAATAATCACATTGTGGTGAAAGCCTTTTGATTTTATTTTTATTTTTTGTGAACTTGTATTTCATACTGTGTTCTATTTTTTATTTTTTTGTATTCTGCTTACTGCATGTTTTAATGAGCCAGGTGTTCTCAGAGCCCTGAATGTGTAGCATACTGTATACCGGAGAAACCAGAAAGTGCTTTGTTCTCAGAGCCCTTGAGAAGGTGGCTGTTACAAAGCTAGTTCTTTATCACTGGGCAAAAATACGTTATCAGAATGAGCCCATTCCCCCCCCTACTTCTCCTTCAGTATGTGACATGGAATGGAATGTACACAGTTCAGCCTAATGCTAGGGGTCCCTGGCCTTCATCACCCCTCACAGACAGAGTCCCTGACCAACAAACTACTGTCAGCAATCCACTGTTTGCCCTGTCCGTCACGCTGTGCATTCAACACTCTGGGGAATGTTCGGAGGACCTGCTTAATATGCCAGAGGAGGGTTTGCAGCAGTCAGCAAGCGACAGCAACCGAAAATACCACTGTTAATGAACTGCATTCTCCCGAGGAAGCTTACAAAACAGTTAATTAATTAAGTACATAAATAAACAAACATAATTTCTCAGAGGCTGTGCTCCTAATTTGGCAGCAATGTGACAAGCCAGACGCACTGAGGTCTAGAAACAACAACTCCCTGTTGTAATCCTGTCTGCTGCATCAAGGTCGCCAGACTGGAAGATAAATTCTTTACCGTTGAAATTATATTGAAAAAAAAAAAACTCAAGGGGGAAGTTTCAGATGAACAGTGTAAGGGAGTCAGTGGTAGATGTGGAATTTCAGAAAAAGGCACAAATTGGGAAATATTTTGTATGAGACTCAATTAATGTTGGGTGATTTTGTCGTAATGTTTTGGTGGGATATTTAAAAAAAAAAAAAAACCAAGCATCTGGAAACGATGGCCGCACCTCTCATTTCAAGCAAGACGGCGGGACCTCCTACTTGCCAGGTCATCCCACATTTTCTGCTGATCAGCACCACCGACGGTTTTCTAAAACCACCACGGAACTTGATTATGGCCAAAAGTAGAAGAGAGAATGAAACCTCTGCAAATTCTCAACGCTTTCCAGACTCTGCAAACCATCGGGGAGACAGGACTGAATGGGAGAGTCTATTTATGGGAGATTCCCTGCACGTTTAAAAAAAACAAAACAAAAAAAAAAACAAAGAACAAAAAAGTAATTTTCTCCCGTGGCAGTACGGCATGTAGGTTTTGGATTATTGTTCAAAATCAAACATGTCAGACGCAAGCCCGCAAGCGCAGGAGTCGGATTACTGCATAAATACTGCAGGCGTGGGGAATGAGGGCCTTCTCAAGACACACCGCTCCTAACACAACATCATATGGTCTCCATAAAAGGCTTTACAAGGGGACTGTGTGCACAGTTCATATATACAGTATGGCGCATGTATGTACTAAGCGCACTGCCGTTGGGCTACGGAATGTGAAACATGCTTGTTGAAAACAGACATTTACTATGCATATTTTTAAATACTCTTCCTCCTGAGTGAAGCTCCTGTTCCTAATTAGCCTCTCATCAACGGCTTGACGAACAAAATCAAGTCTGCTCTTTGAAGTCAATTAAGATGGAGAGGGCTTGCATTCTCAGACTGACTTGCTTCAAGTGCTGAGAGAACATCACTGTTTTATTATGTAGGAGAAGAAAAAAAGCAATTTATTTGATCTGATAATGAAGTTCATTTTAATGGAAATGTACTCATTCCAACATAACTGTCCCACTTCCTGTGGAGCTCAGTTCCGGCATTGAAGCCCACCAATCAGGGACAAGGCCTGCTGTCTCATACCCTACAGTAGGGTGTATGTAACAAAAGGGCCTTTAACTATGCAAAAGTACAAAATTATACAAAAAGTCACTCTGAACATTCTGTATTACACTCTTGTTCCCTCAGTTTATGTTGTATAAACTTCCCCTATTTTGATACAAATATTGGGCATGTGAATATGGAGATTACAAGACTCATTGTAACTCGTATGGATTTACCAGAAACAGCAGTGCTGGTGAGGCAGTGACTGTGCAGGTGTTAAGGCAATGGGAGGTCTCTTGGTGTGTAGCTGGGAATTGTTCGCTGTGTCCAATAGGGTCCCATGATGAGTAGCCAACAGCGTCCCATTTCGGCCCACTGGAACTGACAGACGCACTGCCTCACACTGTTCACACCAGCTGCACAATTCCAGCACGCATAACCACAATTCCCCATACTCATGTCATGCTCCAGATGGACTCAATTCCTTCAGCTATTCTCAGTCTCTTCTCTCTCTCTCTCTGTCTCTCCATACCTCTCTCTCATGCAGACAGCACAAAGTTACTCTGTGACCTGAGGAGACTGCATGTGTCTGTCAAGGCCAGCCCTCCCACCTCCTGCCACCCCCAAAACAAAGTAGGGAGTCAGTAATGTGTGTCACCTTGACAAAGTATCAACACACACTCTTTACTCTCAAGCATATCTGAAATATTGTGTGTATTTGCACCTCCCACAGGCAGCACCTGCACCAGCTGTTCCAGGGATTTCATGTGACTGATGCTACGGTCAGGTTGACCAAGGATCTGTAATTTCACATCACTGTCAAACAAATGTTATTGCAAAGTGCATAACTGTGGTCAAAAGAAACACATACGAGTTAAGAAATGATTATTCTCCTGAATTCTCCAAATGAAGCCTGCTGCCTGTTTCAAGAAATGCAGGTAATTCAGCGAGGTAATGAAATCACGAGCCAGTGAAGGACACACAGAACTCTAGCGCTGCTGGGACTGCAGAGAGAGTGACACGAACACGTTGAGCGTGTTGTAAGGCGTCTGGAATGTAAGCCAGGGCAGCCCCCCAACAGGACGCCTAACAGAGCCCCTGGCCAACCGCATGCTAGCGCTAACAGCAGGGCACCTGCAGGTTACACCGCGCAACGCTTTCTCAGAAGGGCCGGTGCTTCAGAAAAAAGTGGCACACTCCTGCTGGCCTGATATTTCATATTCAGGCTTTTCGCACTTACGCTGTGAGGAGGCTACGGTGCAGGCTGGCAGGCTTCGCAGCCAGAGCTTAATATGGACATGGGAGCGCCATCCTCCCATCAGCACATCAAACACCCATCTGGCCCCTCGCAGATAAGGGCGGGGCAGGAAATGTTTGAGTGACCTCGGTCCCGCTGCGCTCAGGGGGTGGGACCGGGGTGGGGGGGTGGGGGATGTACGGGTGGTGGAGGACTGAACCTGGGGTGATTCACCTCCCAGGGGAACAGGAGAGTCCCTGTGATTCACTAATTGGCAGAAAGTCTGGGGAAAGGGGGATGATGAGAGGAGATAAGATAGGAGGTTGAGAAATGGAAACGCTCCCAGAGCATTCTTTTTTTAAAAGAATTATCCCGCTTTTTTTGCCCAAATTTGTGAAAACTTTGGGTGAAAAAACTGTATGAAATCAACTGCCATCTGCACTCATCCTATACACTTTTTGGCAAACCTGAGACAACTTTATTGCTTAAAACCCACGCAATACTACAAGAGAGATTTTTAGCAGGGACATACTATATCTCTCACTGGCCACAACTGATATCCTGTGGGCACTTGATGCATCTGTAGGAGGATCTAATGCAGTTGTAATCAAGGAGTCCTGGCATGACTAAAACCCCCTGGTGAGACAGGTCCTGTAAATATAAACAGCCAATTCACTCTCACTGAAGGGGTGAAATTTCCCATTCCAGCCTGAAATATTCCAGACACTTCTGAGCCCACTATGGGATAGTGCACAGTGAAGACTTTCACTGACCATCACTGCTTCCGCCACTGCCCTGTGAATGCTAAGACACAAAACAGCCATTTTGCAAACAGGTCCTTTGCAACAGGGCTGTCTTTGGTGGGGGAGGGGACGGGGAGGGGGAGGGGATGGGGACGGGGACAGGGGGGGGGGGGGGTACAGTCAGGCTACTCATGGGCCACACCAACGGGGAACTGGCACACACACCCATGTCAAATGATAGATGTACTAACTTTCAGGGTAGCTGCTGGGAACCCAGGGAGAAGACGACTGAGTGAGCTTTGGCTGGAGAAATCCGGGCAAGAAATACCAATTTTCCAAGTGTACCAAAATTATGCATTTTAGTTTCATAGCAACTGAAGGTTCCGAATAAAAAAAGGGTGAGCGGTAACTAATTGAGGTGGTGTTCATTTCCACAAATAATATTTCCCTTTCAAGCTCTCTGTTCGGCTTCTCATCCCTCAATAAATTTCAGTCCACATACAGCATGTGGCTAATCCTTTGCTTTCTACTGGTCTGTTCTCAGTGGGGGGTGTGGCATGTACAGAAATCGTTCCCATCTCCAGTCAACAATATATTCTCAGATTTTGAGGCTAATAATAACACATAAATAACTTTTAGCACACTTGTGCTCAACACACCTGAATCTTTCTGTGAAGCGTAACCCGCACACCTTTCGCAGCTCACCCTGCTGAATTAACATCTCACCTTGAAACAGCAGCCTAACCCTGCACCAGAATGACTGAAATTACACCATTTACACTCGCCCAACTCATCAAACTTTCAGCTATATCAGCAAAAAAAGATCTGATGAGCAGCCAACATTATGCAGCAACATGAACTGAGATCAAGCAATGACTTGTGTTTGAAACAGGGCACAGACTGCAGGGGATGATGAAATTCCCAGAATTCACACTGCAATACAAAAAAGTAAGCACCCACAACACTTCTGAAAGGTGAATAAAAGCACATCAAAATATTTAGTTGAAGGTTGGATAATACACGTACCGTGATGAGTCTGGAGTAGTGATGGGAGACCCCATAAACAGATAGAGACAATAAAACCACCCTACTCCTATTATTCAAATTTGGACTTAGAAACTGGGGGATGACCTGGGTTTTGGGCCCATGATCCAATGTAACTTGAAGGAGAGGACAAAGGACACAGAAAGACTATTGTCAAGGATTAGAGCGCACCAACATCACTGATTAAAGTGAATGTAATTGTTTTAAAAAATTTAAAGGAAAAATGATTGTCGACATTATAGTACACGGCAGTGAACGCGACGGGGTGGGGTGGGTTAAGACCACAATGGGGAATGGTACAAACACTCATAGCACATAGTCTTAATATCAGACAAACAACAAGGGACATTCTGTTCGGCAACAGTAGGCTACACGCTTAATGTAGGGGTATTTACATTAGTCAGAGCTGCGTCCAAACTGCAACTGTGACACAAAAAAAACACCGGTTTCAATCAGCGTTAATATCCCTCGCACACGCGGATTTATTCGTGTGCACATTAATCTCTGCATCCGTCTACACAGGATTCCCTTCGAAAATTTTGATTGCAAAGCGCCGAAGGATTGCCCTTGAGCGTCACAGAGCAGAAAACAAAGCAAATTATGTGAAAGAATTATTTTTTTGTAAATCTCAAGGCACTTATAAACACAAAACCACGGTACGGTGGAGAAGATTGAGAACATGAGAAATGGGTGAAAATGCAAGACAACGTTTACAGTAAATGACCAAATATGGTCACAATTCTCTGTAAATGTTTAAGTTTTCTGATCTGCCAACAGAACACATTTGTTTCTGTATGACATCATCCCGTAGAAATGTTCCACATTTGTTTGGGGAAATGGATTTAAGCAATTCCGAAAGACAAAGTTGTAACTTTCCCTTCCCTGTCTGCAACAAACAGGGATGCAGTGACATGCTAACATAACAGAATTACCTTAAAGCAGCACGGCTTCTCTCTCCACGCCATTCTCATTTTCGTATTTCCCAGATAAACATCAATCCTATGAGCCGCAGTGTAGAAAACCCCCGCGTTTGCCCGTGATACCTGCTGCTCTTCCCTCAACTCCCAGACGTGACCTTCCCAGCAAACTTTAATCCCTCCCTCACAAGAGAATGCAGTTACATACTGGTCTGGTTTCTATAGGGATTTTGTACTTTGCCCCCACTCGTCTTTTTGCACCCTCTCACTCACGGATCCAGCCACCGGAACCACCACCAAAGCACGCCATAATTCGTAGATTTTACATATGCTTTTTAAAACCAGTCTTCCAAAATAAATGAATTGCATTGTGCAAAACGACAACAATTAACACTTGCGCAATGCGCATTCTGGTCAGTTTTTTGTCGATTTCTCCATCCTGCACATATCTGAACATAGAGTTCTGAGTTCAGCTTCATATTAATTGGAATCCAATTCCGCCTCTCGGACATACTACTGCGAGTGTCTTTATTTGTCCGAGTGTTCATGGAAATGTTTCCATTATAAATGCATTCGACCGCCCAGTCACCAATTTCATAATACACTGCCAACAACAAGCCCGCAACAAGTGTAAAATCCGTTATGGAATAGATGCAATGCAAAGACCCGGTTGCACATTCTAGTCCAGTCCAACATTGATAGACAACTCTTAACTAATTACCTAAAGATATTCTGAAAGCAGGTAAACTTGCTTTTAATTATAAAAAATTGTAAATACTGAATGTGTGTTTTAACAAGGTCAATTCCTCAACAAGGTAGTCAACCTACATTGAAATAGGACTGTCAGTAGGATTTAGCACTCAAAATTCCTCACCAATAAAATGACCCAAAGAATTTAGGGGCCTTGTGATGCTAATCATATCTACTCTAATTCTATCGTTATTCAATCTAACCTAACAGAGGGCACATGGGCTTAGCAATGTCTGATATTCATGCAGCCAACTGCAGTCTGTCATAGTGAGATGCATCAGTCGGTCTGCAACATAATTTTCTGTGTTCTTCCGCTCTCAATAGCCCATGGACTAGGGGACCCATCTGTGCGCGCTTTATCCGTGGGATAGATGAGATACTGTCAGAGCGGTAATTCAGGCATCTGATGTACAGTCTCCTGGGAGACACAAGAGCCGCCGGATGACAAGTAAACGCAGAAAACACGGTCCGCTGCGCTGCTAATCCTGCTGGGCGGCTCGTCAAGCCACAGGAATCCTTGCTGCTCCACTGCTGGCTGTGGCCGGCAGCCCTTGCAAAACTGGTGCAAAACTGACCAATCAATCAAGCAATCAAGCAATCAATCAAACTTTATTTGTATAGTGCATTTTACAAAGGGTTTGTCACAACATGCTTTACATGTGTTTACCCTGGCCTAAGCCGCCCCGGAGTGGAAAGGAAACGCTCCCTGGAAGACATGTAGGAAGAAACCTTAGAAGGAACCTGACTCAGTTGTGGGGGGGGGGGGGGGGGGCATCCTCCTCTGGCCGGCTCAGAGTGTGGGCTTGCAAATACAAAACAAGCCCGTTTTGGACAGGCTGCACGAAGCATCCAAAAGTGGCGGTCCAGGGGTGGGTTGGCAGGCTGGAGAGGTGGACACACAGGGGGCAGACGGTATACTTCGGGGTGACTCGGGGAAGGGGGCCAGTTGCCCCATTGGGGAGATTGGGAAACAAAGAAAAGAGAGTTAGGAGGAGGAGATGTGGGTAGAAAAGAAAGAAACAATGAGTGCAGTGGGCAACATATAACCCCTGCCAGGACTTAACGATGGCAGCATAATTAGTAGGACAGAGACAGAGAAACCGTACATGAGAAAGGAAAGAAACCTACTGTATGCACCATAGCTGAATTGACCATACAGTTGGATCATATTGCTCCATATTGTAAAATGATGAACCCCAGGGGAAGTGTTATTGAAATTAGCCAAGCCAATGTATGCGTCCAACCAACATTTGTTGATTTGTATTTGCTAAATAACAGGGCCCCAGTGCCCTTGACTTTTTGTCATCACCCCCTCCAAATAGAGATAAAGATACAGAGAGAGTTTTCAGCACACAAGGCAATTAAAGAATGGTAAACTGTCTCAATTAATTATCTGGCCACTGGAGCACTTCTTATTCCGACTCAACAGCTTCAGGCAGAGTCAGAGACACAAAGAGCTTCTTTTTTTATAAAGCCTCATTAAAACGAGCTGGAGATCCTTCTGCCATGGCCAAGTCATCTGTAATGAATGCACTCAAGGAAAGCAGTACAAAGGAAACTCATACTTAGAGAGAGACAGAGAAAGAAAAAAGAGTGAGAGAAAAAAACTGAATGAAAGAGACAGAGGGAGCTGTGTGTTTATCTGTCCACAGATAATGTGATACTAGAAAACGTTCTGAGCATTTAAGGAATACCAACTGCTGACTACATGCATTTACTCTTAGAGAAAACAGATGGTCTGATAAACATATTGTTTTCTGTGCCAGGTCTGATTCAAAAGCCATTTCAAAAGATAATGTCAAGCAGTATGGATGCAAAAAGTAAAAAAAAGAAGACTTTTTGCAGAACCTGTGCAATTGCTCCTGGGAACACCCTTGAGTGAGTATAGACTGAACTGCACATGAAAATACCAACCACATCATTACAGTAAGCATGAGAGCCACATCATAGACATAAATTAAGCCACATACCTCTAATTTACCATTTATTTTTACAATTCAGCATTGGCATATCACATATGCACATAATGTCTAAACAATTTCACCAGAATCCATTGTACAAATAGTTGTTTAGGCCATATAATGCAAAACTTTAAGGCATTATAAAATCCGAGACACTGCCATATAGGAGTATCACAATATAATACAATAGTATAATAGCGTCATATGAGTGAGTTCCCAATGCGTAGGATAGGGTGGTTGGATTGTCTTGTTCAGGCTATCACCTCAATGGTTCCTCCAAATAATGTACCTGAGCCCTACCACTTCCACTGTCAGGCATCGTTAGCACAGCCCGTACCTCTGCTGCGTCTGCACTGACTCCCCTGGCCACAGGTTTGGGTGAGGCAGGGGTGATCCAAGAGACACAACTGCCGAGTCCCAATTGGTGAGAAAAAAAAGATGAAGTAAGACAGATAAAATACAAGCGCTAATAAAAATGGGGAACATGCTGAGCACCTTCCTTGGACTACACTCCTCCTGGCTATCAGAAATCTTGCTCCGCTGTAGAGGAAAACAACGCAGCCCAGACTAAATAGCACTCCAGGGGGAGGATGCCTGTTAGGAAAATCATGAAACAAAAACATGTGGCTTTTCTGCATTCTGAGCGCAGCTTACCTCAAAGCTGAACACTCTTTTTTCCCCCTCTCGATGTGGTTGAACGGATTTGACCGAGTCATAACAAAACATACAATTCCAAGCATCCTCTTGTGTTATCAAAGGAAAACATGTTCCTATAATGTTGCGTATGTCATTATACAACCTGAGATGAGTTGGATTAATCAGACAGCTGCACTTAATCACATATAAAGGAGAAAAACAGGCGTTTGAAATAGGTACTTGAAAGAAAAGACTCTTTTTTTAGTGACTGACTGATCCCATTAGTAACAGAATTTGGCACAATGAAACCAGATTGGCTGTCCTTGCTTTCTTTCCAGGGGGAAGCCAGACAACGGACCTATAAGGAAGCAAGGCAGGAGTTTCTGTTCAAATGAGCGACAGCAAACAGATTCCCCAGAGCATAAGAGCTCTACCATCACCGCCCCTCTAACCACGTTTCCGACCCACACCTCACCAACATATTCAAACACAGGGCATGTCCTGTTTCTGCTACAGTTACTTTCGGCACATTCCATTCAGAGCACAGCCACAGCATGTTTGTATTCACTGTAAGTAAATCTGGAAATTTAAAAAAGTTTTTGAAAAATAATTTTTTGGTGTCCAGCGCAGGGCTGCACATATCCACTTCTCACAGCTGCGTTCATGCATGAACCCCACAGCAGAACTGAGTGTAGGAGTGTAGACATCTGTGGTTCTCCTCTGAAACATGTGGCTTCACCAGTACTTCTTGTCACACCCCAGACTACAGCTAAGAGTCGGAGGAAGACCTGTCTTATGCGGCTTTGGCATGCGGTCTACAGGTGGCCAGTGGGGGTCACTAGAAAGCGGTGAAACATGGACCCCCAACTGACTGAACCCTCCCAACAACTGGGCAACGTAATCACCAACTGCGTGTCACCCCATGGCCACAGTCAGCACTGGCACGGTCCGGATTCAATCCAGGGCCTTGACCCAACAGAGTATCACCAGCAACCGGATGGAGTTGGAGGTGGAGAGCGCTGAAGCTGCAGGGACAGTGGTTTAGCTAACGGGCTTCGTGTCCATGTTATATTGGCACCATTTGCCTCAGCGTTTCATCCAGTGCCCAGGAGGATCCTGCCAGTCTGGGTATGGTGCAGCAGGAAAGTGACGAACACGAACATCCCAAAGCACATGGTTCTTCTCATCACAGATGAAGTCAAAGCCATGTCATTACTGGGGGGCCCGCATGAAGACGTGCCTGTGCTTCGCTCTCAGGCTTTTTTTTTTTGGTAAAGATTTCTGAAGGATTATATTTCTCACTGTGATTTGACAGCTCCACGATTTCCCCCAACAGCTGTGCGCAATGGAAAGAAAACACAGCCCATGCTATTGTTGATCTATAACCAAAGCCTAAACTTGATACTTCTGGAATTCATGCTTTTCCTGGCTGGCTTTGCCTGAAGTGTTTCTTTAGTTCCTATTTAAGTGAATGCCTTTTCTTGTGTCCAATACATGAGAAAATCTGTGCTGCCCAAAAACCTGAAAACAATCGTGTCACACCAATGCTCCAGAGTCATTAAAAATTCCATTCCACACAGTTTGGAAAGGAAGTGGACAGCTATTCACAGATAGTTCTCGTCTTTCTGTAGAGGATTTTTTTTTTTTTTCAAAGAACGACTGGAGAAGTTTGTCTGTCACGCTTTTGTTTCTGTAAATGTGTTTCAGGGCCATCCATCCCCGCGAGCAGCCCCCTCTCAGCACAGGACACCTGCTAAAGCAATTCAGGCAAGGGAAAAACAGCAATAATATCGCCATTGCAACTAGATCTCTTACTAGATTAACTTGCACCAGTGAGAGGCCCCCCATCTGTTATTTTTAGGGACCTTACAAAAGTGACAAAACACCGCAATTCCCAGTGGAGCATCCCTTAAGTCTTCCCCATTACCAGTGCTACAGAATCCTGAAGTGAGGCTGGGTCAAGGGAGCTATGGAAAGAAAAAAGTATGTGGGGGTAGTTGCATTGCCTTTGCTGCAACAACATTGTTTCTTCGCATAGTGACCTTGACTGCATTAGTGCCGACAGTGGCCAGCAGCCATACATTGTTGAGGAGAGGGGGGAGGGGATTTTGGTGGGCAGGGAGTTTACTGTCTCTTCACAGCGGAGCTTGGGATAAAATAGACAGGGACTGCTGTAGTGGTGGGACAGGGTTATGAATAGGACTGAGCTTTCCAAACTGGGAAAGAGAAGAAAAGAAAAACAGTTTTTTAAATATAAAAAACCACCCCTGAGGATGAAAACTAGAAAAAAAGAACAACTGAGTGCTATAGCCTGGACGAGTAGTCAAGTCAAGATTTCCAGTATGATGAGTTATACAATATGTATAAAGCACTTACTATATGCCTGTGACTGAGGAACTGGTTCCAAAGTGTCATAAGATGCAGGACAGAGCTTCCTCCAGAAGACGCACCTGGCAACTTGCCACGCCCAGCATCTGTTACAACATCTGGTGCGACTCATGTAAAAAGAGTTCACCAGTCTCGCATCACAGTGACAAAATTGCTCTTTTTTTTTCAGTGAAAATTGTAGCCACAGACAAGCCACATATATGTACACAGAAATATATTGCCAGGACTGTTTGACCTAACAGAACTTTTTGAATGTTTTTGTCCTAATCTGCTATTTTACGCCAGATGCATCATCATGTGGGGGTAGGATGGGGGATGGATGAGGACTGAGATTCCGTCATGGCAACACAAACAAATACTCGAGCCTGTGACCCACAGAACAGGATTAGAACAAGCCTCTCTGCAGGGCCTACAACACTCAGAAAATGCCTACTATCTGAAGAGCTGCTACGCCCAATGTAAGCCTTCCACCTCCTATGGGGGCAAAATAAATCTTTTCTCTCCCTCAATCTCAGTTTGGAATGGAAATTTAGAGTTTTAGGGTTTATTCCCCCTCAGAACGCCAAAGGGTACATAACATTGTACCGTACTGTGAGAATATGGTTTAAAATGATTTGCTGCTATATTGCACTTGACAGATATAATCACAAAAGGAAGTGGAAACCAGAAGCTTAATCAATCCGCACGCTGAAACTGATTGGACCCATGAGTTACTAGGCGCTCCTCGCGGCTGTTAGCTGCGCCTCAACACCAAAGGGGGCGGGTCTCTGTCATGTTTCGTTCTGAACCTTAATTCTAATCGGTGTTGTGTTCAAATACAGTAATGACCCATCGCGAATTATGTAACAAATTTATGAGATAATACACAACTGTAATAACCTGAAAACAAGCTATCAATAGTAACCGCACTAAACATGCAAAATTGATCAACGGCGTCAATCATATTTATTCACGAATTACCTTTACATCAAAATAAAAATAAATAAATAAAAATAAATAACATTTTGAAGACCCAAAAAAAAAAAAAAAAACTACACGGAACCTGGTGAAAACCACGGTGGTCGAGACAGACTGTTATCTTTCATCCACTGGCTCTGACTGGAGTTTCCAAACAGCCATAATAACTACATCGCCTCCCCAGAGGATCCTTGACGAGGAGCCCTACAACGCTCTGGTAGCCTAGCTTGTTTTGAGTTGCACCCCACTGTCCTTATCGAGACAAGTCCACAGTAACCCTGAAGAAGAGCTGTGGCAGACACAGCCTCGCTATGACCTCGCAAACCCAGGATATTTACCATAAAAAATATGACTTTTCCGAATATTTTCCAAATATATTTTAATACCTTACTCCCCTATGTATATCTGCAGATGTCAGACACAGACGTGGGTACAGATAATGGCTATAGGCTACATATGGAAGAGGACCGGGAATGCTGGTGTTAACTCTGCAAAGAGGCTATGAATAAGCAGGCTACGTAATATACGCGTCCTGACACAAACTGGGCATTCTCAAATTGCGTTAAAAATATTTTGCATGTTATATTCAATCTAATAAACAAACCCTATAACAAGTTAAAGTGCGCCCCCTTGTATCCTTATAAAGTAGCCAACGATATCTCCACTTATCTGAACCCGACGGGTTTTTTGTTTTTTTTTTAACCAAACAGACAGCTACGTTACCATTTTACCATTTATTACGCGTCATAAAAAAAAACAACACAGCACCAGTGATCTTCGATAAAATACAAAATGTATCATCTTGACCCTTACAATAATTAAATTAGCAAATTCGTTGCTATTTTATCACTTTGACACTTTCATCCCGCTCCCCCTCGTTAGTATTTCACGCATGAATAACATATTATAACATTGGAAAAACTTTGGCGTAAAGTGATCTGTCCTACTTCAGTGAAGTTAATTCTAATAATACCCTGAAATAATGCCGAACTAGCTGTAAGATCTTTGATTTAGTACTAGCCTGTGAAACAGCGTGAAATCATTTTATAAGCATTTCCACGCCTTTGGGGAGTAAAAACAAAAAAGATAATGCACTCACCTCTTGTTTTTTTCTGGGTTTTCTTACGTTTTTGTTGTTCAGAAATCCATTGCTTGTCTTTGCTCCCCGTGTCTGCACAAGTTCTGGCTTAACTGCACCGGCAAGAATCTTTTTTGGATCGCAACAATGCCGAAGGAGAAAAAAAAAAAACAGGAAGCGATGACGACTGCTCAGTGAAAGTATCATATATTTCCAAGGCATTGGAATATGATCATTTCATGAGGGCCGAAGTGCACTCAGCCCACCGAATAGACTGGTTTCTTTCCAACTTCACATTTAACGCAAGATTTACTATTTAAATTTATTGCAGCAGGGTTAGAATGACGGACTAGGCTACACACAAATGCAGCAGGTAACTATTTACTGACAAAATATGGGCGTCATCATATTTTAAATGTCTGTTAAACAAGAACGGGTTTTAAGACGACATATCTAATAAAACGAATACCCTGCACAAAAATAAAGGTAATTCACGAGCCCAGCATGTTAGGCGATGTTTAGAAAAGCAAACTATGACCAAACTAAATTAAAGATGTTTTTATTTTCCTTTCATAATACTGTGATCTCTTTTTATCTCACGGTTTTACTTTAAATACCGAAATTTACCTTAAATCACCCACAACTGTCACAACAGTGGTCCCCAACCTCGGTCCTGGTGACCCCCTGTGTGCACTGGTTTTCGTTCCAACCACAGTTGCAATATCATAACTTTAACAAGCTGTTAATTTTTCTTAATTATGTGCTTTTATATGTAGGCAAATCATTTTCCCTTTTAAACCATATTAAACCATATAAAAATAAATAAATAAATAAATAAACAAACTGCATGCCGAATAAAAACCGAATGGTCACATGATAGTGGTGTGCCTTATTGCAAACTATTACATCAAAATAATTTGTGGTGAATCAATAGGCTCCTAATTAGGTTGCTGAGCATGTGTTCAGGTTCATTCATTATTTTTAAATTCATTAACACAATGCAGGTTTGCTGTCTTTGAATTCTTCATTATCTACCAAATAGTTTTAGTGACCGTATGTTTACACTTTTCGTCATTTAGGTGCCTTGATGATTCACAACAGTCACAACACAACATTTCATTTGATCAGTTAAATCATTTTGCTACTTCTTTTGATGTAATTGTTAGCAATACATAAACATAACGTGAACGACTTTATGGCATTAATAGACATCTCTGACATAATGTGGCATAAGAGGGTAAATAATCCCTCTAAACATGAAAAGCATCTAATCAAGAAAATTAACATTTTGTTAAACTTCAGAAATTTCAATAAGTGGTTGGAAAAAAAATCAGCATACCCAGGTTGGGAATCACTGGTCTATAGTGTGCAATCACCCCACCTAGTGGACTATATTAGACATTGCAGGAATATCCACCACCGCAGTTAACACACAGCACATGAACGGCCTGGTAGAACCGGGAACAACCGTTTTAAGTGCTTCACAGGTATTGTCACCTTGAAAACGGTGCGGCAGGCGTGAAGGACAGGCAGACAGGGCACAGGAAGTGGATTCAGTCCAGCAACTAACATCCTGTCAGCAACTAACATCCTGTCAGGAACACAAGTAACCATAAGCACCATCATACACTCCCCACTTTCTCTGGAGTGAAAACTCACACACAGGTACATACATCCACAAAAGTTGATTCGGCTATATTGGAATTCCTGCTCTGAATTAGTTCCCCTTTATTTCAGTTACACTAGTTACACTAGTATTACCAGTGACTGCATCTAATTTACAAAAAAAAAATAAAAAAAATCCCAAATCAATGTTGCAAAATACTTGACTTCATGAATTCAACTCTTCCATGCTCCTACTCTGGAATAAGTCTTGTGCTCAGTTGAGCTTAACAGTATCCAAGGTTACCATGGTGAAACACATGTATTTCTTATTGTGTGCACTGTTATCTGAAGCACTTGGTTAATGGCAAACAGCACAAGATAATCAGACAAATATTTTACACTGGTGAAACGTAAGTATAATGGCTCATGAAAATTATGTTTGTCCACAAGCAAAATTTGAAATGAAAAACAGCACACCACTGTGGAAATAACAACATGAGCAAAATGTTCTTTGTACAACACAATTTAATTTCAAATTAGAGGGTATCACAGAAATGATACAAGAACCAAGTTACATTTTAATTCGGATCTCTCAGGATGAGTGTTAACAGCTACATTTATCAGAATTTCCTCTTCCTTTCTAATCCACCAAAGGGTGTCCAATCTAATCTGAAATGGGCTGATGTTGGTGCAGGTTTTTGTTTTAGCCCAGCCTAACTCACTTAACTAATTAACTAATCATGGTCTTCAGTGAAGGCCTTGATAAGCAGAATCAGGTGTCTTAGTGCTAGGCTAAAACACCACCTGCACGGGCGCTTTTTCAGATAAGATTAGACACCCCTGCACTGACTGCAAAACCGCCTACAGAAAGAGCCTGGATGATAATGACAGGTATTGGCATGCTATGGTAGTGTTAACTTTAATGATTATGCCGTGCTGATTAATCTTAATGTTTAGTAACATTTCGGTCAGAAAAATATTGTTTCCGAACGTAACCTTAATAGTCGGGGAAAACACTTGTGCTCATTTTACATATGAACAACGAAATCAAATAAAAGGATTTTTACAAAGTGCAGTTAATGAATCCTGTATAGGTAAACACAACAGATCAAACAGGAAATCACTTTTTGGATCATTCACACATTAAGCTGCCCCAGTGAGAGATCACAAATAGATTATAAATATTGTTAATGCATTGTCCACATGTATTTTTCAGTAGTTTCATCACCGGGTTTATTGTATACAGCATCCGTAACATTGAGAACGAGAAGAAATATTTACTTACTGACTCGAAACCATCCAAACAGTCATTGAGTGTGAACGAGACACAGGAAGTCATGACACCATCCGGACTGATATCAGATTACTTGGCAAAATGTTATTCAAATACTGTACATCTTTAAGTTAAAGTTAATTTTCTACAATAACTCCTGCGCATGCAAGCATATCCGCAAAAAGATATAGTACATTTAATTCATAGATTCAACATCACGTTTTGGGGAAAATGGAGTGTAGATGCTTGGAATATTATTATTATTTTTTTTTTTTTTTTTACAAGCACTCAAGACATCCACAAAATACTGCAGATGCTAGACTTGTGCACACTGACGTCTGCTCAAACTGAGCAGTGCTCCAGTCCGGGTCTGGTGTTGGTAGTACCGTTTTCACAGACTGCATGGGAAAACACGGGCGTTCACTCCATTATGCGAAAAACGATCCGTAAAGTATGTAAACACCCTTGATCTATTCAAGCTGGAGGGACTGAATTCTCCCATTTTGTGGGGCCATACAAGTCCTGCCGAGATCAAATTTTGGCCAAACGCTCACAAATTTCAAAAACTGAAAAACCAAACGCAAACGCACTTCATTAGAGCAGTGGCATGGGTCTGAATTTAAAAGTGTGTGTGCGTGTGTGCGCGTGACTGTTACTTGGTGGTCGGGGATGCTGGAATGCACTTTGTCACTCATCAAAACTGGGGAACAAATTATTTTCCCCAAGAAGTGAGAGGGACAAACCCCCCCCTCCCCCTGCCAACGTCCCCCATAATGTACATCTGTGTATGAGGCTTGAACTTTGAACTTTGGAGTGCTAAACTACAAACTGAGGAGAATAAACTCATAACACATTACTGGGGAACACCTGTCACACACTGCACTGTACATACATGTTCTCTACATAAACAGTAAAGATCAAGATGTAAAAAAAAAAACACTCATGAGGATTTCAGACTGGGAGGTAAACGGCGGTCGGGGGGAGGGGCAGGAAAGACCCGGTCACAGTGATGTCGCTTCTCTGGAGGGACTCGGGCAGGCCGGGGGCAGTGGGCAGTGGGGCGGGGCTTAGCTGAGCACCACGTGCCGGTCGAACACGGACTTGCGCTGCTCCTGCACCTGCCGTTTCCAGCGCTGCTGCGCGTGCTCCACTTTGTTCAGCATGTTGGACCGTGACCGCGACCGTGAAAGCACGTCATGTGCATTGGCGAAGGGCTGCTGGTCCTGGAAACCAAGACAAAAAAAAACATTTTAGATACAGACAAGCGCAAAGCACACTTGGGCTCTATCATATTAGTGCGATGAGGGCTGTGCACTTTCTGAGGCGCACATATTTATGTATTTACTCCTAAGTAAAAAGATCAAGCAGCACACTAATGCATCCCACCTGGCAGATGTACTCCTAAATTATTTTTCAGGAGCAAATTCCCCTCAAATTGGAGCACTGTAGAACCATGGCAATGTCATTAGTTAATTAGTAACAGACCACCTGGCTACAGCCCAGCATCCGAGGTCACAGTGTTTACAGTCCAGGAAAAGAACACTCAGAATGCCAGGGCAGTATCATGGGTCACATGACCTCCGCCTGTGTCACATCCCTGCCCCAGAGCAGGACCCAGGGCGTGAGGCAGAGGAACCAGGGCGGGCCTGAAGAGGGACGGGGGCGTGAACCACGCAGCCAGGCACGTACCCCTACGTCGTCATCGCTCTGGATGAGCTGCGAGTGTCCGAACAGCCGCCTCTTGAGCACGGGCTCCAGCAGGGTCAGGTACACCATGTAGAGGAGGAGCAGGCCCAGGATGGACAGGTAGATGATGATGGTCACCTGACACACAGTGCAGGGGGACATTGGGCCAGTTACGGGGGTAAGCACTACCCGGGATGCACTGTATGCTGCTCACATCATACACAAACCTGAGAACCTAAATAAAGACCTGTGCATCCGCATTTATCCCACTTCTCCCTTCTTAAATTCTGGAAAGCCCAAACGACCCGTTCTTTAGCGGGATACACATGACCCGAGAGTCCAGATTTGTCATAAACTTTAAAGTTTTAACTGCGACTACTCAGAGTAGACCACAATGCTCTATTCTGGACTGCAGGCCTCAATAATCTGCAACAGTATATGGTGGTTTTTAATGCAGCTTCCAAATAACTGGCCAGTGAAGGCTCCACTAGATGGTCTGTTAAAGCTATAACCTACTTGGATTTGCACTGTAGATGATTTCAATACTTGCTTTTATTTATCATTGTATCATGAATAATATCACCATTTAATTCTGATTGATGCGTTATGGCAATACTGTTAATATTAATGGCAACTAGTCCACAATGGTTGACATTGGTGTGTATGCATGTGTATACAGACCTTCTAAATGCTTAGTGTAGCAAAAGGTTCTGAAAATGAGCCAAATTACTGTTAAGAGTTGCCATGCAACTCCAGTTATCTCTTCTGTCATTCCAACAGCACTCTGACAAAGCCAGCTGTGCATTAAATATTAATATCAAGAGTGTGTGTTCAATGAACAAATGACCTATTAACAAGAACAAATGACTTATTAACAAGAACCTGCGGTAAATGCGAGCATGCTAAAGTCCTAAATGGCCTCTTACTTTAATTGTGCTGGAGCTTCTCTCCTCGTATTTGCACTCGCACCGCAGACAGTAAGCCTCCACATCCTTGCCTTCCACTGGCATGGGCTCCACCACGTGCAGGCAGTTACTGAACGGACGCAAAAGCGCGTTAGAAAAACCGCATAAAAAGGAGGAACACGTAACAAGTACAATCTCCTTCACCCATAACATGCTCCTATGAATGAGGGTGGGCCTATGGCATCAAACATGTGGAATAAATATTATGAACTAAAAATACAGCTAACTTGAATTTCTAGATGGAACTTTTAAAATAACATTCTCCAGATATGTGCATGTTGGGATTGCGTGGGTGTAATTTTAATTTATGGAACATTCAACAATTGCATGTCTCAGTTTTATGGATACATTACCAAAACTGAAATTTCTTGACTAACATCGTAATTGTAAAAGTGCGGAGAAAACGTGCATGCAAGAACTGTGATTTTGAATAACAACAATAGAGTTTAAATCAAGTTATTCAAATCACACATACCAGTCCTTCAGTGACACGTTTTGATTGTAGATCTGTCCCAACACATCTTTGTAAGGTGGGCAAATGCATTTACACCTGATATCTTCAGAATTCTGCAAGGAAGATAACGAGTCAAGACAGCAACCAGGGCTCGGCGTGGGTTCATCTACAGCAGTGGTAACCAACCCTGTTCCTGGAGATCTACTATCCAGTAGGGTTTCACTCCAATCCCAACAAAGCACACCTCGACAGCTAGAGATCTTGTCGAGCGTTTAATTAGTAGAGTCGGGGAGTGTCAAATTACGGATGAAATGAAAACCTACACCACAGTAGAACAGATTCAAGACCATTCAAGGTGAAACGTAGCAACAATACTCAATAGGGCTAGCGCTGAATCAGATTAATTAAAACGTTGAAATTATATCATTATTTTAGGTAACGTCAAAAACGCTGGTGACGCTACACTGCATCTTGGTTTAAATTACGTCAAGTAGCTTCTACCTTAACACCTAAAACATACACGTCTTCAGTCAAGTTGGTGTTCTAATATGCATTTAGCCTATATAGCGCCTGCGTAGCTAAATAAAACTGAACGCGTGACGTCTCAAAATAAGCATTTGATATGGATAAAAGCAGTCCACTATTTGGTTATATTATTTTGGTAGCGAGAGAGCTAGCTCGTTTTAGCTAGTTGCTATCATAACTAGCAAAGTTATCTCGTTGGCAACGATAGTCTAAGCAAAGCCAGAACGACTATTAACGATGTCGACAGGACAATCGTAACACTTCGTTTCGTTACTAGTTCGTTAGCCCAATTAGTATGTCATAGAGTTACTGTCCACAAAATATAACTACGTAGCTAGCTAGCTAACAAAGCATACTGTTACATGTTTGGCAGAAAGCTAGCATTATCGATGCACGCAGACGCTGCTGTACCTTGGCGTTTGTTGTTCGTGATGACAATAAAAGCAGAAAACAGACTGAAGAAAAAACCTGGAGACAGAGTACGATCCGGGACATAATTCGACGGTATTTAAACAGCAGATAGGACCGAGTCGTTGCTATTAACTAGCTACATGTATATCCTTATTCAATAAATTGTTAGCGTGATCTGTCAGTGCATTACTTTTCGATAGTCGCCTGATCAGCTGACAGCTTGCACAATGAAACGCTTCCTGTCCCCGTGTATAACCCTTCCGCTGGAAACAAGGAGCAATTGCCCTAGTGAAATGCACAACAGAACCGACGAAACAGTACCAAAGACCGTAAATTTAGGGGAGGGGAATGCACTCTAGAGGAAGGCTTTGCTTAAACATTTGGCTGTGTGCTGGTACATCTCATCTCCATGATAAAAGCATGCGTTGTGATAAACAATCAGGGACACAGTCACAACTGGCACAGTCAGGATTTTGTTCCAGACCATCGGGCAAGTCATTGCACTTGAAAACAACTATTTTGATTTGTTAATTGGTGTGCAGTGTACAACACAGTGTAATAAATCCAGCTTGAACATTTATATTATTTATGGTCTTCTGTCATCATCATCATCGTTATCATGCCATTATCATTATTTATTGATTTAAGCACAGGTAATATAACAAGAATGTCTGAAGATTTAAATATTTGCCACTAGAGGGCAATATAAGACAGGCCGTGTCTCCGAATTCTTTTGCCAAATGCACGATACACCAGGGATATTTTTGTAGTTCATAGACTTTTTGAGGAATAAATCTTGTTTCAAGATTCATGAGTATCTTACACTGAAATTGGACAGTGTATAGAAAGGTGGGGGGGGGGGGGGGGGGGGGGGGGTGGTCTTTTTTCCAACCTGCTGAAATGTCACTTGGTGGTAGTTTGTTTTTTTAGGAACACCCAGAGCAATATAATTTATCACAAGTATTGAAGTGTGTATTTGCTGGGAGACATCTGTTGCTACTCAACCATCTGTTAAACTCTATAGCATCACACAATAAACCATTAAAAACCCAAGGAGCAAGAAATCTGTGGGCTGCCCCCCATCTCTCTCTCTCTCTCTCTCTCTCTCTCTCTCTCTCTCTCTCTGTTCTCATGCTGTCTTTGATTGCTCTTGCATTCTCCCTGCTTAACGCATCTCCTTTTCCCTGCTCACCCTCTCCCTCTCTTCCCTCATATGCCCTGTTTGTGCTTCTTTGTCCATGCTCCCTCTCTGTTCTGCCCCTAGACTTCCTCCCCACCCTCGTCCTCTTGCTTTCTTCTCTGCCTCCGTTTTCTCTCCAAGCCTTTTTCTCAGTCTTTGGAGCCTCAGCTTTGTGGGGGTTTGCTGTACATGGCAGGGTGTTCAAGCGTGACACAGAGCATGAAAGAGAGAGATACAGAAAGGAGCAGAGCTGCCAGTTTCACACCTGTTTTCTCCAGAGCTCATGGATGAGATGGTGCCAGGATCCATGTAAAATGCCCATAGTAAAATCTTCAAACAGGCTTATTTGGAGACTCAAAGGAAATCAGTTCATCATCATCCAACTCTTCAAATAATAACTATCTACTAATTTCCCAAGATTTCTCCTTTCTGGGAATTGGCGGTGAATGGTTCCCTATGGTTTGCATGAGTGTTTTCTCAAGAATAGTAGTCCCCGTCCTCATAAATCATTTATTACCAATGTGCATTGAAGTGTTTGGTGGACTGCAGCCTATCAGTGAGGTAACTGGTGCAGTGATGCAGTTCTTTTGACTCAGTGGGTGTGGCGTAATGGCAAAGAGATTTTCACTTTCATTTTGTCACGCTAACATTAATATTCCAAAGATATTAGATGATTTTCAGAAGAGCCTTCATTCCAGAGTTGGCGAGATGAAAATAAATAATCCATAATCTCCAGATAAAGATTCAATAACATGTCAGTATTCATGTAATCTCTGGTACTGATACTGCAATACCCTGGTGGGGGTGTAACAATCATCAGTGGATCAAAATGGCGGGGCCCTCAGTGTCAATCAACTTGACTATTCCCAACTTCCCAGTTCAATTAGTGCAAGACAAAGGGGCATGGTACGATGACAGCAACTGATAACTGTATATTCAGAGTTTTTGTCTTTTTTTTTGTTTTTTTAAATATTCTTGTCATCTTGTTGCCGACTTGTCAGATGTTTGAGTCACTGCAGATGCTTAATTCACACTCTATATGCAATACTTGTGAGTGTTAATTACTGCAAATGAGGCAAGCGATCTTTCTGACACATGAAGTCAGAATTGAATTTTGTCAAAAATCTGCAGTTCATTTACATACATTCTGGGGGTCAAGGAATAACCATTACACATTGATTCAGTCTGTAATCTCACAACAAGTAGATGCCACTGCATATTAAAGCTATAGTGGGAATGGGAGTATAAAAATCAAATCACAAACAAAAAACAGCAAGCAAAAATGTTGTAAAAAAAATGAATGAGTAAAAATTTAAAGCTGATTGCAGCACATCTGCAATGAAAAAACATCTTATCAAACCAGGATTATTGTTCAACAGTACAACACAATCATTGTGTTTCATCATTCTCTTGAAAATGAATATTGTTCCCAGTGTTCTCACTGTAAAATTCATGTGTCACTTGTACTACTGTGAATTTCTGCTCTGCCTTCCTCTTCACAGTCTCCACAGACATCCACCCCACTGAAGGGCTTGTGTTTCCAACCAGCACTACCACCATCAACACAACAGGAGCCACAATTCTGACTTAATCCAGCTTTCAGGAGAGTCATCCCCATAATACAGTTTTGGTCTGGTCGGGAATAGCTCTCCACATTTGCTTTACTAAGTAGGTGAATAAGCCCAGCTGTCTCACTCTCAGGATACAGAAGGTATCCCTGAAGATGCCTGACTCTTCTCTGAAAATCGCATCTGACTTTGGGCCTATTCAGTCTAGCCAGTTTCCTCAGAGCAGACTAATTTAAAATGAAATAAAACAACGCACAATGTGATTAAAGCAGTTAGGCTGGGAAGTTTCCCTTCCAAGCCCAAAATAAAGTAGCAGACATTTGACAGGGCTGGTTTCTCTGCTGAGCTACAGTTCACTCCTGTTATAAGCAGTTCATCTGTCACCAAAATTTAGCCTCCATCGCCAAAAACCAGACATTTGCAGTTTCATTTTGACTTATACCTCATGATTCAAAGAACTGTCATGCTTGTCCCTGGATATACTTGCACTGAGGTGTGCGTTTGCTGGAAAAGATGGACAATAAGTTTGAAGCCTCTGTTCATGGCGTTTTCATGCTAAACAGCACCAGGGCCAGTGTGTCAGGGCCAGGTGCCATTTTTCTCTTCTTGTTAAAAGAAGGTAATGTCTGATGAGAGGCAGTGTAGTGCACCGCTACTCCCTGAGCTGTCCTTACTGTGACCTTCAGACTGTAAATAACAGAAACCCAGGGAAAGCATTGGTATCACTATTCTAAGTATTTACAAATAAGCACCACATTGATTTTCTTTTTAGGACATATCAAGAAGACACAAAGTCAGTACTAGTGATTTCCATATGGGTTGTTTACTTGATGTCCTACTGCATCCAATTATAACTCCTTTGTCTGTGGTTCAGCTGAGATATTCTTCACAATAAATTATGTAAAACAACGACATAAACCAATACAGGCACTAAGGGCACTGAATACCCAAATCCAGATATTTAATGGTACAAGAGTGGCAGTGTACACCCATATGAAGCTTATCTTCCTAAAGTTTTATTGACACAGTATGGCGAAGCTTTCTCTGCAGCTGACTCAAAATGTCAGAAAGAAAAATCCAGTGATTGGATTGGACACAAGGAGGCACAGGCAATCCAAACGTTGACCCACCTGCTTGCTAATTGATCATCTTCAGCCAATCTGAATCAGCAGGTTTGCTTTGAAGCAGGAGCAGGTGCATTGTCAAGTTGGCGAGTGAGTGCACTGCTATGTGTATGGCATTTCACACAGGAGAGTCAAAGCTTCGATTTGATTCTAGTCTAGCCCTCTCCATGTGTGCCTACAGGCGTTGTAGACATCCCAGCACCATACCTCTCCATCCTCAAAGCCAGGTCCATTGTTCTGACCCTGCTCCAGCAGTCTTTGGGGCAGCACCTGATTCCAGCACCCCCTGCAGTTAGTGTTACAGCTCCTCCGCTTTTAGAGCATTTAGAATTTTTGTTAATATATATTTTTTGCAGAATAGCAATATATATATATATATATATATATATATATATATATTTCCAAAAATGCTAACGCAAAATGCTATTTTGCTATTTTTTGCTATTCTTTTCCAACATCACACCTCTTCTTACCTTGCTGTTCTATTCCCTGGTGAATTACTCACAGAAGTGAATAATTCACAGTCATTTTTGATGAGCAGCGTCTAGCCACAGATATAAACCTTACTTTTTTTCTCAGTTGCTCTGTTTTCTTAAAACAGTTCTCTTTCCATCATCACTTATCACATTTGTTTGGAACGAATGCCTCCACAAACCCAGGGGGCTGATAAGGCTCCAGTGCCCCTCCCTCCGCGCCAAGTTTTCAGTCTCACAATTCCAGTCCAGAAGTCCAGTGATGTCATTCATCTTCATCTGTGACAGAAAGCACCATAGAAGGGCAAGAGCAGAGAAGCCTTGAACCGTTTACAGCAGGGGTGTTATCAGGGGTGTTAGGTTATCTGGAGTGATTAGTTAATTAGTTGAATCAGGCGTTGTAGTGCAGGGCTAAAACAAAAACCTGCACCCAAACCTGCCCTTCTCAGATAAGATTGGACAACCCTATCCTAAGGGATTCAACAGTCAATGATGATTGGAAATAAAACAAAACACGCTGCAATATAAGGAGCTACTTTCACAATTATAATTTTTTTCTAATGGTGTGCCCTTTAGAAACTTGGGAGTTAAGAACATCAAACTTTAGTATAGCTGTAATCTGGTACCTCATCAAAGAGGCAGACCCGGCGTCATCACCATCCCACTGATGAACACAAATGAGGGTTAACTGCATTATTCTATTCCATCATTGGGGGCCCGGAGGAAATGGACACAGGAAAACCACATCTAATGGTCTTGTGCTGGTGTTGACTTCCAGGAACGCCGCTGCTTAATTAGCTAAAAGGCAATAGAAAGTGACCTTTAAAAGCTATGTGGTATTTAAAACAGACAAATAACTCAAGGGCCATTTCGTATTTTGTATGAGATCTCTTATGAATAACCTCTGTTTCAAACTTTCATTTCATATTTATGTGCAGCGTGGCATAATTTGAGAATAATGAAAAGTTTATCTTTTTCATGCATTCAAGCAAGGAATTCCAATAAGCACATCCAATTTGGTTAAGACCAACCAGGGTACTATATGCAGGGATTTAAAAAAATGAAATACATTAAAATGTATTTTGTTGGAAAACATAAAAAACCTCCTTAATGAATGTGTGGTTAGGGGTATAAACCATACATAAAAGACGTAACAAATCCATATTACATACAAAATGCAAAATACAAATGCAAACACACATTTTTCAAATCCTTGTATTTAAACTACTGCTCTTTCCTGACTGTATGAAAAAAACAAGTATGCTAGCCGAGCTCATACAGAAAACAGTCAGCCTTTTAAAGAAAACACATGTAATAACACTCGGACCACGTCATTCAGATGCGCAAGGGAGGTGCAAATCGCCGTTACCCCCTGTTGGGCGCACCCATACGGGGCTGCGGACCCTCACCACCTGGTTGCCATGTCAACCACGCCGCGCGTCGTCGGGGTCAGGGTTATGTAACGCTGACGGTGGATGTCGGACGCTCCGGCTCGCCGCTGTCGTGCACTCACGCTGAGAGGAGCCGGGCTCTGACGCTCGCTCGAGGAAGCCTCCTCTGCGGCAATCTCCCCTGACCCATTGTGCGCTGTGATGAAAGCAGGCGCCTCCCGCTCTCACATGGGGGAATAACGTGAAGCCCTGGCTGCGTCAGTCCTCCGGCTGGATCGCAGGGAGGGGTGTTTAGCGCTGCGTCCCACCGGTCTTCATCCTCCGATAGTGAAGGGGCCTTTGCGGAGAGAGGACGTACGCGGCTCAGATGCTCTGTAAGAGTGCAGTTCAAAGTACTGGCCTAAGTGTTGAGGCTGAGCTCGGTGAGCTTGCATTGATGACCTGTAATTCAAAGATAAAAACTAATAACAAGACAGCAACAGCATTTACAGTGTAGCTGTTTGATTGGACAGGCTTCCAGGCTGCCAAACACAGGTGTTGCCGAAACAGAGATGACCTATCTGTATAGATACACAGTGCATCTCATAGTGGAATTTTACAGAAAAAAGGTTTCTGTTCTGCGTTCATTAGTATGTTTACAAGACCAGGTTACATTTTAGACAGCCAAATATCACAGCCATAATATGGATCTGGGGCCCCACTGCAAAGAAGGAGAAATGGTTCACCAGAATAGTTCTGTAAATATTATTTCAAAAATGAGCTTTCGGGGCCAAGGAAGAAAACTAAAATCTAGCCAGGCCCATTACCATGGTTACATATCCGGAGTCAATAAACATGTTGCAGAGCAAGCCAACAGGCCATTTTTAGCTATCAAATATCTCTGATGCAAAGAACAGGCCGGACAGTGTATCTTATAAATGAATCATTTGCCAATAACAAGTTAATTATTCATATTGAGATCACTGTTTGTAAGGAAGAAGGTAGTTCAAATGTTAGTATGAATGAATAAATACTGTAATGGTATGTAATGATGGAAATTCAAAAACTGGCAACATACATTTTTGCAAATTGGAATGAAATGTTTTACCAATCGACAGTATGAATGTGGCAGGCAACATTAACATATAATTGATATAATTGTATTTTTGCTGCCACTGAAACATTTCTAATGCATTTGAATACAATTATTCTTATATTGCTGCAGCTTGACATGCCAAATGTGACAAATGCATGCACGATGATTATATACAGTAATATAAAAGTGCTACCGTTGTATGCAGGGGATTTGCATGAATAGTTTCATCATTTCTAGGGCATAAACATAATATTCTATTCTGGGAGCACAGGGATGTTATTATCATAAATGCAGACTGCTCACCTACAATCCAGGAAAGAAATGCACTCAGTGTTCTAAAATGCCTTTATACATTTAAAGTATTGCAGCCATTTCAATATCAGAAATGAGTAATAACAGTGCACAATAATAATAATAATAATAATAATAATAATAATAATAATAATAATAATAATAATAATAATTTTCCTGTAAAAGAATGTAAATACCTGCAAAGTTGACAGTCTGCGCTTTAACCTCATATTCATTGTTTCATTTCATTTCAAATCCAATCTGTTGGACTACAAGAGCCGGAACAACAAAACTGGTGTTGCTGTCCAAACACTTGCGCGGCACTGCCCTTATTTATGGTATATTTTGAACTCATACATTTTGTTCCCCTTGGTACCGCTGGCTTAAGGGTTTTTATCAAGGGGTGACATAGCTCAGAAGGTAAGAGCAGTTGTCTGGCAGTCGGAGGGTTGCTGGTTCGGTTGCCGGTTCGAACCCCGCCCTGGGCGTGTCAAAGTGTCCCTGAGCAAGACACCTAACCCCTAACTGCTCTGGTGAATGAGAGGCATCAATTGTAAAGCGCTTTGGATAAAAGCGCTATATAAATGCAATCCATTTACCACCAAACAGAAGGGAACTGTTTACAGCTAACATTGTTAAAGAAAACTTTACTTTTCAAACAATCATTTTGGCAAAGCTATCTGTGTTATAATTTTGCTGACCATGCTGAGAATATTATTCAGTATCTACATCTCTGGCTGTCCTGGGACCTATTGTACCTGCAGGCCAAAGCTTCACCTATCATCCTCATGCTTTAAATTGTCAGCATTTTTCTCCAGCTTGGTTTTCACTTATTTAACTTAAAAATTGTGAACTAAACAACTTAACTGAATCTTCTGATGTTATTCTGACTTTACCACCGAGACACATTTATCACAGCTAGAGAGAGCTTTAAAGATGACAAGCACACAATCACTGAAGTAGGAGCTAATGCAGAAGCAAGCGTATTTGAAGTGTACATGAACCAGAAACTCAGTTGGGTAGCCCGCAATATTAATGCTGTAAAAGCAGATTTATGTACAGTATAGCAGGCACATGTACTCCATCAGCAATGAGCCATCTGTGAATCTGGGCATACGTGCCTCAGGCTGATATGAGGCCTGTGCCCCAGGGTCAGTTTATCTGAGTGTGCTGGGTGATAGGCAAAAGAGAGAGAGAAATTGGCTAATGACTGTTTCATCATTTCCTCTTTTTTTGAGAGTGAAAAACAAAAATCAGACCCGATTTTGATCCTGGAAAATCACAGCTTCTGTTTGTTTTTGTTGCCAACTTAAAATTGGCAAGACCAAGAAACCAAGTTGGGCTGAATTAAATTTGGAATTAAATTCGGAAACACTAGATGCTGCAGGTCACTAGGACTATCTTTGTATCGTCTGTCAGGACTATTTACAGAACAACGTGTCCTTCACAAGCAAATTGTATGTGGCTGAGAAGAGCCAGGATTACTAGTGGCTCTGCCCTGAGCCGGGTGTTCAGTGACCGTCAGGGCCGCTGTCAGGAGGGGACAACCACGTACATTGCTCAATGCCCCAAGGGGGGGTGGGGTGCCTGTGAACCTAAGGTAAATATCATTGCCTCAAGCCCCAAGAATAACATAATGTAATTTTATCCTGGGTCAGGGTACTTCACCCAACAGCTCTGCATGGAGTACCTTATATTTGACCCTACCATGCAGTGAGGCACACCTGGGCTCATTACCAGCCTCAGCTGAGCACACCTGCCAAGTGAGGGTACTACTGTCCATGGTCCTGAAGGTCTCTCAGTCTCTGTGAGGCTGCAAGAAGCTCTGACCATGCCCAGAAAAAAAGGATATTTACATAGGAATATATGACTGTCCATGCCAAGGGCTTTGTTCTTTTACTATAACATGTGTTTTATTCACTTTCAGTTGTAAAATTAAATGGCTTTTGTCTTAGTGCAGAGCTATCGTTGAAATGCCCAGACTGCTTTCACATTCACAATGGCAGGCCAGGCAAAAAACCCAGTGAATTTATTGAGCTGGCATAAGCTTCATTACCAGGGGCAGGAGGTTGGGGGAGTTCTCCCCAAGCCCCAAACCGCCTGCTGTCAAGAAAAATTATGGTGAGCTCTTGCCGTTTATTGATCCAGGTGGCAATTAACTGGGCAATTTGACTTACCTCACTACCCTAGCATATTCTCTGAAGCATTTGTGTGATCAGTTATACAGACATCTTCATGCCTATGAGTAGCATGCAATGAACACTTTTTATTTCATCATCTGTTATGTTGTAACTGCACAGGATAACTTGCTAAGACTTAGTCCCATACATAGTGTCTACACACACACACACACACACATGCAACCACACATTAAAATGTTCAGTGTTAAATCAACTCTCACAGTTTATATGAGCTCAATATGGCCAGTGGACTCATATAAACTGTTAGAGTTGAATTGACACTTGACATTTTACCATCCACAATCTTGATTTAATGGTTAATATGGCAGCTGCAGGTTTTTATGCAGGAAAGACAGTAGTGTAGCTGCTTGTGTCATTTGTAATACCCTGTATCCTTTTTGTGTCAATGTTTTTTTTTCCTTTTAGATAAACTCCTCTGCTCTTTTACTGAGTGTGGCACCGTACTGGGTGTGACGGTGCAGGCGGGGCGGCACAGAAATACACAGACCGGAGGTTTGGGGAAAAATAGCCCAACAGGGCTCTTTAATCAAACCAAATTAAGCACGCAAATCAAAGCCGTACTCAACAACAAAAGTTTCTTCTTTAAATTAAATTAAAGTAAAGTAAAATAACTGAAATTAAAGTATTGATGACCCGGAGACAGCTTAGGGGATCCCTCTTGGAAGCGCGAAGAGGGATGTGGTCCCGCGTCTCCGCTGGCTCTGTAAAACAAGTGCAAATTTACAAACAGATATTTCGCCGCTCTGTTCTCGCCCGAAAACCCCCTCCCTCAAGGGAGACAAAGGCCTCCTCTTAAGCTCCCAGCTCGTTTCCCTGGAGTAGCGGCAGCTGTGTGGCCTCATTGACTTCAGGTGTGATGAATGCCAATGAGGGAGTTGGGGAATTTCCCGGTTGCCGCTCTCCAGGGTCCTGTGGCTGGGCTTCGCAGAGTGGTGCTGTCCTGGGTCCTGACTTGCGAGCCTAGTGGTCGGTTTGAGCTGATGACCATCCGGCTGGGAGGGGCACTGCGGGGGCATGCCCCGATCCACGCCACATCCCTCCCCCCTAAGCGAACCGCCACCAGTGCTTGCCGCGGCCGCCCAGAGTGTGTGCAGGCGGGACAGGGCATCAGCGTTCCCATGGAGCCTTCCGGGACGGTGGACCACCTCAAAGTCGAAGGGCTGGAGTGCCAGGAACCAGCGGGTCACCCTGGCATTGGTGTTCTTCTCCCGGGCCATCCACTGGAGGGGCGCGTGATCTGTAACCAGAGTGAACTTCCGCCCGAGCAGGTAGTACTGGAGTGCGGAGAGGGCCCATTTAATGGCAAGGGCCTCGCGCTCCACAGCAGCATACCGGGATTCACTCGGGCGGAGCTTACGGCTCAGAAATAACACGGGGTGCTCCTCATCGCCGTGTACCTGGGACAGAACCGCGCCCACCCCGTCTCCGACGCATCCGTTTGGACCAGGAAGGGCCGGTCGAAGTCCGGGGTATGGAGGACCGGGTCCGAGCACAGGGCGGCCTTCAGGTCCTGGAACGCCCTCTCCTGCTCGAGGCCCCACAGCAGTTTCTCTGGTGACCCTTTTCGTGTGAGGTCAGATAAGGGAGCGGCTGTGGAGGAGAAATGAGGGATAAAACGCCTGTAGTACCCGGCCAACCCCAGGAAGGCACGTACCTGGGTCTTGGTGGCGGGCCGGGGCCAGTCCTTCACAGCCTGCACCTTCTTATCTTGGGGCTTGAGCAGGCCCCGACCGATGGTGTATCCCAGATACTGTGCCTCGTTTTGCGCTATGCAGCACTTGGCGGGATTGGCGGTGAGGCCAGCTTGTCGCAGCGCCCCCAAAACAGCCTGGACATGAATCAGGTGGACAGCCCAGGTGCGGGAGTGGATTACCACATCGTCCAAGTAGGCTGCTGCATAGCGCTGGTGTGGCCGGAGTACGACGTCCATCAAGCGCTGGAACGTTGCTGGTGCCCCATGGAGCCCGAACGGCAGGACCCGATACTGGAACTGGCCCACCGGGCTGGTGAAGGCAGTCTTCTCCTTGGCCGACTGGGTGAGGGGGACCTGCCAATAACCTTTGGTTAGGTCCAGGGTTGTAATAAAGCGAGACTCACCCAGTCGCTCGAGTAACTCATCCGCCCGGGGCATGGGGTACGCGTCAAAGTCGGACACAGCGTTGAGACGTCTGAAGTCGTTACAGAAGCGCAGGGAGCCATCGGGTTTAGGCACGAGGACTATGGGGCTCGACCAAGGGCTGCAGGCCTCCTCAATGACTCCCATTGCTCTCATCCTCTCAATCTCCTCCACGACGGCCGCTTTCCGTGCTTCTGGGATCCTATACGGGCGTATGTTCACCACGGTGCGCTCTGGCGTACGGATATGGTGCTCCGTTAAGGTGGTACGACCTGGGAGAGGGAGAACACATCACGGTTTTGGTCAACCAGTTCTCTCACCTCTTGGACCTGGCGGGGGCTCAGGTCAGCACCATATCGCACAGTCTCCCGGGGCGCAGGGGTTGTGTCTTCGGTGGTGAACATCGCCGCCGTTGCTGCTGCAGGACCCTCTACCCACCTCTTGAGCAGATTCACATGGTACACCTGCTGCGGTTTCCGGCGTCCGGGCTGGTCTACGCGGTAGTTCACTGGTCCCACTCGCTCTTTGATTGTGTAGGGTCCCTGCCAGGTGGCTAGAAACTTATTTTCAGGGGTGGGTACGAGTAGAAGGACACGGTCACCTGGCCGGAACTCTCGGGGTTGGGCGGGCCGGTTATATGTCCGCTGCTGGGCGCGTTGTGCTTCCACCATGTGCTCTCGCACCACTGGCATGACACTTGATATGCGGGAGCGCATCTCCTCTACGTGTTCGACCAGGCTCCGGTGCGGTGATGGCTGTTCCTCCCAGGCTTCTTTGGCGAGGTCCAGGAGTCCTCTCGGCCGCCGCCCATACAGTAGCTCAAAAGGGGAGAAGCCAGTGGAAGCCTGGGGCACCTCCCGAATGGCGAAGAGCACATACGGCAGGACCTGGTCCCAGTCCTTGCCGTCAGCAGCGACGATCTTCCGGAGCATCCGCTTCAACGTCTGGTTGAACCGCTCGACCAGCCCATCCGTTTGCGGGTGATAGACTGACGTACGGAGATGTTGTACTCGCAGCAGGTGACATGTGTCCGCCATTATCTTGGACATGAATGGAGTGCCCTGGTCCGTAAGAATTTCTTTTGGTATGCCGACCCGGCTGACGAGGTGCACCAGCTCGCGAGCAATGGCCTTGGAGGTGGCGACGCGGAGGGGCACGGCTTCCGGATAGCGGGTGGCATAGTCCAGGATGACCAGGATGTAATTGTGTCCCGGGCTGACTTGGGCAGGGGTCCGACCAGGTCCAGGCCGATCCTCTCGAAGGGGTCTCTATAATGGGAGAGGGATTAGAGGGGCGGGTGGTGGCCTTACCGGGAGGTGCGTTGGCACACCTCGCAACTGCGGCAGTAATCCTCCACCGCTCTGCGCATTCCTGGCCAGTGGAAGCGGTCTGCCACCCGCTCTAGGGTCTTCTGCATGCCCAGGTGAGCTCCCAGGATGTGTGTGTGGGCCAGCTGTAGGACGGTGGCCACGTACTGGCGGGGTAAGACCAACAGCTCCCGGACTTCTCCCCGTCTCGTGGTGTTGTAGTATAGCAGCCCGTGTTGCACCGAGAAGTAATTTGCTTCTAGGGGTCCTTCTCCCCTCTTTACCCCTTCAAGGACCCGCACCTGGCTCCAGCAGTGGCGCAACCGGTCATCCTGGACCTGCGCGGTGCCAAACTGTCCTTTACGCTGTGCCTGGGGAGGGAGATTGGACATCGTTAAGGGGGGTACGAGCTCACCTTCCCCATCAGCTTCTTCTGCCACCTCGCTTACTCCAACCCGTTCTCCCAGCCAGGCAGAATAGGGTTGGCCTGATGGATGGACACGAGGTTTGGCTCGTCGGGGCCATGACCCGGTTCCCTTCCTTCGGGCTCTTCTGCCCCCCCTCTGGACAATTCTGGCAGCCTGGTACAGGGCGTCGAATTGGTCCGCAGCCAAGCAACTCCGTCCATGGGGCAAGCGAGCTGGAATGGGGGCCGGGTCGGTGGGCATGGACACATCTGAGGGCGACTTTCCAGAGGTGGGCAGCAGGGTGGGTATTTTCCCTCGGGCCTGGGCCGAGTCCGGTGGGGTCGGCTTCCGGTCACCTCCAGTCTGGGGACGGAAGAGGGAGCGCTCGGTCGGTCCTGCCTTCAGCATCTCTTGCGTGGCTTCGACTCGCTCCACCAGCTCCACCAGGTCCTCAGGGCTCTGTGGTGAATGCTGTCCGGCCAGCTTCTTTGCCTCATGCGGTAATGCCCGGAGGTACCGATCCATGGCGACCCGGTCGAGGATCTGCTCCACGGACAGGCGTTCAGGTTGGAGCCAACGGGTAACCAGCCTCCGGAGTGACGCCATCTGGCTGCGCGCGTTGACCCCCGGTTGGTAGGCCCAGGTGGTGACCTGTTGTCCAGCGGATGTGGGGGATACACCGGCTCTGGCTAGTATCTCCCTCTTCAGCCTGTGGTAGTCCCGGGCTTCTGCTGCGCCCAGGTCTTGGTATGCTTGTTGGGCCTCGCCGGTGAGGAAGGGAGCAAGGGTGTCTGCCATCTCCCGGGGATCCCATAACTCGCGCTCGGCCACCCGCTCAAAGGTGTGGAGGTAGGCCTCCACGTCGTCGGCTTCAGTCATTTTTGTCAGGACATCCATAGCCTTCGTCCTGCTACCCGGGAGCGGTACGGCCGATGCGCTGTGGGCCTGGACCACCTCGGTGAGCCGGATGACCTGTTCAGCCATGACCTGGGCAGCATGTTGTTGTCCCAGGTTAGCCTCCACGAGCGCCCGTAAGAGGTCCTCCATGTCGCAGCTAAATTGGGGAACACAAGACTAATGAAAGAGGGGGGGGGGAAGAAACAAACAAACCAAAAAAAAAAAAAATCTTTTTTTTTTTTTTTTTTTTTTTTAACTCTACCGCGAGAACGAGTGTAATACTCGAGCTCGGGGTAGTTAGCTGCAGTCTGCTATTACTCCGTGCCTATGCCCGCATTCTCCACCACTGTGGCACCGTACTGGGTGTGACGGTGCAGGCGGGGCGGCACAGAAATACACAGACCGGAGGTTTGGGGAAAAATAGCCCAACAGGGCTCTTTAATCAAACCAAATTAAGCACGCAAATCAAAGCCGTACTCAACAACAAAAGTTTCTTCTTTAAATTAAATTAAAGTAAAGTAAAATAACTGAAATTAAAGTATTGATGACCCGGAGACAGCTTAGGGGATCCCTCTTGGAAGCGCGAAGAGGGATGTGGTCCCGCGTCTCCGCTGGCTCTGTAAAACAAGTGCAAATTTACAAACAGATATTTCGCCGCTCTGTTCTCGCCCGAAAACCCCCTCCCTCAAGGGAGACAAAGGCCTCCTCTTAAGCTCCCAGCTCGTTTCCCTGGAGTAGCGGCAGCTGTGTGGCCTCATTGACTTCAGGTGTGATGAATGCCAATGAGGGAGTTGGGGAATTTCCCGGTTGCCGCTCTCCAGGGTCCTGTGGCTGGGCTTCGCAGAGTGGTGCTGTCCTGGGTCCTGACTTGCGAGCCTAGTGGTCGGTTTGAGCTGATGACCATCCGGCTGGGAGGGGCACTGCGGGGGCATGCCCCGATCCACGCCACATGAGAAAAGAGCTTAGTGTTTCTGCTGTCCCTAGGGCTGAGCACGCATGCTTCCAGACACCTCCTGCTGCTAATGCACTTAGCCGTCCCTGGTTCTCAGGTTGCCCATGCCACAGCCGAGATACAGACACAGAAAACCTGAGGTCCCGGCACAAGCAATTAGCCAATTAAGTGATTCCCTCTGTTGGGAAATTCTATCAGTCCATCTGAGGAAGTCTTTCTGATTACGTTTTACAACTCAATCATTTGGCAGAGGCTTTTAGCCAAAACAAATTATAAAAGTGCATTTTTGGGTCAGCGGAGGACAGGCTTTTCTTCTGTAGCTGGTTGGCTGTTATGTTGGGTAACAGCACTGAGAGCAGCTGGCTCTCAGGGAAACGGTGCCAGGCTTCCTGTGCAGGAAGTTTGGCATGTCTCCATTTCTGCATGCCCTAGGCTCCTTCTCCTGATGTAGATTGCTATATTGGCTCGGATCATATACCGGATTTAAGGGCACATGGGAGACTGCAGCGATCAAGCAATATACACTTTACAGCAGGCGTTCATAATTTAAATATTCAGTGCAAACCGTATTGTTCAGAAGCTCCATAAGCTTCATTCTGCATTCTATAATAGCCCAAGGATGTGTGCCAATTACTGTTGCTTTGTGTGACCATAACTTGGAGAATCTATTTAATTATAGGTGGTTAACTAAATGGTTGTTGGGCTTGTTGAATATCTTGTAAATGCGAATCTTTTTTCTTAATCGGTTGTGTGCATATTTTTCCTTGACTGTACATTGATTCTATGACAACCATGTCATGGTTGTAAGGATGTGAACAGCAATGGGGCTGAGTTCAGTTACAGGCCAGCCAGACCTTTTCAACTATCAGCCACAATCAAGGATCTTGCTATTTACCCTAGAATTTGGGAACAGAGAGAGGACAGTTATTACAGTACATGCACCCATCAGTCTCTCTAATAGAGGAAGCACTTATCCTTTGTCTTGTGTTATTTTTACGGTCATTTTCACCTGGTTGCAGAATAGGTCATTCCACTTACATTTTATTTCTCTGCATTTTGCAATCCTTTTTTATGTGCTCAGGGGTTTATTATTATTGTTTGACTGATGACTTCTTGGCATTTTGGTCATTTCTTCTTCCTGTCAGCAGTGGACCCTGGAAATGGCACAGGAAATCACTGGCAGCAATCTCTCTGAAACTGTCTTTTCCTTTGGCGGGCATTTGGTTTGCCTCCTTGATTAGTAGCGGCTAGCGCTGATTGGCACAGTGGATAGAGAGAACTCCTGCTGTGAACTTTGAGTCAGCCAAATTATTCAGTTCAGTGGCAGCCTGTAGTTCTGGATTATGCGCATCTGAACGACTAACATCAAGTCACAGTTTGACTTCGAACCTTTTTTTAACATTTTTTCTTTAACCTTTCCTGTTGCTGAACGATCCACTGCACTAACCATGGCATTACATTGAGCTGCTGGTGGATGTGGTGGAATTTTCTCATTCAATCACATTTGGTCTCTTAGCGGGGGACAGTCACTCTTCATTGTCACATTGGCCTTTTTTCCCAGCAGCACACCCAATGTGCCAAACTATCTGCCCCTGGCAATCTCTATAATAATAATAATAATAATAATAATAATAATAATAATAATAATAATAATAATAATCACCTTAAGTTTTATTCACTTCTAGAATGCAGATCCATCAAAGGGAGAAGCTGGGCAGCTTTAGATTGTACATTGGGAAGCAGAGCCCAGAGGAAGTGTTATGTTGCACCCACAATGACACACATGAATCAAACAGAAGGTTAGCTCATTTATAATTGCCTCTTTCAGAGACAACGGTGCTCCGTCAGAGCTAAGGTGCAGCGTGGAAGGCCCTGTTCTAGCCACCTGCTTGCCGCTCTGTCAAATTATGTCACCATGCCCTGAGTTTCCCTTACGGACCCCCTGCAGGTTATAATCACGGTCTATCGCTACAGATGGCGCTGCGTCTAAATGAATTGCATGCCATTAACAGCTTTAAGGCTCGTAATTATTTCCAAGCCCAATTATAGAGGGGGTTCGGTCCCGTCCTCCTCTGTTCGTAAGGCAGCTGTAGAGACGACCCAGGATGCCGAGTGGAAATTTCCACAAATGAGTTACTTCTGGGGAGGGCCACCTTGTCACATGGAAAACACTGGGCCAGACCATGTGTCTCTATCAGTTTTCTCCACCACAGAGAGGCAATGAACATCACAGATTTGGCTCAGAGGAGGCCATTCATTTTGTTAGCTTAGCACCTCCACATCTGTCCGTCCTAATAAGATTCAGCCAAGTCTGAAATTGCAGACGACAGGAGAAATCCACAGGAAATAAATTTAAGTTTGTTCTCTGTTAGTATTTCTCAGCAGTTATATGATATGAACTTTCTCCCTGTGTTACCCAAGCATTCACAATGATTTGAAATGTGCTGGCACTGTTTTTTTAATGAATTTTTTTGAGAAAATCCGCCAAAATTTACACCAGATTTATCAAAGAAAATGAAGCATCTTAAACAAAGCTGAACGTGCACACAACAAACATTTTAAAAAGCAAAAACAGGCATGGTAAGAAAAAGGTATATAAAATGAACATTAGCAACACAAGAAACCAGATCCATTATGACCGCTTTTCATTTTTTCTTTCCAGGACTGTAGAAATGTCAGCCATGAAAAGGCTTCAGCCGAACAAAGCCGGGAAGTATCATTTTGGCAGAGCTCTTTGGCAGGATCTTTGCTCGAACCCTCCCACTGGGCCAATGCAGAAGGCGCGGTGAGTGAGGAGAGAAGCCTGTCGCCGTGCCCGCCCGCAGACTGGCATCTCTGATACCTGACGGGGACTCAGCAGAATGACAACTTGTGTAATTTCGGCCTGCAAATGGAACAATGCTGGCTGCCAAGCATGATTCACTCCACCATGAGGTGCAATACACAATACACAACACAATAGAATAGAACGGAACTGTACTGTCCTGCTGGGTGAAATTTTAGTTACAGGCAACATTGGGCATTAAAAAAAACACCACCAAAAATACATTTAAAAAAAGAAAACACAAGGCATAATTTGGAACACACATTGACATCAACATAGACTTTTCCCATTATCTTGTCATGTGAAATGTTGCGAAAACAGTCAAATAAATACATACAGCAGATTGATTTAAACAACCTTACTGTATAGGTGGAAAATATTTAAAAGATGTTAATAATCAGGAAATTAAATGTCTGTGAGCTACACGAAAGAAAGAAGAGAAAATGTTTCTAATTGGATGGAGATGCTCATTCATGAGTGATTTAACAATAAATTCCTCCATGATGAATATTAAAAGGCATATCACAAAAGGGACATGATATTTCCTTTCTGTATTTTTCTTTAACCAAGCTTTGCATACTACTGGTCAAATTGACTGGTCACCTGTGCCCAGTTTTCTTCCTGAATATGATGATGCAATGCTTTTTCTTCAGTTAAATCAACATGTGTATTAGTTTATGAGATTACATATTAGTGAAGCTTATTCAGAGGCAAGGCACCAATACCTTAAATCCATACTTACTGTATTTTAGTAGAATGCACTTGCATGCACTTTATGATGCCCAGTATCTCTTGATTTGCTTTGAACACAGCCTCTCTCACACACTGTGAAACTGGCACATTAACATCGACAGTAGTACATGGGTTTATTAAGCTTGGCATTATGTGGTTTTAATATCCAAGCCAATGGGATATGAAAATGCTCATTACTGTATGAGTGTACTTATTACCACAACAGTTGGTTTTAATGCTACTGGGAGATGCTGACGATGCCTTTCCTCATTAAAAGCAGCGGTTTTTAATGGATGCACAAGACAAAGGCCGAAGATACAAGTATTCTTCAACATATATTTTCATATAGAATCCAAGTATGCATTTAGGATCACAGACAATGTTTCCTGTACAGCTCTTAAACACCACCCACCCAAATTTCACTTAATCTCTACAGGCAACAAACAATGGGGTAGCCATTATCTGATCTTGCAGGTAATCAAGCAGGTAATTAGAGGGAAAATGCAATTAATCACAGTGAAACTGGAGCCTCAGACACCCTTACTGAACCAGAGCAAAGCAGCATAACTCAAGGTTTATGATTAAGCCAAGACCGATCTTGCAATGTTCCTGTTTTTGTTTTTGCTGTTTGCTAGTTTTGATAGTTCCCGACAGGAATTAATGAAGCTTGATTTTCCAGTTCAGAATCCCCATTGGTCGCACGTCTAATTCTCAGCTGAGCCAATCAGCTGGGTTGTCGGACCACACCTGCTTAACAAATTAAGGCATGTTCTGCATTCCTGAGGCATCCCACTGCAGACAAAGCTTCATTAATATGGCCCTAATTTGCATGCACCCGCCCCCTCACTGAACAGTGGGGCAATCACAGGAAGACAGCCGCAAACTACTCACCGAATTCAGGAAAATAAATGTTAGACAGATTTGGACAGGTACCTGTCATATTCTTTTTTTCCAAACCGTCATTAATTACAAGTGGAGAACATAGAAAAACTCAACACATTTACTGAAGTACTTGCTTTGAATGATAATACATGCAGTCATGAGGTGACACACATGGATAATAAACATATTGATTTCTAATTTTGAATAGATTTATGTACTCAATAAGATATGTGTCCTCCATGATAGCTCAATATTCAATTCAATTCAATTCAATTTTATTTGTATAGCGCTTTTAACAAAGGGGCTTTGTCACAAAGCAGCTATACAGAGAACCAGCCCCCAAAGAGTAAGCCTAGGGCAACAGTGGCAAGGAAAAACTCCCTGACTGATAGCAGGAAGAAACCTTGAGCAGAACCGGAATCAGAGGGGGAACCCATCTGCTGCAGGCAGGCACCGGTTTGTTATGGAATATATCTATGAGAAGTATGTGTATGTGTTGATGGGGCCATTTTAAGTCCCAGACTTAATTATTTTACATTTATTAAGAGAGCAAATGTATTCCAGTAAGGGTTCTGATTTTTAGCTGATTTTGAACTTTCTTTGATTGATATGATTTGTGACTTGGATTGCCTCTTTTGTACTGGGTTCTGCATACATAATGTTGCTGTTATGGTTGAGTTCTTTGTTTATTTTTTAGGAAATCCCAGTCAAGAATGATTCTTTATGGAGCCTATAATTAGTTGTCATGCTGAATCACCTGTTCCATGTTCTGAGGGTAGTGAAGGTGTTGACGGTGGTGGTGATGGGGGGGGAAGCAAAAGCAATTCTCTCACTCACAAGAGCTTTTCTCTGCGCACTATATAGTGCACAATATGCAATGCACATTGTGCAGAGAGGAATGATGTGCGAGGCAATGTAACAATCACATTGCCCTTGGAAATAAGAAAAATTATTTTCTTATAAGCAATGGTGTGCTGGGCAACATCTGCTGTGATAGACATTGTGAGAGTGAGAGTGAGGTGACTGGGGAGGAGAGTGGAGTTTTCCCCTTACTGCTGGAGACATGGTGGAATATGAACACCCTGAACATTACAGAGAGATAGTTTACTACTGCCATCTGAGCACTAAAGCATCCTCTATCTCTTTGTTGATGCGCATGGTGAACATGTTTTTGAGATGAATGCATCTGCCACTACCCATGTCTGGGTAATTTTGGTACAGATAGAATGAATGAGTGACTTAATTAAAATGTATTTATTGTAGCGCATTTTCAGGAGTGACACACTTGAGGACAGTGATTTCTTGATAGAATAAAAATACAATGCAAACACATACACAAACACATATAAACAATGAAAGTGGCAATAAAATAAATACATTACACACCTTGTGCATTTCTTGAGCTGATATTCTTTTTTAAAGCTCTCTGACATATTGTAAGATGTATTCAATAAGACACCTTCCATTTGTCTCCATTTTGACACTTTTAGATGTCACCTCTACACCTCTAATACTTATAGTACAAAGAAAATTTTTCCTCTCACAGTTTCTTGTGGTTGGTTTGGGGATTATAAGAAGTCTGTGATGTATTTTCTGATCTTATTTTCTTGGCAGGAAGTATAATGCAGGCAATGCATAATGCACAGCATTCCCCTGCTCTCCTTGTGTTAAACCACATTAGAGAGACCATTACCTGCCCTGCTTAGTAAGCAAAATATAAGTTACACTGTATTATACTATACCACACCCATATACTCTACAGAACAAAATGTTAATGTAATACAGTAGTTCTTATTATATATTAAAAACAAATAAATAAATAAATGAAATCAAATCTCTGAAAATGGCTTAAATAGTGTTTGAATGATTAAAAAAAAGAAAAGAAACAAAAATCAGCAATAGGTGTCATTCATGCATAAGAAGTATTTATCCAACCGAGGAGGACAGACAATAGAGCCCCAATGTAAAAGGGCCAAAAGAAAATGGGAGCCAGGAAAATTCCAATTGAAAGCAGGTTCAATTTCCCTGTGAACAATAGGCTTGCTCAAGTGGGCTGGGAAAGCTGGGGTGTGAAATCCCTTCAGGAGGGAGAGAACAATGCGCCATCGCGGTGCCTCGCCTCTGCGGGTACTGTGCAGGGTATTCACCATTGCGGCCGCGGCAGCCAGTCGCCTAGGTAAGCTCTGTAACTCTGTAAAAGGATGAAACTTAGAACGAACAGGCCTCTGAAATGCTTTTGCCAGCCCTTGGTTTAAAAGAGGAGAGAATCAGAAAGACAGCTAAGCCTGGATTCAATCAACATTTGTCTTAACGTTTACTTTAAAAGTAAATTTATCGCTTGAAGCATAATTCAGCTAATTAATGTTGGTCTTTGCTGATCACACAAAGCCAACAAACAAATTATGGGGAACAAATCAGCAAATACAATCTAGCACAACATAAATATGCAAGAAATAGATGCACAGCCTTTCTGTCACAAACAATGGCATCATCCCGGGTTGCGATACCAACAGGTCGTTCTGTTCCCCTAGTTTTTATGGGGAAACTATGAAGTTACAGCACACAAAGGATAGCATTGAGGAGACTGCATTTATTACAGCAGCATGCAGTCCTTTGTTGCTTTTGCCAGTGCAATACTCGCCCACCTGCAGGACCTGAATCAATAAAATCAGTCAGTTGCTTTCGCAGCCACGAGATGCAAATGGCACTGCGAGCAGATACGCTCGCTCAGTCACCTGTCCACGAGTGTCTTGGACTGCCTACTTCCCACTTTTTTATACTGTTTTATCCCTGGTTTCTCTCTTTTTTCCATATCCATTGGCCCTTCTCTTGACTAAATTTAGTGGAGCACAAATTTTAGTTAGCAAAGGCACTATTCAACCAGATGAGTCGCTCTTGCATGATGAAATAGAGATGACCTTAGTTGAATTAACACTGGACATTACACTGTGTAGCAGGCGCTAGCATGGCCAAGATTCAATACCAGAGTGGGGGGCATCTGTATGCTCGAACCCAGTTCAGGACGAGGAAGGGTTGATCAGGGAGGGCCAGGCCGATTTCAAGATCAGCATGCAGAGTTAGCATGACATAACAGTCCTGCCTAAGTAGGAAAAACCATAAAACAACACAACCAAAACAAAAGGCAAAATTCTCAATAACACTAGTTTTTTGGGGGGAAAAAATGCTGCCTGATAGTCACTATAGAAACACAAGTAAAAAATAGTTCTATCCAGTAACGAGTCCATTTTCTTATCTAAATGACAAATGCTTGTTTTGCTGAGGCAATCTCAGAAGAAAAATCAAAGCGGCAGATGGTTTTTCAATTCCAACAGATCAGTGAAGTCAGCCAGAAGAGCCTCACTTGAAAAGCAAAGCCAGAGAAAAAGTCTGTTGATGCTGGGCTGCATCAGGCCAACGTGGGCTGAGCTGGGTTAAGGCACAAAGGTTCAAAAACAAGCAAAAACTAACAAACAAACAAAAATAAAACCCCCACCTCTGCGAGCTTGTAGCTGTAGGCAGCTAGCTTGTAGCTTCCAGTGTCCTGAAGGGCAGCAGGAAACAGTGACAGCTGCCAAAGGGATGTGACATTCTCTGCTCCTCCCCCACGCCAACATCAACACCAACTACTCAGTGTGACTGTCCCTTTGCAGGGAATTAATAATGACACATGCAAATCAGGCGCATCATATGTGAATACAATAAATGTAAGCCACTTTTCTTTTTTTGCTGTAATTGTGCATACTGAGAAGTTAATCATTTTTTCATCAGCGTGATAACCAGCAGCATGTCAGCCGAAGGTGCAGGACATTCTGTGGAGAAAATGGCCTGCCCTCCTGGGCTGCACTCCACAGAGGATGCTGGTATAGATGCAAATTAACAAGATTAATGTGTAATTACAACGAGCCCGGCAACATAATTATTAGGTATCACGCGAGATGCGTTCATCCTTGATCAGCACCATCATTCATGCATAAAATATACCCTTTTTTGTTGTTCGAGTGAAAGATATCCAGGGGATTTTTAATGTTCATAAGTAGGAATGTGAATAAATTGGTAACTATGGCAATGCAGGTCTCCGTTGTTGGTTGCAATAAAAGTAAGCTTAAACTGCTCATTATTGGATAGTTAACAGCATTATCCTCTTTCCCTTTTTTGTAGATTTCTCATTTCTCTAATGCAACTAAGTTGTCACTGTTGGATTTATTTATTTAATTTAACTTAATTTGTGACAAAACCTCTGCCTCCACCTACCTACCATTCCTTGGAAGGTTTAAGGTTTATTCGCCGTTGTTCTCCACTTGATCACTGATCATGCTCCAACCTCTCGCCTCCTGCTGTAATTTACCATCACTTAGAGGTTTCACCTCTGAGAGTATATTTGGCTGTATGCACAGCGCAAGGTCAATGAAGCCTATTGCCATAATATTGCACTCTATACTGTAAGGTGGGGGTAACATTCTGGCTTGCAGCTTTGTTAGTGACTCACTTGCACAAGTAGGCAGCACAGAGGACTCAGGTAATTGGCCACCAGGATGGATCTCTACTGGCTCCTATACTGAGCTACAGAAGCCAAAGCCCCAAATTTAAGAGAGCAATACCCTTAATGGCCTCTGATAAAAATGCTTGTCCCAGAAGTGGTACTACAAAGACCCTCTCTTCCATACTTTGATTCTTGAAGTTAATAACTGCATGCCCCTTGGGGAAATTTGTTTTTGTCTTCAGAAGCACAGCAGTCCTCAGCTCATTAATAAAAATAGAACCCATGGGTACAGTACACCCAGTAGTTATTTTTTAACACACAATAGAGCTATTTGCATATTTGTTAAATGTATGCATTGTTTAGATGGGTTTCTAATTGTTTGTCTTTTGAAAAAAAAATCTAATTAAAAAACGCTGTACCCACCACCTTTTTTGTATAATTATTCTACTATATATATTACCTTGCGAAATATGGAGAAATGTAAATTAATTTACGTTTTCAGTTCAAATTAAAACACTCTCTGCTGTCCACGTGCTACAATTACAGGATGTATGTATCCCCAGAATGCATATACTGTACCCTACCACATAATAAGACATCAGTTATATATTTTTAAAAAAGAGAATACAGCAGGCCTAAATGTATAATAATCTGTTTAACATCTCTGGAGTCATCTCTGAATGCACAGATTTATAGCACAATCTGGACTCCTCCAAATATTTTAAACAAGAGGCTTGTTTTTAAAATAATAGAAACATAGGAAGTTGATGATACTAGGCCATGAACTGATTGAATCTGTATATTTTCCAAGCTGATGAAAACAGCAATGAGAAAGAACCTGCATTAAAAGTGTGAGCAGACACAGGTTTGCAGTCTGCCTTACTTAAAGCAGCTCTTTGAATTTCACTGTGGAATAGGTTTTATTTGATTTTTAAAAACCCCAACCAGTAGCATTGTAAGGCTTTGGAGTTTCAGAGAAGCATTTGATGCTAGGCTACCTAGAAAAGGAACATGGCTTCATAAGCCAGCTTTGTGCTGTGCACAGAAAGTGTTGTACACAGCCTCTGCCATCCACTGGTTCATGTCACATTTTCTCCCTGGACAATTTTCCCAACCTTTCGCCTTTTGAACCGAAGGCAGTGGAGTGACTCTTGGGGCTCTATTTTCCGGCTGGTACACGGTGTGTTGCCAGCTGATTGCTAATTTCGGGAATCTTCCAAGCAATGCGTGTATCATCACAGCCTATTCAAAAGCCAATCAACGGTTTTCATGGATCACATGCTGTTCAATTTGACTCTTGGTATAAATCGCAGAAGTGGGAAAACGGCATCCTTTGCATTTATTGTCTTTTTAATAGAAATAACTTAAATTTCTGTATTTATTTCTATTTTAATTGTTTATGGCTGTTCTTATACTGCATTGTGGTCCCTGGGGTACTGTATTTTGTTCTATTTCTTTCACCCATCTGTCGACAGAATGACAAACGTGATCACAAACTTTGTTTTTGTAAAGAAGAGTAAAGAAACCTTTTTCAGCTAATTTTTTTTTCTGTAGGCTTTACATCATTTGTGACCAGTCACTAATCATGTTTGAGGTGCAGTTCAGGTTTTACCTCTTCTGTGCCCTTCTATATGTATGTTATATTTACATTCTAGTTACAACCATGCTGCGTGGGGATAGACTTGCTGTTTCGTTTCTTAGCAATGTCTATGAGTGAGCAATGCAAGCAAAACCTAATCTGATTTGGAAACAGGTGGTAAATGATTGAAATAAGTGTATTTAAAACATGACAAAACCTCAGGTAAGCCATACCATTGTTGTGCATTAATGACAGACTTGTGCATTGTAATTTCTTTTGTTTGAGCAACACTGACTCATTTTACCACCGTGAATGAAATCACTGACATTGTATGTCCTTCCCTGGTTTTATTTTGTTCAATAAGACTTCAAAATACTGTTTTCATCATTTCTTAATTATAGCACCGCATGTTTAAGCTATTTAGCTGCAGGTTTAATTGGGAAATTGGAAACTGGCCCATAATTAACATTTAGGCAATGTTTTAATTCTGACAGAAGAAAATTTTAACAAATGTGAATGAATTTCTCTTATTTATGAGATTCGTTCTGAGTCGATAAAAAAAAAAAAACGTGACACCCCAATTCTACATGAAAGCAGGCAATTTGATTGGCTATTAATAAATCCAGCTGCACCACAGCTGATAATATATTCAGTATAATCCAGCCCTGTTTCCAGGTTCACCACGCTCTTTGTGTAGTATGCTCCTTGCCTTCGGAAAACACCAATATTCACTAGCCATGCCCAGGCCTCCGGAAAATACAGCCGTTTGTTCATCTTGCAAATGACAGTGCAAGATGAACAACCCGCCCCCCCCCCCCTTCCTATTCACCATGATGACCAATATCACAGTGAATTGATAATGTTGGCCCAACTGCTGTGGATTGAGACACAGGCCATTCTGTCGAATGCACGGATACAAATACAGATGGTGCTGTCCATGCACACCTCTAACAGCTCAGCCTGCATTGGATATGAAAGCCATTGTATGCATGGGCATGGCTGTGAGCAAGAACTATTTACTCCCAGGGCAAATTGTTCCTGAACAGTCTTGGCACACTTGACAAATTTGTAAACTACAACAGAATCTGTAAGCTGTTGATACAGTTTTCATTTTGCATGATAGACTGGATTCCATCTTACATACACAGAACCAATGTGTGCTTTCGCTATATCTCTTATCCTTGCACTGGCTGCCTAGCTTAAATTTAAATGTTGGCCTTCTATACTCTACACTCTTGTCTCTTGCTATGGACCCAGGAGAGTGAATGGCACAAAAAAACAGCTAAATAAGTGAATTAACCAAATTACATTACATTTATTTGGCAGACGCTTTTATCCAAAGCGACGTACAATAAGTGCATACCAAAGGGCATTGGAACAACTACAAACACAGGTTCGATAAGGTACAATTTTGTACAATTATTCATAGCCATGAACACATTAAGTGCATTTCACACAGTGAACATTACTCTGACCTAACCTATGCCAAGTCAAACTAGGAGGCACCACAAGCTACAACATCACAACAATGACACAAGGCACAATAAGTGCTGCAAACTGCTCAAGCTTTGTGTCTCCATTAGGTTCAGTATCAATTCAATTATTTTGGATTGCTGCCGTAAATGGGAAATGTTTACGCCGTTCATCTGCGAATGGAAAATGTTTACCCTGTTTATCTGTAGGGGATGGCTCATAGGATGTGACTGTGGGGGGTATCCCACACTGAGAGCAGAGGAGGCAGGGCTTTCTCTCTGGCCTGCAGGGTTAGGCAGATCTTGTTCTCGGCCCAGTGCGACAACCTTCACCGCAGGTGGCCATTACGTTCTGAGTGCTGTTCCAGGCGAGCGAGCTGGGAACCCACAGTCTATGGGACCCCCCTGAGAGAGATGAGGGTTATGGATGGTTTCCTTCCAGTGATTGCATAAGAGATTGGATAGCATCACGGCTTATTCACTGCAATACCCTGATGCTATCCAGCTTCTTCGATAGCTTCAATGAGACAATTCAAGGACTTTTTTTTAAGCAAGATGAAGCAGCTCAAAACAAAAATGAAGGAATAATGTTGATTTCATAGAGATGAAGGTTAATATCTCCATGCTTAAGTGTGTGTAAGGAGAAGTACCATGGGCGCGCACGGTGGCATAGTGGTTAGCACTGTTGCCTCGCAAGAAGGAGGTTCCGGGTTCGAATCTGGGTCAGACTGGATCCTCTCTGCGTGGAGTTTGCATGTTCTCCCCGTGTTCGTGTGGGTTTATTCCGGATACTCCAGTTTCCTCCCACACTCAAAGACATGCATGTTAGGTGCGCTCCTGCAGTTGCCCTTGACCAAGGCAAGTGCCTTGCTCAGAGTTGGTCCCCAGGCGCTGCACTGTGGCTGCCCACTGCTCCTAGGTAACTAAGGATGGGTCAAATGCAGAGGACAAATTACCCCACGGGGTTCAATAAAAGTATATCTTATCTTATCTTATAAGTAAATATATTAAAGTTACTCTAATAATAATAATAATAATAATAATAATAATAAACAATTCTCTCTGATCTTTTTTTTACTCTACGCTCTGTCAGCCATCTTCAAAATTGACAGAGCACTTCACAAATGATCAGGAGATGGTAGAATAATTTTTATTATTTTTAGAGGGTGGCCAGAGGTCACATTTTGTCACAAGGGTTCTCTTTGTCTGTGTGCTTCTCTCGGTCCAATCTTCCCTGGCACACATTTGTGCCATGTTTCTGTAGAGATTCCAGAAATGTAATACCATCCAGAATCAGTGTGGGGATCAAAGACGGCAATGAATGCTTGGAACAAGAATACACTTGTTTAACAAAGGGGGTGGGGGGGTGGGGGGGTACAATGAACTCCAGGAGACAGCTTCAGAAAACCTCCAATATACCATGGAAAAGCAATTGCTTGTCATAAGGTGCCAGGTCGTGAGACTCATCTGTGCTGTTGTGTGTGGTGGAGAAAGGTGAGCAGGGGGGATTGTGGGGAGAATGAGATATCACATGAGACTTGTGAATCGAATGTGAAAGACAGACGGAGCGAGGGGGGAGAGGACGGGGAGGGAATGTGTGAATGTGTGGACATCCCTGTGAGGGGTACAATTGGAACAGTGGGAAAGATAAAGGCAACTCGCTATGACAAGACATTGCACTTTATACTTGACACTACAGATTCTTTATAGCCTCATTTCTCTTCCCCTCCTCCTGCCTGGAGACTGCTCTCCCTCTGTTTCCTCTCTTCCTCACCTGAGACTACCCTCCCTCTGTTTCTTCTCCTCCTCCCGGGAGACCGCTCTCCCTCTGTTTCCTCTCTTCTTCACCTGAGACTACCCTCCCTCTGTTTCTTCTCCTCCTCCCTGGAGACTGCCCTCCCTCTGTTTCTTCTCTGCCTCCCTGGAGACTGCTCTCCCTCTGTTTCTTCTCCTCTTCACCTGTGACCGCTCTCCCTCAATCACAAGCTCAGTAGACTCCAGGAAATGTATTCTATGCAGTGCTCCCCTTTCCCTACCTTCTCCTCCTCTTCTCCCTTCCCCTCCACCTGCTGTAATTTCCACTCTCTGATCTTCGCCCCCTGTTACTAAGGCAAATGCAAAATACTGTTACAAAGATTTTTATTGCGTTAATTACATTCATGGTGAGGGAGCACTTTGGCTGGAATACTGACTGTAATTGGCTCCACCCAAACAGCTATTCCATGTACGTCCATACATTCGCAAAGTAAATGCTCGTAGTGTGCATGCTCTGAATTATACATGAGGCTGTCTAATGCCTTATGTTTCCAGTCAATTATGTTTGACAAAAGGAACAATTATTCAGGCCCTTATGTGTGTGCCTATGTACTGTCTGTGTGTGTGTCTGTGTGTGTGTATGTGTGTGCACATGTGTGTGGGTGTGATTATGGTTAGGAGTAAGACAGAGTATGTGTGTGTGTTTGCGTGTGTGCGCGCATGTGTGTGCGCGTGTGGGTGGATGTCTATTTGGATGTGTGTGTGGAGAGAGAAGGAGCAAGATGTCAGAAAGGAGAAAGAGAGAGAACGACAGATGTCAAGAGAGAGAGGGAGAGAGAGTGTGTGTGTGTGTGTGTGAGAGAGAGAGAGAGATTGAGAGAGAGAGGAGGGCAGCTCACAGCTCATTGGGAGGCTTTTTCCTCAGCACTGCTGTCATCTCTCATTCCTGTCACAGAAGTGGAAAATCAGAAAAGAGGGACACGAATAAAGAATGAGGAGAAACCAAACAAAGATCCTGAACATTTTCCGGTTGCTTTGACTGGTGGTGGGTGCTCAGCTGGAGACGTGCATGGGGAGCTATTCCCTTTAGCTCAGCACTTTCACTATGGACGCAGCTCTCTGCCAGGTCCAAAGCCCCACTCCTGTTTAAAAAACAAAAAGTATTATCTGCCTTATGTATTGCCTCACAATGTTACCAGCGATAAACTGAATAATCTAGGCTTCCTCTCCTCTTCCTACCTTCCCTTCTTCTTTTTACATTCTCTTCTCTCTTCTTCTCCATTTCTCCTCTCTCCTCCTTTCCCCTCATTTCCTCTCTTTTGCAATCACCTTTCCCTCTGACTACATCATTTAAAAGCCGTCTGAGTGCAGATTTATGGCTTCACCTGTATTTTACATGAGTGCTGTGAGCAGAAATCTAATTAACTGTTTCTGAGACTGTCTGGAAACATGACAAAAAGGTACACTTACTTCTCTGTATTTATTTGTTTATTTATTAGTTTATTTGACAGGGAAAATGCACACTAATAACATTTCTGACAACTTGCCAGAGTTATCCAGGGAGAGAAATATTCACCTTTAGTCCCTTTCAATTCTTGTTTTCTCACATTCAGCATCCTCTGGTAAAATCCTTTTCAGCTATGGTTTTGGCAGCTTATAAATGGGAGCATATGAGCTTTTCAGCAAAGAATTTGCTTTCCATGGAGAGTAGATTAAGAATTGAAATATTGGTGCTTCAATAACAGGTTTAGCTTATCCTGGCTGAAACATCCCCCTGTGCAAAAACAGCCATTGCATAGATGTTTTTGTTATTCAAATTTTTAAATATTTTCTATGGCACATGCAAGAATTTTGAACAACACAATGTAATAATTGTATCATTGCATGTGTGCCAATAATTCCTTGGGAAAGGACTACAAGTGAACTGTACCATATTCACCTGTGGGTGTTTGTGGAGAAGTCATTCTGTGACTGGTTATTATGGCACTGCATGAGATCTCTTTGCAGTTGCACCCCAGGGTTTCTGGGGGGGTGGGGGGGTGAGGGGTGGTGGGGGGGTGACTGCCCACACAGAACTGTGGGGACAGCGCCTGAGAAAATGCAGTCAGCTGGAATATCTGTGTGGGCGAAAATTAAACACATTTCCCACTGTACAATTACCACATGCCCCTCCCCCTCCATCCAGCTACAGGAAACTACTCTTTATATACAGTGCAGATAGTACAAAATGTTTCTTAATGGTTGCTGCTGGTGTGCGAAAGATGCTTGATGTCAAAGATAACTCTGATTTGCTTTATCCCTGTATCAGGGATAAAATGGTACTTCATTTTGTGTGTGTGTGCGTGTGATGGTGTGTGTGCATGCATATAAGTACCTATGTGCATATATGTGCATATAGATGTTCATGCATGTGTGTATGAGTGTGTGCATGTGCTTGTGTACAGTATGTGTGCATGTGCGAGGGTGTGTGTGTCTTCATCCATACAGCTATGAAGAGTTATAGAGGAAATTCACTTCTTTCAAATCTAAGTGCCACCTGGATGAGCATTTTCGACCACAACCACTCATCTTTTGTATTAAAAAGGAAGCAATTTATTTAAAAAAAAATTTGAATTGTTCTGATCATTTTGTCCAAAACATCAGAGCAACCATATAATAGTGTATCAGAACCATGACATAACTTTTCCTGCAAAAGACACCAACACATCTTCCAGCAGTGACTGCTATTCAGAACTAAAAAGGCATATCCTATTCAGTTTTATTTGTAAAAAGAAGGCTTTAAGATCACCTAGAAGCTGGTGATTAATTATGAGGGTTATGTGGCAGGTCTGTCTATTCGCTGGCACAGGCATGTGCACCTTAAAACTCGCCACTCAACTGTGATTCATTATGCAGTGTTGACTCTTTACCTTCTGTTTATGACAGGCATACTCTCCAAAGAGAAAAATAATTTATTTATATTTTAAACCCATCAAGCTAAAAGAGAATTTGAACTCATTTTGTGCCTTTGAACACTCCTACCTCAGCAATGAGTTAACTCATGTATATATAACTCAGCCAAGTTATATATACATGCAACAAGGGAACAAAGTCTTCATTGTTTTAGTGCATTTGAGTGATTATTTTTTAGTGTATTAATTAGGATAAGCTATTTATTTTATTTTATTGCTTCTGCTCGTTGCCTTATATACAGTAAGTGTAGCTTAGGTAGTTACGCTCAAAGGCAAATTTATATGAAAAAACTTCTGTTTCTACATTTTGTTAGTGATCAGGCAAGGACTGTCATATCCATTTGTTTGGCAACATGTTCGTTTGCATTGCAATATTGGGCTACATCACATTGTGTGGAACAGTGCTATAGTCAGCTGCCTAAGTTAAGGTTCAATTACCTTTCCAATATACATGTCAACATTTATAGAGCCAATTTTGTGAACATATATTTTTTAGCATTATGTAATCGAGGTATTACGGTAATCGAGCTGTCGTACATTTTCGTCTATTTCCCATGTTACGGTAAACGTGTAGGTTCTGACGGATTGTCGGATGTGTTCGCTAAACCGAAGGACAGCGATGTAAATACTTCAACCTGGAACCTTTCACAGACTTTTGTCCAATAAAGCGAAAAACAGGAAGACTCTTCATAATATGCTGTGAGCTACTGGTAAGAGTTTATTTAGTCTAAGAAATTGTATTGCAATTGTTTGCGTAGCTTTTGTTAGGGGTTTGACAGTTTGAAAAGGAGATATAAGTGTGTTGGAAAGATCACCCAGACTTGCGTGTTTCTGCAGACGATTGTAAAATCTGTCGCTACCTGTTCCGCCTTTGTTCTTTGCATGGTTTGTAAACCGAGTATTATCATTATTATTATTTTACAATGTGCATATCTGCGGCATAAGAACAAAGGGATAAAAGTTTACATTTGTAGACAAAGTTATAGCAGATGATATTTGCAGGAAAACTGTTTCGACTATTCACTTTCGACTACACACTTTTATATTGTGGGTCTACATAAATTAAGATGGTACTTGCTCGCATATTAAACTCATTTTAAAAAATATTGACGTTTTCACGTATTTTCATAAACTTAAAATTTGGTTTACTTCTGAGTGAACTGAAACAATGCTTCGCGGTTAATGATTTGTTTGTATTGGTGAAGCGGAAAATGGCATGTTCCTTAATTCAGACATAAAAGGCATTGTTTGCAGCCTACTTTGTGTAAGGTGTATTTTAGTCTAGGCTGTCCTATTGTGTCAGTTTGGTTGCGTGCTTATTGGCGGCTTGGCTACAACTGAGACGCAGCCGTTTCTTATTGTTTGGGCTTGCTTCTGTCAAGTAGGCTACGCACTTCGAATTGCCAAAATTATATTTTTTTCTATACGGAACAGAGTGGTCGCCTATTTCGTTTCGTGTATCATTGGTTTAATGTTAGAGCTTTTCTTGTCGATGAGTAATCTCATTAATACATTGTTGCTGATTTTTGTTAATTCGTTGTTTGCTGTTACTCATACGTCAACAAACACAGAAGTAAAGCAGTTTGAAGTAGGCTACTTGTACGGTATGTATGTTGCTAATTCGATTAGGTCACGACTTTGAAAAGTGCCGTTCGTTCGCTGTGTATATTGGATGACGAAGACGAGTGGCAAAATAGATTAAATAAAACAAGGATTTCCCACTGAACTATATTCGTGTGTGTGCATTAAGGAAATGTCATTCTTATTAAGAGCCAGTTCATCTCGAGGGCAATCAGACGAATTTGTGGGAACAAAAGTGCGGTAGGACATTGTAGCTTCTTGCTAGGTTCCCACCTCCATGCATGTAGTGAATGGATGTTTATCAATCAGGAGTCATTTCACTGCCAAATGCTTTCAGACCTCCATCACTGTTTCCAGTAAACTTATAATCTTCTGAGGCAGAAGGCCCTGCTTTCCTTAGCATATTTTATTGCTGATCCATTTACCCCCCATTGGGAATTTTCCTCTCTTCCTTTGCCATATGCTTGATGTAGTGCTACAATCAATTTTCTGTGCTTAAATATTTCATGTCATTCGATAGTTACACTAGTTTATAACACAAAGTGTATTATTTACTGTCTGTTCTGAATACAGCGATGATAGCTGCTTTACAGTAACTAAGTCCACTTCTGCACCTGCACAAAACATTCAAGTGATGTCACTCAAATGAGTTGACAATTGAAGTGTTTTCATCATTGACCGGCTTTGCATATTGCTGGCAGAAGATCCTTTTTTCTATATAGCACTGATTTTAAAAAACTATATTCAGTGAGCTCCAAAATGTTTGGGGCAAAGACCATTTTTCTTGATTTGCCTCTGTACTCCAACGAATTCACATGTGGTTAAAGTGTAGATTCTCAGCTTTCATTTAAGGGTATCGTTATACATTCAGGTTTCACCATGTAGAAATTACAGCACTTATGTACACTTTTGTAAACAGACACCCCCCCCCCCCCCCATTTCAGGGCACCATAATGTTTGGGATAAATGACTTCACAGGTGTTTCTGACTAGTCAGGTGTGTTCAAGTGCTTCCTTAGTGCAGATATAAGAGAGCTTTCAGTATCTAGTATTGATTCTAGGCTGTTGATTGCATTTGGAGTCTGTTATTGGTGTTTGTCAATAGGATGACCAGAGTTGTGCCAATGAAAGTAAAGGAAGCCATTGTAAGAAAATAAGAATATGCCAAAAATTTGGCTTACCAAATCAACTGTTTCTAACTTCATTAAGAAGAAAGTGCACTGATATGCTCAGTAATCACAATGGGCCTGGTTGGCCAAGGATGACCTTTGCATTTCAGGAGGCATGCATCGATGTTTCAGTGACTACTGTCCGGAGAAGGCTTCATATACAGAACTACAGAGGCTTCAGTGAACGATGTACTGTAAACCATTAGTTAGCTGCAGAAACAGGATGGCCAGTTTACAGTTTTCTAAAAAAAAAAAAAAGTACATAAAAGAGCCTGCAGAGTTGTGGAAAAAGATCTTGTGGACTGATGAGACCAAAATGAACTCTCAAAGTGATGGCAAGGGCAAAGAGTGGAAGCCAAAAGGAACTGCCCAGGTTCCAAAGCCAATAACACATCATCTGTGGAACATGGTTTGGGCATGTATGGCTGCCACAGGTATTGGCTCACTTGTCCATGTTGATGATATAACTGCTGACTGCAGCAGCAGAATTAATTCTGTAGTGTACAGAAACATATTATCTGTTCAAGTTCTAGCAAATGCCTCCAAACTCATTGTTTGGGGCTTCATCCTACAGCATCTCAAACAGATTGGTAAAGCAGTATTGCATGCAGCAAACATGCATTTCATATCTTGAAGAGAACTTAGGGCAACTGACCCCTAGAATATGCAGGAGCAGTACAGGTTGCAGATGGCTGCAGTACAGACCTGTCAGAGCATTAACAGTAAACATACTCTGCACCTGGTGATGTCTATGGGTCACAGACTTTAAGCAGTCATTGCATGCAAAGGATATGTGGCAAAGTACTAAACATGACTACATTCATTTACATAATGTTAATGTGTCCCAAACATTGTGATGTCATGACTAGTGCAGACTATGTGCTAGACACTGAGGACATTTGTGTTTGGTACATAAGGAATGCTTCATGTTGTCAGTGGCCATGGCAGTCCCTTCAGTCAATGGAATGTGCAAGCATGGCTATCTATCCAACATAGACTGGCTCCAATAGGACAGGGAGAGTGCTTTTTTTAACACTGATTGATTTGTGCAGCCTTTCCATATGTTTTAGCTCCTTTTTGCGTAGGGCTATAATAATTTGGCCCATAGCGCCATCATCACGATACGAAAAAGAAAAGAAAAATATGAGGCAGTTAAGAAGATTAAGCGCTGTGAGTTGAGTGCAGCCTTTGATACTCCCTCTGGAATGGAGGCTGATTACAAGATGCTCATCGCCATAAATGCTAAACAACAGAGGGCCTTCTGGCAGCCGAAAGGGAATCTCTCTATTTCTCTCTCTCCTCATCTTTCTCCTCATATCTCTCTCTCTTTTTTTCTTTCCCTCTCCCTCATATTATTCTTATATCCTGCAATTACTTTGGTCACACAGTGTCTATTAATGTAATTACCCTCCTCCTGTACATTTGCCACTGTGAAAGCATCAGACAACCAGACAGTCCAGTTCAGCGTGAATTTAGGAGTCGATTTAGCGACGCGTGTAATCCCCAGGTGTTTTGGTACTTAAAAAAGTCAAAAGAAAGTGTCATATTGGCAGGGTCAGACTTTCCTGTTGCCATGGTGATCCGAAAGGAACTTCTCACCAAGGTGGCTGCATGTGGAAAATTTCTGGGGCCCTGGTCACACTGCGATTAAGTTCCCAGCACCACTCACAGCAGTAGCGATGTTTAAGACCACGCCACTTTCCCTCTGGGCCCGTTCCAGCCATAATTTGCTGAATGATGAATATGTGCATTCACATTGAACTGGACTTAAATTACAGGTGTCCAGAGGATGTAAAGGCCGAGTCAATGCACCTCTTGAACCTTTTTTTTTTTTTACATAAAACTGAAGACCTCTGGTCTTCAATTGCACAACAGAGCCATCATGCAGCTTTAATGATTACCGGTGTCAGAAGGAAAGCAGTGCAGATGTCCCAGAGGTGCAAGCTTATGATCAGATGACAGGGAGGCCAGTGATGAAGAGCCTGCCTCCAGAGTCAGTGGCACAGTGTTGCATCTTGCAGCAGCATTAACTCGGCCTCCAAACCTCTAAAAGGGGCTGCCCGTGGTTTTGGGTTTTTCGTCCTGAGTGCTGCTGACAGCTGGAGTTTGATGATGAGACCAGCCTGTAATCATGTGATTGTGAAGAGCGCCACTTGGTTGATTTTAATAGCAGGATTTTGCAGCATTCAGAATTTCTAATGGTTCTTTGTTCTGTGCAATACTTCTCACGAGTTGTTTTGTTCTTGTCAATCAAACATCAGAGTGGGAAGATTTTAAATGGACATAGCTACCATTTACTGTCATTTACAGGGAACACTAGAATAAAGCTAACTTTTATGTACCTGATATGAAACTAACTGGCCAGACAGCTATTGTTCATCTCATGTAGCATGTAGCATCTCATGTAGCTAACATTCACTCCATGCCACCATTAAAGTTGGTAGCTAGCTAGCTAACTGTCTACATATGTAGCTAGCTAGCTACGTAAGGCTCATTTGATGAAAGGAATATTACTTGCAGGTCCTTCGGGTTGCATTGGGAGGGGGTGTGCCTATTGCAATGTCTAACCCACAGGTGGGTTTTTATGCCTATTTCTGGCCTTAATTACTTAATTATCCCTAACATTTATGGCATCTGATATTTTAGCTACATTTCTTGATAAGCACACAAATGCCAGCCGACTACAGTTCTTGTGTCCCTTTTATGAAACATTTTACTATGGTTTAATCTATGAGTGAACCGGTGTTGTTGTGTACAGCCAATTAGCTCATTTAGTCAGGGTAATTGGTGGAAACAAAAAGCTGCACACACATCAGGCCTCCAAAACTAAAATTGCCCACCCCTGGTCTAATCATTACCCTTGTGAGTAAGTGCCTTTAACCTTAAGCTGTGCTTCCAGGAGAAAGATCTGGGGGGCGTGTCTCTCCTCCGTTCACACTCCCAGCAGGGTGTCCTGACGAAGGAGGTGGCGTTCGGGTCACGCGGCGTCGGCAGCCTTCCGCTCCAAGTTCCGCCCGCGCGAAAGATGACTCACAAAGTGGATCTGAGCCTAGATAAATGTCGCCGCGCGAGAGCTGGGTGGCGGTGTGAGCAGAGGTGGCACGTGTTCCCCTACGGCGCTGCTGCATGGGCGATGGAGGCGAGGCCTCGCATTTTTACAACAAACTAATGAAGACACGCCGTCCTCCAAGCCACGGTCCAAATGTAGTTAGCAGGAGCCGCCCTTCATCAGTAAACCTGCCTCGTGGCGTACAACAGAGAGTGCCTCCCTCACGGTGACAGGAGACAGTGACAGCATGCTCATTCTGAGGAGAACCCCCACACCACACACACACACACACACACACACACACACACCACCCACCCGCCCCACGCACACACACACACACACACACACACACACACACACACACACACACACACATGTGCAAGGCAATGGTCCTCTGGGCTCAGTGGGCTCTGCAGCTGCAGAAACACCACCCCCCTTTAATTTCCTATTCAAACCCCAGCAGTAACACTGCGATGGTAAGACTGACGCATCTGGTGCCTGAACGTAAGCTGAAGTGTGCGATGAGGAGCTGTTTTTTTCCTGGTAATGGTGTCCTTCACCGCATTGATGCACAGCTAAAGAAGGATGATGGGTCAAGCTCCGTTGCCTTTTGCTTCCTTACACCATATTTCAAAAACACAAAAAACATTAAAGCGAAAAAAATAATACTTTCTTCACAGTGTAGGTCTAATGTGTTGACTTCAAAGGGCACCTTATCACGATACAATATATTTGTTTCATTTTTTTTTCTACATGAAAATTGTTGGAAAATAGCATTTTCTGCTCAGGTGTTTATGGGCTGCTCATGGGCTTAGGTAGAGCTTGGCGCTGTGATGTCTGAAATGAAAATTGCATATTTTCTCAGTGTTGTGCTCTACACAGTGTTCCAGCTTCTGTTTAAATGTCTGTGTACAGAAATTAAGTGTTGGCCAGTATGTATCTTCAGCTGGTGTGTGTGCTCTGGAGCCACTACCATTATGAATAGGATATGATCTGGCTATGGTGACAGTATTTTATTTGATTTTTTACTTTTTTGATGCAAGCATATGTGCATCCATGACATGCCATAATCAATCGCTTGAGGGTATCACATAAATCAACTGGCAGAGAACGCAAAAGAGGAATGTTTTTGATTTTATTATGATTGCTTAGCAGATATTTTCCACCGGCGCTCACCAGTGTGCCTGGGGACTCTGAACACGATATCTCTTGGCACAATAACCCAATCACTTGTGTTAGTCCTTATCTGCCTAGTGGCAGTTAATAGCATTTCATTGTCCCATTGCCCATGAACAATCACGGAACCGTCCAGACCCACGGCACACCTGTACAAAATGTCATGAGTAAAACGTGGCTAACTAAATAGCAAGCTAGCTATGGCATGTCCTCACCTCTGTAACGTTATTTGTCGTCCTCCGTGTGTCTATACATCCGTATCGGTGGTACGCGCTAACTAGGTTAACTAAAGTTGGCGAAACGCTCACATATTAGGGTTAGCTAAAGTAACGTTAGGCAATAAAGCTGTGCTTAAAAACCTTGTGCCATTCGAAGTGGTGATTTTGGGAGATGCACCTGCGCATGCGTCCTACTAAACAAAGCACCACCTGCGCATGCGTCCTACCAAACGTCCCTCTCAGGTCATCCATGAGTGAGTGAGTGACTACAATTTGCCACGTGTAGCCCACGGCGACAGGCAGTCCTGCGCGCCGCGGGGAAAAGATGTTTGGCAAAAGAGTCGTTAGAAAATTAAGCTTAACATTTAACATTTTTTATTGATCATTGAGGGGCTTATGATGCTAGGGAAACATTTGGAGTGCTTTGCACTTTTATCCCTTATAAGATACCGACTTCTTCGTGGTAGGTTATGAAGACCATTACCGATCATGGCTTGATTGGGGGGTGGAAAACCCACCGCAATATCTGCAGTCAATATGTCCTGCAGTCATAAAGGTATAATCCTCATTGATTTTCTTTGAGTGGCATTGCTCATGCTGCTTACTGGACCGTGTGGCAGCACCTGACTGCTGTGGGATTGTTTTTGAAGTACGGATATGAAATCAAAAGATGTTCAGCTGGATTTAGTCAGAGGCTTTAGAAACATAACAGTGGAGGAGTGCAGATGGATTAAGAAAATCTAGCGGCGAGAGCATACAATAAATAGCGTTACAGGTGTCCCCCTCAGTTCTAGCTTTGAAGAGTAATCTCTTCTTTGTGTTCTTTCAGATCATAGGGCACTGGGTTCATGCAGGCGAAATGAGAAATGCTGTCTGCTTATTTTTGCTGTGAATCCCCTTAGCAGTGCCTCAAGAGCAGTTGAGTCTACCCTTCTCCTTGTCCCATCAAGGGGAATTTACTGCTCTCTGTCTAATTTACCTTTTCTCAAAAATGTATTTTCACCTCAGTGGCACAGTGGATGCAATTGTATGCAATTTTCACACCATCTTTTAATTTGCGTTGTTTGCTCAGTGTCGTCTTCTCGGTATCCCACTGTTTTCTAGGAGCCTGATCACTTCATTTTATAATCCTTCTGTGATTTCAGAAGGAATATAAATTATCAATGGTGCCAGGCTATACAATATAGAGTTTAATTGGTTGATAGATCAATCAGACTCTGGGCCAGGAGAACAGCGTCTGCACTGTGCCATGTTTCTGAAGAGTGAGCCTGGAGGGAAACGTGTGGGAAGGGAGAGTCTTTGTACCTCTCTCATCTTCAGCTCTGTCGATGAGCTGCAGAGGGAGACCTCTGGTCTTGAACACGTTGGTGCTGGAATGCACTTGGTCACTTGGGCAGGTGGGCCATCTTTAAAAACAGTGTTTTTAAAGAGCAGTCAGAGAGAGGGTAAATACCCTTTGAGCTGGGAATCTCGTGTCCTCTCTTTTCAAGGCTTGCTGCATTGCGGTCTGCTTTCTTCATTCAACCCTGTCAGTCTTCACAGCTGTTTTACCAGTAGCTTTGGTTTTGTCTGTTTCACGCACCGCAGTTTGTCTTTCCAGTTTTGAAAGAATCCGTTCGTATTTGTATGTATAATTAATGCACTTGTTATCTGTGGCAAGGCTTGATTTTACACAAAAAAGGAATCTTCCCAGCATCCAGGGAGCAGCGCAATATTTTCTGTCAGCTTTTTATCTGTTTTTTCTTTTTTTTTTTTACCCTCCTCCCTCCCCACACGCACACACATCCCCCGGGTGTCATTATTCCTAACGCAATTACGGCTGCATTATGAGGCTCAGTTCATATTGTTAAAACAAACTGCACCCGAATATCAGATTAGCGAGGGTTATTGATTAGCGAGCGCTCGGGTCAGGTCGGAGCGCGGCGCGTCCGCGGGTGGCTCCGGCCCCGCGCTCACGGAGGCAGCCCAGCGTAATTACGGGCCCCGGGTGGGTTGAAAAGGCCCGTTCCCTTCATCAGAAATTCTTGTGTTCTCCGGGTCTCGCAAACCCCGGAGGAAGAGCGGTTTGAACACAGTGTGGAACGGTTTTGAAATCGATCAATTAGGCGGAGGAAGGAGGCAGGGTGTGATGCCGCGGAAACGGTCGATGGCGGGGGCTCGGTAATGAGGCTCCCGTTTGTTGCCTCATGCTTATTATATATGACTGCAAGGAGCTGAACGAGGGAACGGAGCGAACTTCTGTAATGGCCAATCAGGACACTGTGGCAGTTCAGTCGTGTAGTACGGGCAGCCGTAGGTCTGGATCTCAGTGTGCCTATGCGCACCATCACCTGTCGGAATGGTCTCTGGGCTGTCATTCAGGTCAGTGTGACGCTGCTGTTCTGTTGAGGATGGGGCCCTGTCCCATTCAGACAGACTGCTCACGTCTGAATGGTTGGAGTTGCGTGCATGTAACTGGAAATGTAATCCCTGTCTAGGAGAATGGTGCCATTACAGTAAACTCCCATCACCGCCTCCTTAATATTTCATATTACATATTGTTTTATATTATCCGATGCCTTCATTTGAATGTTATTGTTTATTTCTAATTGAGATTGATATCCTGGTGAAGTGCCGACATGGCAGTACATTAATGGTACATCCATACTTTAGCTCATGATGCAAGCTATTAGGAATGCACCTCCCCCACCAACTGTGATTGATTATTATGTACTGTCAGGGTTTCATTAATTTTTTCTAATTCCAGAATCCCAATGTGCCTGACAGTACACTAACTCACCTCACGCAGTGATAGCCTCCATTGATTGCCTATTCATTGTGTTTCATGTGGGCTAATTCTGGAGTTAAACATTCATGAGTTAAACTAATTTATCTGTTATTATTTTATTTGTCGTGGCCCAGTGTTCATTGGATGGTCATTTTCATCATGGAAAGATGATATTTCATACTGGTAATGTGCAGTGCAGAACAAAGACCCTTTTGGCAGATTCCAGTGCTATTGTAGGCCTCTATTTATCAGATGTCTCTGCTCCTGAACCTTCACCTACAAAACCTGTTTCTCCACTCACCTGCCTGCCTCTTCTCTCTAGTGCTCCACGGGTTGCCAGGTCTGCTGAACGTTGGGGGTGTGGCCAGAGAATCTGCAATTAGGGTCAGGAGTTGGGTGTGGACCCCAGCCTCTGGATTTACGAAAACACTTACCTGAGTAAGTATCTTCTGGGGTTTATTTTTGTTACTCAAGATGTTGTAGGAAGTAAAATGTCAGTTAAGTTTGCTTTAGATGGATGTTGTAAACAACACCTCCCATTTGACTGAGGCAGAGGGAGCAGAACAGTGTGTGTGTGTGTGTGTGCGTGTGGTTGTGTGTGCGTGCGTGTGTGCATGTGTGCGTTTGCATACGTGTGCACGCCCACAAATTATGCATCAGGGTGAGGGCACCCTGTGAAGCGCTAAAACATGTCTAAAACATGTCATGATATTATGGATCTATATGAAATGCTAGCCATTTACTACAATATTAATACAATAATCGCGATATTAATGAGAATATGTTAAACCAAACAAGGTTGGGTTTATTTTAAAGCTCATGGAAATATATAAAAATATTCTTAGAAGAGTATATATTCTTTCATTCCTCTTTCATGGACCCCAATTTCAGAACTCCTATACTAGAATGAACCCCTGTACTACAGCCTGATGAGATTTGAAATGGACTGCGTGTGTCTTTCGTGCCTTAAATGGAGAAAGGTGATTGGGTAACACATAACAAACAGAATAGAGAGAACAAGATGGGGGAGAGAACAGAACTATCAAACAAGGCAGGTAGTTTCCTAACAGTGGGCTCATGCAATGGCCGTACTGTCACAGAGGGAAGGATCTGCTACTTTTCTAACAGGTCTTTGGAAGGCAGTACAGTACCTGGGCTGATTACCAGTCATCCTCAGCTGTGCACTTCTCTAGGCAGGGCTGAAGGATTTCCAGGGTGTGTCAGGGTTGACCAAGTGCCCAAAAAGGGCAGATCAGAGACCGTGCTCGCTGCAGTTAAAAGCTCCTTTATGTTTGTGCGTTCGAGTGTGTGTGTGTGTGTGTGTGTGTGTGTGTGTGCGCGCTCTCAGACTGGGGTTAGCTGGGGTTTGTGTGAGCGCTAGCCCTGCTGAAATGAAAAAGCTTTTTGAGGACAGGGTAGAAGTGTGAGGCCTATTAGCGCTCCGATTGGCGCCCATTGGCTTTTAAGTGCAGCGTGATGAGAGGGAGCTGCCATCATTCCCAGGCAGTGCAGCGCTGCTGTCATCAGCGCGACAATCGGGAGAGAAATGACCCCCTTCCGCGCTCCGCTAACACAGCCCCAGAGCGTCTTCTTTATCACTATATAGATCTCCAGGTTTCTCTCAGATATGTAGACGTACAGCGCCCTCCGCAATTATTCGCATCCCCGATGAAGATTAACAAAGAAGGCTGTGATAAAATTAATATAGGTAAGGAGCTCAAATGTATGCTCAAAAATGGGAAAATTAAATAATTTTGCAGGTAAATCTGATTACCTGTTTTTTTTTAGCACACAATAGTACATTAACGCTACTGTTTACTTTATACACCCTTCTTTGCTCATCCTTATTGAGGGAATGAATAATCCTGGAGGGCACTGTAACTACACAGACTCTTTCAAAGCCCTGTTTGTCTAAGCATTATCATTTAGCATAATGTGCAGTCAGAGTTCTGGTGAAGGTCTTTGATTAAAGAACACTGATTAAAGATCAAACCTGTGAAATATGCTTTTACTAACAGTGTCCCTAACGCCTAACAATACATTTAGCAGCATTTTTCACTGAGTTTTATTTATTTATTTATTTGGTTATATTGTTGTGGTTGTATATATTGATGCATATATGTATATTTCTGCAGATCTGTTGGCTGCCTTTCTGTTCAGGAGTTAAGGCAACAACCAGTTTCCTGTCTTCATAGAAATGTGTCAAACAGGAGGAAATTTTATTTCCTGTAGATCAAGCTCTTTTACACCATGCCTTAGCTTTTCTGAAAGCTGTATGGAAGGTTTTAATTTTTCATGTTTTCTTTATCCAGAACAAGTCGTTTTGGCAGAGCGTAAAATTGCTTCTGGGCTTTGTCTGTTTCTGCCTTTTTATAAAATTATTGTTGATCCCTCTTTAAATCACTGGCTAAGATGATTCATTATTTTGGTCTGTTTGTTTTCCATCTAGTCTCTGGAGTAGAAGGGAATCGATAAACTGTTCTTTGCCTTTCAGTAAGTAGAGCAATATTCTAGAATTGTACTACATTAAAGACATGACTCTTATGTGTGTTTTACAACAGACAAATATCATAATAAACAACAGCCATTTTATGTTTACTCTCGGTCAAACCATTAAAGTAATTTTAACTCAGAAGTAATAAGACTGCCAATATATTTCGTTTCCCAAAACAAATTGGTATATTAAAATTCTACTATATTGGAGCATTAAAAAGTATAAGACTCTTTGGTTTTATGTCCCACTAAAAGCATTTGATTTGGAGTCCAGACTGTCCAGCCAATCTGTGCATGTAGGTTTTCATTTGGAATTTGGAACACCTGACTAGCCTACTATGTAGCAGCTCAACAAGATGATCTCTAGCTGTTGAATGAGGTGTGCTTCATTAGGGTTGGAATGAAAACCTAGCAGATGGTAGATTTCCAGGAACAGGGCTGGTTACCACTGCCATAGACCATGGCGCCAGTGTCATTTCCCTATCTTCCACTTGCACTTGAGTGAAACTGCAAGTAGGTAACAATTTGTGCTGGGAGTGAAAATGGACAGTTTTCCTGAACTACATTATGCACTGCTTGAGGCACAGAGAACTTTGTGAAATGTGTTTTTGTTCCCCACTGCTCGCAGAGGTCTTTGAGATGCAAAACCTGCTGTGCACAGACCAGAACGTGCAGGAGAAAGAGTTTCTGGACTTCGCATTTGTCAAGGACGCGAAGACTGCACGTTCTTTCTCCGTATTTTGGCGGCTCAGTGTATGTTTATTGAGACCATCCACGTCCCGAGCCTCTCTGTTCTCGTAGTTTAATTGGTCGCGAGTCAGATTAACCATATCTGTGGTGTCATCTGCACAGCAAAATTGAGAATTGACGCACGACTGTCATTCCGCGAGCATGTGTGCATTCCCCGCTATGGGCACGGCTCCGCTGCTATGTAGCAGTACGGCGATTGTTTTATAAACTGCTCGTCTTTCTTTTTTAGCGTTTCACGAGCTGTCAGATAACCTGTCCTTCAGGCAGCGTTAGTTTTATTATTAAACACCACTACGGCTATGCTGCTGGGCGCTGAGGGTAACCCACAAAACGAGAAAGGTCTCTGAAAACACAGGAGTATCGGAGTCATGGCTGCAGGGCTAGCGGGTTGTCTCAGAGCGCAGCACGCCCACCTCCCGTCGGTCAAAGCCCCTTTGATTTCAGGAGCAGCTAATTCGTTATTTTTCCATTCGACTGCGTTGAAGTGTTTCAGTTGGGTTCGTGCACACTAATTAAAGCCACACGGCCCTATTGAAATCGAGTTAACAGACAGGCTGTAAGGGAATACGGGCGTTACCTATTTTTTGTTGTTTCTGCTGGCTTTTTAAACTAATTTTTTTTTTTAATGCTGATGATATCCGTCGGATCAAAGCTGTGAAATAAAAGCTTGTTTCCAATCCATGAAAAAAATGTTCAGCTTAAGGGAATAGGCTATTCTATGGGTTACCTCTGCTATTTGCTAAGGCTCGATGCCTCCACCATACAACATTTGTTGTTTTCAGCCAGGGTTTTCAGCCAGGGTTCTTCAAGGAAGTGTTTCATTGCTGTAGATTTTCATTTTCCTCTGGTGAAGCAGGATGTCTTTATTAGCTTTTCCTGTAATTTTCTCGTCTGCCCCACAGGCTTTGCCAAATGAAGAAATTACAAGTAGGTTAAGCTGAAGGAAGCTTCGCTAACTGGGCTTCAGTTCAGTGTTGAAGTGAAGAAAGCCAAAAACAGCGTTGACAAACAGTTTTTTTTATTTATAGCTTCATAACAGAATGGGTCGAAACTGTTTTCAAAACCAGCCACAAGGCACTCAAGCACTTGCAATATCACAGGGCTGTAAAGAATGTATCCTAATTGCTGCTTTCACAGTTTTATGTTGGTTTCAATACTCTATGCCCTGTGTCCTCAAGGGGAAGGGGGCGTGGGGAGGGAGGCGGGGTAAGTGAACGTGGATGTCTGCAGCCCTGCACTGAATATACTGCTAGCGGAATATCACAGGCTGAAAGGCTCTGAGCTTTTAAAGCAGGGGGGTATATTTGGGCTGTAATTGGGTTTATTTGGTGATTGTTCAAAACTTTGCTGGGGACAGTGTTACTCTGAGAAGCAACACTGAGCTTGTGTTGTGGAGACCAATAGATGGAACGACTTAAAGCTCAATTGCCCCTTGTTCAGCACAGGTCGTGAACTGTTTTGTTTTCAGAAAGGAAGAATCCATGTATAATGTCAAATAAAGAGGTAAAATCTGAAAATCAACGTAAAAACTGCAACCCTGAGGTAGGATGCTCTGCTCTAAACACATTCACTCTAAAACTGAGGCGTTTGGCATTTGAAGGGTTCAATAACTGAATAGGCGGTATGTTGTAATGGCTAACGAATGCATCTGAACGGTGAAAATGTCTCTTGGAAGGTTTCTAAGAGCCTGCTTGTATTTATCCTCAGATCAGTGGAGCATGTGCCAGATTGTTTTCCAACAGGTCCTCAGCACCTTCTCAGGGAAAATCCCCCCTGTACGCTCTGCCTGCAAGCAGTGGCGTGGCTGTTTGCGCTAACACCTCCGCCTATCTGAAATAGTTCTGGCTGTCAGATGAGTCAGCGTGTCCCTCGCTGCACAGCCGTGGCGTTAGGCTGTTTGGTTCAGGCCCGGATTTTGGTGTAGGTCAGTGGGGCTCTTTGATTTATTCTCAGCCGAGGGCTTCTCTCGTTAAGGACACCGTGAATAAAGCCCTTCCGGCCAGCCTTCTGGTGGCAGGCCCACGATGGAGTGACTGATGGAGCAGAGGTGAAAGTGTGGCTAACTGGGGAGCACTACGTTCCTCCTAGTGCCAGACCACTTAATTTCAGTGTGCTTCCTGGCACCTTGTTGTTTCCAGAGAATTACTGGCTTCCCCTGAACCGCTGGATTTATGTCCACAAGCTGGGCCTTTGAAGTATTAATTCCTCTGGCTTTCTCGAAAAACCTTTGTTTAGCCACTAATCTGCCTCCCTCAGCCTGATTAGCAGTCGTCTTAATGTGAGAATAAACGATTTGTAAAAGTCTTGGAAACTTCTGTTAGTGACTCCCTGCACGGTTCCCTGGAATTCTGGAGGTGGCTCGGTAGGGGGTCTGTGTGAACGGGGGTGTGTGCCTACGCATTTGTATGTGCATACTCACGTGCATTGATTTCCGTGGTTGCACATGTGCATGGATGTATGTCTGTGCGTGTGTGCGTGCATGCATGTACGTACGTGTGTTCCACAGACTGCCTTAGACATTTGGTTAAAATCACGTGTGGCCAGTGAAAGGGCTCTGCAAAACAAAGAGAGCATCAAGAATGTTCTCCTGTTTGTGATGCTGGTTTTCTTAGACATTCTCACCATCACGCTGCTGTCCAATTAAAAGTTTTCCAACAGTTAGTATCCAATAGAAAGTATCAATGCTAGTGAAATGGTTCCAGTGAGGATGCAGACTCAGGAATGCGTGGACCCGGGCTGTTCCTGTGCCGCGCTCAGGCCAGGTGGTGAGTCAAGTGTGTGCCAGGGGCTAACACCGGAAACCCGAGACCCATCGGCTCGGCTGAAATCTACACGCCAGCTGTCAGGCGGTGCCGCTGCGGACGCCCCGTGACGCACGACAGAGGGATGACTTTTCCTGCTGTATCGCAGGGATCAGCCTCCCCGAACACGCCACATGACCGACCCGATTAGATTAGCATTTTTTCCCCCTCAGAGATGAGCGGCGATAAACGCTGAGCACTGCGCCTGCGGACGATCGGCGAGCCTTTTCATCGCTGGCCTAGAAAGCTCTCTGTGGGAATGGATACGGTTCTGCATAAAGAATGGAAAGGAGAGACGCTCTCGCGTTCGCGCACCTGCAGGGCTGGGATTGGCCAACCGGCCACTGAGGGAGAGTGGGGGCGTTGCAGTGATGAAGAAGCGTACATGCTAGACGTGAAATGTGTGAAGGTGGAAATCGAGATACCAAGCCTGTCCCCACTACAATCCACTCACAGGGAAGGTGGCCATTAAAATCCCATTGCAGGTTGTTTAGAGACATTCGTGCAATGTACAGAAGTACGTGTGTTTTTGTTCTGCAGAAGGGAGACTGTTTGCATTTGCGTCTCAGTTCTGTAAAGTGGAGGAGTTGCATATGAGGCTGTCTATGAACCTGCCTGTCCTTTCAGCTATGCAAGACTTCTGGGAAAGTGAGGAAACGCCCCTTTCTTTATCTTTCACTTTTACTTCTTGGTCTTCTGTTACTTGCACATAAATGGGTGCAGTCACGCCTAATGCTTTCTTAACACCGTTTAACCCAATCTACTGTACTGCTAACACTGTTTCCACGCTGACAGAAAAGGAAGGATATCTGATATTTTAATACAGTGAGAGCTTTTGTTCCTAATCATATACCAAAGATTAGAATGACGATGAACAGAATATAGAATAGATTTCTGGTCCTCGTCCCTGTTTATGGAGAACCACATGGTCTGTTTTGTTTTGACCTTAAATCAATAACCATTTGACCAAAGAACCAGGTGGAATGAGTCAACCAATGACAGGATTTAATGTGAAAACCACTGGACACTGTGCCTAGGGATCCCTGAACTAGACGAATGCCTGGTGCACACTACGAGATTTTCCAATCCTATCCAATATTGAAAACGTGGGAGACCCCACACATAACAACAGATTTCACAGTGTTTTTGGCTTTCAGTCATAAAACTGCACACTAGACAATTCAGCTGTGAAGGATCTTCAGTCATTTAACATTTATACTCATGATCAATAACAGGCCCGACTTTCAGAAACTGGGATTTCACAAGCCCCCTGATGGATCTAACGTGACTTTAGAGCTAGACAAAAATGGAGGCTGACAGTTGGACATAATTTATTGCACTAGTTGTGTGTGTGTGTGTGCAATAAATAAGCATTCATAACATTGCTGTTATTGTACTAGCTTGTTTTCCTTTTCTACTGTTCACCTTGCTCAGTAGGCAGTGTAAGTCCTCTTTGTATTCACTGCCATGTTTCTGTTGTGAATTCCGTAACTTCCACTTCTCAGTCAGGGTTTCTGTGCGAGTTTCCTTCTCTGTTCCTCTCGCACTACTGGAGTTTGAGTCATAAATATCGCATTTTTATTATTTATGATTTGAAATTGACCTCAGCCCGATCAGGAGGGTTAAGATTCTGTCTGTTAACACCTTACACTACTGGATAATCTGGGCAGATTATCAGTTCAGACCAGCCTCAAAATAGGAACGCCCCTGAATTTGTTGAGAGGGGTGAATCGAGCACAAAAATCTGCCTGATTATCCTGCAATGTGCACCAGGCATAAGCAGTCACTCACAGTTTGAATGTGTTCATCTCCCAGCCCCTGTTTTGAGCACTACCGTTTGCACGGGGGCTGGTAGGAGCTGGGTGGGTGTGGTGTGTTTGGGCGTGTTCAATGTGGACGAGATGTGAAAATGCAGCAGCAGCTGTTAGTGAGTTCAGTAACTGTTAAACAAGCATAGCAATAGCAGTAGCTGTAGCTGTCAGCCTGCTACGGTCACAGTTTAGTGCTCACCAGAGGCAGCCAAGCATAGAAAGGATTGTTGTTTGGACAAAAGGGCAACGTTGTGTTGATCGATGACTTAATTTCATGTACTGTAAGTGCTCTGTGTAGAAATGCTTTACCCTGTGTTCCCCAGTTGAAGCAGTGTCCTTGCCTCTGAAAATGTACCTGCGCGAATGTCACAGGTTCAATACCCGGGTTGGACACCATTTTTGCTCACATTTGGCTTTCCAAATGATCCCAAAGGTGTTGGATGGGGTTGAGGTCAGTCAAGTTGTTCCACATCTTTTTTGACAAAACCATTTCTATATGGACCTTGCTGAGTGCCCAGGGGTATTGTCATGCTGAAATAGGAAAGGGCCTTCCCAAAACTGTTGGGGAAGCACAGAATAGTCTAGAATGTGAATGTATACTGTAGCATTAAGATTTGCCTTCATTGGAACGAAGGGACCAAGATCAAACCATGAAAAACAGCCCCAGACCGAGGGGTGTCCAGATACTTTTGGTCATATAGTGTACTACTAGAGTGAAGTCTCTCAAACGTGTTCTCCTGCAGAAAATTCATTCATCCATTGACATTTCTATTATCTCTTTCAATTGGGTTTTTCCCCCTTATCTTGAATTGTCAGTTCCTATAGAGTTCCTGCTGCCGAATTTGAGACTCGGACCATATGTTCTCGGTCATATCTTGGTCACATCTCCCTCCCGCGTTGCCAATACATTCATATTAACAGCAAGTGCTGCATTGTACATCTGTCCTAGGAAATACGCAGGGCATGATTTAGCAGCAGGTGCCTGGGCTGTACCAGGAGGATAGGAGCTGTGTTTGCTCCCATCAAAAAATCAAAGGTAGCCGAGCCGCTGTGCAGAAGGGATAAAAATCACCTGGCAACAGTGTGGGGCGGAGTGGAAAACACCAGTGACCACCGGGATTGCGTTTATTTATTTATTTAACCCTGCGTAAATCTGCCATTTATAGGGCGATAGGATATGACGTGCAGCCACGGATGTGGGTGGAGTTACTGGGCTCCTGTTCAGGGTCCCATGCTTCAGATAGCCTTGCTCGTAAGTCTCCCACATCTCTATTCATATTTGTTCCTTGTCACTCAACAGCAATGTTTTCCTTCGCAGCAGGAAGAAGTTAATGACCAAACGAATGCTTCCCCCTGGTCAAAAGGGTTGCTAGGCAATGTACCCAAAAAAAGGGGCACGGTGTTTATTTTTCTCTAGTGACTTACCGTATTATTGCTCTGACCTTTGCCGTGTGACAGATTGACTGGTGGGAAGGCGGGGACGTCTGGCTGACATCCGACTGTTAGGACCATGAGAGATTTCAGTAAAATGAGTATTTTTGAGCTAGTCCATTGGCATGAGGGTTTTGAAAACGTATTTTAAATGTGATGTTATTGGTTTCTTATTGCGCTCTCTTCAACATGACTTGGGCGATCGATTTCTTCGTCGCTGCCGTTGCCTCAAGATCGTGTAGCGGAGAATCCCCTCCTGGAAAAAAGGCCATTTAACTTTAATAAACGGAGTGGCACTGTCATAAATTGGGATGTTCTGTGCTGTCTGCAGGGGATGGCTAATAACTGTTTACCCAGTATATCTAAACACCATTAAAAACAGTGCCGGGGATCCTAGCCCCATCTAACTGTTTAGCTGAGAGTTGAAACACTGGCAGAAGCTTCCTGAATCACAGCTTGCATCCGTCCCTGGGGCCCAGACGGGTAATTGAGTGGTGATCCCCCTGGGCGGTCCTTGAAACCGCATTTAGGTCAGGTGAATTTCATCTTACCCTTTAAATTATAAACATTGTGCAATCAGAACATTAGCAATTGAGTTGCATTTGTTAACATTCAAGGCAGGCACTGTGCTGGTGCATAACAGGGGATCAAACGGTTGCCAGATAACAATGGATACTCCCCAAAGGCGAAGCAGCCAGGTGCTGGGCATTCTCTCTCCTGCTATAATCACTTTAGCTGTGCAAATTTTATTTGGCACTTCATTTAGCCAATATATTTGTGTTTAGCCAATTTATTTGTACCAGATCCATGCTGGTACAGTTGATCTCAGTAATTTGCTAATGGGGCAAGTGCACTGTGCACACACACGTGCTCTTCCAGATTCATCATAAATCGGTTACTATGGTGCCCTCAAGTACTTGTGTATTTCAGTTTTAAAACATACTTTTTTTTTTTTTTTTTTTAAACGTACATGTCCATCTCATGTTTATACAGTGTGGACAACATAGGGTATCAAACCCGGATTTGTTTTGTGTGGTAAATTATAATGTCTGTCTATATTGAAATTATTTTTTAAATAATCATTTACTTAATAACAACCAATTTTTTTAGACTGATTATTTAGTAAATGGATGGATGAATGGAATTAATGGCTATCTGTAGTCAAGCCTCTTTCACAGGTGTAAAATTTGAATGCTTCAGGTTTAACAACAATAGCAAGGACATGCTGTAACTGTATCTCATCTGTATCTCATAACTGTATGTGCTGTATCTCAATGTAAAGAATGTGGAGGTGCCTATCTGATCCGTTTAATCAGAGAAACGGTGACTTGATTGTGTATTGATTGCATTGTCTTGGAAAAAGCCAGCAGGTTATTAACTGTTGATGATGCCAACCATCTGTTACTTTGAGTCAGGTGATGTAATTGTGCACTCTCAGACATGTATTATCGTACAGTGTGAACACCTTGATTAAATGCAAAACATCTCAAATCTTAAGATGTACTGTTTATAAATATTCACTTATTCTCAATTCTCTGTACTCCAGTTCCTTGTATTTTGCCCAAAGAGGAATAACTTTAGTTCTGTGCGGTTTGCATATCTCATGGCTCAGTTTTGTTTATCTTTTCAAAAGACCATAACTGAGAAATGTTTTTTCCCTTTGCTTAGACCAAAGGTGGGCATGCTCCGAGAGATGCAGTCTCCCAGATCTTTTTGAAGGGGTGAAAATAAAAATGACAAATCGTCTAAAATCGTGTAGAAGAATACATTTGGTTGGCACATCATTCCTAACGACAAAGATAAAGATGGAAACCTGCGTTCAAATAAACATTTTCATCAAGCGTGCTTTCATTAACTCAAAAGTGCTAATCATGCTATTGGTGGTTGCCTGGCAACTGCATCCGCATCACGTTGTTATTCCAGGAATAGAGAGAGTTGAAACAGCGTGTGGATCAGGTGTTGTCTGAAGGGAGGAGTTAGAGAACTGTGACATGTAAAGCAAAGCGTGGCGGATTTCCCCTGTCATTGTGGTTCCCGGAGCCTCTGTTCACAGTAAGATCATGGCACTAAGCTTGATCGTGCTTGTACGTTTCTTTAAGTGGGTCAGTAGCTAATCCTGTCACCATTTAGTTTTGTTTTGCTGATTTCAACTGAGGAACATCTTGTTTGATTAAAAAGCCCTGTATATTTTATTCAGCTTGTATCCCCCCCAAGGTGAATGGCTTCTGTTTCCTTGCCCCTTATGTCATAATTCACAGAGGGGGGAGAAATGTGTTCCGTCTCACAGACTGATCAATCCGGCACCTTCCAGTTGTAAATGTCAGAGGAATACAACACAAATACATTAGGATGCAGCTGGCGGTGTGCATCAGTGATGGGAGCAATTTCACCTGCTCTTTCATCATATTATAATTTTCTGGAATGAGTTAGTATCCAGTCATTGAGTAAGCAAGAGGCAGTTTCATTCCTCCTGGGGTACCTGTGCTCAGGACTTGGTTGAGTTGCTTTAAGCATATGTTGCATATGTATGCTTAAAGAAATAGTTTTTTTTCTGGATGTTTTGAAGCAGTTTTTTCTCTCTGAGCAAAATTAGATACAGTGATATGCAATCAAATACAGTGTCCTATGCAGTGACATTATATCTGTTGGCATATGCAACTCAGCCCCGCTGTGCTCAATGGAATAAGTGTATTTACATATATTTACAGAAATCTACAGCAAATCTGAAATTAACCATTGTTTTCCAATGTTATTCATGCCAGCATTTAATGATACATTAGGCTTATGTGGCCTGTATTTACAGTTCCTACATACCGCCAACCGTTTTTCTCTGAACTAGCAAGGTACATAACATAAGCCACAGATAAGCCTTTCCGTGGTCTGAAACCCTTTACTGTGGAATTCAGAGATTGTGAATACACTGGAGGTCTGCAGACCTGTAGAACATCCCAATCTGATGCCATGGTGTCCCATTCTTTGCATGAATGTGTGCAACAACAAATATTTCCTGAGGCAGTGCACTGACAGAAAATCGAATCAGTCATAGAGGTGTCTCACGGGGGCTGCGAAGTATTGACCGCAATAAAAACCTAATTTTTACTGTGTGAATGAAACACATTTCTTCTGAGAGCTCAAAGATAATGAAGACAATTGTTGTTTACAACTTGCAGTACATATCCCCAATATCTGCGGATTTGACAACTTGGCATCTGATCAAGTTCCAGCCCGCAATCAGAGCAAGGCTTGCTGTCTTACATTTCCCATGAGGGATTCATGTAAACAGACCTCTGACTGTCTGTGTGACCTATTCTTGTTTGATCTGCAGTGTAACTTCTTTGTCTTCTGTGGTGTCCCACACCACAATTAAGAGCTCCTTCTGCTGAAATCAGATCCTGTACAGGATCTGATCTTTATATGTTATAAAATGTCCTTTGCTAAAGGTGAAGCCAAAGTATGTTTTCTCTTTAAATGTAAGTTACATCTTCTGATCCTTAATGTTATTGTTCAACTGGCCCTGATCCAGTTAAACTTTGAATTAAAGTACCCTGAGAATTTGCTGTGACATTATTATTAAAAATCTGTATTCTAATAAAAATGTTGAAAATATGTAAGGATATATATACTCACCTATATCCGTTTGGATAGCAGGATATTTACTGGAGCAAGTACCTTGCTCAACGGTACAACAGCACATGGCCCATCTGGGAATCTAACATACAAACTTAGAGTAGCAAACTCAGTTACCTAATTGTTGTGCTACACTGCCACCCAAGCATTTTAAAGTTCTTTTGAAGGCTGGAAGACTGATGTTTTTTTGAATATCTGAGCAGCTAACACACTGACAGCCACAATGCTGAGCTTCCGCTAGCTTTACTTCACCTTCCAGAATTCCTTCCTGGTGTTTATTACTGTGAATTACTCATGAGCGCATTATAAGCTGAATTTGAGCAGCCTTCGTTAGCCTGTCGCTGAAAAGGGAAAATCTATCTGTGTGGTCTATGCAGGCTGTATCCAGCTGTCTCTTGTACAGGTGAATGCAGAGGAGTGCTTAATGCATGTCAGCTCTGCCTGCCTGTCTCACTGCTGAACAATCGCTGTGCTATAGTCCAGTGACAGAGTGACAGTGTAGGAGATTACATCTGTAACAAAGCTTAAATTAGGCCTGATGTATCCTAGACCTGGCATGACTGACAGTGAACAGTCTCCCCGCTCTGTCTTCAGAGTATGAAATTAAATCCAGAAATGATATGCATCGTTGGAGAAGGGGGGAGAGTTGAGTGGCGGTGGCTGAGAACGCCGTTTTCAGTCATTTTCATGCTTCGTTGTTTCATTTCATATGACGCAAAACTAACTGTGCGCTCATTTTTTTCACCCTTAGATAGATGGCAGGTTCTATTTTTTACCTCCTGCTGCTTGGAGGGTGAGAGACCTGGGATCTGTTTACCTCTGAGTCACGGTGTCTGTCGCCGTTGTCTAGGGGATGAAGGGCCATGGCCGCCTGTAGGATACCTGTGAATCCAGGCTCTCTTGAAGCGATGCTGATGGTAATTCTCTTGGCTCGTGTCACAAACAATTTTCTAGCGGCCCTTGTGCATCCCAGGTAGACAAGACGCCCACTCTCTCCTGCGGGCATGTTTATCCGTGCCGCAGTTAGGCGCTCCACAATCACATGACCTTGACGCCTGTAATTACCTCCCTACCGAATCTCACCTTTTCTTTGAAGATTGTGCCATTCTCAATGCAAGGGACTCTGCTGGATAGAATGTGTTGTTTGGGGCTACCTGACAAAATGTGCTTCAAGATGACTGCAGTCCCTGTCAACTGGTTCTGTTTTTCAGTGACGTGTGTTCTCTATTTCAACAACAGTACGTCTCCTGAATCTGTGGTAGTGTGGTCTAGATGCTCGAATGTGCATGCTGGGGTTTTCCACTGATATCAGAATGAGCTCTGCAGACAAATACCAACCTTCGCTTTCTTACAGTGATGCAAGGTTTTAAGTCTTTGTCTTTCTAGTTGTCTCGCCCCCCTACTTCTCTCTCAGTCATGGCATGTTTTCAGTCTGTCTCTCTCTTTCTCTCTCTCTCACACCTACAGGCTGAGTGCGCTGCCCCCTCCCCCCTACAGGCATGGCTGCCAAACCACCCCCCCCACTCATGAAAAAGCACAGCCAGACTGACCTTGTGAGCCGACTCAAGACCCGCAAGATCCTGGGCGTGGGTGGTGAGGACGATGATGGGGAGGTGCACAGGTCAAAGGTCAGTGTTGTTCGGGACCCGTTATTATTACCTCCTTTCATCATTCCCCTTATACTCTCTCTATGGGCACCTCAAACAGAAACTAGCTCCAACCAGTCTTAAAACAAGACGAGCTATGAGTGTTACTGCCAAGTCTGCAGTTGAAGCAGGAAGTGAGCTGCACCTCTAAAAATAAAAAACAAAACCTGGCTACCGCTTGCAAGTGAAATAGCAGTAACGTTACTTTTACATTTACATTACATTACATTTGTTTGGCAGACGCTTTTATCCAAAGCGACGTACAAAAAGTGCATTTCATGGTCGTAGACAACTACTAAACACAGGTTCAGTTAGATACAATACTTATTTTGTACACCTATTTCTAGCCAAGAACACAGTTTAGTTCACACAGTGAACACTATTCAGACCTAACCTCTGCAAAGCCAACTAGGCAGAAGAATAAGCCTCAGCTACTTTTTCACATTATGCAGCATGATTGCAGACAATGGAAAGCAAAAGAATGTGAGCCATGACTCTTTCAATCAAATCTAGTTTATTGACCTTAAAATCACCTATTGAGGAGACTTGAGAGCATCCAATTTGCAACACCTTCAGACTATTTTGTGAAATACCAAATTTTGAGTTTGAGCCAATGAGGAGTCTCTGAAGTAATGTTCTGGTCTTTACTTCTGTTCTTTGTTTCACAATGCCTGATCAATACCAACGTGCTGTAGGTATATATATATATATATATATATATATATATAGCAAAACAGAGAAAGAGAGTAGGTGAGTGTGGGAGGTGGGTCATTGTAAGATCATTCAGCATCTGCAAGTTGTCATTCATAACTGCTCCCAATTACCCCATGATAGTTAGACACACTCAGAACCCAGTGTTATCTGGAATTATGATGGATTAAGATATTGTGTACAGGTCAATTGGGCTACAGAGGCAAATTTGTGTGCTAATGATCTGTTCCACTGTGGAGGCATGCTTCACACATGGAACCTTGCCTGCCAGTGATTCGCTGTTGATTTGTGGCCTTGGTTTGTGATTGGTCAAATCCTGCACAGTGCCAACAGATGTAATATGTGCAGAACCAATTGAAAGGCACCCCTCTTTATTCATCCCTGGCACCTCACTTTCTTCATCCTTCAATATGTCCAACTCTACCTCCTTTGAGACCCCCCACTCACTCCTGCTGTAGTAGGATGGTGAGTCTGGTTCTGCTTTGTGTCTGAATTCCCTGCCTTTTTTCTTCACTCTCTTCAGTGCCCTGCGAGCTATAGCTGGGCAATATGTATCAAAGCAACGCTATCAGAATTTAGAAATAACAAACTAAGAGGCCTCGCAGAGCTGCGTTATGCTGTTCTTATATTTGTAATGAATAAAATATTATTGGATGACTAGGCTAGACAAGAGATAAAAGACATGGCATCCACACAGGACTTGCTCATGTTGACTTACTAGAATATTCCATCTCAATTCCCTGGTATGGCAATTACTGCAGTGGTCCATGGCATATACGGAGACCAACCAAAGTAAACACAGACTTGGTTTAATAGAAAAGGCAGATATTTGATTGACATTTTCGGTGCTCCCGGCCTTACCTATATCTCATGAAACCCGCTGGTATTTACTGAACCGCTGCGTCTGAGGAATTCCTAAAAACCTCACATTTTCACAGTGTCTTCAGCTAACCACAGCATAATCAGTACCTCTCCGCTCTTCTCTGTTATCAGGAGCAGTGGGCACAGGTGGCTGGCTCCCGGTCCATGTCCAGTTCTTAAGAGCTCCTTGTGTTCAGCTCTCTTCAGATCTTTTCCCTTTCCACCATACATTTTAATGGGAGTGGGTCTGACATCCTGCTGAAAGGCAGCTGTTGAGTTTGAGATGGTAACTCCACACATTATCCTTGAGCCAGAGCCCACTGCTGAAGGGGGTTTCTCATCCCTTTTAATGTGGGACGCATACATTTTAGGCTTCGAGCAATTCCTGCCTAGAAAATCCCTCTGTGTCTTAATAAAATGTGTCTCTCAGTGAAAAGGGCCCTTCAACTGCTGGTAAACACTGATTACAGAGGGGCTCTGTGACCTGGGAGTATGCAGAAGGTAATGTCTGTTTCATTTCAGGGAACAGGGAGTGACAGAGAGCTCCGTGTTTTTGCCTTGTACAGTATTTGAATAAATTTACTAGAATCTATGGTGTGAGTGCATAATGTTCTCAGGAAGCAAGGAGCTGGGTATGAATGAAACATGAGCGACAGCTGTTATTAATCCCATGAACATATATTAGGCCCAACCAAAAAGTGACTCAACCCTGCCCCCCCCCCCCCCCCCCAAAATATTGTTTTGAGGGACTTTCCTAATGAGAGGTCTTATGAGCCCAGAAGCTAATGATTGGTCCATACTAGTCAGTTAAATGTTGGCACATGCATTGTATCATGCCCTCAAGATTCCCTTAATCTTAAAAAACATCAGACAGTGCAATGCAAAGTTACATTTGTGTATAGAGTACAGAATGTCTGCATTGATTTTGCATGTAAAATTGTAGGCTGTGTGCACGCATTAAAAGAATTCCCTTCATTTTTTTCCTCTTGGCCAGAGAAAACTACTGGCTCTTTCACCCACTGTCCATCCCAGCATTGAGGTCCAGTCAGATTGATGATGTTTATGTTAAATGTTAGATCAAGTGGGCAAAGTGGCATTTGTGCAACAAAACCCTGCAGGCCTGTTGGACCTGGAGTGACTATGTGGGACTGCTTTGCAATCTACTGCTCACTACAGAGTGGTACCAGGACTCTAGCTGACCAGGTGCTAACTTTGGTTAAGCTTTTTGTCTTTAATTCTCATTCTTCCGAAACATTTATATTCTTCAGTCCCAAACTCTTTTCTTTCTGAAAATTGTTCATGGCACCACTGTTTCATTCAGTCCAGACCACCATGATGTGTAAACTTCCTTCTTCTCTGACTCATTTCGTTCCCTTCCCCCTGGCTCAAACGTTGGTGATGAATGTATTTGTGCTGAATAACAGCTCTAGTGAAAAATGTCCCCCTTGAAGGACTTCTGGGGAATGGTGGGAAATAAGTGTGTTTCGTCCAATCATGTGGCCTCTGCTGCTAGTGCAGGATGGCCCGAAGTATGAGACTAAGTGCCAGCAGTCCTTTCTTTCTTTTTAAATGAATTTTTAACCATAATTTTTGTTTTTCTCCAAATTACTTTTGGAATAGTCAGTTGGATTTATAGGCCATCTCATCACAGCATTGGTTGACCATATAGTTTTCCAGCCCCATAAGCCGTCACTGAAAAGATACCATCGGTGTGCTATCAGATGTGGCCTGAAACCTTCCTCTTGGTGATAGCAGAGCCAATTATTCACCTACCTTCAGGACTACCAGACAGAGCCACACTCCTGTGCCAATGCTGTTTAAGCAGACATGATGCCTGTGTGTTGCTTCGCCTCGGAAAAAAACTACACAAGATTATGTGCATGTGTACACGGCAGTTGCAGATCCCCACAGGGTCAACGAAGACACACCCCCTAATGTGTGGTTCCAGAGGCACAGGCTAGTCAATGCCTCTGCAATCAGCCACCAAATACTGATTCAGCCTGTATCACAGCTGGAGTCAGACCTCTGCTACTAAACCACAGCTAGCCTTTTTCAGCTTGGCTTTCTGTTCTGTTCTGGTGGGTTTTTGTAAGTTTAGAGAATGGGTTCCTGGAAAAAAATCTGCAGATGTTCAGTCTGTGGGCAGCAGTGACGAGTTATTTTTTTTTACACATTTATTATATTAATTTCAGTAATATGCACATTTAGAGCACATTTGTAGTTTTGTTTTCTCCCTCTGGTTTTTCGTTGGACACCCTTGAGCTGCAATCATCTCTTAGCAACCGGTCTTTAGCTGCTGGTAATGTGGTTTGCACATGCATTTTCCCAATTAAGCATTTAGACCATGTGTTCAGGTTAAATATATTTACTACCGAATCTAAATTATCAGGAGGTCAGTCATTCACGGCACATTTTATCAAGAGGTTAATGCCTAACAGAAATGTGAATGAATTTAACACAATGTCTTTTTTTGATGAGCTACCAACAAATGCAGTAGTCCTATGTAAAGGCAATCCTCAAGCAGCAGCAGCAGTAGCAGCAGCAGCTGCTTTCACAAACAGCCCTTCAGTTATTTGGACACTCAGACAAATCCAATGAGTCTAACTCTTGTACTCAGCAGGCACTGGGATGTGAAATAGTGGGGTGCTCCACTGGAAGAGGCTGGCATTCGGGGATAGCAGTACGTGTAGTCCAGTATGTCTTATTGCAGCTTTCAGCCTTACCTGCTCAAACAAACTCCATGAGTAAAAATTGTTTTTTAAAATGCTCTAGCCCCCACTTCCCCTGCCAATGGCACTCACTCACCTGTTTATTTTGACTCACTAATGTTGTGGTTAATGTGGTGAGATTACCTGGGGAAATTTAAGTTACTGTTAATGTTCAGGTAAATCAGTAACGAGGGAAACGCACCATCAATGGCAGATGATGTTATTTTGAGAATGGAGATGACGTGTTTGAACGTGTAGAAAAACAACTGACTTTGGATTTCTCTCTGTGGATCCATAAACTGCTGAGCATTGTTGTCATTGATGTTGTCATTGCAATTTATTTTTTTGAAACATTTATTTTCCTTGCAGTGTTTCCTTATTTCGGACTAGCATACGAGCACATCCTTCTGGTTTCAGTGTGTTTTGAACTGTTCTCACAACACTGCAGGACTCGGAATAAATTGATCTATTAAGATCTGTAATTAATTTTCTTATTATGCTATTCTTTCATGCTGCTGCTAAAGTAGACTAATAAGAGCAGCCTGTGGCAGGGGTTGTGGCAGTGTCTGCTGCATAGCCAGTTTTACCAGCATAGTCACTGTGTCACTGTATTTAGTGATGGTGCTACTCCTGATTTATTTTTGTATTTCTTCTTTATTTTTCTGCATTTCTTAAAGACATGCATGTTAATTTTGTCTCTTAAAAAAATACTTTGCCCGCTTCAAATGGTTGCTTTTTGAAGCAGCCACTTAAGTTTGCTTGCATTGCGTAATGGCAAAAGAGTCATCTAGTTTTACCGGTGTATTACACATTTACAAGTGTATTAAACATTTGCTAGTGTATTAAACGTTTTTTTCTACAAGTGCCATTCATTTAGAGTTTCTACTTCTGCCCGAGTTGCATGCAGTGAGAAAAAATAAAATGGGCAAATGGTAAAACACAGTAATACATTTTTTAAAAATGACAAACAACACAGGATATGAAGATTTTAAATCAATTAAAAGTTGATTTGGATAAATCATTAAAAATTAGAAGAAACCTGTGCTTAGATGGGATGGGGGCTGTCTGATTTGTTTGGGTAGGGCATTTTCCAATTTAGATTCTTAAAAACAATGTAAAGCCTGCCCACTTCTCTCATACTGTGTCAATCAAACATCAAGAAAAACAGCCATCTGTAAATCTAAGGGAACAGTGGAGCTGGTATCATACATTTCAAAAATCATTTTTCTGTTATTAACTCTACAAGGACATTTGTGAGAATATGGCCATTATAGTAATCATTGGAATCTTTTCATTCAAATGTAATTGAAAAATAATGGAAGAATAATAATTGATCTTAATTGGAAACATTAATAATAATTATGTAGATCAATATTGATAGAAATTGCTGTGTGTGCTATATTTGCAGTGCTTTGATATTTACAGTAGTTTGGAGTTTTTTTAGTTTGTATTTATAGTGAGAATCGGTGAATAGAGAGACATTGCTTATCTGAGAAGCTTTACAGATTGTTCCTTTCTGATAAAAGGTTTCTTTGGTTTCTTTTGTTTTTTTTTTTCTTCTAGGGAGAGACAGAAAAATGAAAAGATATGAAATATGCATAGGTAAAGATTGTGCTATAGATGGTGACCTAGGAAATACAGAGATGAAGAAATGCAAAGAGAAAGATTGAAAGCTGTGTGACGGTGGAAGCTGAAATAATTGTGATGATAGAGGACAGATTCTTTCAAAAGGAAGCCATGTACAGCATGGGGTGATGGGTGACAGCTTTTGTCGTGAAGATTATGAAATCTTCCTCTTTGAAGAAATGTGAGGAATATGAAGATTTGATAAAGCAGATTCCATAGAGCTGTACATTTCTGAAGTAAAGACTTGACCATATGGGTTTTTGTATGGAGGAACAGAAAGAGTAGAAAAATCTAAAAAATTATGGATTTGTCATGTGTTTTCACCTACGCTTTTCAATAAAACATACTGCCAACTGGATTACTGTGTTGTGTATGTATAGGTTTTGCACGCTGAAGTAAGTTTGTGGATATACTGAAAATAGGTGGGGCCCAAAGTAGATGGGGGGGGGGGGGGCATTGAAAGGAGTCTACTGAAGAGGTTTAAGTCCTTCAGTTTGAGCAGCACAGGAGCTGGAGCTCATCACTGAATTCAGGTTGCACCTGCAATTTTCCCATCATTAAGGGGAACATCTTCAGCAAAAAGAGGACCGTAAAAGCAGTTGGTTTCTGTCCGAATGGCTTACAATATCTGAATGTGTGTTCAGTAAAATATTTGGAGAGAATGGTGTTTTCTCCCAGTATTGCAAAGAAAAAGCTGTCTGTCTAATTTCTTACAGGTGTAGGGTCACCAGATTTCAAAATGGAAACAATCTCAGATCGCCTTCTGTGGAAGAGGAAGACGTGCTTTTGGGGGAAATCATTGAGATGAGGGAAGAGAGCCAGACAGGGGTCAGCCTTTGTGACCATCATAATCAAGACTCTGTATGCCTGTGGTGTTATGGCTTTTTAGAGAAATAATCGAGTCTGAAACAGGATGCAGCTTGGGCACTGACGGGGATTATTAAACAGATCTGCATTTTGTGGATAAGGTATTGCAGTAGCTGGAAGGTAAAGGGGGCCGGTTTACAAAGTATGTGTTAAAAACATGTGTAGCAGATTGTTGTTCACTGAAAATAACTGAAATAATTATGTATTACAATAGCTGAATTCTGAACCTCAGACTGGGAAGTCACACGGTCAACAGTCGTAAATATTTCATGTAGAACTTAATGGTTTTATGCCCGCTTAGGAAACGGTTATTAGAACTGAGCACTGTGACAGTGTTGCTGGAGAACCCGGAATTTCAGCGCTTGAAGATCAATCGCATTCTAGCATTCACCACTGAGAAGTGCATTTAACAGTAGCAACCAGAGGAGGCTGAAGACTATATGGCTAGTGTATCACCATTAGCTCTTATAGTGTGTTCTTACCATGTGCAATGCACTTTTGCAAGTCGCTTAGCATAAAAGCACCAATTCCCAATGGTTACTACTTTTATTCCTAATTTGTATACAGTATTAAATTCATGAATTGAATACAACAGTGCAGCCATGTTTTTAAGAGCACAGTTAAATTCAATAATTAAAAAAATCAAGTCAGTGCATTTAGATTTTTTCACTAAGAAATAAAAAACTAATACTGGCCTGATAAATGTCAATTACAAAAATGTTTATCATGTTTTGTGCTTCTATGGTTATTGTATTGTTGTTAATTAGCATCAAACTTCACAGCTTGAGTAAAACAAAAAATATATATATACATTTATTTATATATTATCAACATTATAACACCACCATTTGCTCAAATGAAGGACTTGATTACTTAATGGGTCTGCAGATGTCTGACATACACCTACAGTGTACATGTCTGATAATCAACCTGTGTTTTGTTGCCATTTTTGCAATTTATTAGAGAAAATTATAGAAATAATTGCAAATTCATTTTCCTGTGGTGGTCATATTGTTTAATGGAAACTCAAGATTTGCATCATTGAAAAGAAACGTTTAGAAAAACAAACCAGCAAGTTGTTTGTATATACCTCAAGTTTTTGCAGGAGAACAAATGGTGTAGTTTTGTTGGCTCATGACATCCTTTATCATAATGAAACGTTGAGTACATTTTTTAAATATGTAGTGCTTTATGTGTGTATTTAGATTTACACTGAGATTTGCGACAGTTCTCACTCACTTTTGGCTTAAATTGCCTGTTGCACCTTAATAACATACATTAATTGGCTTTCTGTGGCCATACTGTTTTGTTGTAACTCCATATTTCGGGAATGTGGTGGAAAGACAAAATTGGTAGACTGACAAAAAATGTTCCAACGTGAGGAGATGTACATGCGTACTGAGCTTCATGACCCTTTACGATTTACAATATGATTGTTATGAGCTTAAAAAATCAAAACAAGCGAAGCAATGCTGTACGGCCACCATGAAAGCCAGGCCATGCTGTGTACTTGCATTACCATTAAAGCTCTCCACAGACCTGCCATGTGTGATGAGGGCAACTGTGCTCCTAAGGTGCTTCGCCTCCTAATAATAAGATGGCTACTTGTAGCGATTAGCGGTGGCGAGCACATGCACTGGCCTTGGAGAGTCAGAAAACACGTGTGTTCTGTTAAACACACTGCGGGATTATTCTGTAATTAAATGTTAATTTTGGTGGTTTTTATTCAATATTCTGCACATTTGAAATTCAATATGCCCTGAAGCAGGTCCACTTAATCTGTGCATCAAGAGCTGCAGTGCACGGAGCTGAGTAATTGAAATCCATTAAAAGCCAAACCGACATCAATCGCAAACCCTTTGAGGCTAAAGCTTCTATGTGTTGCTTGTCAGTTAAATTTTACAAGCCATCCCTGATATTCGAGCGGAGTTAGAAAACTGTTTAAATTCTCTTTTTGTACATTATTATAACTCAAAACATGTCATTAAATGTAACTTTAATTACAACACTGGCATTTCCCTTTAATTGTTTTTGTTTTGATTCTGCTATGTTACGACACAAAGAGGAGCTTCACTTGTCTTTTTCGATAATCCGATACCTTAAATCGATTGGTTAAAATGGCATTATTCTCCAGTCACATGTGATTCTTCATTAATAAGTTGCATAGCTTTATCAGAGCTGCATTGCATTGTTGCTACTGAATCAACTAGGCAAGCTACAAATGTGTGGGTTCTTATTTTATACATGGTTTTTATTGTAATTTTATGTGTTTATTTTTATTGACTCGTGGACTCTTGTTGTTACTTTTGGGGATACTATTAAGGTATCCAGGGATTCTAACACTTACACAAATCAGTGTTCCTCTGGGTATAGTCATCTCTTAATCCAGCCTGAAGACACCCACAAGTGTGAATCCATCAGGTCTGAGTTGACTGTGAGCTGCCAACAGATTTTTTTTTAAACAAGGGTAATGGTCTTCCTCATCCAATTACAGTTTGAGGTTAAATATAGTCTTCTATTAATAAATCCTGAAAGACTAAATTAATTGAGTTCCTGCCACCTGCTTAATCTCCATCTGTGATTGCTCCAAGTTAAAAATGAACTTGTTCTAATTAAAAAACTTCTTGGTGATTCTCTTCCCATTACTGTGTTTAACACCCTCAACTCTATTATAGCACTCCAAGCCATATAATTGAAGTTTGCGACACGCCCCAAAGTCTGCCTAATCACGCCAGTGCTGACTGTGGCAGGCAGCCTTGTAAGATGGCACATAATTGGCTGTGGTATCATCCAGGGCACCTGAGGTCTGTTTGCACCAGCTGCGCTTGGAGTTATCTCCCCAGGTGCAGTGGCTGCACAGCTCAGCCAGTTGACTGCACGGTGATAAGGGACAGAGGCTGTCAGCGTGTCTGCATCTTGCACGCTGACAGGGGACGTTTCAGTGATGAATTGACCTGAGGAATGTGATTGGGCCTTCCAACTTTGAGGATTTGAAAAAATCAGGGAGAAAGAGTGGCCGAAAAAAAATAGCTGAATGTGCTAGTATATTCATACAATCTAAGAGTGACCGCCAGAAGCAAGTCTTGGCCCCGTTTAAAGTAACTCTTTGAAGTAACTCTTCCTTTTTCCCCCTCTGCAGATAAGCCAAATGCTTGGGAATGAAATGAAATTTGCCGGGCGAGAGCCCTTAGGGCTGAGGTAAGAGGCACTTCAGCACCTGTGGTTTCTGTGGAGGGATGAGGAGCCTTTCCGAAGTGCCCCAGTGTGTGTTTGTCATGGGGGTGAGATGGGGTCAGAGCATTGTATTGCGTGGTCTCATTAGAGACTGCACAGTAACTGAAAACTGTATGGGAGATGTTGTGCTTATTCCTCTGTGTTTAGGAGTATGTGCTCATTGCAGGTGTGACCATTGGTTTGCTCTACTGATGCCCTGAACTGTGTCTTGTTACAGGGGATGGATCCTAATTTCTGCGGTGATGTTCACAATTATGGCTTTAATGGTACGTAGCCCAGGCACAGTAACAAAAACAAGAAACGTGACAGTGGGTCATTCAGCCCACCTTAAGCTTTTCACATTTTTGTGAATCTCTGTACGTAACTTTACCCAACCATTTTACTATGCATCCATTTAGCCAATTCTGATTTGAATCAAATCCCAGCAGAGCCCTGATGTTTAAGGTCTGTGTTGGGATTTTGAATGTTCTGGTATCTAAGACAAGAGGAGGAAGATTTGTGAACTTTTATACTGTAAGTCATTTTTTATAAAGTGAACAGATGTTAATTTATCAGAGGCACATCATAGCTTTTAAACTATGCCAAGGAGCTCCAGTTGAACAATGTTTATTTAAGCATGTGCCACTTGAGCTTTAACCTGCGTTCTTAAGCCATACCCATATTTTCTGCAATATATATGTTTATATATTTGGTATACAAATATGCTTTTGAGTCCTTTGAAACATTGCATGAGTCCCTTCTAGCCCCTTCACTCCTCCCTTTGTGATGTAATGTTCGTCCGTTTTGAGCCTAATCTTTCTCCACTGCCCCCTTCTTTCCAGTCTAGTTTCGCAGCACTGTCCACATTATTTTCCAGTAACTCTAGAGCTGGGCTGTCCAAACTTGTTCCTGGAGATCTACCGTCCCGTAGGTTTTCTTTTCAACCCTAATTTCATACACCTGGTTCTACTAATTAGCAGCTCAACAAGATTTCCCGCTGTTGAACGAGGCATGCTTTGTCAGGCTTGGAGTGAAACCCGGCAGGATGGTGGATCTCCAGGAACAGGGCTGGGCCAGTCCCGCTCTGGAGAGTCACCTACAGTGATTAGCACAGAGCTGTGCGCATCCACGCGCTGCTCTGCCGGCACTTTTAAACACGTCTGATTATGGGCCCATTTTGGCTGAGTGCGGTGATCCCCCCCAGTGGAGCGGAGCGGGGGCCGGTGTAGAGGATTAGCCGTCACCTCGGCAGACAGCCCATCACCGCACGGCACGCTTGCTCTGCGGGGCTAATTGGCTCAGGCGTCCAATCCAGCCGGGCCCGGTGTGACGAGGGAGTGAGGGGGAGGATGTGCTTGGAGGGACTGAGACGGGCTCAGGCTCAGGCCGTGCAGGCAGCTTAGGCTTAGACTGCACTCGGTCTGTAGACTGCCCCTCTGCCCCGTGGTCTTTAGAGAAGTCTTCAGGAAGCACTTGGCTGTGCCAGTCTTAGAGCAGCATTCTTTCTTTCCTCCTGTGAATTCCTTTCCTCTCTCCGTTTTCAGCGAGCCTGATTTTAACAAAAAAAAGTATGTATGAAGAGAACAGTTTCCCTGCAGGGGTGGTAAAGCATTCGCTCATTTTAACTTGTCTAATTAGTCTGAAAATTAGAAGCAGCAAAACTTTAAGTGAATGGCATGCACTGGGTATAAATGATAAAATGTATGTGTGCTTCCATGGCTTGCCAGAGAATGAGAATTTGGATAAATAAATAGTTTAAAAATTAAATAACTAGATGAAAAATAGATTCAATTAAAAATAAATAAATAAGCTCATGTTGAAACTAAGTGTAAACATGTTGTGTGCCCCTTTTGTGCGTACTTTTCACTGATTACCCCCCTAGCACCCCTCTTTCAGAGAGCGCCATTCACCCAGTTAGGCACACGCAGCTCGCATGTAACTTAGGAGCACAGTGCATGCACGTCGGGGTTTAAGAGCTGCGGTTGTTGCCGGTTCAAATCCCAGGTGAGAACTTTGCCCTTGTGCCCTTGAGAAAAGAGTACATGGCCTGGAACATATCCAGCTCTATGAGTAACAGGATAATGTTTAATCCGTCCGATTTGGATGAAGGGTGGCTACAAAGGAAATGAATATGGGGTTGTGTTGTAATACACGAGGGGTTAGTGGCCTACATGCAGTGCAGACCTGTGTACTGATGTTATGTTCGGTGGAGGGCAACCACACTTTGCTGGGTTTTCATTAAGTTGTTATCCTGTGGCGGTCGCGGTGGGCTTGACAAAGTCTCACCTCACCTTTTAGTTTCCTGTCAGCAGTCATCAAACAAACATGTCAGTTCGGTGTGGATCTGGCGAGTCTGTGGTGTAAACTCACTGGCAGCCGCGCCGGCGATGGTGTGACCGTGTCTGTCGCTCCCTCTCTTGCAGGCTCTGGTGTTCCCAAACCAGATCTATGAGATCGTGTTCGATGATCATCTCTCCACCACACGAGTCACCGTCCGACTCTATGGAGGAGCTCTGCTCAGTAAGTGTCATCATTCATCTTTTTCACTTCAGCTTCTTGTAAATATGACTAGTATAAATAGTAGTTATTGTTACTATTATTAATTTATTAAATGTCATCATCATCATTATAATGATAAAGAAAATTGTATTTGCACATTTTATTGAAACAGTTCCAGCACAATTTTCTGAAGTAATATGAAAACAAAATAAAAATTTTGCCAGCCTCATACACACCTACACACACACAAATGAATGTATAGGAATCGACCAAATAAGTAGGATCCTTAAAACAAAAGAAATGGAATTCCATCTGCTGACAGACATCTGCTGAGTCAAATTGCATATGCAGAAGCTCCTCCTTCACTTCCTGGTCTATAGTCCAATTGCATCAAACTCCTGTTACAGAGAGCAGTGGGGTTGCTTTAGACATTAATATTTAACAGTGCGGTTTAATATTTAATCATCCGATTGGTGTTGTTCTTTCAGACCTCCAAAGGCACTGAAGCTAACTGGGTTCAGTGATGAAGCGGGCAGTTTGGCTGACAGATCAGGGTCATTGCTGGGCAGAGTTATAAACGGACCTGTGATTGTGTTTAGACCGGCACCACGGGAGGGTCCAGCTATTAAAGTCTGATTGGGCCACCAGATGCGAGGAGAGCTCCTCCAGTTTCTCGACACCACGCCTACACTACGTCCCTTTTTTAATTGTGCATTAAAGCCGACTCTGTGTGACTTCCAGCCAAGGCACTGATTGTGGTACTGTTAGTGGGCACACTGTGGGGATTATTCCTACTGTCTGATTTCTACTTTCTGCAGTGGGGAAGGGTGTTGGACATGTTATTTGAGGACACAGGCGGTTAATATAACAGCCTCCTTGTGGAGCAGTGAAGCCTTCAGAGGTGTTGCCTGGCAGTGGTCCACAACGGCACCACTCAACCCGCCAGGGATGAGAAACCGCGGAAGCAGATGAGTTTGCGGAAGTGTGAAATTGTGAAGCGCACGGGGTCCGTCTCCCATATGAGACCTTCCCATTTGCTCGTGATTTCTGAAAGACTGTGAAGTTAAAAAATAAAAAAAAAGATTCCACTGCTACTGATTTCAAGCTCTTGGCGTGGAGCTGCATTGATTGTCTTCACCAGATGTCACTGTGGCTGTTCAGTAGGGATCATTACTCTAGACACAGCCAGACAGCCTCCACCATCTCATGTTGCTCCTCCAGGGGCTGTAACCAAGATCAGTTCTTTGGCAGTGGATGTCCTGTACTATCATAATGCACAGGAGACTCCTTCTACCAACCGGGACCTCCTATTGTTAGGGAAGCAGAGAGGATGCGAGGAACACAGGAGCTGACCATCTGGTCGGTCTTTAGAATCTGTGGTGGTAGGTGGCGCGCGCACGAGGCCCACCTCCTTACCAAGCGTCATGCTGAGCTCCCGCAGAGATGCCAGGTGTGAGATGGTCTCCGTTTGGGTGATGACCTCTTTAATCAACGGCCAAGAGGGTGGTGGTAAGACGGAGGAGAGGGAAGATTAGTTTTCCGGCAGATGGCACACGGTGGGGGCATGAGGGTGAGGAGTGAGTGCGTGTGCGTGTACGTGCCTGTAAATAAATATATATGTGTACATTCAGCTCCCCAGCCGGCACGACCCCTGCTGAACTGGATAGGTAGTGCTGCTGGACATGCTGAGGGGAAGGTCGGCCGGTTGATGAAGTTGACTGTGGTTTTTCAGTGTGAAGGAAGAGGACTGGAATGAAATGAGACTGGAATGCCCTCTGGTCTTCTTTATTCCACTGTGTTCAGTGAAATATGAAACCGTGAACAGCGGTTACTACTGTTTTCACTGCTATTGCTGATAGTGCTCAGCACTTTTATGGCTGATTATTACTGATTCTTAGATGTGAGTGTTTGCTCCTGTCCACAGGTATTTCTCTCATCATGTGGAATGGCCTGTACACTGCTGAGAAAGTCATCATTCAGTGGACCCTGCTCACTGAGGCCTGCTACTATGGAGTGCAGTTTTTAGGTGAGCTTCAGGACTCCTCTACAGCAAGCAGAATCATATCTCCCCCTTTTTATTGTTAGAAATGTGAGGCCTGCCATTTCACTTTAGAAATGCGAGGCCTGCCATTTCACTTTTATCATTTACATTTCACTGTTCTTACAGTGGCAGCAGTTACCATACTGTGGGTAAAGATCCACTGATGGGTCATGGGAGGAGTTGAGATTCATGAATAATAGCTTACTACATTATACACTTTCCTTTTTACATTTACTCTGGTCGTATTAATCATTGAACGTTACAAGCGCTGAATTATTTAGTGTACATTCAGTTGTTTTGGAATATACATACACACACTATAATACCATATTTCATAACATGTCAGGCTATGCTTTAGTAAGCTGGTTTACAGTTCATATTTTTTCTTCATAGAGCGGGGTCTGGTTCAGAAGGTTTGCTAATCACTCGTCTTAGTAATTCCCAGTGCAAAGCTGCCTCCTGCAGTCATTTTGCAGAAGTACACAGCCCTCTGGTGGTTGTTAGCTGTAAGTGCAGCTGAAAGACAACAATGGACTCCCATCAATGTTGTCACAATGCACTGTTATGATAGATGAGGCCAAAGGATGGCAGCACATCTCTGTACTTAATGAATTGTTTGTATATGTCCCTGTAGTATATATATGAGTGCATAATACATATGCAGTTGGTTGAAATCAACCAACCCACGCATATAATTGATGTTCCCCTGAGAGTATAGTACATTTATATGTGTATTAGTCTTTCATAAATTTTACTTCCTGTGTGTGTCATTGGCAGTGATGTCCATCATCCTCGTGGAGCTTGGCTCAGTGTCCAGTGCTGCCATCCTCCTCCTCCTCAGTCAAGTGTTCTTCCTCATTATCACCCTCATCTACTACTACCATCTGGGACGTCGCCCCAAGAAGATCTGAGAAACTCAAGGTGCATTATGGGAGAGGTTGGTGGGTGGGGCTAGCATGAGTGTTAAGTAGCAGCGGAGAATGGGACAGGGTAGTGTTCTGTAAAATGGCCAGCACCCTGCCCACCTCCACATAGACCCACCCTCCACCCTTAGGGACCAATTAAAATCCCCTCTGTTTAAATATAAGACCTCCTTCTTTCTGTTGGGGCCACAGGGTTGGTTCCCACTGCCATCAACCTGGTACCGGGCAGATATCAATGAAAGCTGTTCTCTTTGCATGTATAGTTTCTTTGCATTCTCATTAGTTTTTGCACAGCATGCATAGGGAGTGTCTCTTTGTGGAGCTGAACAACAGAATGATATGTACAAAGATGATACATGTGCCTCTGTCCAGCAGTGTTTTTATTCCATACGTTGTTCATCTAGCTAAATCTGTCTGCGCTGATGTGGAGTGTGTGAGCAAAATGGAAAAAGTAGTATCTTGCACTTTGTCATAGACATTTAGAGTTCAATACTGATGCTGCAGCCAGCTAGGCAAAAGCTTATAGCTGACTAGATGGTCAGCTGTATAATTCTTGTTTGATATACTCCAGCTGTCTGGCATTCATTGACTAATATAGTTTTGCACCATAGGGTAGACATAGTTCATGCTAGTTTGTGAAAGAGATTTTTTTGTTTATTTGTTTCCGTGTGCAACATACTGTTGTCAGCTGTCTGTTTAGTTGTCCAGATAGCTTGCCAAACTTTCTCAATCTTTGCTACAGTCAAAACTCAATTAGCCCCCTTTATATGATGGCATTCAGACTAGAGCACAGCAGTGTAATTTAAGGGCCCGGGACCCAGGAACCAGTGTCTTGAATCCAGAACTTCTCACTGACACAGTCTGGTTTCATGCCAGGTCTGTACAGTTTGACTGATCAAGGTCAAAACACTGGGACTGTGAACTAGACAAGGTCACTCCAGGTCAGTTCTGTTTATTTTTTCCTGTGTGAAAGCTGCTTTTACTCGCTGTAAATTCAAAACTTTGTACCACGTGTTGACAACATTTTGATCCTCAGCTGTTTGGATATGTAATACAAAATGTATTTATTTGTTAATTAATAGGACCTTTTCATTTCCTGCTGTAAGTATGATATTTGGGTACTTGTTCTTTAATGCAGGTCTCCATATATCCCTAAGAATTCAGTTCAGTTTTTAAGTGAAGTGTTAATTCAGCATTCTGTACATTCATTACTGTCATTGTGGCTCTGAATATAACTAATGAGAGCACAGAGCAGGACCAGGATGTTTTATATTATGTACATGTGTCTTATAAAATGTTCAGTATTCAGCACTGCTGCAGAGTAGTGTTGCATTCATTGTATAATTTCTGCCTTTAGTTTCTGTACGCTGTAGAAGCAAGGACCGATAATTTTTTTTTCTTCCTGTTTGATGGTGTTGGTTTATTTTCCATGCCTGTGTAATGAACTGAAGCACTTGTCAAAATTATATATCTGTAGGGATCTTGAAATAACCTGCTGCTATATATCTTTGAACTGGGTTCAATGCATAATGAAGCAAGTCAGCCAACTCATGTGAAAATCTCTCCCTAAAACACGTTTCTTTAAAAGTTGAGAATGCCAAAACAGCCAACCTGTATACTTTTACATAGACTGAGTAGAGTATGCTCAGTTAAAATAATGACTGAGAAAGGCCAGTGAGTCAGACAGTATTCAGACGGAAATCAATCTGCTGTAACCTGAGGCCTTTGGGAGCTGTAGGAGTGGGTACTTCAGATATCAGATGACAACAAGAAAGTCTGAGAAACTCATGACACATTATGGGCGAGGTTTTTAGTGCGTGTGGTGGTATGGGCGTTGTGTAGCAGTGCATATAAAGACATGGTAGTGTTCTGTTGAATGGCCAGCATTCTGCCCACCTCCACATAGACCCACCCCCCATCCTTAGAGACCCGTTCAAATCCCTTCAATTTTAATAAGATCCCCTCCGCTCTGTTGGGGCTACAAGTAGGTAACCACAGGGTTGGTCTGCTAACGTGTCTTCGAAATTGTTGAACGAGCACAAAGCCATGTTCACCTTGAGCCTTGATGATTATTTGCGTCTGGGAAGATCTCACCAGGAAGCAGAAATGTTTTCACTGAAGCGGCTTGATGTTTTAGACTCTGTTCTAACTAATTATAACCCTCAAATGCTCTTGAGATAGGGACTGGAATTGCATGCTTCCCTGGCTGAAGCGTTCCCTCATTTGTTTGTGTGTGTCTATAGTTAGATGCAACTTCAGTAGCATGGTTTGAGGCACAGAAACTGACAGAAGATGATCCTTAATGTTTTATTTTAACTTTATAAGCACAGAGTTTGTCGGGTGTAGCACAATGAACTATACTGTTTTATTCACTATGGTACAGTATTGCAGTCACATAAATGTGTTAATGTAGCAGATATTAAAATCTCAACATATCCTTAGTCTTGCCTTAATTTTAAAGAAGCAACAACTTAAAGCTAACTCTGTTCTTGTACATACTGTATGAATGTAAATAGTGTTTAGCCATTGGTGCTTGCTGAGATTTTTTGACAGGCACAGAGAAAATCTGGTTCTCATTTGTTTGACTGCAAATTGAGGTACTTTCTCTAGAATGTCTATGATCGGTCTCCCCTGTAGTATCCCTTCATTTTTTTTTCATTTTTAAAATTGAAAATCTGGTCTTTTTGTTTTATTTGGTGACGGGATGTGTTTTGTGTCCCTCAAGGTTAGAATAGTAGAATTGGTGGCATGTTCTACTGTAAGCATTAATTAGTAACATATCTCTTTGAGTGTAACTTTAACCACCAAAAGATGATGTACAAGAGGAAAAAAATGATTTATTGTTTGTTTGCTAAATGCTACACACACTACCTTGCCTGAGACCTTTTCTTTGTGTATACAGAGGAGTTAAGTGCATTAGGGTATTGTGTCTATGGGAGTGACTCATTTGTCTTCTTTGCTGGTATGGAGTAGTTAGAAATTTATCAGTCTTGATGAGAGAGGGGATGAATTTTGTACAAGTCCACTTATCCCAGATCCAGCCTTCAGAGACAAAAGGCATATTATGCATCCAACCACCCCCAAGCTACAAGTACCCCACTTAATCTGAGTGAAGGTTTAGGCTACAAGTGCACCATTCAGTCTGAGTGAAGGTTAAAGCCTGACGTGAGAACTGAAGGACCGTGGGAGGGAAAAAAAGGAGCCACTTTATCACAAGTGTGTGGTGAGTCTGTTCCCGCGTGTTCATATCGTCTCAATGTCAGGAGGCGGCCTTGCTGCTACAGACCTGTGTTAAGGACATTGTTTATAACAGCAGTCGTGGAGGAAGCTGGCTCTGCTCTTGGGGAAGGTGGAAAGCTGGTCTGCAGGCCACCTTGAGGTTCACGATCTCAGGCTCTGTGTGGAGTTTAGGCCAGCGTGTCAGGCAGCAGCGGAGTCATCCGCTAACCGCCAAGATGTCTGGAGTCTCTATAATACGGGTGGCTGGTTAAATGACTACGTTCAGCAGCTGCTTTGGAAGGAGGAGTGGAAAGCAGTGTGGTGCCATAGTTATTTTGGCTCACTAGATCTGCAGATGTTCTGGTTTGTACAACAACCACCCTCGTTGTGAATGTGACATTCAGGGCTTGTGGGGCTTTTTATGATTTTGTGCCCCAGCCTGCTTTACACGTCCCAGAAGCTTTAATTTTACAGTTGCTTTGTTTTTGGGTGCAACAAATTATTAATTAAGTAAATAAATAAATAAATGTTTGGAGCTGGGACAGAGGGTAGTTTGGTCTAAACAAATAAAAAAAAGTCTGTTTAAAACCATTCCTTACATTTAATCTAAAAAAGCATCTTTACTCATTGGACACAGGTGTCAGACTCCAGTCCTGGAGGGCCATAGTGTCTGCTGGTAATCAGGGTGTTCTCAGGACTAGTGGTTCCAATCATTGATTGGCTAAAGAATCCAAACATCTTGTTCTCGTGGCCTTAATTGGCAGCTGATTGAAAGAAAACTACAAAAACCCCAGACACTGTGGGCCCCCTGGGAATTTCGTTTGACACTCCATCATAGGATTAACAGATACGATGTACATAGTGTTAAATTACATTACATTTCAGGAGTAAAGAGATTAGCCGTTTCTCCACTGTGCTGCTGTAAGTTTAGCTAGCCATCCTTTCTCTATTAATGTCTGGCTTTCTGCTTCGCAAAAGCCATACTGTAATGTTCTGATAATGTTGGCTAGAATTTTATTGCAATATGAAGAGGCTGCTGATGGGATTACTCAGCATGTTGTGAGAATGTTATGTGATAGCGGGCTCAGAGCATGTCATACAGGCACAAATGGTAGAATGTCTAGAGGGGAAAAAAACTTTCAACCCAGCTGTTCAGCTGTGTATGGCCAAAATGTTTTTGTGTAAATGCTGTAATGATTAAACTGCTGTTGGTTTGTTCTAAATGTATCTGTATATTTATTGTACTTGAAAGGGGAATGGCTGTTGTAAATTTGCATTGTTTTGCTTTGCTTTGGAGACAGAAAATATTGAATGACATATTGTACCAACTTACCAACTTTTGAAAAGACCCATTGGGACATTGTGTATGTATTCTGATGATTAAAAATACTCTTTTTTGGAAGCTTCCTTGTCTTTCTTACATCATGTGGAAGGTGTGCATTAACACTAATAAACCTGCTCCCAAGATTATTGTAGTAGTGTAGTATTGTAGAATGAGGCAATTTTGTAACCAAGGTTTCTTGAGAGAGAATGATCTATGAAAAAATGACCTGCAATGCTGAACAGTGGCCTACAGAGGGCAGAGAATGCTACTGTCTTTTCATGAAAGAAGGTGCCTGTTCAATTTCATGGGACTGTAAACACTCTGTGGAGGGGCAATGATGTAATCTAACTTTTGTGGGCAAAATGGCCTTTTGCCAGCCACTTTGGTACCTGTGACTCTTTGCTTGACTAAAATAAGCTCTTGGCTATAGAGAAACTGGGCAAATGTATTATTTGTTTTCCATCTGACTGGAAGGTATGCTCTACTCAGACTCTCTGTCCAATCACAATGACACAAATAAGAGCTCTGGCCAATCAATCACAGGAAAATAAATAATGAGTTGCCAGAGAAAAGTGCACACTGCTGGAGCAGAGACAGAGAGCGAGAGTCATGGTGGGTTCACACAGGAAAACAGTTTGTGGGGTCAGGGGTTCAGGTACAGTGCGGGAATGTACCCCACAGTTACATTACAAACAACTCCCAACTCCCCTTCAGCACTAAATGCTGATCTCAGATAAGGGATTGGACGATGCAGGAATCACATTGCTCTTTAGGTCATTTCTGACACAGGCAATACCTCCCTGCGGCACCTCGGGTTCGGAAGCCTGATTCATACCAGGGCAACATGCTCGTACTTTTAGGTCATTGCTGTGCAGAATCACTCATCTTTCATATAATCTGCATGGCTCCACCCCTCTGACACCGCACAGTCTCTATGGAGCACTGACCCATAAGCACACCGTGGCAGTTGCTACGCATACCTTCCTGAGTGCCTTCACGCCAGGGCAGCTGCACACATCCATCTACTGGGGAGTGGCTACTTGCCCACTCAGGACAGGTCCACCAGGTCCACAGCACCATAACCTGTGTTGCAGGCCTGTTGGCTAGGGCATGCACACATTTTGACCATCCTGCAGCTGCATTGCATACATGAACCTCTGAACAAAAAAAAAGAAAAGAAAAAGCACACACTGTTATGTCATCAAGAAGGAATGCAGTCACTCCAAACAACCAAACATTTCATGAGATGATAGCTTCTTCCTCTCCTCACATGAAACAAAACCTGATCTGGCTGTTTGTTTTTGTGCGTTGTGTTCATATGGATTAAAGAGACATGTCTCCACAGGCATATGTTAGGTCAGCTCTCTTTTGAGAGTCTTTTGTGACCTTGGTTGACTCGTGATGACTGCATCAAAACCTGCTGTCCCCTCCTCTCCCCAGCATCTGTGCGCCATGGTTTTGAGGGCTGGCTACAGTGCATTTTGGAGGACCTGGCTGGAGCCTTCCCTTGGGGGTTGGTGGATTTCTGGAGTAGCACCCCCAGGGGTTTCCTGTTGCTATATGTAGTTCTCACACTGTGGGAGAAAAATAATTTCAGTAACAAGGTGGGACATTTAAAATTGTTTGACAATTTGGACTAAGAGGAAATTTCTTAATTGATAACCTTTTATAGAATTATTGTAACGCAACCTGTTGCTTTTATTTATTTATTTATTTATTTTAATGAACGGCTGAAATAGCATTGGTTACTTTTGTGGCTGCTACACTCAATTCAATTAATAAAGTCGGAAGGAAGTTGTTTTATTTCTTGTCTCCTGCGAACTGGTCTGTGGAAACACACAAAACGGTTTGTATTTGTAATAATCTGTTTTTTATATGTCATTTTTTAACTAATAATTTTATCTCTTGAATCAAATTCACTGGTTTCTATTCATTGAGAGCGAAAGGGTTAATAAGACACCCTATGCTAATTCCCATATCTGCCACATGGTGGGGACTTTTAAAGAGTTTCCCAGGCACCAGTATAAGCGTCTCACGCTCATAACACGCCGTACAGGAGTTCGACTGACATCTGTTGAAGATTTCTCATTCCTTATTTCGCACAAAGAAGTAAGTTTTAATTTTCTTTGTTCAACCAGCTATCAATGATGCCGTTCATTAACGTTTCAAAATTGAACGAAATAGAAAACTTGGCTTCAGTTCATAGTCACATTCTGCTATAGTACTAACATTGTTATTCATAGCTGCCTAGCTTAGCAGTTTGGGAACTTTTTTCTTGTTAGCGAAGATAGTCTATCGCTACCAATTGCTGGCACGCAGCCTGTAGGTGAATGGCTGTATAATTTGCTTGCGATTTGCAGGGGAGTTTAAATCAGCAAGGTGGCTACAGTTATATTTAAAGCACAACGAATGTTTCTGTTGCTTGCTGACTTGTTTGCCTTTTCCCTCGAATATGGTATTAAAACAGGTTTGATGATGTGGCATCTGCTTAGGTCAATTGGAGATGTTGCCTGCTTGTGTTGAGAGCGAACCCTCGATTATTTATTTATTTACCTCCGTTTATAATTGAAAGCAGGTGCTGTGGAAGTAGGCTCTGCGTTTGTCTTATTGTGCCTTTCCTGCTGGGGGATTAACTTTGCTATGCTACACGCATTGTTCATGGTTTTTATAATGAATGTTAGCAAGTTATCATATCACATAAATCATGCTTTTATTTAACGTTAACCTGCGTGTAACGTGTTCCTTTTATTGATTTTAACATCACTTTTGTTTTCTTTTCTAACATCAATTTTTAACCTGATTTACGTGTGAACTGTTTGGGTCGAATTGTAAGACATTGCGGAGAAAATTATACTTGAATTAGCTAAACACGCTAACAGGGTGTCAAGCTACTTGGCAAAGACTGTAGTGTTAAAGAGAGTCGTCTGGTGAGATTTGTACTGTCGCTACACGTTCTTACAAAAGTTCAACGTGCCACAGGGCGTTCAAATGTGAACCAAGTTCTTTACTAATTTGTATCGTGTATTCAACAAAGTTCCACCACTCGGTTAACAAAACGCTACGGTTAAGGTCGCTGACTAACAACGTCCCAGAATGGGAAATTGCACTGCTTGCTTTGTCTTTAACTGTTATGACAGGGGTACATTTAGCAAGCATAGCAACACCATGCTTGAGTTACAACGAATGTATGGTCTATACGAGTGAATAAGTTTTCTGTGCCTTTGAGCGGGAGTTGTGTGGTTTCAGCAGTTAAGCAGAAAGATTGCGTTTTATCAAAAATATTGTTACCACTTGATAGATAGCCTAGCTGTTCTTGTTGCAAAAACGTGTCGATAACTTTAGAAGTGCTAGCTGGTCCCCTTACGCCGCCCACTTAAGTTAAGCTATGAACATGTGATGAATTAGATTCATTTATACCACAAACATAGATTTAGACCAGCTTGATTCGAGTGTCGAGGCTTTAAGTATTGTTTGTACAGGTATCCTAATTTATGTTACCAGCCAGTTTTGCTTAGTATGCGCTGAATAGGAAAATAGTCATTAGGGCGATTTAAATGTGCCTTTGTCCTGTCGGATAAAGGCAGGCTATGTGAATAGTTTGTTTGGGATGGGGGAGGGGCTTTACTTCACTTCATTGCTGGTCATCTGGTCGTCATCAACCTTGAGTTTGACCCTGCACCCTACATAACAAGAATAAACTGAATCAACCTTGATTTCAGGTCACATCACTCTATAACCGTCATCAGTGAATGTTTAACGTTTAATCAATGTTGAGTTATTTGGCTCTTTGTTGGTGCTAGGCACGGTTAAAAGTGCAATGCTAGATCAACAGCATTGCAGTAGAATTCTCTGTAGATCAAAGCTGTCTAACTCACTTTATCGGCCCTTCTCTCTGTACATTTGGGCTTTGCAAAATCAAGGGTCATCATCCATAATAAGGGCTTTGCTCCCCTGGGGGGTATTTAATGTAATGGGATAGAGATCTGTAATGAGTGTGCAGATGTACAAGTAGGTCAGGTCTGCATGTCCAACTGGTAGACATGATTGCACAGAGAGTTTGGCTCTACTCGCAGTGTTACTGTACTCATGGAGTGGCTGGTTTGACTCTGCTCAATATGAGTAATATAACCAGTGGCATACCCCAAGATTTAGTGTTTTTTCAATTTATTTTATTATTATTTATTTTGTACCATACCAGTGATGCTGCAATGAGATGCAATCTGCTTATTTTCTCGTATTTCAGCATGGGAGCTCACATTGTCCCAGATGATGATAGTTACTCTAGAGTTTCCCATCGACCACAGTGCGATACTGGTCCTGTTGTATGGGCCTTAATACTCCAAGGTGATCTATAACTCCAGTATACTCTTTGCTTGTACATATTGTGATGTTGGCACAATGCTGCACTGGGTCTTCTGTGGTTCTTATTTTATGGTGATGGGATGATCTACTGTAGTGTCTCAAGAATTTGATGTTTGTTCCACTTGAAAACCAACCTCTCCCACCTCTCATCAGCGTGCCTTTTCCATTCCTCTGGATTCTGCTGGTTTTGCCTTGATGTTAGGGGTGCTCAGTATGGGAATTTGACGGGTGATATCAATAACCGATATTTGGCTGGCCAAATTGGCTGATGCCGATCCCTCCATTTTATATTACAGCACAGATGCAAACCGCACCAAAGTTTCCATATTCTTGAAAGGATTTGATGAACACTGACATCGCCTTGTGAGGGAAAAACATAAGCCATTTAATTTGTGTAACAAAATTTTTTTTAAACTAGCTTACTTTAATAAGCAGACCGTATGAGTTTAGACACGTACTGAGTCTTTGTATCACCTTGCCGTTGAATTTGGCTTTTGAGAATAATAAAAGAAAAATAAATAAGAGGTTCAGATGACTTTGGGCTACTTTTTGCACATACCATGTACACCGCTAACAGTATATCAATGCCTCACTGGTACATGCAATTTGGATCATCATATCATATTTGGGCGATCATATCAGCTTTAATCTTAGTCTAAATGACTAACATGACTGCAGCCAGTTTTATTTTATTGCAAACAGTGTGCAAATTTTCTATTGCAAAGATTTGTGGACAAAACACACTGAGGTGAGTTTTGTAGTCTGTTACAGTATGTCTGTATAGAGTTCTGAGAGAAGGTGCTTTGGTTTTTGCCATTAGAGTGCTTTGAGTAGAAAATATTAGAAGTTTTCCCCAGTGAGTTTGAGAATTTTACCAGTGTTGTATTTTTTGATATGCTTGACCACAGTTTAAAGAAAAGTGAGTCAGAAATGGAGTAACTATAGTTTGGGGGAAAATGAGTGAAGCTGAGCTTGTTTGTTTTTGTAGTTTCCATAGCAGTTTAATTTTATTTTATTTTTGGGGGGAAGATGAATTAGGGTTGCCTTCTTTTTGGATTTAAAAATTTTTTTTCATATGCAACTCCAAAACGACATATGGTTCACCTCACAATGTTCGGATTCAGACACTCACGTAGCCTATTTGTTTTAAAGTTTCTCTTTAACTTCCATAATGAAACATACTTTGAATTAAAAGCTCTTTGTTTGTCTGGCAGCCATTTTGCAGCCGGCAAATAGCCTAGTTGGCGCTGGTTTCCTGATTTGGAGGGTAGGTTTCTGGTGTCCCTTGCGTTAAGAGAAGAATATTTCAAGAATTTCCTTTGACTGCTAACAGTCTTCATATTTGTTTTGCGTGTCATTTTGTTTCCCTTCTCTGTTTCGAAATGATATCTTCCAGCTGACACGTAAAGTGAAATCTCTCAGTGATGTTGTTTATCAAGCACTTGTTAAAATGTGATGGAGGCATGGTCTAATTTTATGCCCCCAGCTTGTGAGAAGCGTCTTTTCTAGCTTTAGCATTCTACTCTAGCTTTCACTCTCACCCGTCCAGCGTTGTGTGGCAGGATGGTGATCCTCGATGCCAGTCACTACAGTCAGCTTCACACGGCCTCATTGGGAGGCTCAACATATGACACAAGCTCCTGGCTTTCGAAAGCTTGATTCAGTGTTAAAACATTTCAGAAACTCCCTTTTGGTTTCGTGTCCTTTCAGTTTCACTGAACAGTGAGTCAGTACTGATGCCAATCAAAATCAAGCTATGAGTGTTGTTTATGATTCTGTTCCCTGGTTCGCCTCCTGTGTAATTAAATTGATGTGTAGTTTTCCCCCCCAAAACCTTTTGATTAATTGAATGGTAGATTTGTTTGAGGTGACTCATTGAAATTGATGTCTGCCCATTAGAACATGTTTAACCCTGCATGCCCTACGGTGCATCCAGCTGAAGCTCTTGTCCATAATGTAGTGATGTACCCCAAGGTCCAAAGAGAACCCTCATGTTGGTGCTGATTGGGCCCAAAGTCCAAGCTGACTGCAACAGGGCCCAGGGAGGGAGAGTTTGAGCATGGTATGTTTTCAGAGATCCAGAATTTTTTTTTAGCATTTATTAGCAATTGTGGACAGAAATATCAGTTTTTACATTGTACTTTGCGATTCTTTCCTTGATCGCAGCGGTTTTAGATTGCATGTTCCATAGGAAATAATTCCAACCAAAAATAATATGAAACATGATGTTTTTTGGGGGATAATAATTGTCCGTTAATTCACACGTACAACCTCTGGAGGCACAACTTTGCTGTACAAGTTGTTTTGGAATTACTTGAAGTGGATTTTCTTTCTTTAGACCACAAACCCCCCTAATTTGAAAATACCAGCCTGGCTAGAAACTACTGTAAGTATCTAAAATATCCTTCACTGCACATGGAAATGGGTCTGTGCCAATGAAAAACATACACTTAAACTGAAATAACATCAGAAAAGGCCAGAAAGTGAACTATCCCTTTAAATAGCAGTTCTACAGATGTTCTGTCCCGGAGGTCCGTGTGGAGGCAGCGCGGTATGTGTTCTCGTGCAGGTTGGGGAACGGTCAGGAAGGTTTTGGCTTTTCATTGTGGATATGAGAGTTTCTTTAAGTTCTGCACATGGGGTGGATCAGGTCAAGGTACCCAGCTGAAAAACCAATTCCATTTCAGTCTCCCCCTCCATAACTTTCTCATGCTAGTAGGCTAAATGCTGACATTGCAGTAGACCTGTTTTTGATCAGTCAAGATTTCCTAAGAATATCTTGACGTTTTTATCTCCTTTATATGTTTTTACAAATTTTTCCATAAAATAAAAAAATTTGTAAGGGGAAGGAAAAAACTGGTGTGAATGAAATTGGTGCCTTGTTTTTGCAGGACCCGAGCAGACAATGCCCTGCAGCCTGAGTTCCACCTCGTGCGGGAGCCACTTTGTCCCGTCTATTTACATGCCAACAGGCGCAGAAGTGCCGAGCGTGAGAATGTTTGCCTTCTCGAGAGCCGCCGATGCACACGCTCGCGGCCCCATTCACGGATGCCGCTGTATGGTTGCCATAGGAACCCCCCTCCGCTTATTCAGGGGGATAAAAGAAGTCTGGGAAGAACAAGGACATAAATTGTGTCTCGTTTGCCGGCGTAAGGGGCGCCTGTGGAAAGGATTGGCCCTCTGCGGAGTTGGGATCTGCTGCATAGATGCTCACTTCACACGGACAGACCCAGCATGCTGTCTTTGTCTGTTTTTTAGCCTATATTTTTCCAATTCTTTATCAAAAGGGAAGTTGTTTATGTCTGTGCGGGCTCATGTTCCAAGCTCTCCCTTCAAGAGATATGGAGGTTATTTTGGCTCCTCCTGTTGATGTAGGCCAGTTCGGTGTTTCATTAAAACTATTTAAAATGAGGGAAAAAAGGCAGGTTGCAGCAGACAAACCCCAAAAAAAAAGCATCTCTCATATTTGGGTGAAGTGATTGTGGTGGGTAGAGTGTGTGGCTGGAGTGGGCCTCCATATGTGGAGCTTTTCCATTGTCGGGGGGACTGAAAAGCGTGGCTGAAAGCTGCCATTGTTGGCGCTGGGAAATCAAAGCGGGGCTGTCTTTCTCAGGGTGAGGCGTGAGGCCTGGGACGTGGGGCGCGGGGGCGTGGGGGTGGGGGGGCCGCGCCACCGAGTGTTAACCAGCGCCGCCGAGGGTCCTGGGAAGCCGGGTGGAATGCAGATGAACCCGAACGCGCCAGGCTTCTCTTGAGGGGGAGGGAGATGGATCGTTCAAGGCTGACAGGACTGCTCCACTGAGAGAGAAGTTAATTAGAAAAGGAGCAGTGAGCTCAGCTTGACTACAGCTATATGTCTGACTGTCTCAAGAAAGTGTTTTTTTTTTTGTCTGTCAGCTTTGCTCTCAATTTCATTTAAGAAACCATTTTAGAGGGAGTAAATATAGGCCTATCTTGTATCGCAATATTTTCATGTCACCTGCTAATGTATTGTGCATCTAGACATTATACCGCAGGCTCATGTTTCAAAGTCATTGCTGAAATCTGCATCTCGCTTCTTATCAGTTATTAATGAATTTGTAACAATGTGATGCGCATGTGCGTTTGTGCATCCTGTCCAATCGCGGCCGCCGAGCAGTTACGCTTGTTAAAGCCCAGTCCGATTGTTGTGCTTTGAGTGGGCTGTGATTGGCCTTTTATCTTTTCCCTTCACACCTAGCACGCATCTCTGTGCCGCACAAAGATGCCTCTGTGAGCATGCCCAGTGCGTCGGTGCTGCCTGGTCCCGCGCGCCCGACGGGAACAAGCCATGCGCGCTCGAGAATGGACGCTTTTGTTGTCAGAACAAGGGGACGGTTTGCGTTTCGAGCTCAGGAATAACAGAGGCGCGTTTGTTGGCACTTCCACTGGACCTTATCACAAAGCAAAACAAATACATAGTTTTTCTTGCCCGACAGGGACAGATCAGAGCTTATGAGAATTTTTATGCTCAGAGGAGGCTACTGCCCACCGGAGTCTTTTTAATGTTTTGCAATATTCTTTTAGCTCATTTGAATAAAACTCGTATGAATTTTAGCTCGTATGAATGAAAACAGTAAAAAATTAAAAAAAACAACAAATATATGCAAAAGACAGGACTAGACAATATGCCGAAGAAAGACTAGAGAAGCATTTGTTCTTACATTTATCTTTTTACACACACTGTTTAGACCCGATTGAGCTAAAAATGTGCCTTTTCCTCCATCTGTGTGATTTTAGGTGCAGATGTGTAGTAGCAGGTGTCATGAAGGAAATGAATTTCACTCAAACAAAATCTGACATAAACAACATGCTTCAATACTGTGATGATCTGGGTTTTTTATTATTATTAACTTTTATCAAACTTTTTAGAACACCGTTGAAGATAGCTACCTGAACCAAAGCAAAGTTTTCTCAATAATTAGATGACGAGATTATTGCTGCAGCTGATATAGGAACTAGTTTCCTATCCAGTTTCGTATCAGTTTGATGAAAGCAAGTCATACACCTCTTTCCCAGCCAAGTCTTGCAGTCCAAAACTTTTAATGGATACTTTTTTAATGGATAAGTTTTTTTGTTAATTACAGATTTTTTTATTTTTTGGAAAAAAGCTATTCTTCAAATGAGAGATCGGTAATGATGACATGCTCACTGCACTTACTGGATAATGCGGCAGCTTCTTTGTGCTTATTTGCAGACAGAAATTAGTTGGCAAATGAAAGCACTTATAATTCAGCTGCTCAGTAAGTTTTTGTTTTCCCAAACTTTGGTCTGCTTTGTAGCCTAAGCAGTGAAGTAGCTGAAACATTGGCTAATAGTGTAACATTTGTATATCATTGAAAATAGTGCTAACATTGGTTGGAAGGTAGTCAGTTTCTCTACTTGTTTTCAGCCCTTCCTCCACCCCCACACAGACGGACAATAAGGGTGAGAGTATACTGCCATCTCAGGTTGACCGAAGTGACATCACCAGATAACTCCGTACCGTTGAACAATGCAGGCTGCTCCCACACCATCCTTCTTTTCCATTGTGGCGCTGCGTATCAGCTTTCCAGAGCTCTGAGCCGGAGGAGGAGGAAAATCTGCTAAATCCAGCATGCACTTCAGGGGGGGAGACTGAAAGAGAGAAGAGATTGTCATGTGATACTTGTAGCCTGCGCTTTTCCCCTGGAGCGATAATTTGGAGTCCGGAATGAGCCGCAGCGGTTGTTTTGACATTGTGTTATAAATAGGCCGTATGAGGAGGAGATCTTGAGGGTGAGGCTGAGCAAGGAGAAGGTGTAAACTGGCCAGCTGCCCCCTCCAGTTATACTTGAAGGATACTCCTCTGCTGCAGTGAATGCCCCACTCGGCTGGCTGAGCGTAGGGCAAACAGAAATGGCCGCTTTGGAGAGCAGCGCACAGTGGACTGCGCTCTCATGAATTCACAAGCTGCGGTAATAGGATGCGTGTAGGAATGTGATTGGTCCTTCTAAATTTGGAGAAAAATAAAAGTGCTGGGAATAAAAAAAAAAGTGGTTTTAAAAAGAAGTGCATTTTCCATGTGCCATGTAACCGGCCGTGTGCGTCAGTAGTCGCCGCAGGTCTAGAGATGTGTTGCCGGGGAGCGAGTGTCATCGCTGGCAACGTCTCCCGTTCTTCTGGGTTCTGCCGTTCACTTTTGGCTCTGGTTGTGGAGGTTAGTACTTTCACATGTGGCGGAGGCATGTCTCGTGGTTTTCTACCCACCCCCTTGCAGGCAGGATTGGCATCATTGCGGGGTGGAAAGTTTCCATTGGCTGAACACCTGGACCACACCTGCAATCTTACAGGTCGCTTCCTGCGACTAATCTAGTGTGGTGAATTGTAAAGAGGAACTGATTCTCTAAGCCTTTTCTAAATGAGAATATTTTGTTCGATGTATTGACCAGGGAATGCCAGACACGAGATGGCTTTTTCATGTGTGTGTGTGTAGCAGTGTTGGTATAATTGCTTTACTCTATGTCTGCAGTTGGTTAGAACATGAATTCCCCTTCTCTGAATTGATAAGATGTATTCCATGAAATTCAGCATTCTGTGTTCTGACCGTGGAAGGTCATCCAAGCTGTTTTTAACCATTTGGTGTTGATCCTGGATGGCACCACACCATGGACCTCTATCATCTGCTTTGCTGCAGTGTTTAAATTAGTATTATTCCTTCAATGTGAATGTGAGTTAATGGTCAGTTCTTTTTTCCATGCAGTCTGTAACATCTGCAGACTGTATGTGTTGTGGGCTTGGTCTGCTCTAAATGCACCAGGACAGCTGACGCTCTTCACAACAATACAGTCCAGTAGACATGTTCCACAGCACACCGCTTGTTCTCATGCACATTGGAGCACGTCACAGTGAGCAGACTGTGTTTACTGGGACTTTGTCATGACACTCGGCTTGAAAATGGGCCAGTTACAGCAGTGTCCTTGCAATTTAACCCCCCTTTAACCACGCTCACACTCTCTCTATCTCACTCACACTCACACACACACACACACACACACATACACACACACACACGCTTACACAACCACGTTATCTCTCAGACACTCTCTGCTTTATCTGCCCTCTTCAGTGGCGTGCTAACTGCTGGTTTTATTTTCATAGCGGTCCAGTACGTTTCAGTGGGCAGGCCAGACTGGCCCTCTGCCTGGGAGACCTATCGGCACGACACACCCCAGTTCTGACAGCACAGGGCGCCCTGCTTCTAACGGCACAGCACACCCCACTGCTGACAGCACAGGGCGCCCTGCTTCTAATGGCACGGCACAACCCACTGCTGACAGCACAGGGCGCCCTGCTTCTAATGGCACGGCACACCCCACTTCTGACAGCACAGGGCGCCCTGCTTCTAACGGCACGGCACACCCCACTTCTAACAGCACAGGGCGCCCTGCTTCTAACGGCACAGCACACCCCACTGCTGACAGCACAGGGCGCCCTGCTTCTAATGGCACGGCACAACCCACTGCTGACAGCACAGGGCGCCCTGCTTCTAATGGCACAGGGCGCCCTGCTTCTAATGGGGCGCTTCTAACAGCACAGTGCACTGTGCTTTCAATGGCACAGTGCACTTTACGTCTAACGGCACAGGCTGTGCTGCGCTTCCAATGGCACCGGCTGTGTGACACTAACCAATTTCCAGCAGTGGGAATGTGGGTCAGTGCCCTGTGCTCATTCACTGCCTCCCTGTTGTATTTTTTTTTTCCCCCTCTAGAAACCCATACTGAACTGACTCCCTCATCTTGTGGGTTGTTTGAACAATATATTGAGCATGTTGTTTACAAAAGGGGTTCCAAAAATTATCTCAAGGTCCTGTAAATAGCCTAGAACCCCTCATCTCAAAGGAGGGTCATTGCAATACGCCTTTCTACAGGCTGCAGTGGAACATGTGGAGGTGTGCTTAAATCAGGAAATAAATATGTTATGGATTTATATATCACGGGACCATGTATCGTATCACCACGGTATGATCTGAGGACATGGATACTGAATTTATTGAGGGTATTGGGGCCCTTGCCCTTCAGGAAGCATGAGCAGAACTCTGGGAGTTGCCAAAGTTCTGGTTCAGTGTATGGTGTGAAACTTGTTGCTGGAAGCGTGTCTCATGGATCCTGTCGCTCTGTAATAAACTCCACCATTCCCCCACCAAACTGCCAAACCCTTGCTATTTATTGCCCTGCCTGTGAGTTTTTTGGTTTTGTCGTTGGGTGTCACCTCCCATGTCTCAGCCGGGAGCAAAGCCACAAAGCCCCAGAAGCTGAAGACGGAGGGCTGGTCGTTGCTTAGCGAAGCGTTTGATGTGGCCTGTGTGGCCCCCCTTTGATGTGTGGCTCAGGGGGTTTTTCCACACCCCTCACCCCCTTTGCTTCCTGTCTTCACAGGCTCACAGACATGGGGAAAGGCTGCATCACGGCGACCAAGTACTTCCTGTTCCTCTTCAACCTCCTGTTCTTCGTAAGTTCTCCCAGCACTCCTCACCTGCTTCTGTCTAATCCGTACTGCTGGAAGGGCACATATAGGCTACTGCATTTAATAAACAAAAACATGCTCTGTCTGAGTCGAGGCATGGAAATATTCAAATGTCCACAGAAACTATTCAAACACACTTTCCCAGCTCTCCCGTTCATGCCGGATGTTTGTGTGAGGAGAGGTTGTTTTTCGTCAGACTGAATGACTGTGAGCTAGGCGACCATTTTTTAAAACCAAGCATTAAATGGTGCTGGAGGCCCCAAAGCTGGATCAGGGACCTTATGTAATATGTACATAAGGTTGCTGGTGACAGCCGGTCTTGCTTTCCTCCAGCACCTACTGTCAGAAACACCTCAGGGTGATTAAACAAAGCAGACCTCCTCGGAGTAAATAATGGGCAAAACTGGCTGGATCATTTAGGAGAAAGCATCTCCAGTGCTCTGTATTGAACTTGCTGATTAGAAGTTTTAGGAGTTTAAAGAGCTGCTTTAATGGTTAGTGGTCTCAGTCCAGCCCCACGTGGTTTGTTAATTAAGATCCCGAAGGAAAGCATTCCTGGAAACATTGTGCCACCCCCCCCACCCCTGAGATCCAGCCCCTTAATTACACAGGAGGTGAGCGCATTACTGCCCAGATACTGCAGTAATTCCTATCCGTTCCATCCCACGGAAAGAGGGGTGCCTGAGTCTTCCTCACCCCGACAGAGTGAAACTTTTTGATCTGCCCTTTAACAGTCTATAAGTCTCAGACTGTCCCCTGAGGCCTAGACCACATCACATGGAGCAGTGACAGCCCCCCCACAGGCCCTCTCAGTTTAGAGGTAGTTTTAGGTTGTTCTTGGGGGAATGTTGCAATTTGTTGCACAAGGTCGGTTGCTAGACACAAGTTTAGATAAAGAGCATAACAATGAGTGTTTGCATTCTTTGTGAATGATACAAGAGTCACAAGGAGGTCAAGTCTGAAAGCTTGTGTCCCACTATCTGCAGATTAGGGCAGTAGGCTTGCGCAGTGTGACATAACCCTTGTCATGCTAACAGGGTCAGTGTTACAGCTCCACGATGTGCACAGTGATAACTGCACAAAAGAAGCAGATGGATCCATGCGCTTGTTGTTTCCAATGCCTAACTGTGTCCTGTCATTGTAGGACAAAGGATTTTGTGATGCAGTGTTTAGTAAGCTGTTCTTGATCCCTCAAAGAGAACGTGAAAATAGCATTGACTCATTTGCAGTGACATTTATCGATTGACATGTAACCATGGCCCTTAGTACGTATAAAGGGGGTCACTCAAACATCAGTAATCAGGCGTTATTGATTGCATTGCCCCTGTAGCCCCTGCTACAGATGAGCTGATCCATGACCGGCGAACCACGTTGGCGATGATGGTCGCCGGCCCGTCTCTGTAAGCAGTGCCTTCCTCTTGGGCCTCTTAAACGGTCCTCGTCTGCCACACGCGCTCCCCCTCTCTCCACGCGGCGACGGGGCTTGATCAGTCCCAGATGTCCAAGAGAGCTGGCGCTCCACGGTTCGAGATGAGCCAGAGCTTCCTGCAGGCCAAGATTCCTTCTCTCTCTCTCGCACACTCACTGTCTCCCTGGCTCTTTTGTAGACTCTTATGGGCTTTATTAGTCTGACTAGAGCTATCCACAGTTGCCAAACCATTTTTAGAACATGAATGCAGAAGAACCCTCTCCCCTCTTCTTGCTCCTCCTGAGTATGTTAATGCGTTTAAGTGGATTCATACCTCTCTTTGTCCATGTCGTGCATGTACACAAAATACACATGGTCAGCATCATCTCTTCATGAGAGATGTATCCTGTGGACGTCACCACTTGTTAAATGAATGTCCTGTCTTCCTTCCTGTTTTCATTCCATGTACCAAAAACGTTTGTTTCTCTTTCTTCCCTCTAGATTTTCGGGGCCCTGATTTTGGGGTTTGGACTATGGATGCTCCTGGACAACCAGAGCTTCATTGCTGTTCTACGTAAGTTCAGCATGAGCCCCTCTCTTCTCCCTACCTCGTGAGAACCATCATGCCAAGACCACGTTCAGTTAGGATTTATATCTGCAGAGGAAGTTCATGAATAAAAATACAGGTGTTCAATGGTGCAAGTTTGTTTTATTTTACTGGCCTGATTCCTCTGGGGGAGGGAAAAATCTATAAACCCAGAACACTGTCAGCCATAAACATAATAGCATGAAACTCGACCTCTTTTGAAACTGAGCCATTATTGTAAATATCACTGGACATTAGTGTGAGTGTATAACTGTTATTTATAAGATAAAATAACCCAATTATAGTACTATGAGCTTTTAATCCAAACAAGACATTGGCAGGCGCTCTTCAGTGCCTGCTACAGTCCCAAGTGAAAATAAACCCGGTTGTTTACGTCCAACAGACATAGCGATAACACTCTGGCTGATTGGTAGTTAGATTGGTGATGTCACTGTTATTAAAATTGACAAGGTTCTCTGGAATAACCTGTGTGGGTGTAACTGGTTGTTTGTCATTTGCTGTGGGTGTAGCCATAGCTGCTCTGCGCTCTATGGTAGTGCAGGGTGGTATCAGTGTTCTCAAAATAAACATGCAGCAAAATGGATTCCATGCCGGTGGTAATCATTTCAAGCATCTTCAGACCTGCTTCTTAGGAAATGTGCAGTACTTGTGTTAGTTCTTCAGATGTGATGTAGGATGTGTGTTTATCAGCCTCAGGAAGTCGCGTTTGATCATAGGTAAGTTTGTGAATATCACATTATAATTGCACTTTGGTAGCCAAATATAAATTAGTTGTGTTTATTTTTAGTTTGAGCACTTTTTGTTTGGGGAAACAACATTTCCATGGTTCTTTTTACAGCATCCCACTGGAACAGCTGTTTTCCCTGCTCTCTGATGGGACAGTGAGTCGATAGCATTTGCGTGTGTGGTGTGCGCTGGTACGGTATCTGAGACATCAATTAGTGTATATTAGGCTGTGGAACGCTCACTGCATTTGACCTTGGCCTGTCTGCTCCACTGGGAGGTACAGGAAGCAGAGAACCCTTCATCTTCCTGTCCCGTACTACCCTTACCAAGGCTTCTGCTGATCTTTGTCTGCAGTCTCCGCGCCTGCACCCTGGCCTCACACCCCTGTAACTTGGTTTTCTTTATGATGAGAAAACCTGGCCGGCTTCTGTGGTTCTGGCCATGTTGTTCTGCGCACTGTAGATCAAGGCGTAAGGAGATTACCAGCGTCAAGCTGTCTCTTCCATCAAGACCCCTTCTTGTCAGAACGCACGCGTGCGCACACGCACGCATGCGATACCGCCCCCATGGTAACAGAGTCACGCTGAGCCAGTCCTACAGCCCGCTGCTGAGTTTGCCCCTCAAACACCGCACCCAGCCAAAGGCACAGGACACCCCCGTCCTGCCAGGGAAGGCTCGTTTCAGGCACTCTTCATGAATCCAAGCGTCGCCCTCTAGGCGGTGTGCCTCCATTTACACCGGGCTCCTATTTCCTTTATAAACTAGACGAAACTCGCCCCGGTGAACGAGCCAACCCGAACAAAGAGGGAACGGACGCTTGGTGGCAAACTGACTCGTCTCACTGATTATCATAAATGGTTTCAATGTGTGCAGTGGAGACAGAGTTGCCTGACCGCACCGCTGTTCTGCTCTGTGCTCCTGGATGAATGATGCATTCAATGCACATTAATTTTCTGACCTTCATGAATGTTGGAAGACGCCCTGCAGCAAGCTGCCATCCATTTTGTTTTTTAAAGTAATTGTCAGTATATTGGCAGCATTCTATTTCCCTGTTTGCACATAGAGAGTTGATTAAGACTGGTTTCTCTTCATTTTTTTGGAATTTGCAACTTCCAATCCTGTTTTGAGACTGGAGTGTCTGGTTAAGTTTTTAAAGTTTAACGGCCTGCATGGATTTTGAAGTTTTGAAAGAAGCTGAAGGTGTTTAGGAAACTGTGTCTCAGAGTTCCACACCCGGTCAGTCCACTGCTCTAGTATTACCGTGCGTGCTGCGTGGTCTGTGTTCACGCCCCGAGGAGGCACCGTAAGTAAAGTACACTGTAAGTACAGTACATTTTGCTGAAACCCCTGGCACTAATGATCCAGCTGCTCCCTACCTCCTGAGAAAGCAAACTTTCAGCAGGCTGGCTGCTCCCTGAGGGAATATCCTAGTTTCTGACATTCTGTATGAAGCGGAGTCCCACATCCTGGATGTTGGCTACATGTAGCGGTTCCTCTTTCGCTTGTTTCTGTGGGGTTTAGATGTGCCTGTTCAGTGGTTCGGCATACCACAGGTGCAGGCCTATTTTCGAAGTTCTTCAATCTCAGGTCTCCTCCAAGCTTGCGTACCATCTGGTTTTCCCATGCAAAGCTTTTAAAAGAAGGAACACAGTATAGCTTCACAGCTGTTGGGACTTTTGCAGGAATTCTTGAGAATAGCAAGACATTATCTGCATTCATATTTTTCCATGGACATGTACCAGACTCTAGCTCAATGGCAACAGTGGGTATAGCTGCCTTGGCAACCACATCTACAGTAGAGGCCGTACGCTCAGCGGAGGCATTTCGTACGGGTTTCTGTGGAGAAAAACAGCAGTGAAACTTCCACCCAGTCTGAAGCCTTCAGTGAGTTTCCACTGAAGTGGCCGTGACTTCCCTAAAGTGCGAGTGGCGTTCACCGTTTCTTTTTGGAGAAGCCATAGTGATGTCACTACCTCGACGCATTAATGTCATTAGGCCACCGTAAGACTAGACGGGTCTGGACAGGTTGTGTCATTTTAGATGAGAGGTGCCGCTCTCTTAAGATCTTTTCGTCTCTTATAAGGTAAGGTTCCATGTCCCGCTATCCTTTTTGAGCTCTTTAACGGAAATGTATAATATTTTTAGTAACCCCTTCTTAACTACTCGGAGAAAGAAGGCCGCTTGCTTCATGTGGCAGTTTTGAAGTGCAGCCAGCACTTGTACGTATGTACCACCAGCAAAATCAAGCTCTCGCCCTCTATTTTCAGAAAGCCATGATTTAACTTAATGACTACCTACAGTATGAAAGGCGTACATATCTGTTGGTGACAGAGTTGGGTGAAACGGTTACAAATCCATCGTGCTCGGGCAAGCCTTCATTATGTTATTTTATTTTTGTAGAAACCTCATAATATTTATGTCTCCGTGCCGTGATTTGAAGCTAGATCACTTCAGATCGAATGACAAGCCACAAGGTTAGCGGGGTCACACACACAACGCCCACTCTTATGCGGGCCCAATTTATACCTTAGGGAGGAGCGGGTCCTGGTTAATTCTTTAGCTTCTAATTATTCACCAACCGCCGAGTGCATCTATGTTTATGTTGCTCTCCCTGTATAGTGGTAAAATGCATGTTCTGCGCGTCAGTGCAGGGATTGATGATTGTACAGTGTGTGTACCACATACATGAAGGAACAATTTGGCGTGTGGCGTGCGCTTACCCGCCTAGGCTGACACACATGCAGTAATAAGGGAGCCTATTTTTACATAAGGCCTGTGGAGTAATGACATGCACCGTACCCGCTGAGGCTCTGAACCGAACAGCTTTTAAAGATGTCTTGTTTTGGGCTGGGGCCCAGTTGCTGAACGCGCTGAAATGTCTGACCGGGTTATGAGGCCTGTGTTTTGGGCCGGGGCCCAGTCCTCTTAGCCCTTGGAAACGGGCCATGGATGGCAAGGAAGACTTAAGAGAGAGAGAGAAGGGAACCTGGACACTTAGGGGGAGAGAATCCAGGAGCGATAAAGAGAGAAGCCAGGAGAGACAGAGAGAAACCACCAGGAGAGATGAGTGAAGCAAGGTCCGCTTTTCCCTCAAACCTAAAACCTCTTTCGATCGGTAAATATCCCAGGGCTGTCTACCTCCCTCACGCGCGTAGGCGCCCCTCAGCCAAACCAGCCTTCACGAGACAGACCCCCAGCCCCCATCCCCCACCCACCGCCATGAGCTCCGGCTCAGCAGGATCTCCTGAAATACTGCTCTGCCCCAGGTGTAATACAGGGCCTCACCCTACTCCAAACGTGCTCCCCTGGCATGTCATCAGAAGCCATCTATGAGATTGAATTGCTTTTGATGGGGCCAGATTTGTCAGTGCATGTACAGTGTGTGTTAGTGGGGTGGCACTGGCCATGTGTGTGTGTGTGTGTGCACATGGACCTTTTTTAATGCTGTCCTCTCTTTATTTTCCTCACAGAGGAAGCCTCCACATCTCTGAAGGTGTGTTCCTACATCCTGATTGGCGTGGGCTCCCTGACCATGGTCATGGGCTTCCTGGGCTGCCTCGGGGCCGTCTATGAGCTCCGCTGCGTGCTGGGCCTGGTGAGTCGGCCGGAGGCCGCGTCCCCTCGGCGCTAACGCTAACGCTACGGCCCGTGCGAGATGTCATGTGTGCGTGATGGGCGGCACTGCAGCATAATGATCGGGGGACTGGCTTTGTAACTCCGAAATCTCAGCTGCCATTCCCAGGTGGAGCACTGCCGTTGTACCCTTGAGCAAGGTGCTTAACCCAAATTGCTTCAGTAAAAATCCAGCCGTATAAATATACTGCATATAAAAGAATGTTGGTTGTGTAAGAGCATCTGCTAAATGCCTGAAGTGTAAATGTAAAATGCAATGTGTGTCTTCTCCATTAATTCTGAAGTACCGTTGCTGCTGTGGGTATTCCTTCAGTGCTAATGCAGTTTGTCTTCTGTGCTAACGTTCCTTTGCTACACTGTATGTCTTTAGCACCTAATGCTAATGTGCCGTCAGTGTAATGTGGGTCTGCTCTCTACTTAAAGGGCATCTTCTTTGCTCATGCTTTATACAGTAGCATCATTATAAGGTGTGTGCACAGTGGTAATGCAGTGTACCTTTGTGTTTGTGTGTGTGTGTGTGTGCGTGCCACCCTTTTGTGACCTCAAGTCTTATCTTGTGCAGGATCATAAAATTAGCTTCCAATGTGGTCTGGATTCAGTCAAAATATATAGTTTTTCTTTTTTCCCTTTTCAAACGGTCTGGCATTCAGTGGTGAATGAATGCATTGTGGGGAGAGCTGAAAGTAACGCTAACATTTATTTGTCAGCGAGCTGACTGAATCATGGGCCATTAAAGTACCCCTTCTGTGTTAAAGCCATGTTGGATTATTAAACTGCATCTTCTGCTTTCAACCTGCTGTCTTGTCAAGAGCACGTTGTCAGGGTTAATACAGGCTGGGATTAGTGAATGTGGGGTTTCTGGGGATTATCGTAGCCGTGGGATCAAGGGGACATCCTCAGGGAAAACAGGAGGGGATCATGGGAAACCTGCAAAGAGTTAAGACTGCGGAGGGTCAGCAGGTCTAAGGACAGACTATCTGACCCAGTTAAAACACACCGACCAGCTGTTCGACTGGCTTAGTGTCTGTGTGGCATGAGGAGTGTGTGAGGAAAACCCAGTTTTTCTAACGGTCCCTCCCGCTATGTAGTTTTGGAATTACAGTGATGGGGGATTGAGGCTGTTTGGGGGGATGTGTCATCAGTGGCAAGGGCCCTCATGTCTGTATCCCTTGATTCTCTCTGTTGCAGTACTTCACCTGTCTCCTGCTGATCCTCATCGCCCAGGTGGTGGCCGGAGCGCTCATCTACTTCCAGCGGGATGTGGTGAGCCGTGTTGTCCTTCTCTCTCTCTCTCTCTCTCTCTCTCTCTCTCGTTGTCTCTCTCTTTCTCTCTCTCTCTCTCTCTCTCAGCGGTTCTTTGCACCAAGCAGGGTCCCCTGTTCCAAGGGCAGCCTCAGTAATTAGGAAGCCTGATGTCCATGCTTTTCTCATTACATTCACGGATTTTAAGCCAAAAACTTTGCTTTAGTTCCCGAAGGGATGCACAAGCTCTTTATATCCTTTCAGGCCGGCTAGCGTGGCGAGTGTGTTTAAAGGGCGAAAGAGCGTCGCGGCTGTGCTGCTTTGTCGTCACACTGACCCCATGGGCCTTTACAGAAAAAACCCCAACCACAGCGTGGGTCAGGGTGCTCTTTCAGTGGGTGCCCCCTGCAGCCTGGCTGGGTGGTGGTGCGGCTGGGTTTTTATCATGGTTGTTATTATCCAGAAGGCCTTGGGCCTGTAAGGTCACAGGAAGTGGGGTGCGCCTGTGAGCGGGGCAGAGAACCGGCAGGGTCGAAGCGGACAGCACTGGGGTGCCTGCCCCCGCACTCCCCCCATCCTGTCATCCAAGGCATCTGAGGGGCCGACAGGAAGCACCTGGTCTGTTTTTGTGATAAATTGGGATGTTACCCACTCCTTTAGTCTCCGCCCCCCTCCCCCCCCCAAGTCAGCTGCCCCACATCACAGATCTGGTGTAATCAGTGTTTATTTTTCCTGGGCGACTTCTTCGAAACCCATCGCCGCCTCCCCTCATGCACCGTTTTTGAGTTAAATGTCCCAGTTAGCAGTATGTATGTTGAGCTCCATAATGTTTGGGACAAAGCCATATTTTTTTCTTGATTTGGATCTGTACTCCACAATTTTAGATTTCCAGTCAAACAATGCACTTGCAGTTGAAGTGCCATTCTTAGTTTTTATTAAAGGGTTTGTTAATACATAGAATATATAAATAACAGCATTTTACCCAATGATGTTTCAAACAGTTAAAAAAAAGATACTGTCTTCTATTTTCTCTCATTTTGTCTCAGTCTCATAATGGATTCTTTACTTTCATTGGCACAACTCTCATCCTCATGTTGACAAACGTCAGTAACAGATTCCAAAGGCAATCAAAAATGAATGAAGACTAGATACTAAAAGCTATGTGCAGAAAGCAATTGAACTGACCCACCTAATCCGAAACACCTGTGAAGCTATTTGTCCCAAACATTATAGCGCCCTGAAATATGGGAGGCTATGTATGAAAAAGTGCTGTTATTTTGACATTATGAAACCAATTAAAAGGTGTGAATCTGCACTTCAACCGCATATGAATTGTTTGATTGTGAATCTAAAATACAGAGCCAAATCAAGGAGAAGAAAGAAAAAAAAGTCTTTGTCACAAACATTATGGAGCTCACTGTATATGTTGGGGCGGATTGTACTTTTAGTTTAGTAGTTTTTCTACCACCAAAATCGAAATGAGGCTCAAGGGACCAGTGGATATTTCCAACAAACTGAAACATCTTACCGTCTTGGGCTAGATGTTGCTCGACTTGATTTTTTTCATTCCATTGGGCACACTTTCGGTTTACTCATGATAGAACCATGATATTTCTGGCTTTTCACAACACATGGCTGCAAAACGTGCCAGAGGTGTGTTCCTGTTCATATGAGCACTAACAATCTAATCTGTTTTCGGGTGAGGCAGGCTGTGTACATCTCCATGTTTACTGTAGGTTGTCGTAATGCTATACGTAGCATTGTTGTCCAGCATTGCACAAGACCAGATAAACCGGTTTAATGTACGCTCTCTAGCGAACCCAGCCCCCAAGCTTTAATATGCCAGCTATTGAGAGGTCCCAACAGCAGCCCGTTTGCATCTGCTGGTCGTGACCTCAGCAGGCTTCAGAAACCGCAGCTGTCTCTGTCCCTCAGTCTCCCCATTCTTCCTGTAATGGGGGGCGCCTCCTGCGTCCCCCAGAATTCCTCCGGAGGACCGAAGCATGAAAGCGGTGAATAACTTTGGCCCCTTTCCATTTCAGCTGAAGACCGAGATGTCCAACATCATGAACAAGGTCATCGTGGACTACACCGGGCAGAACCGCACCACGGACGTGGCCTGGGACTACATCCAGAGGACGGTAAGGAGGGTCCGGAACGGGCTCCACTAGGCCCAGAACCAGGGCTGGCAGGTCCAGATCAGTGGGTCCTCTGTTGTACCTGTGAGGCGAACACTGGGTAACACTGCCGCTGCCTTTTAAACCTGCTACTTAATCACTCAATACTCATGCAACCCAGTCACGTTATTTGTATGATAACTTGGCACAGGGAAAGGCTAGCTTAGAAGGTTAATGAAGTAGGTGTGGATCTGGCATAGAGCCACTGGTGGTAAGAGCCACTTTCTGTTAGGAGCACAAAAAGAAAAGTGTGCATGTATTTGACGGTACCCGTTTCTCCCAGTCTAAACTCAGAGAAGGCGTCTATGGAAAGGACAGTAAATTTTATAAGGTATAGTGGATTCGGAAGTGATTGAAACGTATTGAACATAAACCAGAAAGGCGGTGCTCCACCAATCTGTTAAATACTGTCTGTGTGTGACTTTATCCTGAGGTGAATGAGGGGGTGTGTACCGAAGCACTAAATTCTCTCGGCGTTTCAGCTAGTATTACCTGCTTTTATGAAACACCTGACACCCAGATACAAAGGCCTGGGAGAGCGCATGCGGTCTCTGAGTTCATACTCGACAGTGCCAGCTTTGAGATTTAGGGATCTGGCTGAAAGCACCCATCTTTTTTCCGCTGTTCACTTCCATATCATGTATCCATTTACTGTGTTCAGAGCAGCTACAGCTTGCTGCATGCAGTACAATAAGCCCCATTAAACGGCATCAGACTCTGTGAAATGATCCATTACACATTCCTGACCGTGTCAGTGAAGCAGTGGCATAATGAATACAACATCATGCGCAAGTGTTTTAGTCAAGAGGACAAACTAGAGCAACCAGCAGCAGTAAAATGTACCATTGTATTATGAGGTAATCAGGACTGAGGCTCTGAGGGTGGCTGTAGTCTTTCCACTCTGTCCCTGGGGCCCATCCAGGCTGCCGAAAATGGGCCCTCAAATTTAAATGTAAAATTATAGATGTTTTTAAATCTCTTCTTTTATTTATCAGTGTGAATGAGGAGAACAGTTGTGTAGCATACAAGCGATCATCAGTGTTAATGTGCATACTTGTTATCTCCATTAAATAGAGAAATCACAATTTCAGATTGACAGATAATCAACATTGTGAAGGCACAATTATTCAAACTAATCAGACAGTTTTATAAGTTATCACACTATTAGCTTACGGCAGCTTGTGACTAACAAGTCCAGTATTTTTTGTAATGGCAATGGTATGGACAAGCAGGTAATTTTATTGTGAATGTCCAGAACAGTGTTTCCCAAACCCGGTCCTGGGGTACCACTGTGTATGCAGGTTTTTGTTCCAACCATAATTGCAATCCCAGAATTTTAACAAGCTGTGAATTTTTCTTAAATAACCAGCATACAGTGGTCCCCCAGGACCTAGTTTGGGATCCAGTGGCCTAGAAGTTGTTCTTCTGCTACCGTGGCTGTCTAATTGTTCCAGAGTCTGTTGCATGTTTCAGTGATGTCTCTCTCTCTTGCTCTCTTTGGTTTTCTCAGATTAAGTGCTGTGGGTGGACTGGTCCCGGTAACTGGTCTGAGAACACTGTGATAAGGAACAGCTCCCAGCCACTGTACCCCTGCTCCTGCCGAAACTCGTCCCAGCCCGGGGTGGACGTGAAAAACGGAGGTTTCTGCGAGTCCCTGTCCACGGACTTGCCCGTTTACAGCACGGTACGGTCCCCCGGAATAACACACCCCCCCCCCCCACCTGCCCTTCCTGTGCAGACTGTGGGGTCTGAAGCCCTGCTGCAGCAGTCTCTCGCCCACCTCTCCCTGCCCAATGGAAGGTGTGGACTGCCTGTCCAAGATGAGCCCCCCAGAGGCTTTGGCTCACACAGCCGCAGTGCCCTTGTGATCCCCGCTGTTGTCTTCTCCTGAAATGCCAGACGGAGATCTGCACAGAGGCCTTTCCTGTTCACCCTCCCTGCTCACAGGCCCGTCCAAACACAGCCGCGATCACAGAGGCTGCCTTTTTTCTGTTCTGTGGAATCGTCCCATCGTTCATGTCCCTCTCTCCCTCTCTCCCCCTCTGTCCCTCTCTCTCCTCTCTCTCTCTCTCTTTCCTCTTTCAGGGCTGCGCCTCCAGCGCGGAGAAGTGGCTGGTCAGCAACGGCGGGGTCATCCTGGGCGTGTGCGTCGGGGTGGCAGTCATCGAGGTACTGAGCCCGCGCTTCGCTTTCAGGCTCCTCGAGAGGCGGCCCTGCTGCTTGCGTCGACCGCGCTTTAGCCCCCCCCCCATCTGTCCCGCCCTTCCTCTGCCCTCCACCTCCCTTCCCAAAGCTGCTTCTGGCCGCGTTAGCTGCTCTCCTCCCAGCCTTGGACCTGAGCACGGCAGAGCGCAGCAGACATAAATGTTTGCGTGTCTGTGGCCCGAAGCAGAAGGGTTTTTTTTTTTTTGGGACGCGAGAAAGCTGAAACTCTGATGTGCTGTAAAACACACCAGCTGCTCCTCGTCCCGCTTTGTTCTTTGATACCTCACTCCCCAACAGCTTCACAACACTCCACACTCCCCAAGAAGGACATCCCGCTGGAGTTACTGAGAGTATTGCGCTGCTTGAAAGTTACCTTTTTTATGTCTTTGAATTTGAATGTCTTGTTCTCAAGATCAAAATCAGACTGTGCTCCCGAAGTGACATCACGTTCAAGTTTACTGGAAGTAGTGCACTGCTTAGGGTGTCTATATATATCTAAGTCTTGCTCTGTCAGGATGTGGTTCAGATCTCAGCCCCACCCCACAGGTTGTGCACTGCCTCCTCAGGGATGGAGCTGAAGGTAGTGCACCCTACTGAGGATATAGTGTGTGAATTGTATCACTCTGCACTTGAGTGTCCTGACCAGCTCTTGTGTTTCCCACAGCTGCTGGGAATGATCCTGTCCTTGTGCCTGTGTAGGAGCGTACACCAGGAGGAGTACACCAAAGTGCCCAAGTACTGAAGCTGAAGACTAAGGAACCCCACCCAAAATCACACCCCAATCCACTGCCACCCTCGCCCTCTCCTACCTGTCTGTGCCAATCCACCCACCCTCAGAGACCCAAATAAGAGATCTCTCACTCTCTCTCTGTCTTAGCCACACCAAATCCTCAGCTCGGATGTTCACGAGCCAAACACAAATAGCGATATTTGGGACATTTGTCATACCATTAAAGATTAAAGCAAATGTCAGCAACAGTTTACTTGTTAATGTTGGGGTGTCTGTGTCAATGCAAGATGTACTCAAAAGAGAGCGTTCTTTTTGAGCAAGTTTAAAGCCAGTTTAGTACACACTTTGCCGGGTTCACGGGGTTCACGTCCTAGTATTTATGTTGAGGCAGAAAGTTCATATGCAAGTTTACAGTGATAACATTTTAGTCTTTTTCTGACCTGTTAGAACAGTGGGCCAGATAATGCTGATCCAAGATTGTGAGAGAGTCAGAGATTACCCAGCAGGGATCATCGTCCTTTTCCAAAATATTATTTTCATTTCTAAATATGAAAATGTAGTACGTTAATTTGTTTTGTTCTGTTTTCCCGTTTTGTTTTTTCATTGGCAGCGCTTCTTAATTTAGTTATTAGTTTCATTTTCCCTGAGCACTTTAGCGAACGGTTGTGAGATGTTGATCAGTGACGCGGAAGCCTGGGGAGGGCCAAGACTGCATAGCGAGGAAGGCGAGGGCAAGGGTTCAGGGGTCAGGGGTCAGAGGCACCCTGATTCAGGGTCTCTTTATGGTACAGTGTCCCAAAAATGTCTTAAGTATTTTTAGTTTCATGGGGGGGTTGGGGTGTTGGGTGTGGGGGTGGGGCAGTGCGAGGGGGCAGGCCTTGGAAATGGCAGGGTGGTAGAGTGACTGAGTTTTTTGTGGCATTTCCAGCAGACCGGTTGCTCCCGTCCGGTGGTATATTAGGCCCAGGTCAGCCACCCCACAGGAACAGCAGGTTGGCCAGACATTAAAGCTGTTCTGCTGCCTCACAGCACAGAGCCTCCAGTCTGCCACTGGCCCATCTGGGCCTAAAAAAAAAAAAAAAAAACATTGCTGCCCCCTGTGGGCTCAGAACGGAACTGCAGGTCCTGCAGTCAGGCAACCTCAGCCGTGTAAGTGGCCCCCACCCCCAGCTGCTCCTGTCCCATTCTGGCTCGGTCCCAGCCGGTCTCTGAAAGAATTAGCATACCTTAAACAATAATTTCCCATGGAGTTTGTGCAAAAAATGATGTGCTTGACTTGTTTTGTATGTGCTTTTTTTTGTTGGTTCTGTTTCTTTTTTTAATATTGTATATATATTTTAGATTAGAAATGAATGATCATCTGATCAGACGGACAGCACGGTCAGGATTTTATAAATGGGAAAGGCATTTACCCGCCTTCTTTTGTTTTTTTTTTAAGGGGGGAGGGGGGAAAGCTATTGTTCTTACTCCACACTTTGGCTGGTTCAGTGTATCGTCAGCAGTATTTGAAGTAAAGTCATAAATACGAGCCAAGCTGTCTAGCTGCCAGTGGGAAACCAGCAGTGGAAATTAATCTGGTGCTCCCAAACATTTCCTTCCATCGAAGCCAGCAAACCTCACAGCGTCAAGCTTGCATTCCAGCTCTTCCCACAGGTAGGCAGTCAGTCAGGTTTGGCCGCAACGCTACTGGCCTTTTAACAGTGCACTCACAGATCTTGCCTCTAGTTCACAAGAAATTTGATACCACAAGGGAGGCTTCCCCTGGAGCCAAGATGGCAGCTTTACCAAAACAGTTTGTTTATGCTTCCAGTATTTTTCTGATTCATTTCTGCTGTCTACTCATAAGACTATTCATTGGAGAAAGATTGAATGGTAGTGATTTGTGTGAAAAGCGCATGAATACATTTTAGGGGAGTAGAATCGCTTCCTGGGTAAAAAATGGAACGTGGCCAGCTGAGATTAAGGTCTGCTGAAACTAATTACTGGGGATCTGAATTTGTGTTCAGGTTTTCACTGAAACCAAAAAGATTAAAACCTTAAAAGTTTGCCGCTTCAATTTGATCCATAGCGCAAGTCAGCGATTTACATTTATGCGTTACATAAACATACTTATTGAACGTCTTGGTAATCAAGTGGATCAGTTCTCAGGTAATTAATGTGTGTCCTGTGGCTGTTCTTCTTGAAAGAGGTTATAGCTTGGGTTTTTGACGGAAAAAAGGCCATTGGATGGATAATGCGGATGGCAATGACTCAAACCTGTATTCAGCTAAAGTCTCTGTAAAGAGCAAGTCTTGGAAGCATTTAAATGTGTTTTTTTCCACGTGGAATGAATGTGCTGGATTTTATTTCAGCCCATTTCTCAATGTAAATTGTAAGGGCCAAGTCCTGGAAGATCTTTTCTAGAAGTTTCTCTGCTTATTGTTTTTGAGGTGGGAATAAATCCAGTTTTCACCCTAATTGTCAGAACTTTATGAAACATAACGAGATTAGAAGTGTTTCTTGTAGTAAAATAGTCGTTAGGTTTTAGTTTAGGGCTTTTGTTATCATTTGCTTTACGTTTTATTTTAAAAATGGAAAAAAAAAATGTTTTCTTTATTTTTATTATGAGATCTATTCTCCTGAGTCTAGGAATACTTTGAAAGCATAGATCACCCTTAATAAACTCCTGTGTATTTTTTGTTTGGTAGATCGACTGTTATAATAAAGTGAACTCACACCAATTCTTCATGATTATTGAGTGCAGTAGGAACACCACTAACCAGCCTATTATTATGATGGCGTATTCATTTCTATAAAGGTATGCGTTTTATTTTTGCAGGGACGAAACCATTCACATTGCAAGCATTAACTTACACAGTCACATAATTCAGTCTTTAACTGACATTACCTACGAATGCCATAAGGTGGTGCTAGCGCATTGTCTCACCAATCCAGTAAGTGGATGGTGGCACACTGCCTTTTGTTAGATTGCCCCTTGACATTGTGAGAGAGCAATAAGGCATGCATTTTCTCACTTTTTTATTTCATTATATTATAGTGACACTTGCAGTACTGTGTGAGTCCAGCAGGGGGTAGACTGTACATAAAATAGAATATGTGGCACCATGCTGAAGCAGGCAGATTGGGAGACAGGGAGAACAGACTGGGACAACTGTAAGATTAGCTGATTGAGATGAGGTTTACTTGCCCAATGCTGCTCTCCTCACTGAAATGCAGGAAAGCCAGTGTTCAGTCTAGCACCATTTGTGTTGCTTTGAACTGTTTTGCATGACTTACTCACAGTGCTCCGTGTAGTATTACATTTTCAGTCATCACAGTAAAATACTGAATATTTAATCTAGACATTGAAAATGTGCCAATCTCCTGTCCGCATGCATCACCATTTAAGTCAACCACTGTGCCCTTTGTGTCTGCCTGTGTTCAAGAAGCTTGTATCAGCGCATGTTCATGGAAAATAGATACAGAGCCAACAGGGGGGGAGAAAAACAAGGTTCGAGATTAACTAATGTGCCGAAACACTTTCAGCGTTGAAAGTAGCTCTGATCCCTGCCAGCGCTGGCCGGTGTGGAGGGCAGTCCAGGAAGAATGGTGTTGGCTCTAATGAACAGCGAGGCTCCCTGCCAGCTTCTATTCGCCGCCCTGAAGAGTCTCAAGGGCATCGGAGACGCTAAAGAATTTAATTACAACTCTCTCTCCGCTGCTCTGTTATGTAAGCTCACAGGAGGCTGCAACCCCTGCTTCAGCAGGCGGGCAGGAGAGCTGGCCACGAGGATGAGTGGATGAAGTGTGGCGTGTGCTTAATGTGAGAGAGTGTTAGTGTGCAAGTGTGTGGCATCTGCATTTGTGTGAATCTGTGTATATGCATGTGCATGTAGTTTTGTGTGTGTGTAGTGTGCATGTGTGTGTGTGTGTGTGTCTGCATGTGTATTTGTGTGAATCTGAGTGTGTGTGCAGTTTAATTATGCATGTATATATACAGTAGTTGGATGTGTGTCCATACATATGTGTGTATGTGTGTGTATATACAGTATGTGTATATATGGTGTATCTGTATAGTGTATGGTAGTCATACGTCTGTGTGCATGAATACTTGTGTGTATATTCTTATGCATGTGGCCAGAGTGATAGCATGCGCATACGCGTTTGTGTATAGTGTCAGTATGTGCATATTGTGTGACTATTCATGTGCATGTGTGTGTATGCAGGCTAAGTATGTTTATAGTGTGTGAGTGCATGTGTGAGGGCTAAGGCAGGATGCAGTTACAGCACAGTTTAGCCGTTTGAGTTCCTGTGGGGCCTTCAGAGGCACTTCGACACCAAAGTCGATTTTAGGGGTCTCAGGAATGGGCAGGTTGCCCCACCACACTCTCCCCTCTAACAGAAGCATCCTGTTTGCACTTTTCACCCTCCATCTGCAAAATATTATTTCTGAGGAAATATATGTGACAAAGATCATTGAACACAAAGATACTGAGTATTGTATCTTTGCTTCCAGTAAGGAGTTGGAGAGAGTCTTTCCCCTGCCCCAATTTCCAAAAATCTATCAGAAAATTCTGGAAAGCCCAGCAGGAACTCCAGTGAGGTCTGGCAGCATGTCAAAAAAATTCCAAAGCTCAGGAATGAGATGTTTCTGGGAAGATTTTTTGAAGGTTGAATCTCTCCATAGGGATGAGTCATGTTCCTAAAACTCCCTGTCTTCCCCATCCAACTTCCTGAGATCTCTGTTCTGACCATGAGTTAATCACACACAGCCCAACAACATGTAATTTTCTGATAAAGTTTCAGTGACATCAGGGCAACATTAGCCATGCATTGTGCAGCCCAATATTCTTAGCTTTTGACTCTTGGTATTTAAAGGCTGTGACTCCCAATCTTTCCAAAACATGACCAACTCAATGAGCAAATACATTTAATGTGACCTACCCATAATTCACCTCCTTTCTTATTCTTTGGCTTTAATGTTTATTGGTGTTCATAAATGCATCAGTCGTGTCTGAATGTCAGACGTGATTGACGCATTTGCAAACATTCAGATTCTGTTAAGTTAGCTAACTTTTTTGTTGAACGTGTTGTCTGTATTCTATTGAATTATATGAATATGTGACAGTACTGGTGATAGCAACCATTCTTCAAGATGAGTCCATTGCTCTGAAACGTTTCTTTCAACAAAGGACAAACTGATCTCGTAAGCTTAAGTGCTTACATGTATTGTTATTGGTCTATATTGACAATTTCATTGGAAAACCTCAAGTCGTAGATTTATGTCATTGTGCACACACAGTGTGTGGGAATATGGCTGGGGTGACACTGCTTAGATACTATATTGTGTACCACTGTGAGTCAAGTAAACAGTTCTTGCTGCCTTGTTAAATTTTAATACCAGTACAAAGCCTAATTCTGTACAAATTTAGTAAGTCTAATTGATAATATCAGTATGAAACCTCAGCACTAATTACATCAGATCCATACAGCAACCGTTTGATTGAGTGCTTACAGCTTTGGTTACTAGCCTATACTGCACAAGTGTTACTCTGTGGGTAAAGTGGCTTGTCTGGCTACAAGAATTGACATATAGCAAAAGATGATGCAACAGCAGCCCACACTATCTGACAGATGCTTGGCTGCTGGCTTTGTGCTGTGGGATGCACAGCAGCTGGCAGGAAGTCCCATACACATATGCAGGATTCAACATACTGGGCACAATGGTGTCATTCAGGCACACACATGTGCATAGACACAAAGACCAGACTCCACCGGGCAGCACCAACATCTTCTCATTTCATTCTAGGCTGTGTGATTATGCAGGCAGGGGGGAAGTCAATTCAGAGCAAGAACGTAAGTGTCCATTTTAGGCTTGTAGTCATATTATCAAGACATGTTTATTATTTGACATTATTCTGTGCTCTTACAGGTTATTGATCAAAAGGTCAGATGGCTAAATCAAGGTCAACATCAGTGAAAAAAATAATACTGAAAAAATATGAAAGATAATGTTTTCGGGTCAAACACCTTGAAATTGATTGATTTTTATTGCTTTGAAAAAATTGATTTCCCCCAACAGCAGAAATGCAATTATTATGTATTTCTAGTTTGCCAGCATTTTATGAATAAGTGCTTATGTGCTGTTCCCATGGGAATAAAAGTTCTGCCATTTTGTTTTTGATACAAGTTTAAGCTACTCCACAAGGTTGTTTTGGGGAAAAGTGAGACATGTGTCTTGGGGAAAAAGGAAAAGAGGACCTACATTCACATGTATAGAAAGGAAACCTGATGTGAGTGAAGTTGTGGTCTGTATTGAGAAGCAGCTCTGCTACAGCGACGGAGAGAGGACAGGCCTGATTAGATGAGAAAGGCTTGTATTGTTTAGGGGGCTCTAGATATTGGACAGCGGGGTATGGTTGGAGAGTGTGCCAGGCAGAGCTGAGCTACATTGGCCTTTTGTGATGAGAGTGGGCATCTTCTGGCCCCATCGTAACCCTGGTGGCTTCACTGAAGTGACAGGTGGAGCAGGGGGAGCAGGAGCTGGAGCAAAGCCCATTCTCTTCTCCACAGGCCCAGTCGTGTCCTCTGGTCTGCTCCTCCCACCTCCCGAGCTATGCCAATTCCACCAGGGTACCCCACACTCCTCTGCCTCCCCCACAACAACCTCCTAAACATGCAATAGCCTGGGAATTTTCTCTGAGGAACATCCCATATGTTGAGCAAATAATTTATGTTAATTCATAATAATTTCAGTCCTGTCTGACAGAACAGCATGCTACCTATAGTGCTAACCCACCCTAAAGAATGACTTTGCTAGAATATTTTATTGTATTGCTCTATCAAATATAAACTCAAGATTCTACTAAATATTCCTTTGTGTGTGCTTCCTGCTGGCTTATCTACACTCATCTCTGATATTGGGTTATTAGCACATTGTGTTTATTGCGCCTGGGTTTGCTGCATGCAAATTTTTATTGTTTCTCTTTACTGACAATGGGGGAGAAATTTAGGCAATAATTTAACCTTTTGGAGACAAAGCAGCCAGTTGTCAGCCTGCACACTTATTTCTGCGTTGATCACAGAAGCCGCAGCTTCGGTGGGAGAGAGATATCCCTGGTGCTGATGTGCAATCCATACCCTGACCTTTCTCTGAGGGTATTGCTCCATTACCTGCTTTCTATCTTCTATTGATCTTTGAGTCCAGAGAAAAGAATGGGAGATAAACTTGGATCTTGTCCTTGATTCTCTCTGGCAGAGAAACCCAACTTGCTCATGTTGTAATCCCGATAAGACTGACCCCATGCTCTTAATCTTGGGTTTAATCCTTTGTAAGTGCCCAGGATGAATAAGAAGATGTATGAACACAGGGGATATTCCTTCTTTAGAAGCAGGGACCCTTGGAACATTCAAGAGTAGGCTTGACACAGCGCAGGATGTTAACTATTGTACAGTAGGACAGGCCACATGCAAAGCTAGCTATGGACTTTACAGCATTATGTTTATGTCTTTGTGTTTTTCTTCAGCCTCCTATATTTATGCATAACAATGACAGCAAGACGCATTCTTTTGGCATGTAGGCTTATCAGATTATACATGGATATGAAGAATTAAATTTTAATTAAAAAACGAATCAAATTTATTGTTTCACCTAATCCAAATCCATCAAAAACACCAAAGAACAGTAGCACCCCTTTGCCACTGCCATATCGTGCCGTGCCAGCAGCAGTGTATTATGAATTGTCCTTCCAGAAAGGTACCATAAAAAGGTACTAGGAATTATGAGGTGGAGCTACAGTCCTGTAAATCTCTGATTGGTGTAACGCACCAACCGCCATTTTTAAATAGGCTACCCGGTAGCTACAAATTAGTAAACAAATTTTAAATAACTCAATTTAGGACAGACTTGCCAAACAAAAGTATAAATGTGACTTGATCACCGATATGTAAGAAGTTACTTGCAGCAGCATATATTTTGGCATGACATGGCCAATAACGTTAGAGCTGCCACAAAAGCAAACTTTTTATGCAAATAAATATAGCAGGTGGGTCTGTCTCTGGTACTTCGAAGCATGACGTTCATTTCGCTTAAAATAAGCGAGGTAGCCTACGTGTCCGGAAAACACAGAAATAGTTTATTCAGACATTATTATTATTATTATTATATTATTCCAGCGAAGTGAAAACATGTCCATATAGCATCGGCATCTTTTTTTTTTTTTTTTTTAACATTTTGCTATCAATAGCCAATACCTACTAAATCACAACAGTGAGCGATAGTGGGGAGATAAACGTCGCTTTTGTTTGTAATAATTTTGTCAGCCGGATGCTGCTTTGTCAGGTAGGCTAACAAGAATGAACACAGTGTCCAGTTAGCTAGTGCCCATAGCTAGCTAACCTTAACACATTTGACACATGTTGTGCATTCGATATCTCTGTAATAACCACAGCTGTGTGTGTGCAATGTGATTGACGAATTATCGCGTAATTATTCCGAAAACCCTGCTTAACTAGTCACGGTAACGGGTTTCACGCTCCCTCCGTGCTCTGTGCATGGAACGTTGCCAAGCCTCCCTGTGCTTATTGCACCTTCTATTTCACCCTCATATTCGGAAATGGTATCATAGTGAATTTTACGAAGTGATTCACAGTGCTTTGTAGTATAAACCAGGTGCCAGTCATAGTTGGTTCTGAGGCTTTGAAGGTCGTCTGAACCATGCTGTGTTCATGGAGAAAGAGCTTTACAATGGCAGTGCATTGTAAAAGTTCCAATTTGTGAGAGAAATAAAATGATAAGCCACAGACGGCAGCTTACAGTCCATGCCTCCTGAGGTTTGATTGGACAGTCACATATGCCTGTAGACAGGCATGATTAAAAAAAAACTTTCAAAGTTGTTTTAGACATGTTAACCGATATTGCTAGGAATTAATTTCTGGTGCATTTCTTATGTGAATACTAAACACAAAAAAAACATTAAAATTTCTTTGAAAAACAGAAGCTATTTGAACAGAATTAGACTAATTAAAGCCTTAAGGGAACACAGACATCATAGGATTGCTAAATATGAGGTCATGCTTTTTTAATTATGTCACTGATGTGGCACGATGGCAAATCAGACCTTTTTTGGACTTAATGTGCACAAAGTTAACATACAATATGATAGACAGATCTAAATGCTCTTTATTCTTTATCACCCTATTTACCTCGACTGGAAGTTACAAAAGAAACCTATTTAGTATTTAAATGATATTGAAATAGAAAATTGAATCACACTGTCAGGTTTTCTGAGGGTTTAGCTAGGAAATACTGAAAAACTGCTGTGGTTAAAGGGATAGTTAACTTTCTGAAGTTTAAAAATATATAGTTTATTTAAGCTTTTGTGTAATATGAGCCATTGCAAAGCCCACAGGTTGTCAGAAGTTGTGCATTTGAAAATGTACACTAAAATAAAAAATAAAAAATTTAAATCCCAAGAAATTGAACTACCCCTTTAAAGCTTCTTCTATCCACCCATCTCTCTGTCTGCCTGTTCATTTTTTTTTCCATTTCAGATGTGTACAGTCAGGAGGCAAGGGTCCATTACCGATCGCTGCTATCGCATATTGCAAGCGCTGCCTGACGTGTTATGGCTGACAGCCATGTCACTGCGAAGGCAGAGATATCCAGGGAAGCCGTGTGTCACAGAGGAACTACATAGCCTCGGAGTGAAAGAGAGGGAAGGATATTGCTGCCTGCTGTAGCTGAGGTACTATACATAGCAACACTTACGATACCAAAAAATATGCACACTGTCACACATCAGGGGCTCCATTCTCCCATATTACCTAGCAGGCATGGTGCATTTCAGAGATTCTGCGTAGCATTTGTCGCAAAAGCTATCTCAGCTGAAATCAGCTTGCAAGTAATTGTTCTGGTTTTGTGGCACCTGGGAAGTCTCTGTGCAATTACAATTTCAAACATCGTATTTATTGTGAGTTTTTAAAAAAAGCACGCCGGGCCCAAAAATGAGGAGGGTGGTCTGATTATTTTCTTTCCAGTGCTGAATCCCCTGTTGCATTAGTAGAACTATCCCTTCATCGCAATGCCCTCCTTCAATTTGGGGAGAGGATGTACAAGCGCTCTTCCGCCGCACGTGCAACCCGCTGCGCAGCACAATCACAGCACGGGAGAAATGCGCTTCCTGCGCAGTTCATGCAGGCAGATGCTGGCAGGCTGTGGGCGCCCAATTGGCCAGAAGCGCTGCTCATTATCAGTAACCTTTATCGATAGTGTGTGTGTGTGTGTGTGTGTGTGTGTGTGTGGAGGTATTGTGGTCCGGCAATTTGCGGGAGTCAACAATCAATTCACAGACATATGTCTCCCAGTCAGGAGACAATGGTCAATAGTGTCATCGTCAGTTCAGTTAATATTTCTTAAGTAACGGCTGATTTCCCATTTTTTCCTGTTTCAGTAAAATAGTTTCCATATGGCTGTTAAAAAGTATTGAACAATACTGATCCCAGTTCTTGTTTCTCTGTGGAACAGACAATGGAATTTCCAATAATGACAGTTAATAGCATGCTTGCATATTTAATCAGAGATAACCACACAACATATTGGGACTCCTTCAGTAATTACTACACAATGATATTCTTCTGTCTTTTTTGTTATACAATGTTCATAGTACTATATGCATATTGAATGCATATATTAAACACTCTTTTTTGAAATGGTAAGTAGTTTTGTATTGTGTGCTCTTTGTTTTGCATTGTAACTGACTGAGCTCCATTTATAATCTGCAATGTGTATTTCTTAATTTTCCATTTTCTGTGTCTGAGAGAATCCATTTTATTTCTATTATCAAGAAAAACAAGTATGGACTTTCTTAGGCTTCCAATATTTTCCAATTCCATAGCTAATGAATAATGATTTTTTCTTCTCTCCAACGTTGCCGTCATATCCCCGTCCTTCTACAGTCTGCATTTTTTGTTTGTCCTTTACTTTGTCTTTCAAATAAAAGCAAGTATTGCATTTTTAATTAGTTTTTTTCTAATTAATTTTGTGAACTAGCAGAGCTGCAGTGAGGCTGAAAGCAAACTCCTGCGTTTAATTCTGAGACAAAGTGAAGGTGAAACGTTGATTGAATCTAAGTCTCATTTTGTGTGTTTTCAAGCGTCAGCATTCTCACAAATGGCCATCCAATACCAATAGTTTGGACACTGCGCTCAAACAGGACTTCACCGCCTCCAAAAATCTGTTTGAGCCCTTGCTGTAGACACGGCTTCCCCTCCCCATCCTTTACCGTACATCCTCTGTAAATAGCCCCCCTGTCTCTGGGGGCCTATTTTACTCTGTTTAGCCCATTTCGAATCTGTTTCCTCAATGACTGAGTGCCGGTGCTGATAGTGAAGGCAAATAATAGCGGTGGCACATTTCTGTAACAGTGCTGCAATAGTCTTTGGGGCCAGGGCAGGAAGGATACAATACTGTCAGTCCGGTAATTGTAACCAGTGTGACCGGTACCAGTCCGGTATGTTTCTCCACTCTAGCTCCCCAGTAGTGGAACAAACTCCTTATTCCTCTGCAAACCACTCAGTCACTGCTCATTTTCTGCCGTGGTCTGACGACGCATCACTTCAGACTATACCTTGACTAACTCTAACACTACTCCTCCGCAAGGTTACTCCCGATCTTGGATCACTGTCTTATATCACTTGTTCCTTGTAACTTCTAGCTTGTCCTTTCATGTTTTCCTTGCGTCCTCATCTAGCACTTTTGTGGTGCACTTGTCCTGTCATCTTGATGTTGTAGCTTTTTATCATAGCTCTTGCACTCATGCCTCACTTCTAGTTTAACTTGCCATAACTTTACAGACTTAGACTATGCTTACTGCATGAAATAGACTTGGTCCTGGGGCAACTGGTACCCTTTGCTGTAAGCAACTGCCTCTCCCATATTCTCGTGTTCCCAACGACATTTCGTACACATTATTTTCCATGACAGTTGATTTGGACAAGCAACACCAACTGTAAATACCCAGAGTACCATCAAGCACTAGAACAAATAATTCAGTTACACTTTTAGATACTAAATACAGTGCTAATAATAGGCTCAGCCAATATGCAAGTGAATGAATTGAGATAAGTGCAGAAATACTAGATACAATGCTCATAGTGAAAACCAGTATTAAGCAGGCGGAGCTTCCATAAAGAAGGCAGGAAAAGGTTGTCAGCTGTATTTGTAGCTGTCATTTGTAAGCTTGACTTCCAACAGTTCTGTTAAAATTTGTGGTCAGAGGGTCAGAGGTCAGAAAGGGTCTGATGATGTCGTCCCGATGGAATGGTTTTGCTTCATACATCTGCTGCGATGAGATCACCGCTACCCAGGAGTCCGCCCCCACCCGCTGGCCTCCTGTGTCTGTCTGCAGCGTTGAGTTCATGGACTCAGACCCCCCCCCCCCCCAACAACAGCAGAAACCCACAATTACTGATGTGTTTAAGAGAGGTCAGTTAACTCTGCTCTGTCCGAAGGTCTTTCCATTTCCCCTTCAGCATCTAGAGATGCGATTACTGACCGTCTGTCCTTCTTTTTTCTTGCACAATAAATCCAATTATGGAAGTAACTGCACGTTATCTGATGAGTGTCTGCTGTTTATCAGTTCAGTTTGCTCCTGGTTGATTTATAGGAGCGGACCTCACTGCAGGCTGCTGGCTGGTGCATGCCATGCGGTGTTCGTCATCCTGAGGTTGTTTTCTGGGTTATTCTCATGTATTGGACAAATTAAATCCTGCACATCCGTTCAAGAGGAAGTGTGTTTGTGGGGCATTTTACACGCAATGTTAAATGCACAGAGGGTCCTAGAATGTGCGCTGTGTGAGTGTTTCTAGGGGGTTTCGACAGGGGGCTGGTAACAGGGGAAAACAGAGGCGCACAACTTTACGAGAGGCTACTATTTTCCACAGAAAAGCACAGATTTCATGCAAAAAAAAAAGTGATTGATTTTCATATGAAAGAACAGACTGAATGTAGGCATTGGAGATGATGAAAGAAAAGAGGCTGGCGTGCGGTCGATTTTGAATATTCCGAGGCTTAACGGCGCTGATTAGAGAAGCAGCGGTAATGATATTCATTGGTACATTTTTAATATGGATTGTAGATTGAACACCTGTGTGCCGCCTGTAGCCCCCTCTCCGCCGCGCACGTCTGACTGTGTGCTCTTCCACCGACCGGGACATTAAAGCTCGACGCAGGAGCAGCCTGACGTGCCAGGGGAGCCGGTCCCATCATCCCGGGCTCACATCATCCACAAACTCCCACAATCCTCTCCGCCTCTGTCACTGCGAGGGAGTATAATGATGCTTCACGCCGGGGAGTTCACTTTGATAAAAAAAACACGCCGCACACACAGCTGTGCAATAATGAGCGTGGCGATACGCGGCGTGTAGCCGAACAAGTAATTAAACGCGACGCGTTTCCGCTAAGCTATAATGCGCGGCGTGTTACCGTCAAGGGGGGGGCTGAGCGTTTTCCAGCCACCTCTGGAAATAACACGGGTTCCATTACCGGCTGTCATTCACAGGGTATTAAAACCAATCACGGCAATGGTGTACGTGACGGACTGTAGCACACTCCATTCCGTGTCTCCGGCTAAATTGCATCGGGGGCCACACATGGGAGGGGAGGTCCGAGGTCCAAGCAATCTGATACCGCCAGCAGGCAAACTGAATCCGATGTGCAAACACGCGATATTTTCTCGATATTAATCTTTTTTCATTTCCACGACAAGTTTCTGAGAACGTTGCCCTGAACATTGGACTGTTCAACAGGGCTTAGGAGGAAGAGAGTAAGCTGTGTAGCTACTCCCTTTAAAAATATCGGGAGGGAGAGGGAGTGACTAGTGTAGTTGAATGACTCTGGTCCTATGCAGGGGCTCCCCAATGGTGTCTCCAGCACTTGATGTATGAAGCACTTGTGCTGTGAGCCGCTTGTTTACAGTGCTGCTATGGACCCCGTGGTCGTAAGGACTGGATCCTGACTGTGCAACTGTGCCGACCGGGAGACCCGAGACACATAATTCTCCATAATGTTGCCCAAATGATGGAGTTTTTTGGTCGGTGCAGTTCTTGCCGTCTCATCTCTCAGTACGGTACCTACCCATCTGGCCATTTGAGTGTACTGCCGGCAAAGAAACTGCAGTGTAAATGAAGCAGCAGCTGGAGGCATGCATTTCATATGGCTGAGTGGGCACCTGCACGACAGTCAGACAAAGTGCCGCAGCTTTCTGTGTGTGCAGAGGCTGGAGCTACAGATTTCCAGAGCAGACCTCCATGCCTGCCATCTCAAAAAGTGTCACTGTGCTGTGGTATTGAGCCAAAAATATCCACTGCACTGAGGGGCCAAGAGGGGGGCGGACGTGCGTGTCCTGGGTGGGAGTCGAAGGTGGGAAGGGCTGTCGGGGGCTTTCATGCCTAGCTTCAAAGGCGGCCTCCCCGTGGACGCCCTCTCCCAGCAGCTGCGGAGAGAGCCAGGCGCAGACGCGAAAGGGGTGAGGGAGGGCACGCCTGGTCTGCCTCCCGCCAGCGCAGCGCTGCCTCCCCCTCACCACCCCGAGGAGGAAGACATCTCCACCCGAGATCAGGGAGAAGAAAGCCTCTGCTCCGCCGCAAAGGAATGGCTCCTGCAGCTGTCCCAGATTCTCCTCATTATAACAATGTAGCCAGGTACACTTGTCTTTCTCTCTCTCTCTGTCTCTGTATCTCTCTCTCTCCATCCCCCCCCCTCCCCCTCTCTAAAGTGGAGCTAGCTCCTGGTACGCCCTGATGTTGTGATTGTGGCTCCCAGGTGCCTGAAACGCATCATCAGGCGGTTTCCCCGTGAGGCACCGATCTCTCGACGCAGCACGACTGACCCCTGAAACCCCCGCTTCATTAGCAGCGAATGCCTCTCTCTCCAGCTCCCTCCCTCGCTTCTGTACTTCACAGCCTTTTGCGACCAGCGTTGGCCGAACCGTAATGGAGACCAGATGATTTGGGAGACAGAAGATTCCGGAAGGTGTCAGCCGCTCAGATGCTCTTTTTCGTTACCGCACACAGGCTGGGCGTGTGTAAAAACGGTCGGTCGGTGCCCTCCCATTCCTGCTCTGAAAATGGCTCGTTTGGGCTTTTCGTGAACCGAGCTCGTCAGATTGAGAAAATTGTTCAGGGGAAAAATTAAATCTTTATGGGTCTTTGAAGATGATCCATTTTCACTGAAGCTTTTGATTGTTTTTCTGTGCTGTTTCTTTCCACCTGCAGTTTTCACAGGGCCTGAGGGCTAAATGAGTTGAGAGGGAGCTGAGGCAGGCCCACGTCAGGGCCCTGTATATGAGACTTCAGTGTGGGCCCCATGGTCAGCCTACACTGGGCTGAGGGTGGGGGTGTGGGGGCAGTGGGAAGCTGGAGGTGGAGCGGTTTGAGCAGCTGCACTGAATCAGCAGGGCTGGTGTGTGAGCCCAGCGTGCAGTGCTGTGATGGTGAGCGCTAAGAAACGCAGAGCAGCGCCAGCGCTGAGCTGAGCTTCTGCACCGGGACCCTGCTTCTCTCTGCTGGGCCTCTCTGCCTCCTCTGCCCCTCCCTCCATCCCAAAACTCTATTTGCATGAGATTATTCAGTGTTGCAAATGCAAAGGTGACAAATAACACCCCCCCCCTCGAGTTTGACAATTAATTGCAGTACAGACAAGTGACAATGAGTACAGCGAATCTCATTCTCTCTATGTCTCTCTGTTTCTCTCTTTCTCTCTCTCTGTCTATCTCACTCTCTTTCCCTCTCTCTCTCTCTCTCTCAGTTGTGTGCGTGGTCTGGAGGAACAGAGCCAATGGCCTCGTTCTTCTGAGCCCATGAAAAATGTGCTGAGGAGCGAAATGAGGTAAGGCCACATTTCCCCAGAATACCACACACTCTGCTCCTGTTACTTCCCCGTCAAGGCCCTGCACCGCGAGAATGAAATTAGTCCAGGAAATTCCACCCGGCCTTCATAATGCCTCTATTGAGAAATGCAGCTTCCACGCGCGCAGAAGGAGCATACCCTCGTTTAATATGGCTGGATATAAACTGCACAGCCGTTGACTGAATCGCCTCGACACCTGTGCGGTTTTCTGTCGAGCGGGAGGGGCAGCCTGCCGCTCGGGGTAACGTTGAGGTCTGGAGCTGCGCCCGCGACACGCCGATGCACACATTACCTGGTCCCCACCCCTGTCTGGGGAAGAACCCCAGGGGCCCTCGCTCTCTCTCTCTCTCGTACGCCCTCTCTTTTATTAAGTTAGCATTCAGATGCGCTGAATAATGGCGCCGAGGCGGCAGGTCGCAGAGAAATTGATAGATTGTAAGCGAAGGTCCCTTTTTTTTTTTTTACTTCCTCGGCGCCGGGGGGCTGCTGGGCAGCGGCTGTGATTGAAATGTCACTTTTTATTGTCCCCCGCGTTCGGCTCGCAGATGGCGAAATGAAATGTCCTCTTTCTGAGCGGAGCGGCTTTTATTGCGGGCGGCTCGGGCTGGTGGAGCCGCGCTCCGCTGCCCGCGAGCTGCTGGCCACGCCCACGCCAGTTACATATTTCACACAGACCAGGGTGGGTTCTGCTCAGGGCCCTGGGATCTGTTTAAAAGGACCCGGTGCTCGGCATTGGATTAGATATGGCTCAAATAAGGCAGCACACGCTGTGTATGCCCTGCTTTTCCAGCTGATTTTACAGCTATGTTGTGAAATTGAAGCTACCCTCAGCACATTGTCACAGTGCTGCAAAGAGGCTATGCTAATGCTGCATGTGCAGTGTGCAGCCTCCATCGTTGTGGTTTCCACTGTGGAATGCTGGGAGCCCCAGGCACACAGTTTGTGGTTTGCGTAGTCCTAGTTGCTCTCTTCCAGTGCTTTGGCCACGGGCCAAGGGCTATAACACAACTCTATTTACCACTGCACCCGCAGAAGTCTTCTTTTTCACCGTACATCAAGATGGTTCTCTAAATTTCCTAAATATTAATAGCATTTTAATAATTGTGCTCTTACTACAGCTCATATTACAATAAGTGGCACACACAAATTGCGTATAGAATGTGAGAATGCATTAGGCAGAAGGTACAGACAAATCCCTATCCGTTACTTTCACTCTCTGTTTTTCCCTCTCTCTCTGTCTCTCTCTTTTTCTTCCTCTCTCTCTCTCTCTCTCCATTCTTCCCTCCCTCCCTCCCTCTCCTCACTTTGCCCTGTCTCTGATTATGTGACTCTGTGTTTGTGGCGAGGGCCGGTTTAACTGGAAGTGACAGGGTGGGACGAGGCGAACTCCCAGCAGTGCCGTGCTGTCCTCCTGCTTCAAGGCCAGGGGCGTAATGGGGTGCAAACAGAGCTCCTGAGCTCAAATGCAGTCTGACAGAGACGCACGGGAGCGCGCCGCACGCTGGCGAAAATATCACACCCCACGCATCTCAAGGGCGCCCCCAAAGTAACTGTTGTCTTCTCCTTGTATCTACAAGACATCCTGCTGCGTAGCAGTAATGCTTCTGATTTTGAGCTTCAGATTTGCCGCTCCATTATTTCTGCGTAAGTACGCCGCGTTGTCCCTAGCGCTGAGAGGCATGGTCTGTTTTTGTGGATGACTGGCAGAGAGGCACGCAGTGATTCACAGTGGAAATGAATGTGAAAAACAGATCTTTTCTTTTTGCAGGGCCAAAGGCGGTAATGCTAGACATTAGCGCGACATGCACGGCATGGTGGCAAACCAGAGCCTGCTGACTGAGGAGCCCACAGAGGCCCGGTCAGCTGGGAGCCCTGATTACGGTCAAAGCCACATGAAGGACCAATGATGAGCTAACGCTAGCGTGTTACTGCACTGCTGGCTGCACTAGACTGTGTGCAGACTGGTGTAAAACAGTGTCATACTGGTGAACCCCGGCAGGCAGGTGTTGACCAACACCAGCACCCACCTTTCTGGCAGCTTCACTGATGGAGACCAGTGAAAAAACAGTGAAAAGGCTGTTTACTGTTCCAGGCAGAGCTCCATGCCCCCCGCACCCCCCCCCCCCCACCCTCTGAAACTGAAAAATGATGGAGAGGTCAAGAAAGAAGAAGAGGTAGGAGTGGAAAATAAAGAAGAATATAAGAGAGCATGAGAGAGAGGTTGAGAGATATGTGGAGCACGTATACATCAGCCAAGGAAATGGCAGCCCTGGCATAGTTTAAGAGCATGGCAGGCAGGTGCCCAGCTGCCTCAAAGCCAAAAGGATAGCGTGCCAGGCAGCCTGCCCCTGGCACCTGGCATCTCATTAGATTAATGTGCCTGACAGACACTGAGGTGGCAGAATTGGTTTTTATTAGTACTTCATTCTATTTTTGTTTGACCTTTATTTTAACAAGGCATAGATCAATTGAGATCTCAACTTCGTTTGCAGGGACAATTTGTAGAATCAAAGCGGGTAGGGAATTCAATGGATTGTGCAGTCAATCACATGTATCGGGGGTGATTAAGCGGCCAATGGTACGGAGCCAGGATACCGGGATTAATATCAGACAGACTCCCTCGGATTATTTTCGGAGACCGCATAGCCACAGAAACTTCATGCGAAAATCAAACCTGCAGCTGCACCCGCACGCATTCTGGGCGCTGTTGTGCTGCACACGTTGGTTAATAACTCCCACGGGCCGCTCGTGAGAGCATAGCTTCGGCTCCAATCGCTTCTAATCGGCTGAAGTGCTTTCCGTGTCGTGCGGTCCAGTGCCCGTTAGCTTTCGTTGCGCGATCCAGCGCTTCCTGAAGCCAGAGCCTCAGAGACCATGGCGCCCGCCGCAGCCTGTCGCGCTCGTCTCTGTGCTTTATTGTGCTGAAATCTGCATCTGGCCAGCCTCGCAAAGCCGTGCGGCTTGTCGCCTCGCCTTATTTATTGAACGTTGCTTTATGTCGGCACTTCTGTTCTCCTTTTTAGATGCATTTTCCTCAATTTACAATTGCTTTCATCAATCGATCCTGCTGTGCCCAGGTGCTGTGCGTGGTTCAGCTTTAATTAATGACTTTTATTAATGACAGCGAGCCCTCTGTCTGAGACATCCTCTGTGTGCTGTCTGTCCTGGGCCTCATGTTCCGCCTTTTTGTGTTTTTGGTTTTTTGGGGGGGGGGGGGGGACGTTGGATTAAATAGGAGCACCCAATTTTATTGTGATTGGGAGAGAACACTTGGGTAAGGGAGGATGGTTGGTATCAGGAGGTATAAGATCGCTGTACCCTGACCTTCCTTCCATCTCCTTCCTATTCTCTCCCATAAGGGTGTGACACACCCCTCACCCTTCCCACAATTCCTACACAGTTACATTTCCACTGAGAATCTGACTTCAGCAGAGTTTGTACAAGAGCCAAATGGATAAAATAGAGGTAACGGTCAAATGAGCGGAAGCACTTGGATAAATGAGGGACACGGGGTATACTGAAAGCAGGTGCTGCCACACTGGTGTGGTTTCTGGGTTAATTGAGCAGTTAGCATCCTAGCGTGCTCATGTGCAAAAATGCTGGGCTGGCCTAGTTGCCTATAATTATGGCTAGCCTGGCTGGAAGACAGGTAATCAGATAAAGCATGGTTTCTAAGCCAGTCACCATTGTGGGGTTTTGGAAGTGTCTGTGCTGTGCTTAAAATTATTTATTTATGTGCATGTGTCTGGTAGTACAGTACCTCACAAATAATGCTTGTGTTGTGATCCCCATGTATGTTCTCTCTTGCTCTGAATTTCTGTCACTGCTATCAATGGCAATGGTGTTTATCAAGCTAATTTATCTGACTTATCTGAGCGTAATTACGATCGAATATCTGGCGAACTACAAGAAACCACAAGTATTTTCCATCAGATTAGCATGCAAAGAATCCAGTTGATTTCAGATCAAAACAAGCTGATTAATAACACATGCGAGGGGAAAAGACCTGTCACATGCCGAACACGATGAAAGCCGAGGCGAATGCTGGATGAAAAGAAGACGTGAATGGGAGGAGGGGGGACGATTTAAAGAGCTTCAGAAATACAGTGGTAATATTTATGCATTTCACTGAGGCAACAAAATGCAATTTAAAAGACTGCTGCATTCAAGCTGACAAGCTGTTCTTTCCGATGTCTGGAAACCCAGAGAAGAGGAAGGAATGGCATTATATCCGCAGTGTAATGTGAAAATTTGTGAGACGCAGTCCACCTGCGTTCCCGGGGTTTGGGGGTTTTCTCGTACGAGAAAACAACTTAACAGTTAACTATGGACTGGGAAAAGACTTTCTGAGCACCGTCGGGGTGAGAGAGGAGGGAAGCTGAGCGATCGACTGTCTGTTGCAGAGAATGTTCGGTATAAAGAGGCCCTGTAGGGAAATAGATCTGTTGAACTGCAGCAGTTTGGCAGTTTTTAACTCCAGGAGCGAGACAAGCACAGCTCCGCAGAGTGGAGCATAAAAATATGTAAGATTTATCAGAGCGCAAAAAAAAAAATCCAAGATTTTTTTTTTTTTGTTCAATATTTGACATCTAAATTTTATGATTGTACCTTTGACTGGCTTTTACGTTCATTTGGTTCCCTCAGAGGGCAAACTGCATTTAATCCCCCAGACTCCCCTCACTGTTTGGGTGTGTGTGGGGGGGGGGGGGGGGAGCACGGTCTTGACGACAGTGGAAGTTATGGTGGGTGCCACGCCCGCGTCTGTATCAGGAACAGGCCTGCTGCTCAGCCTCTGGCACATGGCGCAGTTACACAGGTGTTATTCAGACTGCATCTTTCTCCTTTCAGCTCTGGAGTGCTCTTCGTCCCACGAATGCCCATCTCACCTGGCTGCCGTGTTTCTCCAGAATGATGCGCAGTAAGTTAATATCTCCTCAGCCCCTGAGGAGATCCTACTGTGGGGAAAAATTCAATCTGCTTTTCCAGCACTATGTAATATAAAGAATTCAGTGTTCTGTGTGCACTTTGCTGTCAGCATTTTTCTAGCACCACATTTCTGCCAGGAATAAATCTGTCTTTCTTGCATGGGTTCACACAAACACATGCACTCGCACACACTCGCACGCGTAAGCGCACATGCACACACAAACACACACACGCACACGCACATGCACACACACGCATGCACATACACAGAAGGCAAGTATTTGGAGCTATATCGTATATTTCTGGGAAAAATTCATTTTAGAAATTGTAGCTGCTGTATTATATCCGCTGTTATCAGTTGTTAAACTGATTACTGATATAATTTTAATTGAAAGTGATTATGTCAGCACTATTATTAAATTTGCAGAGTTAATGTAACTGTAGTAAAATAGGGTACAGCAGACATCCAGCTGTACTGCCTTGTAGATCTTGTATTCATCACTATATTTAGGACACTTTGAAATTTGTGCACATATGCTTCATAAATATACGTGTTACCTGCTTGTTCTTATTTAATGTGCACAATTCCACCACCTCACCAAAACCAAAAGGCGCAAGCCTGGCATTAATGTGTGTGCATCAATGTGAAATCCGAGTTGCAGAGGCCCCTTAGATGTCGATGTTGAAGACTTCGTTGTCATAGTTACGGAGATGTCAGTGACTGCTATAGGCAATTATCCTCCGAAACAACTCTGTGGATCCACTATTTTGAAAATGTATGCCACCGGTTTCCATATCGATAAGCTATAAATATTTATATCCGTTTTTATATTTTTGCCAACTGTGGATGCTGAACACCTTTTGATAAATATTTCTTTCGGTGCACATTAACAAATCATGATCTCCAGTCAAGTTTGTGGTGTCCATGTTATTTATGAGGTGCGGGGGTTGGGGTGGTGGCTGGTTTGGGGATGTTGCAGAGGGTCTTGAGTCTCCAGACTGCTCCCTTTCCTCCTTGTGTTGGTAGCTTTGACTGCCCCTGCACCCCCTGCCAATATGCTCCCTCCCTCCATCCCAGTGCTGGGAGCCTGGGATTGCTGTTCTACCTGCCCCCTCTCATACCCCCCCGCAGCGCTGGGACCTGGAGTTACCCCCCTGCCTCGCCCCCTCACAGCAGTCTGCTGCAACAACGTCTTCAATTATAGATGGGAGCAAAGGTACAAGCCACCTGAGGGCCTGACCTTTCCCAGAATCCCTCAGCCTCCACGGCTCCTGTCAAAACTCATATATCAGTGGCCTATCAGCCGTGGGAGGACTGGAGGTACGGCTGGGCTGACGGCAGAACACACACGGCAGACGGGCAGGGGACAAGGAGCTGACAGCCTTTAGTTTATTAGACCTTGAGAAACCTGTCGTTTCTTTACACTTGCATCTCCTCCTGTGTCCTGAGACAGGCGGACATTTTTATAGCTGAGGCTCTCCCGCGTTTGCCGGGTGGCTCGATTTTCAGTGGAATTTTCTGAGGTGTCACAGGACAATTTATTCAGAATGGTGAGGCAGAAATGGAAGAGAATGAGGGAGATTTCTGCCCCATACATACTGCCACACACCTTGTTTTGGTCCCTGACTCCCTCTCTGTCTCCATATTGCATATAGATAAAGCTTATACGTACAACAGACAAGCTCCTTCTCTCTCCCTCCCTCCCCCCTTTCCTCTCCCTGCTTCCATCCCCCCTTCCCTATCTCCATCCTTCTCTAATGCAGTGCAGTACGCTTTATTATTTCCCTGGAAAGTGTGGCGAAAAAGCCTATTCCACGTGGGATTCCACACTGTGTCCAGTTCTATAGATTAAACTATAAGCAGAGCTCATTGAGGCTGAGAGTAATCATTCTTACCTGGTTCTATCATCTATCAGGGGCAAAAAGGCTTCTTGCTTTTGCAGGTACTGTATGCATCACTCCTGTGGGTCAGTAATTGGGTGCAGTAATTTTACTGTCCATCCACACCATGCTTACTAATTCAAACTCTTTTAATATTCTGTAAGCTTTGTCATTGTAACCTCTGTAGTTCACTGTTTAGATACCTTTTCCAACATTAAATACAACATTTTTGTTTGTCTCATGGCAGACCTCTACAGCATGTATATTTATTTTAGAATTCCTTTTTTAATTAAAAAAAATTACATTAGTTTGTGAGACTAAGCCCTTGTTTGAATCGGCATTTGTCCTTGATTCACAAATTTGAGAGTTTTTTCTTCAGCTATCATCTCAATTAATTTACCACTGTGTTAGAATTTTATTTTTTTTTAATGTAAGGTCTTAAGGACAAATATTACAGTAATTGAAGCTTAACCTCTTAAATTATTTAAATAAATGTGATTGACATGCTTTAGAAAACCTATTTTGGTAAAACACATTTCCCATGACGATATTAAATCCATGAAAATAAAAAAAAACAAAGCATGAAAATCTTACCAGTGTTATGTAGAGACATGTTCGGTGATTTGTTTTCTGTTTCCTAGCGGCTTATCACTTTGCCACCAGGAGACTCAGAACAGCTTTAATAATTAAAAGCTCCCCTCCGATAGCAGCACCTGTATTGTCGGGAGTAATTAGCAGCATATTTTCTGTGAGGTAAACATTTTAATAAGGGGGAAGGGGAACAATGGGAGCACAAGACACCACTGTGTGGGACTGATTCATATCTCATCTGATATGCACGGTCCATCTAAAAAGAGGGTCTATTCTATCTAACATCATCAGTGCTCAGATTCCACAAAGAAATACAATTCCGTCAGGCGCCTGAGGATGACAAAATTCCATTTGGATGCCCACTAGCCCAAAGTCAACCTTTTTTTTCTTGTTTTTTATTTATTTATTCATTTGGTGCCCAATGCAGGGCTGTGTATGTCCAATTCCCACCCTAATTTGGAATTTTTGATTCAGACCCCAACCGTGTTGATGGAGCAGCCTCGCTGCAAGGAACACACGGGTATCAGACCTCAGTACAGACCCAGCAGTACAGGCTCAGCAGCCCGAAGTTGATCATTTTCATTGGGCAATGGCCAGTTTGACTTCATGGGTAACTCCTCTCTGCTAACTCACTGTGTGCAGAGGGAATCCAGCCATCACAACCACTAGCACTTCTTTTCCTGCTCAGAAGCCCTGGGCAATTGCCTGGTTTGCCCATATGGCACAGCTGCCCCTGAGCCTCACAAGAGATCATCATCACCACCATAATAACTGTCATACTTAAGGTGCTATAATTCAAGCACTTACGTGAAACATTTTCCTCATTACGTCCTCCTGGAAAATTCAGCCATAGCAGTCTCTTTACTGTGAAACTGAACATGTGTGTTTTCCCCTTTCTGAAGAACTCTGGCTCAGTGAGTACTGGTCCCCCCGCCCCCCAGGTAAATGACATCACTGCCATCAGGGGCAGGTGTGATACAAATGACCTTGTCAGGGCATATTAATGTGTACATGGGTTTGAGGAGATCATGCGTGCCACTGTGCCTTTTCATCAGGAAATGTGGTCAATCACAGTTCAGTGCACAGTCGGCCTCCCACTCTACGGTCACAGTCACAGTCACAGTCGGGCGTGATAGGAGCTGTTTCTTAGTGTCGATGTGAAAAAAAAATCCTAACGATTGTCCCTTGTCAGTAAAAAGCGCACTGGGTGTTGTGGAAGAGTAGTCGGAGGGGGAGCCGGTTAATAGCTTTTTCGTTTATGAGGGGAAACAGCGAGGTGGAGGGGGTGAAATGAGAGGGAAACAAAAAGGTGCTTCCTGCTGTCCATCACTCTGCCAGGAAGTGTGAAGAGGTGGAGAGAATGGGAGGATGTGAGGTTGCTCTTTCAGCTGAAGCGGAGAGAGAATGAGAGGAAGACTCTGAAAGCTGTTTACAGTTTATGGCTGCATGTGGGCAGGACACACTCACCAGTATTCCTCTGAAATTTGGAGGGGCCCAGTAAGGACCCTGTGCTTCCTTCCACGGTTATGATGACAGCAAGGCTATGGGGCAAGGACATGCCCTATGCCCCCATTATACAAGTGGTGAACACTGGTGTCTACTTTCCCAACAGACTAGGGGAATTTCACAAAGTCTCACTGAAGAAAGCAAAAAATATATGTATCAGATGAGTGAGACCAGGGCAGCATGGTGGTCTAGTGGGTAGCACTGTTGCCTCCGGATACTCCAGTTTCCTCCCACAGTCAACAGACATGCAGGTTAGGTTAACTGGAGAGTCTAACATTGCTCCGAGGTATGAGTATGTGAGTGAATGGTGTTTGTGTGCTCTGTGATGGACTGCTGACCTGCCCAGTGTGTACTTCTGCCTCTCACCCAGTGCATGCTGGGATAGGCTCCAGCGCCTCCCGCAACCCTGACTAGGATAAGTGGGTTATATACTAGCGACTAGCGACGAGAGGTCGTTGCTTTTAGTTTTTCTCAATCACTTACACAGTGAAACTGCATCTATGAGCAAAACACCCCAAACCAGTCAGCTACCAAAAGAGACTAAATTCCAAAAACTATAAACACTATTCACCTGTTTTCAGACATGTTGCATATTTGTTGAACATTTTGTGCAAAACTCAACACACAAATCTCTTCGTCACGCACAGGTTGCACCATGTGTTTCGGAAGCACTTGCATTCTGTATAATTAACTCAAGTAATCACAACCTGAACTCAATTAACACACAATTCTCAAGGTACAGACACTAAGAAGCAAAATTGTTAACTAACCAATCAGAACCCCAGAATGAATAAAAACGCCCACAGGTGCGTTCATATCCTTCGGAACAATGGATCCAAATAATGGAGAAAGTTCTGAAGTGCTGTAAGACGAAGAGTACAGAAACAAGAAACAAGCCTACTGTATTTCTTTTGAAAGGAATTCAGAAAGAGTCAAGGACCAGCGGTTGGAATATGTACTAAGTTTTGATCCAATATTTTTGCGCAGGGCTTGATATTAAGTGCCTGCTGGCCCAGGGCCACTATGAGATTGGTTTGGGCCACTTTCCCAACTGGGCCAGTATCCCAAGTAAGCACCTTCAAGGGGTCGAAGAGAAAGGGATGTTTTTAACAAAGAGAGTAAAGGGAAACTACACTACAACTAGATCATTTCTGTACCAGTTGATCTCACCAGTGTGTAACGGGTATTCTGTTGCATCAGGGTACTTGATCGCTTTTGTGTGCCACCTGAAGGCAAAGTCTGATTTAGTAGGAAGATAATGTTTTTGAGTAGAGTGATTTTTTCTTGTCTTAGAAGTTTGAGGTTTACATAGATCAGCGTGTGTTTTTTGTTCCGTGTTTTGGGAAAAAACAGCCTCATTTCAGAAAATGTGTCTTAGCTGTTGGGTAAAAACTATTTTTTTTGTTCAGTGTTTTGGGAAAATACAGCCTCATTTCAAAAAATGTGTCTTAGCTGTTGGGTAAAAACTATAAATGGAAAATAAAATTGCAATTGACCGTTGTCAGTAATAATCAAACTGAGAAAATGTATGAATAGGACTGGGTGGTGTGACTGCTTGAATGAAACAGCAGAACAGGTAGAGCTGCTATTGCTGTTTGTGATGTTCAGTGTTCCTGAGTAAAGGAACGATTCGGGTTTTACCACACCAAAGAGTTTATAACCTCACGAGAGAGGAAATGTACAGGTGGGTGACAAACTACGGGATAAACCTGAATGAGTGGAAAAGCGTAACAAATGCAGATGCTTCCATACAGGCGTACTGCGTGATACAATTAAGCAATTAGCATCCTATCATGCTCTGTGGCATGTATAAAAATGCTGAGTAGGCCCAGCTTACCTCGATTTTGGATCAAGATGGCAAGAGGAAAAGATCTAAGTAACTTTGAAAGAGGATTCATTATTGTGGCTCGGATGGCAGGAGCTTCAGTCACAAAGACTGCTGAACTGGCTAGTGCTTCAATACGAACAGTGACTAAAGTGACATTGCATTTAAGTAGGGTTGGATATTGTGTTCGAAAGCATACATTCAGTGACCATGATGCCCATGTATTAGTTCACTATGTAAGGAAAAGCAGAAGAGCAACACTTCCTCAGGTGACTAAGAATGTCATTTGAGGATGTGATCAGATTGTGTCAGCTAGAACAGTTACAACTACATAGAAAGTGATATTATAGTAGGGTTGCAGTGCATAAACCCCTCTTTACAAAGTTGAATGCACATTTGAGAATTCAGTGGTGCAAAAATCATAGGCACTGGTCTACAGAGATGTGGAAAAGAGTGGTATGGTCAGATGAGTCATCCTTCACCATTTACTTGACAAGTGGGCGAATGTATGTGTAGTGTACACCAAGAGATGGGTACAGGCCTACAATGAGGGTCTCCAGTGGCTCTGCTATGCTGTGAAGCTGAGCTGAAGCATAATTGGGTTATGCAGCAAGACAATGATTGAAAACCCAAAGTCAAGCAGGTCTGTGTGTGTGTGAGAGTGACAGAGAGAGAGAGAGACAGAGAGAGAGAGAGAGAGAGAGAGAGAGAGAATATGTGTGTGTGTGTGTGTGAGAGAGAGAGAAGAGAGCGAGAGAGAGAGAGAACAGATCATAACAAATTTGGCTCTCTGCCTCATCAGCACTCTATGGTATTGTACAGGGGGAACTGTCTTTGACTCTTCCATCCAATCATAACATAAACATGTCAAGCAGATCTGCAGATCTGTCCAGGTGAACTGCTGAGAGCCTGGGAGGCAGATTTTAACAGACAGCGAGGTCTCTTTTGTGCCTGTGGGTGTTGGAATGGTAATTACCACCCCATGTCAGTCCTGTCACTTCTTTTGAAAGAAACGAACACAGACATGAACTTTTAGAATAAACAGTCCTCTCAAACCCTGACAGCTGTGCATATGCCGGTGTGCCAAGACTGTGCCTTAGTTACTGTTGGAGCTTAGCAACATTGTCCACTCCAATAAACTTTTGTACTTTCATCCTCCATTTTAGGTGAATTGTAATGAGCATTGTGCTCCATAGTGCTACCATCTCATTTGTATAACTGGGAGTTTTAAATGATCATTTCATAGGAAAGTTTAGATAAAAGCCCTCAAGCTATTCATTTTAAGTGCTATTAGTAGTCGGTTATTATTGGAATAGCAGCTTCTCAGCTTGAATTATTTTCTGTTGTTCTTGATGTCAAACTGTTAAGTGTTGGAGGGGCATCATATCCCTAAACTCAGAACTCATGCTGAAATATATCAATCACTGGGTAACAACAATTTAAAAAAATCTTTTGAAGACGCTGGAAATTGTTGCTGCTGAACAGGAAATGTCACTCAAATCAATTTTCGATTTATAAAAATGCATGCTACTGCAAAAGAATGGTATTTATTAATTACAGTAATTTTATAAAATGAGAAGTGAGCTTTCATGAGGAAATTGGGAGTTTTTTATCTTTCACAAAAGAAGAGGAGAATGGAAACATAATGTGGAAAGTTCTTGCTTTTTTCAGGACCACAACAAAATGTGCTGTGCTTAGTATTTTGTGCTTCAGTACCTTTTGTGTTGCAGTCTCTATTTTGTACTGTAAGACTTTTTTCCTTTCTTCCAGTCACAATTGCTGAAGGTGCTTTTCAGAATGGCAGCGCCTGCTGTTTCCATTTCCCCCCACAGTTAATGTGCTGTGTTTCTTTCATCATTGTGACTGAGTGTATTCCGAAACAGCTTTGAGAGCAGATATGTCTGGCTCTGGTGCTTGGTGCCAGCGTTTCATGTTTGTAAATCTTCTCACCTGGTGAAATGGGCAACCTTGTGGAATTAACTTTTTTTATATTTGACATCCCTGCGAGGTCCCAGAAGTGCCTCCCCTGAGCACTGAATAGTGGCCTTCATTTTCTGCTCTAAGTTCCATTAGGTCAGACAGACATGGCTGAACGGGAGGCACCTGGCAAGTTCTGTGGCAAACGCTGACTCGGCTGGTAGTGAATCCCAAATGACATCACCTGGGGAGGATACATTTCACTGGCCAAACAGGATGTCAGTGCACAGGTATATTGTGGTTTTCCTCCGACCAGACACATGTGGTTGCTAAGTGAGTGTTGGCACTTGACAAATATGTTCCAAATCTGTCTTAAAATGGGCAAATGTACCTTTGTTTATGCGTTTGTCCAACAGAAACAAGAGCCCACAGAGACAGCAAATGCCTGTTGGGTTAAAACCAGTAAGGAAACAGAACAGTGTTGTTTAACCTCAATACACATAATTTTTGGGCCCTCCACATCCAGATGAGAGTGGGCTCATCAGGGGGACTATTTGGCAGTGGTGACATATGGCTCATCAGAACTCACTGCTGGCCCATTAACTCCCTGAAAAACATAAGGTTTTGCAAATCCTACTCAATCACAGGTGCAGACTGGTAAAGATGCGAATGATGAGGAGAAGCAGTACCTGTAAACTGCTTTTGCTCCCTAATTATGTTTGCATGTCCACAGCACTACTGCTTTTCATTTGTAGCAGGTGGGTCATCTGAATGTACAATAAACAGATCACATTTGGGAGTCACAGCAGTGTGTAGATAGTACTTCTTCCCACTGTTAACAGGTTTCACATGAAAGGGCTGGGAAGGGCCAGCTGCCAGAAAAGTGCAAACAAGTAACACTGTGCACCCCCAGTACGTACAGTTCGCACGTGGTCCACCTCAACACCCAAACCACAAACCAACGGTTTCTCCTGAGTTTCTTCCACACACAGGAAGAAACTCAGGAGCATCAGAATAAATCCTAACCGTAGGCATAGTCGTCCCCAGAGTCAAGGTTATAATGGACATATGGTTTATGAAATTGTTGCTTAAGTCTGTGAGTGCCAAAACATTTGTTTGTGGTCAACCTAAACAGAAGATTTTTTCCCTGGTCTTGATTTGAATCACACAGCAAGGTTATAGCTGACTGAACCCTAGCCTGAGCCATATTTCACCAAAATTCAATGTGGATTTGTTTTCATACTATATATATTTGAGGTGTAAAACAAAACATTCGGTGGACTGCTCAAAATGTTGTCATTTTCAATTAGACAAATTACTGTCTGAAAAATAAAGTCTGATAAAGTTCTGGAGGTGAAGGCAGAATAGGGTCAGTAAACATGAAGGGTAAGGAAAAATTGTCTCCATTTTGAAGTCAGTGCTATGTACAGCAATTGTGTGTGTGAATACAGGCCTGAGTGATGGGTAGTTTTAATTCCCAAAATTAATGACTCACATACCCTTGCCTCCTCTCTACACACTGTGTTTGTGTATGTGGAGGGAGCGGAAGGAATTTGGCCTCTAGTTTGTGGGTTCAGTGCTGCCTCTGACAAGTGAGTGGTGAGCAGAAAGAATCATGAGAGGTGTGTGGAACCATTCTGTGCCCCCCTTAAGTTTTGGGATTCCTCAAGAATTTGAGGTGGGTCATTTGAACATGTGCCTCTATCCTGTGCTCCACTAAACTCAACTGCTTCACACGTTTACCCAATATTTTTAAAGATAAAAAAAAGCTTTCATCGTCAGAAATATTAGACATTTTTATCTTTTTTTTTCAGTCTGGACACATTAGATTATGATAGGAGATGAAAGAGGTGCTGCTCTGGCAACCGTAGACACCAGAGCGGCACACATGTGGTCCTGTCTATAAATACATCCATCACGGCTCAAGCAACACACGCAGTGCCGTAGGTCAGGGTCACCTTGCATGAAGGCCCTATTCATACTCCTCCCTCAGGATCCCACAGGTCCCAGATCAGTCGATTAGGAGAGCCCACGGGATGAGGTGGGCGCCACAGCCGACATGACTTCCACCGGTCAGCGTCCGCATTGCGAAACGAGGAAGAGTCCTCCGACATGAGGGGCCCCGCACTCACACATTCTCTGGATTCCTTCGTTTATATCCTCAGCTCTTCGTTCTCCACAGTGCTGCAGTGCATATGTACTCCACTGCCTGGCATATCTTATGCTCCGCAAAGTAGGAACTATGTACACGTTGTTTCAAACGGACAGAAGAAAACTGATGACAAAAACACAACTCATCCCATCTAGACCTGCCATATGACATAACAGTGTTTATTTGTTTATTTATTTATCAGGCTTTACAGTCTGAAAACATGCATAACACACATGTAAAGCATTGCATGCCAGGTCAGCAGACAGGCTAACTTTTCATTGACGATCACAAAATGTATGGATTACAATACACACTGCACAAAAAGGACAGCATATTAGGTACAACAAAGTTAATTGAAACATTCATTAATGAAAGCCAATTTTCATTAGCTTTATCTCCATTATTAATATTAAAATGGAAACATACTAATTCAATTCACACATTGTATGCAGAAATATGGATTCCATACAACCTATGCAATAGTACTAATTTACATGCTGATTATTGTATCATCATATTTTCCTGGTCTTCTCCTACAACCCAACTAATAACAGCACTCCAACTAGTTTCCTGGATGTCTCTACCAGAGGCCTGGCAGGTTGCTAAGCTACAGATAAACAAATACTCTGAGTAAGAGCCGTGTGAATGAATAGAAAGACATTCTTTAAGAGACAATAGACATTTTCCTGTCAAAAACAGCACTTGTGGTCAATTTTTTTCTCCCCATTACTGGCCATCATAAGTAAAGAGTTCTTCACTATTTACATGGGAGATTAATGTCAGCAGAGTCGGTGTCAGAGAGCTGGATGAGAATCAAGCGATGTGAGCGAGAGAAGAACAGACTGCATTTACTTCTGTGACTGAAAGCTGGCTGAATCCAGGCTCGTTCCCAGATTTAGGCTGCAGCCCTGTCTGTGCCTACGCTCAGACTATACATTATATCTGTTCAACTCTCGCCCTCCTCAGTGCACCTGTTCTCCTAGTCTTATACTACTCAATGTACCTGCTCTCCTGCTTGTCCTACAGCACAATGTGTCTATTTCACTTTCTTTGCTTTTCTCTATCCATGCTCTTTAGCTGTTCTACTGTGATATTTCACAGTGTATCAGTTCTCCTATACTTGTAGTACACAGTCAGTCCACACCACTCTACTTCTCAGAGCCTGCCTCTGTGTCAGAGGAGGTGGCATAAGACACGACGTGCTGTTCCATAGCAACGCCACCCTGCTCTCCTCCGCCCCTTTTTGCCTGTCCAACATGTGGTGTCCATCCAGTGGGAGCAGTCTGATACCCACTGACAGATTGAGGCTACCTCAGAGTGCACATGGCTCAAAGGTGATGTAAGATTTGGACTTGTGTAAGAGAGGATCCAGTCCTGCCCTCACACTGAGCATACCCATCCATACTCACACACAAGCTCTCACTGAGCACGCCACATTCACACGACCTCACACTCAGCACACCACATCTACACCCACACGACCTCACACTGAGCATGCCACATCTACACCCACATGCCATCACACTGAGCATGCCACATCCACACTCACACACAAACTCTTACTGAGCTCGACACATCCACACTCACACACAAGCTCTCACTGAGCACGCCACATTCACACGACCTCACACTCAGCACACCACATCTACACCCACACAACCTCACACTGAGCATGCCACATCTACACCCACATGCCATCACACTGAGCTCGACACATCCACACTCACACAGAAGCTCTCACTGAGCATGCCACATCCACACTCACACACAAGATCTCACTGAGCACGCCACATCCACACTCACACACAAGCTCTCACTGAGCACATCCCATCCACGCTCACGCACAACCTCTCACTGAGCACACCACATCCACACTCACACCCAAGCTCTCACTGAGCACACCACATCCACACTCACACCCAAGATCTCACTGAGCACATCACATCCACACACACACAACCTCTCACTGAGCACATCACATCTACACCCACATGCCATCACACTGAGCACACCACATCCACACCCACACACAACCTCTCACTGAGCACGCCACATCCACACTCACACACAACCTCTCACTGAACACGGCACATCCACACCCACACACAACCTCTCACTGAGCACGCCACATTACACTCACACACAATCTCTTACACAATCTACACACCACATCCACACTCACACACAATCTTTCACTGAGCACACCACATCCACACCCACACACAACCTCTCACTGAGCACACCACATCCACTCACACACCCTCTCACTAAACACAGAACATCCACACCCACACACAAGCTCTCACTGAGTACACCACATCCACACCCACACACAAGCTCTCACTGAGTACACCACATCCATACTCACACACAACCTCTCACTGAGCACACCACATCCATACTCTTCAATAAAAACCTCAGGCTCTGGCATCAACAGCTGGGGGAAATGTCTGTTTCCAATTTAATCTCCCTCAAACCCGGGATGGGGTAGTCGTAAGTCTTGCATCATTATTACCAAAAATGGAATACTGTCAGTATTATGTGAAGCTGAATGAACTACATAACCCTTTGCTCACACTTTAAAGGAATGTGCCTTCTGATGCCTGCACAGAGTGAATACCAACAGATAAAAACACATTTCAGTTCAGATATCTTCCTTACTCATCTGTCCATATTTGCAAAGCTGTCAATACAATTTATTTGTATATTTCACATGACATCCCTGTAGATTATTTCTTGTAGATTCTGTTACACCTCCGCTGAATGACCAAAGATGACACTTTATTTTATTTATTTATTTTAGCTTTGTTCATTCTGGATTTGATCAGTCACTGTGTGAACAGTTTGCATTCCTAGTGGAGCACAGAAATCCTTTTAACACAGCCTCTTGGCAGACAGAGACCTGCTTAATCTGTGCTTTCTTCTAGAGCCTAAATGCGACCCTGGTGCCCCCCACCCCCACCCAGTCCTCACTCGAGAGTCACAGCACTTGCAGCACATCCAGGCTACAGCTGCTATCTGACTCCCCCTTGGCATTCTCCACACTGCACAATGTGCTGTGATAGTTTAATTAGAGAGACACAGCTCTCCATTGTCACGTCAGTACCACATGCAGCTTGCCTGGCCCCAGGCGAAGTGGAGACAGCCAGCCTTGACTGCTAACTATGACTGTCTGCAGTTTTACCTCAGTAAAATCTTGGGATTACAGCCAGCAGCGGTGTTGTACACAAGTTCAATAAGCTGCAGATTGCAAAGAGGGGAAAAAAAACAACTGAAACCCTTTCATGGTTCCTTTATTCAAGGGTTTTAAGTACTTATTGAACCTGAGGCCATAATTATAAGAAATGTACATTATAATTATGTATCAATCATGTTTCACTGTAGGGTACGCGATTTACTGAGATATGTGATTAGTCAAAGCCGTAAAGTCCCAAATAAGTGCCTTTGTGCCTGTGCAGGTCCAAACTCTGGGACGACACCAGCGCTCCTGGGTCTATCTCTGTCTGTGTTTAATGCGAGATGGCTCCAGAACAAAATGCTCCAAAATGGAGCATCAACATACACAAAACATTCCTCAGGGAAGCCTGTGTGTGTGTGTTATAGCAGACAGGCAGAGAATAAATCTACCAGACACAATGGAACAGAAGTGCCATGGGAGATCTGTGAGATAGGGAAGAGGCAAAATTGTCCAGAAGAACAAACTGGTTAAGAAAGAGAACTCAGATCTACGTGTTGCATTGTCCATACTGAACACTATGTTCTGAGGTAATCTAGCAACATCTTGGTAGCAATAATTCTAATTAAGTGTTTTGTTTTGTAACTCAAATCATCCTACCTACTATTTAAGGTTTAAGCGAGTTATCAACCAACAGTATTAATTAACTATAAGGTAAATAGATGTTGTTCTGTCGTTCTGTTCTCAGTTCTTGAGCTCTTACAGCGAAATCATTTTGATAGCCAGATTGGTTGGTTGGTTGGTTGGTGGGGGGGGGGGGGGGGGGGGCGACAGACGGTTTGGGAATGTCGCTCGGTGTCACGACCCGCAGAGAGGAGGGTACAAAGATCACAGCCCCCTCTTTTCTTCTTATCGGACACTTCCATCTGGAGCAGATTTCGCGGCACGAGAGCCCAGATAGAAAGACAACACTTAAGCCTCCTCGCGTTCCACCATCAGCGTAAAGTCCGCTCTTCCCCACAGGGTGGAATTCTATCAGAATATTTATAAGAAAACGTTTATTTATCCACCACGGTGGATGCACAGGGTTCGCGCTGACCTAAGGTAATTTAAAGATTTCTAATAATAGGTATCTGTATTTCGGACCACAAATACGACAAAGGGGTTAACAGTAGGCGTGAATGCAAGTCGTGCCCGCCCCCGGGGGCTGAACAGCCTGGATGTTCGTATCGAGCATGAGTTGGAAAGAAAGCTGTTTGCATACCAATCTCCCTCAAAGAAGGCATGACCAAATTGCGGGCTGTAAATTCTAAGGGCTCTGGATTTTATTAGGTGAATGCTGAAGCCTGTTGTTTCTATCCGTACGATAGGCTATCTCTCATCTAATTGTATCTTTTGCTCTTGGTTTTGTGTATCTAGTAATAAAAAGAATAGCCTACAAACAAAAACATAATTCAATTCCTCACTTTGGAGTACAGTAGGCTACAGCTCACGCACGAATTGTGGACTAAGCTGCATTTTGAGGTAAGAGGCAGCATTTCGTGTAGCTCCGTTTGGTTTTGTTTGAACGTGTGTTCAAATCTCAAGTCCGATTCTTAGAGGCGGAATGACAAAATTGGACTACGTAAATTGTGTAGGCTATAATCATAACCTGTAGCCTAATGGATTTATGTCTACCATTTGCTCTATGAAGAAAAGCGTTGCACAAGCCTATTTTATAGAGAACTGTGACTCAATATGCCGCCTAGTTATAAACGGGTGACTTTTGCCGCAACTTTGCAATTCTACTTCATGTGATAGGCTAGCCTACAACGTGTAAACCACACTCAAACCAAATGAACAAATTAGCTACCCATGCCATTTTAACGCCTGTGCGCATCGCAATAATCCAGATGGTTGATTCTACTATTTGCTAGCTCAAATTGTTTTCCAGTTCATTTCGTTGTGCCACTTCTGCAAATATGAATTAGGCTATTGTAACATTAGAAAGTAACTTAGGCTACTAATTCAAATACTATGAATGCATGTCAGTTTAAATAAGAATCGAGATCGACATCTCTGGCTGAATTTGAATGCTTTCCTGAACACATTAAATTACTTATTGCACTTTCGGAGTCGCGAATGGATGCTATGGCTACACACATAACTATTAGGCTACACTGCCAAGCCAAAACAACAGTGACTGACAGGAACGTGACTTAGCCTAAGTGCCACTACAAACACTGACCTACAAATAATAATCTCCTCTCCATTCGCAGGTACGAGGTAGCCTAGTAGAAAGACGCCATTGCACCTAACATACATTATTTCCAGGGTAGCGTAACATTCATATAGGCTATGTGGTAGACTTTCTGTTCATCGCGGTGTAAAAACATAATCGTGCACTCGTTAAAACAGTTTTGGAAGCTTCCAGAACTGTTCTGCTTTTTACGGTTTCCACCGTATCTGTTAAGTGTACCTGGTCAGTTTGATTAGTTGAATTTTACGTTTCTTGACATTTTGCATTAGAGATTAAAAAGGAGGAGGCTGATAGGACCTGCATATAGCCTACTTGTTCATTTGACCGTTTATAACCAATTTTAAGTGTCACGTTTTATAAGCGTATAGGCGTGGATAATGCATATTAAGTAGTAAAGAACACATTTTAATTGCTCTTCAGGTTGCGAATCTCACTTTTAATGTGCTCCAAGAAGCGCATCTCCGGCACGAGGGAGGCAGATAGGTGACAGGGAGAATTGCTGTCGCAGTCATATCGGGTTGTTTACACCGACACATGATTATCTGTCTTAACACCTTTTTAAGGTAGCAAAATGCAGTTCCACATTAATTTAGGATATAGTCACGTGGGACCGTAGTTCTCCAGTTGCTGGCTGCAATGAACAATTATTGTGCTGCTTATTCAGAATATCTACTTGTCTATTTTATATTCCCAATTTAATATTCTTGTATTTTATCAAGGTCGTGTGGTTTAAACCGAGAACAGATTTTTGTTGAAATAGTAGACTAACCCATCCCGCAATGGGCAATGTTTTATACAGCCTAGCATTTTATTACATATAGGTTATAAATAGGCTACATACCTGCGCTATTACAAACAACTAGATCTGATTGTTTGTAAGTAGAACACTGGCGGACATTGCAGTGTGATTGTCTTTTATAAATACAGGAGCAACAAGCATGTTTTATCATGGCTGGGTAATGTTCAATAGGAAGCTCGTTAATGAACGGCTGAAGTTCTCTGTTTTGACTTGTGACCTCGGATAAGCGTCAAAGTATGCAGCACTTGTTTAGAGTACTGGCTCCAAGTAAAATCGGGTTTCAATTAACCAGCCGCTTGTGCTCGAGGTCATTAGCTCCAGGGAGTCGTTAACAATGCGACTCACGCGGGGTGGAGTGCTCTGGACTGCAGAGCCTAATGTGACGGCGTCACCAGCACACACGGCCCTGGTCTATCACTGGAAGGTTAGAATTATTGCTGCCTGATATCGCTAAGGAGTGCCAAACAATCCACCCATGTTGAATGGGTCTCTTTTAAGTGACTGTGCAATTTTTTGATTGATGTGCTAGCCATATGGATAGAAGTTGAAAGAGGGATGGAAAAGCACTCGGTGTGATTTGTTTTTCATGACGGAACTGCTGCGGATAATCATGGCCTCCAGTTGTGTTGATCATTAGGCTTGCTCATAAGAATTCCAGATTGTTGGTTAATCTTTTAAACAATTTAAAAATTATTTTACCCCAGTGGAGCACAAAGTAAATGTAAAAAAAAAACAATGTGTTCTCAATTTAATGGTTAGATTTAGCCTCACTGCAAATTATTATTGGTGGTTGCAAAGCAGCTGCCATGAGGGATGGCAGAATCCCCAAAATAGAGGCCGAAAGCCTCAGTTCTAAGAAGTGTTCAAACTTAAGTACTGGAGATTTAAGGACTTTGATGAAGTCCTGTAATTAATCTATTTTGTAACAAAAAAAACAAACCATATAACTAAAAAACAGATTTACGCTAGATACGGGTGTACCAGACATTTATTTCATGGTCATTCTAGCTTTCCAATCCAAAAGATTGCTAGGCCAATTAAAAAATATATGTGACATCATCTATGTGCCTAAGGACCAAAAACGATCGTGCTACACAGCCAAAAGAAAGACAACATGTATAGTTTTATTAAATTCACAAGATTTTGGGAAATGATCCAAAAAGAAAAAAATGCCTGCTGGCTTTTCTGTCCCACAAGCATGAAATCAGCGACTGTTCAGCAAATTTGGTTGAAAAAAGCCAAAGCCAGTAATCCTGTACCATACATTGTCATGCCAAGCTATCAGAGGGATGGATCCCAGGGGTTGGACCATATAGGCTATTGGTAGGATAGAAAGGATCTGGCATTTATCAAGAGAATGGATGTCAGTTTATCTTTTCTAAAGCTGTAGTTTAGCTTAAAAAAAAGCATTCTTTGGCATGAATGCTAAAAGACAAAAGCTGAGGTTGAAGATGTCTCTTCCCACTCTAACTTCACTAAGACCTTGTCCCTGCAGCAGTTGTACGGTATATGAGTAGGATCTTCTGCTCGTCCACTGTACATGTATGGATTGTTAGTGCATCAGGACAGTGATGGATATGGTAATAATATGAATGTTACTGTGTTATAGTAATATGAATGTGTGTCCAGGGTCAGTTTGGTGTGGTTTGTGCTCACAGTCTCTCCTGAATCCGGAGCCTTGGTAAATGTGATTGCCCGGTGAAATCTCAGAGTGGCCCCACGTGGAGAGCCGGGGCCCGGAGCCTTCTGTTTGCACAGCGTGTTTAAAGATCATCTGGGGAAAACAGGCTGTCCGCTCCTTCTCAGGCCCCAGGCTTGCCTCCCCTACTGCACACAGCTGACCTTGGCGAGCGCGCACTACAGCGCGGGAGGGGGGGTGTGGTTAAGATGAAATGAAGGCTCACGGTGACCTGTAGTGTGCTTTCACTGAGATGCCCATGGCCTCAGGCTAGTGAAGCTACAGTCAGTAGCGCTGGCCCCATATTGTGCGTTAACATTCTCTCTGTGAGGGATTGCAAGCGCTGTGTATCAGTGCTTTGGTTGCAGAGCATATTGTGTACCCGATAAAATGTTCAGTGTTAATGCAGTGTACTGTATTGGACTGAAATATACATATGAAATCTTCGTCAATCAAATTTGTGAGAATCTGAACAGAAGTGACCAGAATACAGCAGAAGAACCTTATTCACCAACAATGGACGTGTGTTCCCCAATGTGTTTACCTCCCTGTGGAGGAGGTGCCATTCACATATATGATCTACATTGTTCTTCATCCATCACTGAAATCTGCTGTTATCCCAAAATGACATCAGTGTTTCTTAGTTCTACTTGGTTCTACTGTTATTGCATGAGGTGGTATATTATAATAATAATAATAATAATAATTATTATTATTATTATTTAACATGTATAAAGCCTTGTTGAAAGTCTATTGCGGCTTTCAAACACAGCTATTTAAATGAAGCAAAACATGTCACCCACTCACTTGAGCTATCTTGTTTCAGGAGAACACGTTTGGAGCTGTGCTTTCCTCTTTTCCTCTCTAAAGTGTGTTTATACCTTAACCTTAGCTGTACACAGGTAGCAGTTAGCAGCCAGGCAGCAATTGCCTTCCCATCTTGCTGACACCCTCCTTGCGCTGTTCTTTGATTACACAGCAGGGAGAGGCTGAGGCGCCCCCCACAGCTCCTTGCCACCCTCGGGTGGCTGGGCACAATCAGGGCCGTTTAAGCCCTGAGCCTGGTGAAATTAAACGGAGGTCCCGTGTCACTGGAGAGCAGTGCTGTTCCACCTCAGAAAGAGGGCTCACTCACCCCCCCCCCCACCCCCTTCCCCCAGCCCCCATTCCCCTGGCAACAATATTCACTGGTGTGCCTTCGGCAAATGAGCTAGCGTCCAGGGCTCGCTCGATTCACGCTCCGCTTTTTCCACGGCTCCGATTAACTTTGGGAATTCATTCCCGCACACCCCCTCCAGCTGTATTTCACCCCCCCCCCTCCCTCCCCCCTGGCTTGTTCCATATCGATGGGTTTAGAGAAGAGGGAGTTAAAGAGGCCAGTCCCATAACTCATCTGCCAGCTGGGTGTATTAAGCCCATGCATGCCTGCATGGATGGCCCATGGAGATCCAGGCCCCAAACAGAAGAGCTATTAGCTTTGTGAGGGGGAAAAATTGCTTTTTTGATTATAGGGGGGGGCTCTTTTAATGAATTTGATTCAGGGCGCTGTAATGGCTGTAATAAGCCTGGTTATTTGGGCTTCATTCCTCACCACAGAGAAACTTGAATTATGTTTTTTTTTGTGGTGGAATTATTTTAGGGGGGCAAAAATGTGCATTTGTAGTGGGCTTTATGAAGTGCAGAAATTCCCTCCACCTGACAAAATCCACCTGAAGTCTCTCAATATTAGCTGTATATGGAAATAGCTACATTACCTGTACTGTATATGGTATTATTATTATTAAGCATAAAAATGCAAGTGATTGCATTTATTTTACTTTTTCAATGCAGTAACTAAAACTGTGGTACAGTGAAGGGGGAAACTCACCTTTAACTACCACCAATATAAAGCCCCATCTAAGCAAATATTGATATTTGTTTGGCCTTATCTGCGTCTTAGATAAGATTGGGATCATCCAATTGATCCTGCCTAGATTTTCAGAAATGAAAGAACACACAGCCTCCTGACAGCAAAGGCACCCGTTGCCTGTGACGCTCACTGTGTATCTCACAGATAAAGGCTGTGTCTGTGTAAACACTGCCTCTGATTCTCAGCACTACGTCTGCTTGCTGAGATTCAGTCACAACTTGTTTCTGTCTGATCGCGAGGAGAGAAGGAAAGTTCCCAGAGCCCGATTTTCGATATTGGGGTTTGACTGACATTGATCCCAGCGGTGGGGGGGCACCTCTGTAATCCCTCCACCCCCACCAAAACCCCCACTCCCTCCCCCCCCCGTCTGTCCCACCCAGCTGTTGAGCTGAGAGAGGTCCGCAGCTGGAGGCTGAACAATGAGTCTGCCGGGGGGGGGGGGAGTCCCAGGGCCGGCGCTCGCTGACACATCCTCTTTATCAGGAGGAAACAGACCCGCTCGTTTGCGGTCAGGCAAGGATCCTTTATGCTTATCTTGCACTTTGCTGGCTTCCCCATGAATAACTCTCTGGATAGGTAATGGAGTAAAGGGGTGTGTTTTTTTTAGAAAGGAGGGCAGAGCAGAGCCAAACCTTGGCGGTATGTTTTATTCACCGAACGGTGCCACGTGGCAGAGCTGTTGAAACCCCCCCACCACCACCACCACCACCACCCTCCCCCCAACTTCATTCCTTCACTCTACCCCTCCCCCATTTCCCACCGGCTTGTTTTTTTAGGTTAACCCACCATGTCACTCATGCGCCCATGAAAACACTACTGTGCAAGGCCCACCGCCCGTCCAACAAGGAATGCAGGGCGAGATCCTTTTAATGAGAGCGGCAGTCTTTATCCCGGCCTGCTCATTGTCATTCATCCCTGGATCCCTGGGCCTTGGCTAAGTTGGGGGCGGGGGGGGGGGGGGGGGGAGATGCCTGAAAGGCACTGGGAGGCAGGGGCAGGGGTTGATTGACAGGTGAGTGGAGGGGACTGGGCCATGTGGGATTACCTGAGAATGTATGGAAGACGAGGGCAGGGGAGGGGAGGGGGCAGAGCCACAGCTCCTGCTCTGCATTTAAACCAATTAGCTGTGTTTAAACACCCAAAGGGTGTGAGATGGGGTCCTAGTGTGTCTGCTTCAGAACCTGTGTCTCCCTTTCACCCTCTGGGACAATGGGCCACTTTAGAGGGTCTAAGGATGCATAATAAGCATCAGTTACACACCGAAACGAAACAAGGAGTGATGCAGTAAGAAATGTGCAGTCGGTAATGGCAGTACAGCCTGGGCTGAGAGAAAGTCTGTTTGTTTTGGTGTAAAACAGTTGCTTAGGTTTCCTGTATTTTTTAACCTTATCCAGCTAAGTTCATCTGAAGTTCATTATGACAGAATTATTTTTTTGGTTTGTGAGCTGTAATACGCTGTCATGACTGGTTATGACAGATGTTTTGTTATACTTATCGCTGTGCTTATTGCTTGTGTCATATGCTTTATAAACTAAAGCATTGCCAGGTCGCCCCAGAGAGGAGAATGTTTCTCTTTTAAAGAAGATCACCACCAGAACCGGAGTATGGACTCTAAAAGGGTCTGATTAGCTCTGACCTCAGTTCTGTATGCTGAGGGGTGGGAACGGCCGTGTGGATGAACAGTATCGCGAACGCGGGGAAGGCTGTGCTGGTCTTACGCCAGGCTTTTTTTTTTTTTGTCTGTCACAGAACACAATGGCGTCCGGCTGGTCCACGCCCGCGTGTAAAGTTTGTAATGTTCTTGCGGACGCTTGGCCACCGTCCCGCTGCCTCTCAGCAGCTTGGCTCGGCCCGCGGAGGGCCTGTGCAGCCCGAGCCCTGCTTTCCCACTCTCACGCTGTCACTCCAAGGCTCGCCTGGTTCTGCTCTTTCCTCTCTGCTCCCTCCCTCTTCCTTTCTCTCCTTTATTCTCCCTGTCTCCCTTATTCTTTCTCTTTTCCTTGCTCTCTCTCTTTCTCTTTCTCCCTTGTTCTCTCTTTCTTTTCCCTTAATCTCTCTCTCTTTCTCTCCCTTATTCTCTCTGTCTTGCTCTCTCTCCCTTATTCCATCTTTCGCTCCCCTATTCTCTCACTTTCTCTCCCTTATTCTCTCTTTCTCTCCCTGATTCTTCTTTCACATTCTCTCCCTTATTTTCTCTTTCCCTTGTTCTCCCTCTTTCTCTTTCCCTCTCTCTCTCAGGCTTTTTCACCCTGGCTCAGGGAGCTTGGCTGCGTCGAGCTCCACATATTTAAAGATAATGTGAGGAGACAGGGATAGAAAGAGCAGGTTTCTGTCTGCTGCAGTGATTGGGTGTCCGTGCGCTCTCGGTAAACGGCCGCACCGCTGTGTGATTGTAGCTCTGTGTCCGGCCCGCACGCTCGCAGAGGAGATGAGCACTGTCATCACATCGTGGGCCATCCTCTCTCTCTCTCTCTCTCTCTCTGTGTTTCTCCTGCGGTTGCTGTGGTGACCCTCTGCGCGTGGCCCTCCGTCGGTTTGTGAGAGCCGCTTGTGTCTGCGCAGCTCTCGCTGTTTGCCTGTGCGCGTCTGCGTGCCTGTGCAGTGCCCCGTGGTTGGTATGGCTTGAACATGCTGGGCCCCTGAAGCTGGAAACTGAGACCAACATGATTGGAGGAAAGTGTAGGCACAAAATGGTTGGACAGCTGGAGGAGGCAAGGATTTTTCCCACCGTTTCCTTTTTTCATATATTTTTTTTTTTACCCTTTTTCTTCATTATATGGACTCACCATTTGTTACTCTTGCACTGTCAGCCACACCCACACTCAAACAGCGCTGCAGCTAAAGTGTAAACACTCCTCCAGCGCACTCGCCTGTGAGCCAGGGACTGTTGGACACCCTGTAGTCCACTCTGTATAATGTTGGAGAGCACACATCGGTCAGAGGAGGTGCATATCCAAGTAAATATCCCAAAGCTCGAACCTTCAGCCATTGGACCCAGCCTGCGCTGCTGGCGTGGAAGGGGTAGCTGCCTGGGAGGCACCCTGTCTTCAAAAGCCGCCTGAGTCACTCCACCAAGTGAAAACTGGGCTCGTGGTAAGGGGGTGAGGGGAACGGAGTCATTTTTAGTCATCTGTGGGGGAGAGAGACGACTCAGCGTTCGCTTGGAGTGCTCTGGTTGCGCTGGCCCAGAGAGCCGAATAAACAAAGTATATTTTTTATGCCGTGGCTGTCGTTGGCCTGTTGCTCTTTTATTCGTGCTCCACATTCTCAGTTCAGGCTGAGAGAGAAAAATAGAGAGTGAGTTGGAGAGTGGGGGTGGGGAGGGGGGGGTGGTTGAAAGGAAGGCAGTTACATTAAGCAAAAATGACAGAGGCATCAAGCCTTATGGAATACTGTGATGTTGGAGAATAGCGGTGTGATTGCAGAGGGCAGTTTAGAAATGCAGCACAAGTGTGATTTTTGCCCGTGTCTAGTCACTCCCTCTGTGCCACATTGGAAGGCCTGGCAGTTCACTGAAATGCGAACAAAACACAACTGGTATGCCAGAATCATTCACCCCTCTTACCTTTCTTTCCTCCTGAAATATTGTTGTGAGAGAAGGACAAAAAATTGTTGAATGTTTTTCAAACAGCCTGTGTTCAGTTTGTGTTTTGTAATTGGTCAAATGTGGTTCATGTCACAACACATGAGTAGTCTGCTCCATCTGGCTTCATCTGTTTGCCATTTTTCTTTCTCAGCTGCCAGATCATGTTATTATGCATTTGATTTTTGCACTAGATTTTTGGTCTCTTTCCCTGCAGTTGGGAATCAGCAATGGAGTTACCATTGTGCCACTGAAGTGTGTACACTGCCCTGATGCATGCTGGAACCAGTGACACCTTACCGTCAACAGGGTACTAGAGGAGAGAGCTACTGGCCTTTGGAGGGGAAATCGGCCTCTCTCTAATGATTACGAATACTAGCTTGAGGGCTCCCTCCGCACGTCTTTGTGAGCAACTCTTACACACTCTTGCTTCATACAGTCATAGATATTTTAACACTAAACACTTTTGAGGTTCAGTGAATCACTTTTTATTGCGATAATTAAAGTGCCTCAAATCCTTTCACTGGGTGGTCAAAAAACAAGCAATTCACACGTTATTTCCCCCAGAAGTCCCTCCCTTTGCATGCCAGTCCCTCACCACTGCGACCTCAGCCTGCTGATTAGGCTTGCCTTCCCAAGCTGCCTTTCATCAGCTACTGTACCTATTAGAGAAGCCGGCTTCCTGTCTGCCTTCTCCAGCAAAGACGCGGCAGCCGGGGGAAGGATAAGTGTCTTATTAAAACTCTCTGCTGCAGAGGTTCTACCTGGGGGCAGCGTTAATGGTCCCTGCCCAGCCAGGATCAATGCCTAGCCCCGGGAACGCACCAATCCCAGCTCGTAAAAAAAGGAAATGCTGGCGAGGGCGTGGAGGAAAAAAGGAGCAGGCTCATCTGGAAACCTTTTACCGGATTGGTGCAAGGCTGCCGCGCGTTCGAAGAATGCACATTTTCTTTGCCCGGCGTAACTGTTAAGAGAGACGCCATGCTGTGCGCTGGCTAATTAAAGTGATGTGCTGCAGCGGGGTGTGGGTTTGAGTGGGTGTAGGGCCATCGAGCTGCAAGGAGAAGTCTGGCTTGATTGTGCCCCGGAGTGGTGCAGGTGTGCGTGCGGGGGGGGTGTTGTCACATGACCTGGGGGGTGGGGGGGGGGCCCATCTGGGGGTCCACCTGTCACTTTTTTTTCTCAGCCCTGCTTTCATGACACATCCAATGAGTGCTGGATCTGGGAGCATTAGACGACCTCATCCTTTCAATCGATGCAGGGGTCCCCAGCCATGGCCCTGCGGAGAAAACACAAGCAAGACCAGGCCAGGTTGATTAACTACAGTCAGCTGTTTCAATGGATCGCTGAAATGCTATGTAGGAAATGAAAGCAGCGGATCCTGTGGCTTTCCAGGACCTGAGTGGGGGCCCTGCACTAAGGACATGTGCTTCCCTAAATGAACAGCTGTATCCATGCAGGGCGATGCTTCAAAACCAGGACCAACAGTATGGACCAGCCTTGGTCCACATTCACGGATAAGCTGAGGGGTTATGTCATCATTGCATGTGCCTTGTGTCAAGTTTTTTTTTTTTTTTTTACAGCAGACTTTCTGCTATCTGCTCTACTGTGGGGGCTGCAGTAGTCTGAGAGCTTATCGCAGATTAATTCTGTATGGTGGATGCTCCTATTTTTTTTCTCCTTCAAGGATGAAAGGATTCCAACTGCAAGACCAAGTGCTGCTTGCACCTTCATAAAAATTTCAGCCAGCCTATTTAAGGATACAGCTGTGCGGGGGTTTGTAGGTCACTGCTCTAAAGCCAGCCTGAGGTGCGAGCCAGTTTCGGATGAGCCCCTTCAGCTCGACCTCTTGGTAAACGTTGGCCCGAGTAGCCCCGGCGTGGGCTGAGAGGGTAGATGAGGCTGTGCAGAAAATGGATTTGCAGAGCTGACGTTTTTCTTTCAGAAGCCCAATTCCCTAAACGTTACGCTATTGCGCTGTTCTCTCACTTCATCAACACATGGTCTGGCCTATATCCCCCCCGCCCCCTTTTTGAGGCTCGCTGCAGTAAGAGGACTCCGATTCCCTGGTGCCTGCGGGCGTGAGTGCTGCCCTGCTTGCGGATGATTGGGCGCTGCCCTGCTTGCGGATGATTGGGCCGCGGGTTGCGGAGCGTGACGGCGCTTAGCGGTTACACTCCGGAGAGGGGATTGTCAGCTTACGGTGAGCTGCCCTGCAGTAGCGCGCTCTGGAGGACTGGGGTTTGAAGGACTAGTGAAAGGGAACGTGGTCTCCATTAATCCAGCCTGCGTCCTCTTTCTTGGGTGAAGGTGGGTTGCTTCAGCAATCAAAGCACTCTTCATCCATTAGCTGAGAAATCTGGGTGAATTAGACCATAAAAGCAGCGTTCTTAATGTACCGATGACCTTCAGATATCAGCCTCTTCAGGTTGCATATACGGTGAGCGTGATATGGTTTAAGCCATACATTTACCAGCAATTTCAATGCCATAATGGAATGGATTTAATCTCCATTGTTTCCATCGCCGGCAGGCGAAGGATCCCGTCCCCTTTATTGTGCTAAATTGAACAAAAGCGAGAGCTCGCTCGCGAGTGGCTTTGTGCTGGAGGGGGCGAGGGGTTAAGTCGAAACGCGGCGTCGGAAGAAAGGAAACGCCGAACGAAACGCGGCGGCTCTCTCTCTCTCCCCGCCGAAGCGCCGCGAGTCGGGAGAGCGATAAGGCTGGACGCGCTCCCGGCAATGAGTCACCTGACTCGTAGCCAGCGAGCCTTGGCCTGATCGTAAACACCTGTTTGCGAGACTGATGCCCAGAAACCGGAGAAACAAATAAAGCGTTTACGTGGTGATGCCTCAGCTGCTGGCGGTTTGGAGAGGCTGGTGACTCTGCCTTCATAAATGATAATTGTGGGGCGATGGCCCCCAGCGTCCTGGCCCGCTGGCTGAGATGTAACAGTGCAAACGCAACGCGCTTGGACCGCATTCCCCGTCAACTCATAAGTAAGTTTCTCTGCCAGCCGAAAAACAGGACCATGCTTCAATGTCAATGGCTTCCAAACTGATTATGGAATTACAGGAGCATCTGTATGGGGGTGGGGGGGTGGGGGGTAATGAGATTAATAAAACGCAGAACTTTCACAGAGTGTGTGCAAAAGTAGATATGCAGTCACGCACATTTTTCCAGGCTTAGACAAGTGCACATCTGTGGAACTGCACATTCACAAGCTTTGGAAACGAGTACCCACAATTCTTTGCCTAATCCACCATGGCTGTATGTAGCCTACTTCTAGACCTGTTACTTCCCTGTTGTATTTGTAGGCCTCGTCAATGAAATTTCCTACATGAATTGAATTTTACAGAGGACATCCCACCGGCGGTGCCCCTCCCTCAGTGGGTGGTGCTACAGGATGCTAAGCCCCACCCTGTGGGGTTACTGGACAGATCTAGCACTGCCACAGTTTCACCCACACATGAACAAACCCAGTGTCCTGGCAAGATGGGCTACCAGGCAGCCAAAGCCTGTATTTTTGTGTTTTTCATTCAGGATCATAAATTAGAGCATGATGATTTTGGGGGTGTATTTTGTAAGTGATATTGTGAAGCGCAGACCCATTTTACTTGCCTTAAATTCAGATGGTCCGGCATCGCTTTCCCTCTGTCTTTTTGTCTGTTTTTAAGCCGTGTCATGGACAGGTTTTTCATTAAAATTATGGAGAGATGAAAGCCTTTCCCTCTCCTCTTCTATCTGATAATGTAGCCGTAATTGCTAAATCTCCTCTTACTCCGTAATGTCTTTAAACAGAGATTCAATCCGTTCGCTGTGTGCCAGGAATTAGCGCAGCCCAATCAAATTTTACGCCTCAGCGTCATTCGCTTCTGTAACTCTGAGCCGACCGCGCGGGGAGGGGTTCATCCGTACAGCCGGAGCCTGGACCGCGTTTGACTTTGGGAACCATGTCCCACCGGCACGCGAGAGGCACGTAAATCAAAGCCCCATGTGTGGCCAGGAGACCAGGAGAAAACAGGATTACTCAGGCCCCCAAAGTACTAATACTAAAGTTGCCCCCCTTCCCCCCCCCCCACCAAAAAAACACAAAGGCAGATGGAGAGGTGCTGTAGCTGCGTATGAAATGACTCATGTGAGAAAGTGCCCTACGAGCGCTGTCCTCTGTGTGGTCTCGGGTTTTCTCCGGTGGTTAAGGACCGTAGACGGCCCCGCTCACTTGCAGTCTTATTGTTATTCCACGTTTGGATGCCCCGAAACGTTTGGTGCGTAACCTGCATGCCTGGCTGATTGCATTATGTTTCATCATTGTTCGTCCCCCACTTAATTACAGGCCTTGCTGGGTCTTCTGGATCAGCAGCAAAGACTGTATCGTATTTTTTTCTTTCTTTGAAGACCGAATATTTTAATGATTCATTCATTATTCATTATTTTTCCCCTTTTCTTTTGTCTTTCATCCATGAATTATATAAATTAACCAACGTTATTGATTTGCTCAAAGGGCAGTACCTATCAGTGAAGAATGCTTGGTCTTTTTTCCTGAAAAACAACATGTGCTGAGCTCAGTTTTAGACTAGAATCGTTCATCTACCATTTCTGTGAAGGAATACATTTTCAGCAGTCCAGAGATTGCTGGACCATTGATAGAGGATGTGTGTTCCTCGGGGTGGCAGCCTTTGGCCTAAGTGGCTGCGAATGATGAATGAAAGCTGTTATCGCCGTTGCCTTTGTGAGCAAAACCAAACCGATTTCTGTTCTCGCCTCACATTCGAAAGTTTGCGCTGGAAACCCACAGACGTTCCTTCGGGGAGCGCAGTCTAGACGTCTTCCAAGAAGGCTCATGTTACGACTTCTCCCTCGCCCTGCTTCTCTGAATGATTTGCTGCGGGGTAATGACAGGAACTCCCTTTTCCCACATATCCAGACCCAAGTGCGTCGTAGCCCGGCAGCAGAGAGCCCAGTTGACCTTCACCTCTCTTTCCCAAAATGGTCCCGATGGTGTATGCTAGTCAGATGGCTTTGGTGACTCTGGGCTTGTAAAAAAAGGAAAGAGAGCCACATTTCAGCTTGAGGACCCTAATTTGGTCGTTCCTCTCGAATGCCCTTTCGGGCCGGAGGCTCGAGGGCTGAGGTGTCGGCGGCGGAGGCGCGGCGCGGTGCTTTGCGTGTGCCTCTTCCGCACCGCCCGTGATTAAATAAGGTTTTCAGAGGGCCCTCATGCTGAGACTGATCTCTCCTGACGCGCCTGCTCTCAGCCTCCCGCTGATTGCCCTCCACTGTGATGAGATGAGAGTGTGGAGAGCGGATGGCCTTTTCCCTAACTCCCCCCCCCCCCCCAGCTCCCCTACCTCCCCACCCCCCACGCGCTCCTCGAGGAGCTGAGCGCGTCTTCATGTGTTTACTCTTTCTCTCCTCCGGGGTGGTCGGTTTGGTGGGAACGGACTGTGGGACTGTCATAACCAGACTGTGTTCAGCTGCGGGGAGGGACTGAACCCGCAGGAGCACTGTGCTGTTCTGCTGTGGGAAGAGACTGAACCCGCAGGAGCGCTGTGCTGTTCTGCTGAGGGAAGAGGCTGCACATGCTAGATCATTGTGCTGTTCAGCTGGCAGTGCTGCTTGTACTGTTGGATGCTTGTACTAGACCGCTCGCTTCCAGATTTATGGAGGCTGTCGCAATGATGCGCAGGCCTCCAGATACGATTGACTGTTCTCCAAACTGGATGCGGAGGGGAAAAAAAGATAATAGAGATATTGCAAAGACGATATAAACCATAAAGGACAGCTGCCATGGGGAATGCTCTGCTATTTGCAGGCTTGATTTTCCTCCTGCGTGTTCACTCTCTTCCTGTTCCCACAATGCCGATTACCCCAGCAGAGAGAGGAAGTTCACACGAACATGCTGGTGCCCTGACGACCAGGCCAGACTCCCTTGGCACTGGGGGAATGCCCTGTGTGCTACAGGTGCAGCACAATGATCCTTCTCCATTTAAGTTTGATTGTTACACACAATTTCTGAATCGATATTGGTGTTCATCAAGCCTTTGTATGTACAAGCCTTTCTGTATACACTGTCCTGTAAGTCGCTCTATATTATAGCGTATAATAAGTGAATAAATTGTATATTTCACCTCTTTGAGCTTTCAGCTAAGTCACTTGGCAATGGGACTCCATGGCCTGCATAGGGATATGCTGTGGCTGCACATCACCAGAGCCGTCCAGTGTGCAGCAGGAATATGGCTTCAGTACAGGATGCAGGAGACATAAATCACTGAGCTCTCATTTCCCTTTTCTTGTCTTCTGAGGCCCTTCAATATACGCGGCTTTCAAATTCGGCGCACTGAGGTGGATGAGCTCCACCAAGATGGAACGCGTGAAGTACAGACGTGGTTTAGGCATAAGAAAATGAACACGGAACCGCAAAAACCCCTTTGCCTGGCCGTGAGGCCTGGTGGGTGTGCCCGTGCATGCTGGGATAGCGGGCGTTGTGCTGGGGGGGGGGGGGGGGGTGAATGGGGAGACAGCAGGCCCTCCTGACATTCAGAGCCCAGGTTCACTCCTGTGGCTCTGGCCTATGGAGCTACTGCACAGTGAGCAATGCCCATACCTCCCTGTCTGTCTCTTCCTCACGGATGGCAGTGCTGTCTCCATCATCCCCAGTGTCATCTGCCTATCCTCATAAGAATAATTAGTATTATTTTTTCCATTTTTTCCATGTTTATTTGTTTTATCCTAGTAGCATGTGTTGATCGATGTCTTGCATGTTTATGCTTCTGCAGGCTCAAACGCAAGCTTTCGGGTGAACGAACAAAGATTTTATTCATTTATGTACTACATTCTTTAAATAATGCAGCACTCGGCTTAAAGAGTCTTTTCAGCCAGAGAGTGGTGTTGTAATGAGAAGGCTGGTGTTGATGTGCAGGATGGTATGCAGGGTGAACCGTGAACAATGTGAACCGGCCCCTGCTGCTCGCTTGTGTTAGGAGTGACGGTGATGTAGCTGAGCTCATCCTAGCAGCTTTCCAGTCGTTCGGTGACTGTAGGTTTCCGCACCTCACCCGGGGCCGTATAACAGAAACGTCCTAACTGTGACATCATATCTTATCTGTATAGTAACCTTGGTACTTTGAGTGAGGTCTTCATTTAGGAGAACAGTCAGTACAGAATAGTCCATTTTCCTGCTCGAGGAAGGAAAAGCACATAACTAAGCATGCTAACTTGCCAAAATTCTAAATAAAGTGCTCTAACTTTAGAATGACCCTGTTGGTGTCCTAACTTTGTTGTTGTTAGCCATTGGAAATAAAAGATAAAGTTTGCTAACACGAGAGAGTTTGTTTATTTGCACAAAAGATCAGCTGTGCGCAAGATGAAAAATGTGGCCTTGGTTCGATTTCGGTTTGAGTATTTAGGATTTCTTAACCTGAGATACAATAGGATGGATTAAGATAAGACGCAATGCCTAAAGTTAATTTACTTTCAAATTTTGAAGATTTATGTCAGAAATACAAATGTGTGAAAAATTTTAGGCTTGTCAGATTTCAACTTTGGACTTCAGATCTGATGTTTCTACAATATGGCCACTGGGTTGTTGCTGTGTAATTCTGGAAGCTGCCCCCCCATTGGTGGTTAGACACAGAATGTTTGCTCTCCATTATGACATCACAGCTTGTGGTTCTGTGATGTCAGAGCCTGGTTCCCTGTAATTGAACTGGTGCTCTCTTGCATGCGTGTGCTGTTCCAGAGGGTTGGCATCAGGGACTTGCGACTCTGAGAAAAAGAGCACATGCAGTAAGAGGCTCATCTGGATTCGGTTAGGGAGCTAAAACCCAAAGGGCTGCAGTCCGCCCGCAGCGTGTTTCCTCCCTTGTTTGCTTTTTCTCCCTGAAACGCTCACTGAAAAGTTTATCATCTCAGGCCAATAAACGTCGCTGGCAATCAGGGAGGGAGCCGTCACGGGCTCCGCACACCCCCCCTGGGGCAAGGCAATGCGTGGGCAAGAACCACGACCACGCAGCTTCGACCAGGAAGGACCAGGGGAGATCAAACATTTGCGGTCTCCTTTAAATCAACAGCGTGGTAGTGGATCTCCACAGATTGGCACTGTGTGTTCCTTTCAAGCGCCTTGAGATGTTTGTCATAACCTGACCTAACGGAGTCCACTCCGGTAGTGCTTACCTTTTTTTTGTGTGTAAGTCTAAAATTGAGGCCAGATGTTTGCCTTTTCATAGGAAATGCTAGGAACTGGTTGTGTATGTGGAATGCAGGCCAAGTCTTAAGAGCATCCATTTCAGAATGCTGAAGTGCTGCTCTCGTGCAGCAGCGGTGGTCAGCGCTGTGTGGGGGTGGAGGTGCATGCGGCGTTTTGTGGGAAATGAGAGTGGAGCTGCTGCTTCTGACCCCCCTGCAGTCATAAATCACAGGCTCGGGCGCTCTCTGGGAGTTTTAACATCCTTGGTGCAGTAACAGATAAAAATAAATCTCGCCTCGCTGTAAATCCTCTTTGGGAGATGTTGCGGGCGGGAGAGGGAACGCGGGCTCCGTGTGGCCGCAGTGCTCTCTCTCTTCGCCCCGCTTCGGTCCGCGCGTTTTCGGCGCTGCCTCTGGCGTTGCGCGTCGTTCCCATTCTTTCTCAGCTTCTTTCGGACGGATTTCCTCCGTGAGATTTGTGGGAATCAAAACACGACGCTTATATGCTAACCTGCTGAGCCGCAGAGTTGTCATTAATCTCGAGGCCGACAGCAGTAATTGATTTGAAATTATTGATTGTCCAGAAAATGCATACAATTAAGCAAATTGTTAAACAAATAGTGAAGGCTTGAAGCTCAATTTATACGGAGCCCACTGGGCAGTCACGCTCCCTTGAAAGACCATCTTGCAGACATCTGTCCTGTTGATAAGAACAAGAACAGCACCCTCTGTGTTGCGTGTGTGCCTGAACACGTGCTGGTTCATGTATGTAAACAACACATAACTTCTGGAACCATGAATCACTGCATAGGAAGTATCTCACAGTAAATTTACAGGTCATTTCAAAGGTAGGTACTGTTTTGCGGGGGTGGAATGCCTTGGTTTCCATGGGTGTTGGGTGAATAAGACTTTCTACAGCAATCAGTCCACAATAATCCACCCCCGCTCAGTACCTGCAAAACAATCAGTGCGCACTTATCGAAGCCCCACACAGGCACAACTCAAACCGGCACAGTGACTGTCCCTCATACCTGCAGGCTTTAAGCACTAAATAATCCAGGCTCAGTAAGCGCAATCATTCTTCCTGTAATCATCACACCTCGATCCCTGCAATCAGTCAGCCCTGAATAATCAAACCGCCTCTCCTGTGCTGCACCCTGGCCTTGGCCCAGCGGGATCAGGGCCAGAGAGCAGGCATGATGCACACCGTTCAGTCAGGTGAGCTCAGCGGGAGGCTGTGGGAGCTCACCTGTGTGGGCTGCAGGCAGAGGCATGCTCTTGTGCCATTGCCGTATCTGGCTGCACATCAAAGCAAGAAGCAGACAATGCAGTGTTGCCAGTAAGAAAATAAAATACTGCTTTAGTTGCTTCCTGGAATTTTCTTTGGTGTCATTAGTCAGAGTTACTGCAGTTCTGAGCCCTTGTGTAGAGCTTGTACATCAGACCTCCTGGACATCTGGGGTTGAGATGTAGCGCAGTGTTTCATTCACTAATGTCTACTGCCTAATTTTCATCTCTGTTTAGCTATTTTAGCTGCCCTCAAGAGTTTCCCATGAACCTCTTTCAAGCTTACGCCTGCTCAGATCGTGTAATCCCTTATCTCGTTTCCTAATGCTAGGTCCAACAACCAATGACAGTTGGCTGAGGAGCGCCTTCCAAGTGGCCTGTGGATGTCAAACTGTCAAATCTCACAGAGTATAGCTGGCTACATGTGATATTCAGTTTTCCGCTTATTGACTGGAACACCACTGAATCAGGAACTGCAGCACCATGCTGACTAACCACTGACAGTGCACTGTCCAATAAGGTGAGCTCAGCAAGGAGGCAAATGCAGATGACATCATTTTTACTAAATTAATCAGCAAACCTTAAATATATGTCTCATAGCCAGCCAAGCAGAGGTCTGTAGTTTGCCATTTAGCCAACAGCCGGGTACTTGGGGAGTTCTCTGTCACTGGTGTGGATTGCTGTGGCCCGTCAGCCCTGAGGTGTGAAGGCGGGGTCGCAGAACGTGGATTTGACCCGGTCCGCCCCCCCCTCCTCTCCCGGTGCATGTGAGGGTGGAGAGTGGGAAGCTGGGCTTCCTGGTGGTCCCGCCGTAGCTCTCTCTGAGTGGGCGCTCGCCTAATTGCTTCCCAAAGGCCCGGCGCTCGCTGCCTCTTCCTGTCCCTCAGAGCGATGCGCCCCCCCCCCCGCAGATCCAACCTGTCTCTCTTCCTCTGTTCCCTCATCTTTAATCGCTCCACTTCAAAGCCTTATTCAGATGGCCCTGCATGGGGGCGATTTGGGGTGGGGGGCTTGGCTTGGCCTTGGGGCCTGGGAAACGAGGGCGGGTCTGAGGGAGGGGGAAGAGGAGCAAGCGCCGTGTGTTCAGTAACACATGATCTGGCCTGTGGTGATGTCTCAGCACCTTCGGTATGAGCTTCCTCTGATCAACTCTCCCACCTGGAGGAGCACACCTGAAGCATGCCCCTCCTACCTGTGGAGCACACCTGAAGCATACCCCGCCCCCACCAGAGCACTCATCATTGTCGCCAAGGCCACTGTTATGACAGTTGATATCCAGTAAAAGCCCCAAATATGACAGACTTAATGTTGAGTGCTTTCTTTCTTCCTCCAGTTGCTTTTTCTTTAGTGCCTTTTCTTCTTTTTCCTATTTTGAATGCATTCATGCAATTCATATGAACACAAACAACGAAGGTGTTTAACATGGACCTCACAATGGCTTAACAGGTCCAGACTCTCAGGAAAGGAATGTTTTGATTTTTCTTTTTTTTTTTTTTTGAAAAAGCTCATGTTCAAAAGAAGAATGAAAAAAAGGGGAAAAAAAGATCAATCCAAGGCCCTGCTCCGCTTTCGAGACCTTGAGCGTGGCTGTGTTCTTTTTCCGGTCGTGGCGTACCGGAGCGCTGTTTGTCACACACTCAGCCACATCAATGGAGCGAAGTCTGCGGAGCAGCAAGGACACGGCCGAGCTCCTGCAGGTCCACAGGGACACGGAGATGAAAGACCTGCCCTCGCAAACAGCCGTCCTCTCTCTCCTCCCGCCGCCGCCGCCGCCGCCGCCGCCGCCGCCTCCTCCTCTGCTCTCTCGCCGAGCGGCGAGGCGCAGCGCGCTTTGAACGGGAGCAGCGTCTCGGGTCCCGGGGACCGCAGGCATGCCGCCGGGCGCCGCCGGTATCAGAGGCTGCCGGGGCCTTGGTCGTGCCACGCAGCCGACGGACCCCCGACCGAACCCCTTCCAGCTGGGGGAGGGGGGTTTGGCGCTGTATGCCAGTGCGTTTTAGGGAGATGAATGGGAATGAGTTGTGAAAAGAGAAAATTCCTCTGGAACTGAAATATACTGAAAACGTATTTAAAGAAGACACATTTCTAGGATAGTGCAACCCATCGCAATATATGGACAAATACAGAAATTATTGCAATTTTCTGACTTTGTAATATACTATGCTGTATTTAATTAAATATAATATTTCCTAAAAAGTTCACATATGCATAATAAATTGTAGTATATTTCTGTGAGGGAGTGTTTTCAAATCCGTGCCAAAAAACCGACTACTAATGTACATCATGTTTAGCCTGTCAGTGATATTGTTACAAAGCCACCCAGTAAGCGTGGAAGTATCCAGCAGAGGAGAGGAGGGTGGTCTGTTAGAGTTTGCGTGGGGGGTGGGTTGCTGCACCTGTCCCTGGGCAAGAGTCTGTGCAGTCTACCCCCCCACCCACCCCCGGCTGCCCAGAGCTGTTCTTCCTCCTGAAGGAAACATCAAGCATCCATCTGGGGTTTTACTTACGGATGGAGTCGCCGGGTGTTGGGGGTGGAGCTGTTATATGACATGACAAGGCCACAGTGCACATCAGGAAGTAATCTAAACATGCAACGTGCAGTGTTCCGTCACAAATTTGCTAGGCTAACCAGATGGTCAACCGCATGCTCTTTTTGTACATAGAAATTACTGTCTCTTGCTGTTGACAGCTGAAACATCCCAGTTTCATGCATGTTACGGATGTAACATGCATGAAACAGAGCAGTATCCGAGGACAGCACCAGTGACAATAGAAGCTCTTTGTCTTGCATAGCACAAGAGATGCCTGTTATCATGGGAAAGAATAAGAGGGGACAGGAGGAACACAGGAGCTGACCATCTGGGTGAACATAGAGAATCTGTGATTCCATTCTGCACAGCATGGAAATCTTTTACAAGGTCCTGACCCCTGGGGTGGGAATCGCAGCTGGGGCACTACTGCTGTATTCCTTAGCATGGTACTCTAATCTAAACGGTCTCAGATTGTAAATCCAGATGTGTGAATATGTAACTAAATGGTTGAGAGCAAAAACCACAGGCACTGTTAGCCAGCTGTGATTCAATGTGTCAATGAAACTACAGAGCAATTGCATAATATAATCCTATTACTAATAGTCATAATATAAAAGGATTATCTTTCCTTTTATAAGATGAAAAACAATCTTAATATTGACGTATTTTCTGTTTGTTTTGTAATTTGAGTGCTTTCGGCGCACGAACGTGAGATGTACTGTATATTCAGTTGGGAGTCGAAGCAAATGAGCTGCGTTCTGTGTAGATTGTTTTCTCTTTCTGGTTGACCAGCAGTGGAGACCTTTTCTGATCTCTACCGTGTCTCTCTGAGATTCCTGAGCATCCTGCCTAACTGAACTTCAATCTGGAGTACAGGGTTCCCAGTTCCCTCTGCCACCAGTCCACACCCAACCCCCCACCCCCACCACCCACCCCCCCATCCCCTACTCGTGGGATTTTATTGGTGCTTTATTTTCCTCTGTGTCAGTTGTCATGGAAACTGAACAATGTGACCGACCCCTGCCAGCATGCCGCACATTAGCGCCATTAGCTGTACGCGCTACAGTGGCGCTCCAAGGGGAAGCCGTGGGAGATGAGGAAGGAGATGATTGTAGGGCCAGACCACAGACCTGGTCTCACAGGAGCTGTTTGCCTTTGATGTGTATCAACGTCATGAGTTAGGACAAGTAACTTCCTCTGTTGGAGGCTGCTGACTGACTAGGGCTTGAATTGTGGCTAGAACAAACATGTTAGAAAATGACTTGAGCATGTATGCAAATACTATGTGTGTAATTGAGGAACTTGGTGCTGATCTCTGAGCGAATCACATCAAAAAGATCTGAATCCAAATAATATTAGCCAAATTCCCGGAGGAGAAAACATTCGGGCAGAACGCATTATTTAAATGTTGCCGAATATGGTATTTGTATTCGGCCCCATCCCTCCTGTGAATACCATGGTCTACAGCTTTCTCTCTTCATGAGGACTCCTCCCCCCATAGTGAAGACACCCTACCATTTTACTGGGAGTACAAATCTTGAATTAGAGTTTCATCTGCCCTCAGTCCAAGTTTTATTTTTCAAAATCTGCAATAACGTGACTCCTGCGGGCATCGGAGTACATTTCTCAGATGTAGGGGGCAAGGGAGCATTCACTTAAAAAATAAGAGCTGAAATCTCTTTTTTAGGGGGGAGCTGGGGCAGACATACTGCATGGATCGCGGTTTTAATTGGCCCCAATGCCCTGTATTCAGCTCAGAATCACTGTTGTGGTGAAGGAACAGGAGCGATAAGTTAGAGGCGTTTAGCCCCGTTAGCCCCGTTAGCCTTCCAGGCGCACTGCTGAGACAGTCAGAGCTAATTAGCTGGGAATGTTGTTTGCAAAAAAAAAAAAAAAAAAAAAAAATTAATGATGCAAATAAAGGTTAGAGGCAGCGATAACAAGGAAAGTACTTAAATCCTGGGCGAGCCACCGAAGAGTTTAACAGCCCACGCAGGGAAGAAAACACACACCAATATCCTGCGCCCGCCATAAATATTTTACCTGCTTCCACCGCTGTGTTCAATTAAAGGAGCCGAACCCTCACTCCCCCCCCCCCTGCTCACTTCCCCCTCTAGCTGTGTGGTGAAATATTCAGGAAGGTAAAGAGGCCCGGTAAACGCGCATCGCCGTGCCAGGACGAGCACGGGCTGAATAATGGATTTCAGAGCGTGTTGGCTAAATTCTTAAGAGTGCGCCCTCGCTGTGCGCTGCAGGACGTCCGCGTGGCGTATCTTTCGCTTCTCGTTCCGTAGACTGTCGTTTAAAAGTGACCTGCATCTGTCCTTTGCTCCTTCTGCAGCTGATGAACAGTTCTGAGGGCCTGAAGAAGAGAGTCTACACGTTCCACCTCCAGCTGAAAGAAGAGACTCTTACAGGCACACATGGTAAGGTGTTTTTTTTTTTTCCTCAATTCTAATTCATCACTGTGTGAATTCCAGTGACTCCTAATCATTAACCAGAGACCTCCTCAGCACTGCGGCCCAACATAAAGCCAGATGGCTTTCGATTTTCGATGCCGTCTTTAAGTCCCGAGAGAGGGTGCTGTCGATTTCAAAGTAGCCATTTCTGCCCCAAACGAACACTTATTCATCCAAAGTCATATTCTTATGGGTTAATCACCTCTACCTTCCTTCGTGATTTTTTTATTTTCTCATATCACCACTGATTCGCTGATTCGCTACGATGTCAGCCTCGTCTTGACCGTGTCAGCGGCCAATCGATTGGGTTTGGATTGCTTGTGTGAACTTAATTGGGGAAATCTGAGAAGATGTCGTACAGAACTTGCATTCGGTCAGTGTTCACAAATGGGGCTGCTGGACCTCGGGACCATTGTCAGCAGGTTTTTTTTTCTCTTTTTGCCCAGTTTTCATGCCTGCCCAGCTGGCTTTCCTGTTGTTTGTCACCCCAGTGCAGATCTTTATGCAGGCTTGATTTGCATCAGGCGTGCATGGCATTAAAATTCAAAGCACATTGACGCATGAAGTGTAGAAAAAAGGTTAAAGGGAACTATAACACAGACATCACACTGTCACCGAGGAATCCCGGGATCCAGCCATGAAAAGAATTCTTCCGCTAATGAATGCGCCTTTAAAAATGGCGGCTGCCCCGCTTGTTTATGTCCTGCAGAAAAGCAGAAAGGGGGAGAGGGGTTTTGCTTTCATGCTTGACTTGGTTAAGACGCAGGGTGTGGCTTCAGCTGTTGGCTCCTCTAGGAGGTGTTAAGTGACAGCAGCACTCTTCCATAGGCACAGGGTGGAATGAGGGGAGGATTCGGGTACAGTGCTGTGGTTGCCTTGTTTCCATGGCTAATAAGTGGCAATTTTCCCCATTAGCTGTTCAGTTAAACATTTCAGCCGCATGCCTGTTGCACCTATCTAAACCACACAGTTGTCAGATGTCCAGTTCAGTATAAGCATACATTTTTCCACTGAATTATATTCCATTATTCTGCTATAAATATGGTCTTTGCAAGCCCATGTCCATACATGGATATATTTGGAAATAGTTTATTCTTTTCGTTCGGGCGAAGAACATTTTTCTGGATTTGGAAGTAGGTGATATGTTTTTTGTTTACTCAACCTTTTCATGTCAGAGCAGAACTTTCTCTTTGATGTTTTTTTTTTCTTCAGGTTTACAAGGGGGGAAAAAATCTGGATTTGCTAATGTCTAACAGATGCTCGGTGTGTAGAGGCTCTTAAATCCTCAAACCAGGCCCATGTTAGTCCTCTTCAGTCTGAAAGAGCACTGTTTCTTCTCCCTGGTTAAGCCTCCAGGACTCAATACACAAAAGAACTGATATATTTTCTGTTTTTCCCCCAGTTTGCATGAATCTATTAGACACCGTATTTTTGTCTCTCAATAATTGATTTCTTCCGCCAGAATGCTCAGAAGCACGGGCCGCTCTGTGGGCTTGCTCAGACTCTCTCTCTCTCTCTCTCTCTCTCTCTCTTTTTATCTCTCTGTCTGCTGCTCAGAATGGTAATGATCAGATACAGAAACTTATATGCATTTTCCCTGGAGATGCAACACAAGCCCCCTACAGCATGCCTCGTGACCCAATGGGCAATTTCACAGGACTTTAAAACAACGAATGCGCCAATCCGTTGCATTCCATTATACTCTGTGGTGCCATGCAATTCAGGTGTAACAGCTGCTCTGTCTCACGGTTCATCCAGGGTGTCAGTGCTACATTTATGAATTAGAAATCATGTTTGATGTAAGTCCTGGAGAAACTGCATGTTGGTTCCAAGGTATGAAGGTGTAGTAAGCCCACAAAGTGCCCCTCTCAGTTGAGCCTTTAGCATAATTGAGTATCTCTCTCTCTCTCTCTCTCTCTCTCTCTCTCACTCTCTCTCTCTCTCAGCTGGCTCTTCTGTCTGGGTACAAGACAGCTAATTTGGGGTGACATGTTTGTCGAGGGGCAGATGGTGCACATACAGAGAGCTGTTTGAAAGAATTTGGGTAACCCCTCCCCCCCCCTCCCCTCCCCCAACCACCCTTCCAGCTGGAGTCTTGTTTTGACTCCCCAGTCACCTCTCTGAACGAGGCGTTTTTAAACACTTCGCAGTTAAGTGTATAACAACAGAGTGCTAACAGGCCATTCCTCTACCACAGAGTCAGTGCAGTTATCAGAACCAAATAATAAAATGCTCTCGCTCTGTTTTGGAATTACGATGTTTCTCCTGAGAAAACGTGCCTCTGATGGATTCCAGTAGAAACCCACCCGCTCATAAATTCTTCAGCCTTTACGGTACCAAGTGGGCAGGTGTAAATGATAAATTGACTTTTTGTACTAAAAAATGCATCAGGTTTTAGGCCTGACCTCCTGACCCGGCGCACAGCATCGTGAAGGAGTTTTGGGTGAAAAGCCTGCAGGGTAGAACAAATGTTCCTCTGAGCTCACTTCCGCCTGCGAAGTGACTGTCAGTCATTTTGGCTCCGGCCTTAAGAGAGAGCAGTGCTATCTCCGGCCCGCAAACCTCAAACTGGAGTTGAATGCCACTTCCACCTGCGTAGCGGGAAGGTGGGCAGAGGTATCCGACAAGATGGTCAGCCAGTCGGCGGCTGGAACTTTCAACAAGCAGGTGAAATTCAAGAATATTGCTGGCCCCTGCCCATGATACTTTTTCCAAAGACAACTCCAAACCCCACCTCTTCTTTCTGCATAAATACTAGCACAGGCCTCGGTGTGGTTAAAGGAATTTAAAATGGGAAATAACTTGGAAAAAGGAATGTACCTCAAACCTGTCTTTTATGTGCTCTGTACTATTAAAGGGTTACAGTGGAATTTTTCGATGATCACTTTAAAAATGTGTGATCTCTTTAATGTGTCACCGGTTCTTCCTTTGAGGTTGTTATTAACAAAAATCATGACAAAGACCTGGATTTTATAAGAGAATTGTGCTTTGAGTTTGTCCATCTGCTGTCTCGTCTCTGACGTCTGGATCATTTAGATAAAATGTCATCCTTATTAGACCCTGGGAATCTATCAGTGTCAAAGTCGCAAGGTCACAGAGGCTTTCTGTTTGTTTTCCCCATTTAAAGTCTTGTCCTATATTTTTCCAGGAAACAGATTTGCATTATGCATACATTATGCAGTTCTCCTTCAGCTCTGCTTACAAATTCCATTTTTCTTTGTTACATTATTTGGAAATTTTAATGAAGCCGTATTTTTACTAAATTTAACAGGCTCACTACTCAATACACTGTCTACCAACGAGGGACTGTCTCAAATCAACTACATCGAGCCTGGTGGGCAACATTATTCAAACTGCATCTTCTTTTTCTCTTGTTTTTTTTTTAACTTTCATTTATATTCCTTCTTTTTAGAATGAGGAAACTCAGACAAGTATCTTGCTTTTCATTTATGTCTGGAATTGAAAGCATGAAAGGACTGAAGGGAAGGGCTGTCAGGGTACATAAGAGCACTGTTCCTCTTTCATCTCTGAGAATGCCTGGGGAAATCACAGCTTCATCTATTGGCTAATCAAGACCTAACATCATTTTTATTATTGAACTAGTTTTTAAAGACATACTATGCGGGAGTTTTAGCTTGGGAATATTATAAAATAACCATGCTAAGGCATATCAGTGATGCACTGGAAATCTCTATCTTTACACACTTTTGCCAAATTCTGTAACCTTCCCCGTATTTGTTATTCTAAAATATGCTTGGGACGTTTCTGGGTGTGTCACTGTTTTCTGTGTGGGGAGGGGTGTGTGGCTACAGAGCCTGTGGTTTGGGATCAAATTTCGGAGGAGTGTATAAGTCCAGATACAGTGAAGCAAAATGACAAGCCAACAGGATTAATTCAAGAACTAGAGTTGACCTTGAAATTGCTTTTCCTCGGTGGCGTCAGCTGAAGTTTGCAAGGGGATTAAAAGCAACGTGGAGGTGGCGTGTTTTCTGTTGGACCTGTGAGTAACGTTGTCTCTAGCTGTCCAGCTAGCTACATTAGGTTGCTAGATGGCTGAAGTCGGGTACTCAGGGTAAGTGGGCGGGGTTGAAGACGGAGGAGGAGACTTCTTGGACTGTAAACACTGGACCACAACAAGGCTAAAAACAATCCTGCATAGTATGCCTTTAATGCTGAACTTTTCTTTATTTGCATAGGGCCGGTGTCTCAAACAGTTTAGTGAAGCCTATTCCTAAGCTAAAAGCGGTTTTCAATGGCGTGCTTCACTGAATTTCTATTTTAGTTGAGTTGAGGACTAGGCTTAATCCATGTCTGGGAAACTAGCCCATTGTCTGAACTAGATGCAACTTGAACGTGCAGATTCGGCCTATAGAGCCCAGCCTGCACTCCACTCCGTCTCCAAATGTGGCAGAGCTGTAGGAAAGGCCAGTAGAGGTCTTAGAGGCTTGTTTCCCTTTCAAAACACTCGGACACCATAATAGTCACCATTATTAACTCTCCTAAGCTCCACCCCCCCCCCCCCCCCCACCCGCCTGAGGTGCTCAGCACGCTCCCGGCTAACCAGCCGGACTGAAGCTCTGTTTACACGTCTGTTAAGACCTCTGGAGATGGAGGGCTTAGAGTTGGTCCCCGGAGATCACGGGGAAGAGCTGCGCAGGATTCCTCAGCGATCGATCGCAGCCCCAAGCCGCATGTATTGACCTGCGGTTGTATCTCCCAGCAGCAGTTAGCGTCCTCTTTTGGAAAGGAGTCGAGGCTCTGACACAATTAAACACGTGATCGTCTTCCGTCCTCGCTGCCGACTTCCAGCCCAGGTCTCTGTCGGCGTGCTGGCTCGCGACAGGTGTCAATCACTATCTGGTTCATGTGGTCCCAGGATGTGTTTTCAGGCTTTCTTCCCTTGACGCTCATTCCTACAGTGCAGACAAGCCCCCCTCCACCTCCTAATTGCTAAACTCCATTTAGCTATGGGGAGGTGGAAGGTTGCTTGTCTCTTATTTTTAACTTGATGCAAAATCTTAATACCACTCTCTGGCTAAATCTGGCCATTTTCCAGCAATTCTTATGGATTCTCAACACAACTTAGCTTCTGTCATACCTGAAACATGGAGATGGTTTGTGAGGAAAAAACAAGGGTTCATTATTTATTTATTCGTTTGTTTGTTTGTTTGGTCTGTGTAATGCATTAGCTTCTTTGGTGAAATGGTTTTCGGCCTGACATTTTGGCCATGACTAAATCGATTATAATTGCTGTGAGTAAATATGCACTGAACTGAAGCCTGCTCTACTCCACACAAATAACGCTTGTTTTGGACTATCCCCCCCTTCGATACAGAGTGCTGGCTTCGCATTAGCAGTGGTGCCATGGCTGCTTTTCATGCCAGGGGGACCCATGGCTCATTACTGTGCCAGTATCACTAGAAAGGGCATTTGTGTCTTGGGCAGCAAGCTTCCAATAGCTTCAGTTAATTTGGATTAATGCATGCATGGATGCACAGGGGATTTTCCTTGTAAACTTGGATTTTTTTTTTTTTTACGCTGCTGATTGTGCTTGCTGTGTTGCCTCTTTGATTAAATTAAAAGCTGACAGTGTTCTGGCCTTCCTTTTGGCCTGGGAGTTTGTGATAGTTTGTCGTGCATATCAAATAGGGGGTTATTCATTATTTACTGTGGTAGCCTGTGTCTCTGTGTATTTATTGTTCTTTTGTGTTGCCTTTTGTGGCAGGTGTTTGAAATAAGCCTTTGGCTATAAATACTTTATAAAAATGCATCTGATACTTTTTTAAATGCAATGCAGAAATGTTTTGTGCTAACAAATAAATTAATTTAAAAAATAAATGACTATTTACGAAGAAGAACACACTAAAGAGCAGTTAATTACCTATAGAAGAAGGGGGATAGACTCAAGAAATATGTGAATTTAAAATTTAACTCAAGCTGTTAGCTGTTTGATATAAATTTATTTTGTGGCTGAGCTGAGAATATATCCTGTATATCTCCGGACATGGGGAGGTATCTGGCCAGCACTACAGTCTCAGGGTCTGATTCTGTCATTCCTGTACTCTTACATTCACATTTATTCATTTTGCCGATCTGCATGCATGTTTTTTTTCATCTGGCAATTATAGTAAACAACAGCTAGTGAAAATTACAAGGGTAAGTACATGCCTAAATAGAGTAGATAATAACACTGTTATGCAATAAATATAAAGTTCGCATGAAGCTAATTGGACCCAGCTTGTGCAAAAATATGTACTGTATGCATGGGTAAACTGACACTTTGCAGATAGCTCCTTTTACAATTTATGGAGGGTACAGCGTTTCAGAGGCTGTGACTTTCTGTGATATATGGCTGTATTGTGGGCGGGAGGAGCCCTGACTCTGTTGCTTAAAAATTCCGTGGTGGACAGACTGGACACCAAATCATACAGTGTGTTCCAGTGCCTGTTCTGTTGTTTCTTGAGGATGGTATCTTTCCTGTCGAAAGAAAACAATCGGTCTGGCACCAGAAGTCTTGTGAGCTTTGGGGCTTTGAGGCTGGATGTGAAATCCTCCATGATTGGAGTGGTGTGGAGGGGCCAGGGAGCCCTGACACTGAGGCTGATAAGGCTCACATATCTGCAGCCCTCTCTCCCCCTCTCATTCACTCCCCCGTCCCCTCAGAGGCTGGGGCTGAGCTCCTGAAGAACACCGGGTCATGTGACTGCTTAAGATTCAGCCGACTTCAAAGGTACCCCCGCTTGCCGGTGGAGCACGCTCCCCATTCCCCGTAATTGCGGGTTCATTAACAGACAATGTCGGCCTCGGGGGAGCGGAGAGCCTGCTCTCTCAGAATATTTATTTATTTTCGGGTTCAATTCTCTCTTTTTCTCTTTGGGGGGAATCAAATCACACATTTGATAGACTCGTTAAGATAACCAGAAAAGCAGTCAAGTGGGGGTTTTTTAAAAATAAAATGTGAACAAATCAGCGCAAACCCCCCCCCCCACCCCCCCACCCCCACCGCCACCCAATAAAAAGGGTAATTTCGATGTGACAGCTCCCTGCTGTGTGTGATTTTAGTGGCGTTAGCGCGACGCTTCATCATCAAAGGGAGCTGCCGCCAGGGCGACCTGGCAGACAATGGCCCCAGGTCCCTCCGCGGCGCAGCGCAGGGGGAAGGTATTAAGGGGCCAGAGGATAACTCCCCGTGGGACAATTACAGGTGATCATTTATGGGTCATCGGTGCGTAAGAGGGTCCCGTTCAGCCCCAGACACCTAAGCCATCGGCCCCTGCGGTCTTAAATCCTGCAACCCCGCGGCCCTCCAGAAGCTGGAGAGTCCCGCCACCTGATTTATCCCAGCTGTGTGGCCGTCCAAACTGCGTGTTGATCCAGGGGCTGTCGTGCATGAACACATCACGGCTCCTCTGATCTCAGCATTTCGATCTCTGTGCTACAGCGCTGTTGGAGTGGCTTGCTTCATAACAATGATATGAACCTTGAAACAAAAAAAATGAATGTTAAAAATTGAGATTGTGAAAGCAAAAATGAATCATTTTTGATGAAGAATTAGATGCTGTGGTAAACTGCACAGGGGACAGATGTAGTGGTAGAGTGTGTATAATATGGAGAGCATTAGATTATGTTGATCGAACATTGAAATAAGATGTTAGTGATCATGAATCTCAGTGGTAGTGTATCTATCCGAAGTTCCAAACCGTTGGTGTTCAAATTGTTATGCCCATCACACTGAGCACATAAGTATCAAAAGTTCAACAGACTGAAGTGAGTTGTTTATGTGGAGTGTGAACCGTGTTTTGAATTCAGATGAGTGATTTTGTTTTGTGTTTTTCACACATTTCTGTGGCAGTTGTTTGACAATGTTTGGCTTAGAGCGCTGCTTTCAGAGACGTTCTTTCTATTAGAAGGAGATATTTTGAAGTAAGAGAGAGAGAGAAGTGTGGAGTGCGTGCGCCAGGACTTGAACTCTGCCTTTGAAGTCGGCCAGGGCATCAGTGCTGTGGCAGACGTGTTTATTCCACTCAGGTATCAAGCCGAGCTGAAGCCTGAGCACACTCAGGAGCTGTTCAGACCCAATAGCAGTGCAGAGCAACCGAGGAATGCCTCGGGCACAAGCTCCTAAACACCAGCTTTGTTTATGCCACATTTTTTTTTTTTTTTTTTTCAAAAATTTTAAATTCCGATGTTCTCCCAAATTTGAAAGTTCAGTGGTATTCGTGTGAATGGGCTCTCTTATAATTGTGATGCTCTCTGTTAATTCAGGATTCTGGGTAGACGAGCACAATGAATCAGGAACACTGGCAACCATTAGGCTTTGATACCAAGCCATGGTGCATAGCCACACACACTAGAGCTCAGTGTGTTAGGAGGATTTTGCCTTGATTGCCACCGAGTACTGTAGAATTTGAAAGTACCCAAAATACTCTCAGAATCAAATATACTCTTTACATTTTTCCATTTCCTTTTTTGTAGCTTTCTAGGTCAGCGGGATGATTCTTTTGATTTAGCATGGCGGTGAAATGCAGGCACAGTTAAAGATGAGGTAGGAGACGCAGGATGGTGGTTTATATTTGAGACGAGACTGCTTTTGTCTGGGTGTCATTTTCTGTTAGGCATGCAGTCAGTGCTGCTAGAATCCAATTGGTCATGAACTGGAATATCAGTAATTTCGTACTGGAGTTCGGGGCTGTGCTCCGTTGTGCTGATAATACTAGCCTTCATATTGTTTTCAGCAACAGTGAGGTACTGAGATGAAACTGTACACACGGTCTGGCTCTCAGTAACAATGTCCTGCAGGGCATTGTTACTGAGAGCCAGAGAAGGGGTTCAGGATTCTCCAGCAGATCGAGACTTTAGGAGCACTTCATCCTTCCTGCTTTAAAGATTTTAAGAGTTTAAAATTGTCGATTCTTGCCTCCAGTCACATCTGTGCTTCCCGTACCTGTGGAAGGAAGCAGCGCTACAGCTATAATTTACACCCTCCTCTGGTACAGTTCCCTCACAAGCCCACATTTCCACTCCGCGGGCTAAACTACACTGCAGCTGTAGCTGGCACTGGTCAGATGAGGCATATCTCTAGCCTCTGGGCACATGTTTGGAGGAGATAATGCAACAATAACCTAAGAAATCCTAACAATCTTAAGTCCACCCTTCCCCCGGCTGGCTGCAGCTTATTGTGTTTTACAGTTGTGGAGTCCCAGTCATAGCCAATAGCTAATAGCATGTCTAGGCTGTAGGGCCCAGACTGAACGTGTAGCCGGTGCCTTCACCAGCCGCGACCCTTGGGCGCCTCCTGCTCTGATTTAAAGCCGCATTTGACTTGTACCATAACTTACATGAAACCATGAGTGGGGCTGTCACGGAGATTGATGAAATGAGTGAAGAACCGAAGGCGCACTCAGCGGGAGGATGGAGTGGCCCTCGTACTGCTCTGCTTCAGACCAGCCCCGAGGCTGTGGAGTGGCGCTGTGATGTCATGTGAAACTGCAGTCATGTGATGCACTGCTCACCCCGGGGTTGAAGGGGCAGGGAACGCTTTCTGCAGTCAAAGGAAAACACTAGTGGAGATGTGAAAACACTGCTTTTTCCTCTCCACGGTAAACTTCCTCATGCAGTGTTCTCTAGGGAAGGTAAGACCTTATCGGACCTTATTTCTGTGTTCTGTTCATACTCATTTTTTGAGTCCTGCAGCCGCAACTAAGCTTGGGTGTACGCTCGACTTGTTTTTAAAACAGTTACAACATTCACATCCTTTCCCTGCTGCTCTGTTCCCTCACAGGCTGAATCATTGACCACAGTGGATAAAGTAAAGAAACAACATGGGTTCCCTTTCTGATAGATAGATAGATAGCCAGACAGACAGACAGACGGACAGACAGACAGTGAAAACAAATATTTCCTACCATATGTGCATATTTGGATGCTAGTAGCCATGGACTAGGATGGAAAAAGAGAGCGAGAAAGGATGAAAGATCTAAACATGATGCATATATTCATATATTAACTTTGTCACAAAGGGTGTGAACATATTTGCGCGTGTTTAAGCACTCTTTAAGTGTTGATTGCACTTGGGTTAGCAGTTACTGTATAAGCCGAATTGCTGACTCGGTACGGTAGCGAGGTTGTGCCTCTGATTGATGAGGCCTGTCTGAATCCCGTGTTTTGTAAGGGGGACAGAGAGCACCCTCTCTGCTGTACTCTGCTTTTTCTCCAGGCTCTCGCCTCTCCTCTGACAGGTTGATTTATTTTGCAGGGATTCACTCGATTGGATATTTATTGGTGCTGTAGTTACAGGGCCAGAGAATCTCTCCCGTGCGCAGGAACCAAAACTGGATTCAGCCGCATGAAACATTTTGTCTCCGTGAGAAGAAATGAATGCCAAATGTCTCTGAATCTAAATAGGAGAATTTGGCCTGGATTTCAGCGTGCTCAGTCCCTGGGATTCCCCCTGGGAGAGGGCTGGAAGGGAAATCAGACATTCTGAAGTTCAGACTCAAGCCCCCCTCTAAAAGCGTTCCCAATTCCCCCTCCTGTCACGAAATGTTTTTTTCATTTTATTTCCCCACATGCACAACCACTGTAATGAATGCGTGGAGAAGAAGCCCGTTGACACTTGCTCTGTGAGTTGTAATTTATACTAATCCTCAATTAATACCTCTCAAGCGCTTGTTAGGTGTCAGTGCAGTGCATAATTGAAACTCTAGATGTCTGTACACGAGCTGAGAGAAGGGCTTTTGTGGGAGCAAACGCATGACCCTGAGCTCTCTGCCTGCTGTAAATACACTGACAAAGGGCTGTAAAACAGGATGGGTCAGGGGTCAGGGGTCAGGGGTCAGGATTCAGGTGAGACACTAAAAGTTACACAAAGAACATGGGAGTATGAGTCAAGGCATATTCTCTGGGGTGGCGGGGGGTGCGTGGGGGGGGTGTAAAACCCAAAACCTCTCTGAGCCAGGTATCAGAGTGTGGGTTGATGGAGCCCAGGGCTTCTTCCTCACAGCACCTGGATTTCTTAATTTCACAGGAAATTACTCAGGAGGGATAAGCTTGCCAGAGGATTACGGGATTATCTGTGAGCACAGATGTAAAATAAAAGGCCATTTTAGCTTCTGCGGTGTTCCCTTCGGCTGCTGTGCTGCTCCTGGTGTATTTTTAAATGGCTGTCCTGGCTGTGGAGAGCTTCCTCCACCTGAGTCATCTGGGCTTTCTGCAGAGTGAGCAGGGCTGTTTGACTGCTTTGGTTGCAGGCTGCACCCTCAGGTTGAAACTCCCCCAGCCCTATGGGCAGTCCATGGGACAGCAGCAGGGAGGAGAGGGAGACTGCAGTGCTGCGGCCTACAGACATGGCAACCCTTGAGCTCCCAGAGCTAATAAAGATCTTCTCCTTCATTTAACTAAATGCTCCCTAATGGGCCTCAATTATGTAGAGTGCATTGTCAGATAGAGAGATTGCCTTCTCCTGTTGACCGGGCACCTACCACTCACTTTATTCAAAAGGAAACAACCACAGTCCCCCCTTGCTGTGTAAATACTTTTAAGACACCCAGTTGGGCACAGTAAAAATGGCCCTTTTCCAACATAAGACCGAACCTGCACTGTAGCCTGGGTGTTGGAAAGTTGGCTGCACAGGGTATGGAGACTGTAAAATGGCTGTCTCGTGGTACAGCGTGTTTGCTTGTAGTTCCGAGGCGATTCGCATTTGCTCTGAGGTCAGGGTCAATGTTGGGTCGAGATCACACAAACACGGAGGGGGTGACAGCATGGATTCCAGCAGAGGGAACATCTTTGTCCTCTGCTGGGTCTTTGGGGGGAAATGGGGTGGGGGTGTGTGGGGGGGGGGCGATCTGTCACCCTTTGGCAACACCCTGCCGTCGGACAGAGAGGTAACAGCAGGGGCCGTGACACGGACCATCTGGGACATCACACAGACACAGCGGGAACACAGCGTGCCGTGGAGTCAGAGGCACTTCGGGTCCGTGGTGGCAGAGCCGAAAATAAAAGGCGTAATGCAGCGGCACTTAGGGCACGGGGCACCATGCTGGGGCTGCCGCCGCCGCCGCTGCTCTTTCTGTCACGCGCGCTTTGTTTGAGCTGCTAGGCTGCAGATCTTTGTGTTTTTACTGTACTTTCCGCTTTATTCTTCTGGTCCTCAGCAGCAGTGCTGTGTAAGAGCGTTGGACAAAATATCCACAAAAAAAGGGCCATCGCCCTTTAATTTGCATTGAAATGATTCAGGTCTGTGCAAAGACATTTGAGAAGGGACAGTCATTGCCATAGCCCTGCAACATTATGCCTTGTCAGCACCATTACAGATGCTTAAGTGAATTAATAGTTCAAAATCAATGCAGTCTGAAAAAAGTGGCCTCTCTCTCTCTCTCTCTCTCTCTCTCTCTCTCTCTCTCTCTCTCTCTCTCTCTCTCTCTCCTCTCTCTCTCCCTCTCTCCCTCACTCTGTTAATTAAAGGACGGAATGATAAAGTACCTCAATGCTCTCTCCCACCCCAGGCCATACCCTGTACACAAAGCTCACTGATCGCATTGGATCATGCTGTAAAGTGCAAGTGTGTGTGCGTGCGTATGTGTGTGTGTGTGTGTGTGTGTGTGTTGTGTGTGTATGTTAACGCTCGTGTGTGTATGTGTAGCACAGTGACAGTTGTGTCTCTTCCCCAGGGGAGCGGAGAGGCTTCAGCGAGAGGCACGGCCATGGAGGGGGACTGCCTCAGCTGCATCAAATACCTCATGTTCGTCTTCAACTTCTTCATCTTTGTGAGTATTTTCCCAGCATTCAGTCCCACGCCCGTTGTCACATTAGTGGGAACTTGTTTCCTTGTCTGGCTGTGATGGATACATTTCCTGTAGTTTAAGCAGTTTTTAGAGCTTCTATGATATAGTCCTTGTGCAATCTGGCCTCCTGGGGGTTTGAGAGCTTAAGGATTCTGGTCTGTTTGTCATTTTTCTGCCATTAGGGAATAGTTGTGTAAAGCAGAGAAAAGCCATTACTATTCTGTTACTGACAGTGCTGTTGGATTGTGGTATTGGACGGCCTCTCCAAATATGGTGGTGGGGGGGGGGGCGGTTGTTGGCAAAGGCCAATGGAAGAGCGGTGGTTAGGGGGAGTAATTTGCTTTTGATTGTTTGGTGAACACATTTTTTTTGGTTAAATGAACTTGGTGAGGGGGGAAAAGTCACTGCAGAAAAGCCCCATAATGAGGACTCATTGCAAACGTTAACGACAAGCACTACTACAATCTCCCCAAACCAAAAGCACCCTGGAATATTTTACATTTACGGCATGCTTCACCCATCTCTTTTGGATTTATTCCTTTAAAGTGAAGCTGTAGGTAAAAATGTCTTGTTTACCTTTAATTGGATTTGGGTGTCATCTACAAGAATGTGGGACCCCAGGCAAACAGGCAGATCTAAGCCCAAAATCCATCTGTGCAACTTATAAAAAAGACATTATAAGCAAGAAATTCCCAGAACAAGAGCAACTACCACAGGCAATGGGAGGGAAACAAATAATCCCTATTTACCATTTAAAATGGCATTCAATGCTGAGCTCATATTTTGTAGGATAAAAAAATATTTTCTCTGAGAAACTTTTGTAGGATAAAACAATATTTTCTCTAAGAAGATATTACAGAGCTTCCTGACCCAACAAAAGTAACTCATAGAAGAGGATTGATAGCACTTATAAATTTGTCATAAAAGAAGTAGGAAAGACACACCAGAGGTGTTAGTGGTGGTGAGAGATTCAACAAGAACATGAAACTGCTTGGAGAACTTACGGAGAGCTTACTGAGAGCTATCCAGGGGAACTCTGTGAACTCGCAGGGAAGAGTGATGGAGCTGTGGAGATTAAAATCTCTTAGTGGCCTTAATGGTAGGAGCTCAACACTTTCAAAGAGATTATGTAGATGGGAGATTCCCCTCTCCCTCCACAAAGAGACCCAAAGCCTCTTCCAGATAAGTGTGCGTTGTCCCACAGAGGTGAAATCCTTGAAGGTCAAAACTTGGCCCTGTTTATTTTATGGATCTTAAACCAGGCTTTCCGTATCACTGTAATAATGTGTTTATAGAGGCACCATAGAAAATATTGAAAAAATATGGGAAAAAATTCTGTATTTCTATAGTGCTGTTCTTAGATGAATATTATTCAGGTCATTTCATTCTGGGGGGATACCGGTCTTGTGGATTAAGCCAATTTGATATGTTGATTATTATGAGATCAAAAATATTTCAGACAGTCAAGGGTCCCTAAACCGCTTTCAGATTTGGAAGTTTGTGAAGTAGATGGCTTCAAAGGAGTTAATTTTATGTTTCAGGTTGACCTTCAGGATTGGCTGTTTTAAAGCATCGAACCTTTTAGCAGTGCACTGTAGGTAGACATGGAGCATTGATCTTAGGTAATTTATTCATTCAAGAATGTTCTTGTACTCAGTTACATAAGTCTTTCAGTGCCTTTATAGGAATGTACTCTAATTGTGTTTATGTAAATTGTCATATGAGGGAGATAATTAAATTCTGGAATGTTCAATACCTTTAGGGGACTATCATAAGGAAAGCTTTTTATCTGTGTGGTTCCAGTTATATTGATAGAAATGGAGGACTTCATACTTACGCCAGTTCATTGTAGGTTGAGATTTCAAATTTAAACTTGCTTTAAATTTAATTTGAGGTGCAGTCAAGTGTCCTCATATTGGAATAACAGTAAAATGTAGTATTTTAAGGTTAATGTTCTCTCATTTAAAAAAGACAAACGCCTGAAATGATGGAAAGACGCAGCACCTTTTGTTAACAAAGCACAAAGTAAGTGTGGTAAGTGAGGACATCTTATTAGGTGGGTGACCAAGCAGACAATGGGGGGTGGAGCCTAGTTTGTCACAGTTCCTAAGAATGATTTAAAATGGTGTAGAGACTGTGTTCATGGTGATGACTGAGGCACAGGGTGAATCACAGCGAAGCTTAATCTAATTAATGATGTAGTCTGAAAAACCAAACTCCTATTGATTACTTTCAGACAAACTGTTAAAGTCCTATTTAGCTTCCATTGTGACAGCTATAGTAGCTTTATAAAAAAAGTGCACAGTAATAAAATAGAATAATAGACCTCTATTGTCTGTAGAGTGCCTATTTTTCATTATTTTCTTTGGCTGGATTGTTGGAGGGCATTTTCTGTTTGAGAAGTTAATGATCTGTGAATTATCTTCTCATCTCCATTTAGTGCCATGCCTCTGTAGTTGTGTGCAGAGAGGGGGGTTATTTATTATTGGAAAGACTGAGATAAGAACTGATGGATGGAGCTGGTGGGATATATGTAATTGACCATTTGCAAGTAAAACACAGAGAGATGAAATTCCCCGAGGGTTTATAGATTTCAATCAGGCTGCTGCCGTGCTGTGAGTGCTCCCCTCAAGGCCCAGCAGAGATGCATTTTCTAATATACCGCAGCTTTTCGTACAGTGACACTGTTGAAAGCTGTTCTTCAGCGAATGGTTAAATGTCACTGCCTCTCTTATCAGTAGGGGAGTACAGAAGAGTGGACAGTGTTGGTTCATCAGCACAGGTACAAGTAGGTGGGCACTGTACAGAGAGAGAGAACATGCTTCTGTACTGAGACTGATACGTGATATGCTCTACTTCCATTCCACAGGTAATCCACTCCAAATGTGACGATGAGACAGTCACATTTGGAGCAGTCGTTTATCCTTTAGTTTTACTTCTGCGCCATTTTATAGTTAATTATATTTTACGGTTTCGTTCACTGCTGCGCCCTCCACGATCGGAGGAGAGGGCAGGCTGGCACACGCGTCCTCAGGCACAGTCTGCCAGCTGCCTTTATTTCCCCCTCCTCGGGCCTCCAGCTGCGCTGCGCAGTCTGCGTCGGAGGAGCGCGTTGCGTACGCTGCGCGGGCGGGCAGATGGTCGGGTGTTACCTATAACAGCAGCGCAGCGTGCTTGGGTGAAACAGAGCTTCTGCAAAGACAGACCTTGACAAGATAAGATCACAACCACCCTCTGATATAAGCTGTCGCTGTCCTGAGGCTGAATTTAAGAAGCTCATTAAGAAGAGTTCATTATTTTTTACCTTATTTAATAATCAATTACTGCACTTGGCTCAGTCATGCAGCGCTGTTGTTGAATGTGTGTGTGCATCCAGTTTAAATTATTATTATTATTGTTGTTGTTGTTGTTTTTGTTGTTGTTGTTATTATTATTATTATTATTATTATTATTATTATTATTATTAAGCATTTTATCTATAGAGCACCTTTCATTGCATAACAATCGCATAGCTAGTGCTCAAGTTGAGCTAAAAATAAAAAGTCAGTAATTATAAGTTACAAATTCCTGAAATCAGGACACATAATATTTACAGAATAAAAAATGAAACTAAAAAGAAGCACATCACGGAGAGTAGCGTCTGGATCCTGAGAAGTAAAGATAAGAATGGTGGGCCATTCTAAAAAGGTCAAATGGTAAAAGTGGGTTTTGAAGGCTTACTTAAAGGCCCCGGTGGAATCAGAAACCGTTGCAGTCAGCTTGGTGCTGGCATTGTTCACAGCATTGGATCTAACCTATGTGCTTTAATTCAAAGCCCCCTGACCACAGCCCTGGATTGAGTATATATGGCAATATTGGGTTATTACCATATATTCATACACTCAAGATGCAGGCAATATGGCTGACAAGGAAGGAGATACTGCAAACAGGCACACGCATCGGTGTAGGGAGGCTGTCCGACTTAGAAGCAGCTGGGACAAAATTTGGAAAATGCTCCTCAGGTTTATCAAACTGGAGAGAGAACGCAAGAGCAAGGGGAGAACAAGAGAGGGAGAGAGAGAGTCTGAGAATGAGAGAGATAAAGTGTGTCTGTGTGTGTGTGTGTGTGTGTACATGCACGAGAGACAGAGAGTGAGAGTCAGGAGCTCTTATCACAGTCCCACAGTTTCCTCAAGCAACTCAATCAGACTCAATCTCTCCCAGCTGGGCCCAGAGAAGGGGGAGGGTGTGATGGGGGGGGGTCCTAAAAGCTTTTGGCAGCCTCTTAATCATAACTGAAGGGTTTGTCTGCTCCGAGAGGTAGAGGACCAGGGAATTACAGGGCCACAATATCCCCCAAAAGGAGCCATTTGTCACCTGAAGTGCCCTTCCTTTCTCTCCCCTGGTTTCTCCTGAGCAACCTCTAATGTCCACTCAAGCCTAATAGTTCAGTGTCGGCTTAATACATGGTGCACATTTACGAAGTGGATGATGTGATACGGTTAAATAAATCCAATCTTTTCATATCTTTCTCCATCCTGTATCTAAAGCGCATTTATCATTTCAGTCTTTGCCGGAAAGGAAAGGATAATGTAAATGGAAGGGCTTCTGTACAGATTCCTGCACCGTGTACTCCAAAGTAATCCGTCCCCGATGTTGTATGAGGAGTCCCTGTGCCCCCGGTATGATCCCTCCATTCTCTCTGTCTGTCTGTCTGTCTGGCAGCTGGGCGGGTCCTTCCTGCTGGGCGTGGGCGTGTGGGTGCTGGTAGACCCTACGGGTTTCCGAGAGATCGTGGCGGCGAACCCCCTCCTCTTCACCGGCGTCTACGTCATCCTGGCCATGGGCGGCATGCTCTTCCTGCTGGGATTCCTGGGGTGCTGCGGGGCCATTCGAGAGAACAAGTGCCTGTTGCTGTTCGTGAGTATGCCCTACGGGCCGGGCCTCCTGTCGAGCGCTGTGCTGTAGACAGCGGGAAATCATTTATTAAACTCCTGGGGTTGTCTTTAATCCTGTCGTATTCGTACGGTCGAACAGAGAGGGTTGTGCGCACAGAGCTTCAGGTATATTTAATGTAGAGCAAAATGGGTTCAGTCTGGCCTCTGATTCCTTCTCTCCTACACTTTCTCTCTTTCTGTCCAGTTCTTCATGCTCATCCTCATCATCTTCCTGGCAGAGCTGGCCGCCGCCATCTTGGCCTTCATCTTCCGTGAGCACGTGAGTCTCTGGCCTTTCCGAGCGGAGGCGGCCGAGCCGCGGACCGCCGTGGGTTTCGCGCAACGGCGTCTCCGCCCCCTCCCTCTGACCTGTGCCTCTCTGCTTTGTCTCTGCAGCTCACGCGAGAATACTTCACCCGGGAGCTGAAGAGGCACTACCAGGGCTACAACAACACCGACGTCTTCACCTCCACCTGGAACGCCATCATGACCACGGTAAGGCCCTCGCCGCGCCCTTCCTGTAGCGGCGAATAGCGGGTGGCCTGCATTCCCTGTGATATCCAGCAGAGACCCCTACAAAATGGGCCTTGACTCATCAGTATTATGTCCCTTTCAGGGTGGTGTGGTAAGAGCAGCCAGGTCTCGCCATCAAAGTGATGTCACAGAGAAGTGCTCATAATGGGCACGCTTTCTGAGTCATTATGGGTGGTTTTGAGGGTGTTTATCATTGGGTTTTAGCGTAAAAGCACATCGTATTAAGGCTCTGGAAAGTGTACACGGACTCCTCTCTCTCCCCAGTTTGACTGCTGTGGGGTGAACAGCCCAGAAGACTTTGAGGACAGCCTCTTCAGGCTCATCAACCCAAACGACATGGTGCCCGAGGCCTGTTGCCAGAGGAACAGTCACCCTGGAGACGTGGCCTACATCAGCAAAGAGGAGTGCCTAATGGGCAGTATGCTGTTCCGCCACAATAAGGTGAAAACCTGCCTCGCCGAAATGCCTCCCTTTGTGGCTCTCCAGCTCTGAGCCCGATGATATCAAAGCTCCACATTTTTCCCATTGAGATTGTTTTTATTTGTAAGACATTTATGGAGAAAGGTTTATTATATCCAGACTGCACTCTATCAAAATAAAGGAGACATCTCAAACCGCTCAGTTTATCTTTTGTGTATATTGCATTGTAAACCATATTGCCACACTTCTTTGAATGGTGTTATCTTGGGCCGATAAGAACGCCGAGTGTATAGGTTGGCCACTGCAGCTCGTGAGAGTGAGTGGTAGGTAAGTTTGAATGTCTGTTGGCCCTAACGCTTTGTTTAATATCTGTAAAAGCTTCAGGGGGAAAATGGTGGCTTGAACAGCGCCTTGGGAGCGGCTTCGCTCCATGAAATCCATTCTGTGCTTTTGTGTGTTCCCTGTGGTCGGGGTCAACTGCAGGACCACTCTCTATGAAACACAGAGCTTTTATGTACTGTATTAATTCAGACATGGACAGCCCGAGGCGAGCTGCATTTCGCTTGTGAAATAATGTCCTGCGAGATGAAAAATCTGTCCAGAGTTAATGACTGCGATGCCGTCGATGTTCCAGAAGGCAATTCGGTCCAATCGAAACAGGCTGTTTCGTCTTGACATCCCTTAACAGTTTGAAGGCACTGTTATGTAAAGTCCAAACTTGCGCAACATACTCTTATTTCAAACTAAACACACTTATGTTGCGTTAGCAACATAACAAGGCATTTGGGTTCCCATCCAAAGGCTTGAGGCCGACCTGATTTGCGTTCATACTGAATCACTCTCTTCGGTTCCTTTGCCTTTGTTTCTGACGCTGAATACCTTTATTCATTTGTATGACCTTACGTCTGTGTTCATAAATGAAATCCTCTCACTGCACGGTGGTGAACGAACCTTGAGCACTGAAGAGCGGTCTCACTGTGTTGTCTGCTGCTATGCGTGTGATGTTGAATGAAGAGTGTCCTCATTCAAAAGTGAAAAGCATTTCAGTGAGTTTTAAGAATTTAGTGAAAAGAAGCATTCTTTTCTTTGCCATCTTCCCAACCTGTTTTGACGGTTCTGGGAACCATCTGGATTCTGGACTGCAAGGTTTCTGAGCATAGCTTTGTGTCAGTTTTATCCACTGTTTTATCAACTTTTAAGTCCACTGTTAAATGTTCTACATCAGGGGTTTTCAAACTGTGCTCAGTGGACCATTGCTAATCTGGTGGCTTGTGGGTGTTATGTTATGTTATGAATTTGATATTAATTGCATTGGTAGTGCAGTGTAACATACAGAAAGTTGGTTTATTTGTGTGTTGAATTTACAAGGCTTGACTCAAATAAACTGCAAGCACCCGCATCCCAGTGAGGATCAAAATAATTTTGTGGTTATTGCACGTTTAAATATACATGTTTTGTTTATAGTGAACTATCTGGGTGGTCTGCCAAGATCTTGCTGGTTGTTTCAGTGGTCCAATAAAAATGCTTACTCAAAAAATGTTTGTGTTTTTATAGGGCTGTTACTCGGCGGTGGTCGACTACTTTGAGATGTACATCTACGTGGCTGGAGCGCTCGCCATTGTGGTCCTGACTATTGAAGTACGGTTGTCTTGTTTTTGTTCAACAAATGCTTTTGTTTTTGCTGTCATGTTTGCCAGTGTGTTGGACAAGTCCCTGATCGAAGCATGAAAAAGACAAATCATGCGCCAGTGAAATAATGACTATCAGCTCATGTAAATGAAACAGGTTGAGCCCTTCCTCTAGCCAACTGTCCTATGTCTCATATTTAAAACATCGTCCTTTATTTAACCAGGTAGGTCAACTAGTCGCTCTTTTAAAGTGACAAATAGTGAGGATTAATGTCACATTTCCCTACCAAGGCATCATTCGCACTCCTGTGCCCCACTCAGTATAGTAGAGAGACACCTTGTGGTGACCAGAGATATTGTACTTCAATTTATGTCTAATATGGTGATTGTGTTCTTTTGTTCTGCATGTTAGTTTTATGCTTCAGAAATGCAATGCGTGTCAAAAGTCTGAATCCCCCTAACATGTATGCCATGTGTTAAGAATAGTACTTACTAATGTTGGGCTGAACACTGATGAACTGTTTCTGTCCCTTTTGGTCTCCAGCTCTTCGCCATGGTGTTCGCTATGTGTTTGTTCAGAGGGATCCAGTAGGTCTGGCTCACAGTACGGAAGGACTTTTCCAAAAGGAAAGGACAGGAAAAGGAAAAAAAAGGCTTGTAAAATATAAAGGAGTGTTTTCTTTCTGTTTTTGGTTGTTTTTTTTTTTTATACTGGCAAATCGGGAACCTCGACAACAACCAAATGACTCGTACTTCTCAGCTGGACCTTTGAGGTACTGGGCACACTGTAAACAAAGAGCAAAAACAAATAACAAAACCAGGGCAAAAACGGACCAGTTGACGCCGGAAACTACTGCATTTCCCGAGCAGGATTGGAGAGTGGCACTGCACTGACATTCGGATGAAGAATATTTATACTGAGGAAAGTTGGCTTAGCTGTATAAAGGTTTGTGTTTATGTATAACTTGGATGTACCCCCTCCCCCCCCCCATCCCCAGCCCCTCAACCTGTGGCTGTATCCCCCTCCTCCTACCTGCCCCACTCACCCCCTTTTAAGAGCCGCACTTGTTTAATGCTGCCCTTATTCAGAGATATTTTACTAAGGGTGCTGTGTGTCTCCTTGCCCCTGCTCCCCTCTCGCTTGGAAGCCGACTTATGGTGCATTTTTTATTGTGTTGTGATGGTCATTGCCATGGTGATTATTATATGTGATTTTAGCTGAAATGTATTGTCATGCATTTGTATTAGAATGTATAAAAGATATTGATGATGATGGTAATAATAATTAAAAAAAGATTATGTAATGTGCTTGCACATGGATTCCGTGTGTAAAGGTATAAAAGTGAATCCTTGTTGCTTTGTCATGGTGATTTCCCATCTTTGGTTTTTAAAATGCTACCTATTCAGTTGCGTTTTTGGCCTTGCTTTTAAACAAAATTGTGTAAATACAGTTTTCAGTTTTAATGTTTGTAACTTATACCCTTAACCCTGGATATATGCTGTTAAAATGCTATGCTTTTTTATGTATTGTACTGTAAAAAAAAAAAAAAATTGAATGTCAATTTACAGATCTACCCTTGGAAGCTGATAACTAAAATCCTTATGCACAATTACAAACATCCAGTACATCCATACAGTATATTGGTTTCTATGGTGTGAATAAGGCTGTGGGAATGCTCTTGACACAACAGGGGAAAAAGGGTCTTTTTGGTCCCACGTTCTGTATTTCCCCCATTGTGTCCCATCAGTGTTTTTTTAATGTGTCTTATGGTCATTAAAGAGCTCGTGGCACTTAGAGCAATGTGTTCCCTGGGCTTCTGGCCAAATCCCTGGCTTTCTCAGGCTGGCCATCCAATCAACCCCTGGTCTCTCTGGCTTAATAACTCTTTCTCCCCACTTCAGTTGATGTGTAGTCACATGTAACGGCGTTCTGGAACAAAATGGCTGCCCTGCATCAGCTAGGTCCCTCCCCACTTCTCTGTAATGGAGTTTGTGATCCTGAAATGTAAAGTAGAATATGAAGTGGAAAATACAATAACAATTAGAAAACCACAGGAAATGTTGCACATACATTCTTAAAAGGATGCAAAGCATATGGCGAATACAAGAAGTTGGCTCTGCATACACAAGTCTAATACTCCACAGGTGGTGTTTGGTTTGTGTCTCGCAATGTTTCAGCCAGCAGGGGCCTTCACTCTTTAGTGGGCTTTGCTGAATTATAATACTGCATCTGTGTGAAAGAGCTGGGCTTCATTTGTATCACTCAGATACAATATACTGTACACCTGTCCTTAACACACATGTTCTGATGCAGTGTTACCATACATTACTCTGATTTATCAGACACTATTATTCAGAGTGAAAAAACGTCACTGCATTCACCTGTTTTACATTAGCAGCAGTGCCAGACCTGCCTACGGTAATAACGTTCTCAGACCAACTATTAGATGCAACATCACTGAAGCACTAGTTCAAGTTAATTGTGCTAGCCAAGAACCTAAATACACGTTTTAATTACATACAGATTACATGCACAATGAACCTAACTTGTACAAAAACTGGGAGAACTAGGGGGTGGGGATGGGAGGGGGAACCAAGATGCAGTCTGAAGAGGTGGGTCTTCGATCTGTGTCAGAAGATAGCCAACGACTCTGCTCTTGTAACCATCATGAGAAGTTTGTTGTTATTGGGCAGGAAAAGATCTAGTAAAGCCACCTCCTGCATAACATTTAGTGGATGAGGACATGTTGTGGCCATCTTGTGACTCTGGTGTAAAAGAAAAAAGTATGAGAAAAGGAGCACGTCACCCTGTGAGCCCACTACTGCCCTGCTTATAAGCCGACATGTCATTTGCATATGTATGAGACGCATGAAGGTGTGGGGATGCATATGAAACACATTATTAATATAAAGTGCAGGGGCACAGGCCATGGATCCGATGTGCGGTGTCGTTTGTGTCGTTTGTAAACGGCATCTGATTATGAACCACTGAGGAAAAGCAGGTGGGTGGGGTTAGAGCCTCTGTAATAAAGGGGCGACATAGCTCAGGAGGTAAGACCGATTGTCTGGCAGTCAGAGGGTTGCCGGTTCAAACCCCGCCTTGGGTGTGTCGAAGTGTCCTTGAGCAAGACACCTAATCCCTAACTGCTCTGGTGAATGAGAGGCATCAATTGTAAAGCGCTTTGGATAAAAGCGCTATATAAATGCTGTCCATTTACCATTTACCAATGATGTGTCCTCCAATCAGGAGCTGAGGAGAGCTAAAAGGTTTGCCCCTTTTTCAGGGAACTAAAGATGGCTATATTAAATGTGCTTGACCTTCCCAGATCTTCAGTAGATGAGGGCGGACACTCACTGAAAGTACACTTAAAGCTGGACTAGCTAGCTAAGTCAAATAATTAAAACCTTTTGATATTTACTTCTACGGTTGAAAGCCTGTATCCACGTGAAATTCATTTTTCACTGCTCACTTGATTGTGTCCCACAATTACATTTTTATTGCCACTGTTAATGGTTGAGTCGTGTGTTTTGAGTTATCATCTGCACACACAGACCTCCCAGGCGTCATGTTTGACTCCTTACCCTTTTCTTTCTCTTTGAACTCCTGAACTCTTCCAGGAGTGATTTAATTTTCAGCAATCAGTTATCTACACTCTTAGCAATTAGGAATGGTTCTGATAATAATCTAATCAATTATAAAGAATACCACATTACTGAAAAAAAATAAAAATGACAGAAAAGAAATCATTAGTTATTCTGACTGATTAAATGCCCTTAGTTTATCTTTAATGGAATGCATATCTATTAATATCACGACATATCTATAATACAGATTTATTCTCTGCCATAATGTAGCCTTAAAAAGTTAAACAATCTCTTAAACAACTAGAAATTAGCTTGTCATGATTCTGGGGTCACAATTGTGACTGTAACAAAAATTAGCATACGAGGAGGTGCCCAGCCTGCGTTGGAGAACCCCTGCAGTCGAGCGACTGATTTTACCAGGTTGAGATGCAGTAATAAATTTCAACCACTAGAGGGAAGCCGTGCGTTAGCATTGCAGCCTGGAATCATCTCTGAAGTTGTCCTGGGTGGTTCAGCAGTTCACACAAAATCTTATACACTCTTACACGGAGCTGCTTTATCTTTATCATAGAAATATTCTTTAACACTTTGTTTTCTGGATGTAATCAGATTGTCTCAATATAAATACATTCTGTTAGATCTGAACAGTAAGCAGCTCTGTACAGAATCAGGATGGTGTTGGTAGTGAAGACGTCTGTTTACAATGGTGGTTGAAAGGCGTTAACAGGGAATTTTAGGAGAGGTATAAAGGTGTGTGTGTGTGTGTGTGTGTGTGTGTGTGTCAGAGCTCTGCTAGCTAGCAGAGGCTTCTCTTTATGTTCTGACAAGGCTATGACATCAGCATCGCTGTCTACAGTCACTTTTGGGTGGATCTGCCTGGGTGACTGCCCAGATGAGCCCATGTCTGCCTCTCTAACCCTGTACCTTCTCTGCTCACAGCCCTCTACTCTGACTCCATCCATATCCTCCGAGGATGCATCTACCATTGACCCCTGTATCCCGTTACATGTCACACAAAGTAACAGGAATCTACTGATGGGGAAACAGCTTATCACAGCCAATCATTTATTTCTCTCTGTGCACTTTACAGTTTTTCCACCTGCGGCTATTTAGCAACACTGCAGCCGAAGTGTGTGCACTCCTCCAGACTGACTCAAATCCACCCTACCTGCTGTGTGATGAGACCAACAGTGTCCCACATTTCTGTCCTGATGGGACTGACCAGCCCACAGGTCAGACACATCAGTGACTGACTGTCTCCTGTGTGAGGGATGGACCTAAGCATGGCTGTCTTTCATAATTACTGAAGTTAATATGGGCTTGGCTTAGTTTGTACTGCAGCGTAGTTCGACTGGGCTTACTACTGAAGCACAGTGAGACTGGGATTGGTTAGTACTGAAACTCAGCTGGGATAATCCAGTTAAGCTTAGTAAGTCATGTGTAGTTCTGATTTGAGACCTAGGAAACCCAGGTACCTCCTGGAAGGAGTGTTGGCATGTTGGGTAGGCCTGGGGTATGAGGGTTGCTGAGGGGTAGGTTTGACCTCTGACCCCCATAAGTCACTCTGCAGGAGAAATGCTAGAATGATAGGGCAGCAGCGTTTGCATCTGTGAACCTGACACGTCTAGACAGGAAGTGAGCTTATCGTCAGCGCCAGGACAGCCCCACGTCTTGGACGCGTTCCACATGGGCGTGGGCCCGCGATGGTGGGGGGTAACCCCTGTGAAACCTGCCTCCCCTGAAACACAAAGGGTCACAAGTGGCACACTCTTCCCCCTTTGAACTCATAATCCCCTGTAAAAGCTAAAAGAAACATGCATGCAAGTCTGTTTGAAGCTAACATTTATATTACAATCTGATTCTATTAAAAGTCCTGAAGCTTATATTAACGTTGGATTTGATTTGATCTCCAATGTAACCTTTTTTGCGATGATAAAGAACAAAATCAAAAACTGACAAATATGAAGTTAAATAACTTGGTGTGATAATTTAAATTGTAACTTTAAAAAAACTTTAGAAAAACTTTAAAGCAGAAATATTTTGGGGGATGGTTTAACATGATCTTTTAATTATTACTGTGATGTTTTTACTGCCACCAGGTTCAGTGTACTCCTATACAGAATATACTTCCTCCCTCTCTCTTTTTGACTCTATACCTCCCTCAGTCAGTGTAGGATAAGTACATCCCTATTATCAAGGCTGATGCCTATATCCTGCTGTTCACCAAGAGAAGAGAATTACTGTAGAGAGCAGGAGGATACCTGTCTCCATTTGCAAGCCTTATGGGATAGCAGTGAGCTTAACGAAACATGTCAATGCACACAGTCTCTCTGATTAATGTATGCTAGAGCTCTGACTATCTTACAGCGCATGTGTCAATGTGTTTGCATTTATGTGCAGGTGTGTGTGTATGTGTGTGTGTGTGCACAAGTGATTCCATAGGAAAACCAGCCGGAAATTTATACAATCTTGAAGAGTACCCTCCCAAATACAGGTGAAGGAAATTTAGCAACAGGTGATACTAATAACACACAGACAGGTGACAGATAAAGGCATGTGTAATTAATTTGAACTTAAACATGAGTTTTTGGTCTTTGTTTTTGGTATGGTAGTGCGGAGTGCTAACACAGACAGGTAAGAGGAAAGAAACTCTGTGTCATGTGCGTATGTGCTTTCGCTGCTGAGTCTTGATAAAGTGTGTTTAGGCTCCACGTCAGTGTTATTTCTCCACCTCTCTAGCCAAGTTGACCATTTGGACAAACAAAGCTTCTGCCTTCCCTCTCCACTCGACGGCCAAATCTGTTCACAACAAACAAATGTGAAAGCCTTCTGAAGCCCTTACGGCACGTCAAGCTCAACTGCCTTGTACTGTATCAACTGGAGCCTATTTACCAATTACACAGAGAAAACAAACAGTGCCCATGCTCTGAGTGCCTGCTGAAAATGCATTTCATTTGCCGAGCACAAACGTCACCACCTCACCAACAGCTCCCCTGTCCTTCCTGTCAGTGGCCTGTCAGATGCATGACTCAGCATATTATAGCTAAAGTGCACCCCAGGCTGCGCCATCACCAAGCTGGGTTAAATGGTTTGCAGTTAGGGAGATAAATCTGCCTGGTAAGTGGTTGAATATAGAACTAGAGCTGTGTACAATGTCTAGCAAGCAGTCACATGCACTGTTGGTGAGTTTATACTGGCAAGAAGGCGCATGTAGAATTTCATCTGAATCTGGACAGGGTTTATACCACTTGAGAGTGAATGAGAGGTGCCTTGAGCGTGTGAGTGTCATTTCAAATAGTTTTCTAAAGGAGCTTTTTCAGGTTCCTCAATTTGTGCATGCTGCAAGCAGCACTGGTGACTCTCTCTTTCATTCTGTGGCCCTCAGCTGCAGCTATGGCCAGCTATAGTCGGTTAATGGTGTGGCCCTTGTCTGAACCTGCAACTGTATTCACCAGCTCATGGTGAGTGCTTTGATTGACAGAACCACCTGGGGAAACCACACTTGTAACTTTACTCTTGAACATATAACTGTAATTTGCTTTTGAATAGGCTGACTTGTCAGTATGCATTAGGTCGCTGTTTGGGAATGGTGTAGTAGCAATTCTCAAACAACAGAGGGCGGTCACTGCACAGGCCTGGTCTTCTATGCCAGGACCGATGCATCCACTGTAATCACACTTCCTGTAGGGGATCATCTCTCTGCGTGCGGCAATCACTCTTAGCATCTAAACAGACTGCTAGACTGCCCATGTGCTAAATTTACCCTACACTTTACATCACAGTTATCTGAACACTAAGACATTGCCCCCCCCCCCCATTTTTAAACATGGGGAACAACTATGGGGTGTTCCACTGGTCATTGACAAACACTGAACTTATCGGCTTAATATAAATGTATCTAAAGGAGAGAACGGGTCTCCATTTTGCTTTTTCTTTTACTCCTCATAACACCCATTGCATTTTCCAGAGCGGCAGCCCGTTGCTCTTTGCTGTGGTGGTTCCGTTGAGAGCATCGTTCACTTTGGCGCTAAACAGCTGCTAAATGTTAACGGTGGTCAACGGCAGTTTCTGAACCTGGTTATAGAGGCCTTGCGTTTAAGGACTCCCCCGAGTGCTGTTTGGTCAGGCCTAAGGAACAGAATACACGAGCGCTTCGTTAGCGCGCTACCTCTCATAATGCTAGGCTAATGTAGCTGTCTGTTCCCAGCCCACGGCCAGTTATCAGACACTGGGAATCTGACAGCCTGCAGAAGAGTTGAAATACATTATTCAGTTTGTTATTGGAGACACAAGCAAGAGTTTGTTTGCCCTTCAGAGCTGACAGCGATCCAAATCGTTCCACGAAATCTGCTTTGGCGGCCGATAAACATACACACAACAGGAGAGAAGTAAAAAATAGGGCTATTGTTCTATCTACTGAACTTCACGTCATTGTGCAAAAGCCTTGTTTGTCCCAAAAACTGATTTCCTGGGAACAGCAAAAGAGGGAAAAAAAAGTATTTCTTCCCTTGCATGAGATTTTGTCACATGACAGTTTAAAATCAACTTTATTTGTTGTGATACAAAACATTTACACCACATACTGTGGAGGAGCTGGATGAGAACTTTCTAAAAAAGGCAAAATGACAAAAAAAAGACATGCGAGGATATGGCACAACACTGAGGGTGTTTAGTAATCGGGTGTGTTTGGGCTGAGTTGGTGCAGTACTATAAGAATACAAGCTTAATAACCCTGAAATATGACTGACAGATGCATTTCACACTCCAGACGAAGGAGGAGACATTTGATGTGACTCATAATAGTCTGTAATTTGATTTTTTGGGAGTATTAATGAATGAAATATGGCAGCATTGGCTACGCGTAGAATTATAAAACTTGGGACGGTGTTGATGTCTCAGCACTGTTCTCTCAGTTTAAAATGTATTTGTATTTAAAACCCAAGCTTCACTGTTCTTGGCTCTTCCTTCCTGATAAAAACTCACAGCAGCTGAGAGGGGGTGCGTGAGTTTTGCAGTTTGCTTTTGGCCCCGCTCTCTCCCTACGCATTGTTGGGCAGGACAGTCATCACTCTCTGATTTATGACAGCTGAAGTCCATCTGAGATCAGAAAGACATTTTTAGTACATTTACCACCCCCCCCCCCCCAAAAAAAATGAAAGATGTTTTTGTGTTATGCTTTTTGCAGAGTTTGGGGTGCACACTGGGCAGGGGTGTGATGGGGGTAGGTAAACACTCCCCTCTGTCATTCCGGCCATTACTATGCCGTCATGCTTGGTCACTCTGGGACAGGGAACAGAGACAGAGCCCCCCATCCTAAACTCTGCACAATTCAGTGCGCACCCTCGCAGCTGAGTTCTGTGAATCCATCCCCTCAGTGGTACGCACTACGTCACTGGCCGCTGTGCAGCTTGGAGTATATTTATTGGTTTTTAATTATTAAGACTGCCTGTACTGTTATGGTTTCTATGCATTATGGACAAAAAAAACTTCTGAATTTGATTATGTACAGACATCTCCTACCAGGATTGAAACACTTTCTGCCAGCACTTTCCATTGGTGTGCATTTACTGGATTAAGTGTTTTATTTATACAGAAATAGCACCACATTATTAGGCATTTTATATAAGTACTTTATTTTTCATACATACTCAGTACTGGCAGCAATTGACCTCAGTCTAAGAAGGACTTTTTGAAGCCCAAACATTTTTATGAGTGACACGTCTGATGTCACTCTGCATGACTATAAATGTGGGACAACATGGTGTTATTGTTTCCATAAATGTACAATTTGTTGTTGTACATGAGGGGTTGGAAACTACGTGCCTGGAGGGCAAATATATATAGAGCACACTAAAAAAGTAAGTGCTCGTGCTCATTGACTAGATATTAATGACATTGTGGGTCCTAGTGGCTAATTGGTTACAGCACAGTCTTCGTTTTCTGGAGGGGACTCAAAAAGGAATTCAGGACGGTCAAAAGAGAGTGGTGTGGCCTTCTGTATCACATGATCAGGGAATAGCATCATGTGACCGTTTCATATATTTGATAAGCATTTCACCACCTTGCCATGCTCATTTATGCATAGTCATACTGGCGATGTCAGCAAAAAATTCCCTTGTGAGCCTCACTGAGTTGTTCAGGATTGGTGGAGGCAAAACGTTTAATTGTGAAATTAATACATACAAAGTCACTCACATGATGGATTCTGCCTGTGGTGGAGTCCACCTGTATAGTATACCTGGTATACCTGGAAGAGAGTGCGCGAGTGATTTAATCTGTGTGCGTTTACCAATGGTGGTGGTGGTGGTGGTGGGGGGTGGGGGGGAGGGGGGGTTCTTCCACGGAATGGCATCCCCCCAAAAAAAACAAATCTTCCATTCGGAATCACATCTCTGGTCCTGCATTTGAAACCTGCTGGGTCGGGTTTCCATTCATCCTGCCTGTCAGGTTGAGAGGTGGAGAGAGAGCACACCATTTAACACTGTCTTTCCTGGAGTCCTCAACTCTGCCGGCTCAGTACTCTCTGTACCCTGAGAGAGAGAAAGAGAGAGAGAGGGGGGGAGGGAGGGAGGGACACAGAGGGGCAGACGAGCTTGAACTTCACCTCCATTAAACAGAGAAGCTCAGCACGGGGTCGGCTGCTCTTAAATCTGAGTGAGGCTCACTGGGGAGGAGAACGTCCCGCATCTGCTAACGTGTAGCGCACGTGCGTTTGATCATTATATTACACTCATTCAACAAGCCCAGGGCAACTTACCATACAGAGCATGTAAGTGTGTAAAACTGAATACTACAGAAAAGAGTGCAGGTTATTGGGCTAACGTGGTTGGAATGGTGTTGGAGGGTAGTTTATTTGAGTTGCCCCATGTTGCCTCTGTCCTCGTCCTCACACGTTGTTCCACACTTCCACTGCATGTTCCTGGTACCTGCTTTACTACTGACTATGGCAGCTTTCCACTTATACTGAATATAAACGGATGTGCTGGGCATTATTACTTGGCCTGGAAGCTGTTCTTCTACTTGCTAGCAAGCTAGCCACTAAAGAAAGAAAATCTAGGCTTATGGTGGTCATTTCATTTTGAGTAAAAAAGAACATCACCTGCTCTGATTTTTAATAATTCATACATGAAAGGGCTAGACACCTTCTTATTGTATCAAGTTCACAGCAATGTGGTGGGGATTTTGCCTGTACAAGACTTGTTTTCATGCCCAGAGTACTGGAGGGATATAACCACTGTAAACACACTTGACCCCCAGCACTTATTTCAAACTGGGGTCACTGGAAGGTTTGTCTGCAGAGCTTCAGAGAGTGAGTTTCAGGACTGATTCGGTAACTGCCTGTCAGAGACCTGTCTGAAGTCATGGTATTTAATGGACTGAGTAGCCTTTGAGAGGCACTTGCGTGCTACATTACGACCAAGGGTCATGTAGGCGGCCTCCTGATGTCTCCCTGCCTGTGCTCGGAGGTTCTACTTAACATTTCCCTTCTCATAGAACTGTACCATCCCTCTCTCTCTCTCTCTCTCTCTCTCACATGCACACTCTCTCTCTCTCCCTCTCTCTCTCTCTCACACACACACACACACACTCTCTCTCTCTCACACACACGCACACACACACATACATACACTCTCGCTTTCTCTCTCTCCATCCATCTTCCCTCAGGCCCTCTGGGTCTGGTTCTAGTTTTGCTCCATGCAGACCACTGGCATGACAACACATCAATAACTGCATCTACCCTCATACTTCCCTCTCTGAAAATTGTATCAACCCGTCCACAGTGGTACATTTTACCAAGTGCGTTTGTGTGCGTCTGTGTTCTCCAGCCTTGGCTCACACTTGAGCCAGCACTGCATCAAGAAGCCAATTTGTGTGCGTGTGTGTGTGTGTGTGTGTGTGAGTTTGTCACCCACACGCCATGCATACACACAAACACACATGCACACGCACACCCACCAGCACACACACACATACTGCACAGGCCAGCACGCCCATATGCGAATTTGAAAACTTTCAACATCTTTAGCGGAAACGTATTGTATGGAATAGGACCACGGCGTAAAGAAAGCACATCGTTTTTTATTTCATTTCATTTTTTGCTATATCCATGGGGGGGTAGTAATTGAAAGCACATTGCTGAGCAGGGGGTTCAGGGGAGAATCACTCCTACCCGTTTTTGCGTGGGTGTGGAGAGAAGGGGGGCCTCCTGCCAAAATGGTGTCCTGCCCTCGCCCGCGCTCCCTGACCCCCGCCCCTTTGAGCAGATCACCCTTCTGGTTTACAGGACACTGTGTTCCCCCACAGTGGCCTGGGCACCCTGGTGGGTGTGGGGGTGGGTGATTGGATTTCCACAGAAAGTTATGACAGACTGTGTTCACAGACAGAGCTTAGGGGGAGTCCAGACCCTGCACTCTGGCTCCATGTTTTCGCCCCCTCCGTGTTTTCGGGCGAGGAAGAGTCCAAACAGGATCGTGCAAGGAAAGCAAAGCTGTTTGCATAGCTGTAATGGAGACGCACAGATGAGAGCACTGCCTGGTTTTCGACGGTCGGACACTCCTTGACTCCCAGACTGCTTCTGGTTCCCCTTGTTGCTGGACTATGACTCTGGCTTTCCACAGGCCCACAGTAGCAGGATCACTTGCAATCTGTCATTGTCAGGAACATTTCTGTGGCTACTTGCATAGATTGACCTCCTTAATTCTTATTTAGAGTGGGTCCATCTACATTGCAATTCAGCCATGGTGCTGATCTACAGCTACTTCCCTTGCGGAACTCGAAACACCTCCCTCCTCTACAGTCTCACTTCAAGGGACACTATTGCAAGCCCTCATAATATTACATGCCTAATATGTTACATGATTTGCAAGTCACTCACCACAATTCCAATGATTATATCTGTATTGGCAAGAGAGAGAGAGAGCAAAAGAGAGGGATCGAGAGAGAGAGAGACAGAGAAAATTATGTTTTTTTTATTTGTGTTTTTTTGTTATTTTGCAAATCCATGAGATTCCAGCAGCTGGCTGCATGCAAATGATATCTAATTCTCTGGGTTTATTAAGACTGCCTCAAAGAGAAGTTTCTGTGCGCAAAGCACAAAAAGTTTGATTAGCGGTGAACGGTGGGTTGTAGAGTGTTGGTCAGGCTCATCTCCATGGTAACAGACCGAAGAAAGGCATGCTGGTCAAGCACTGGGCCATCAGCTGTGCTTGAAAGGCACAGTTGTGCAGGTTTTCACCAGCCCTCTGCTTTCTGTGGGGTTCAGATGCTGTTTGGTTTTTTTTTTACACTGAATCCTGCTCTTATCTGCTGTGATGACAGCATGTGAAAGAAGGGTGATAACTCAACACTTCATGTTAAGTACAGGCAGAGAACATCGTGTCAGTACTGTTGGCTTCAGGCGGAGGGGAGTCCCTGGTGCCACATGAATTGATTTGCTTCACAGCTGCAAGGATTCAGCAACCTTAGACAAATGTCACTGGTGGTTCTGGGGAGCGCTTGAGTAATGGGTGAAGCGTGCAGTCTTGACTGATTACTGCTTAGTCTCTCTAGTCTCTAAATCATGACGTGTCACATGACTGTGTTCCAGAAGATGCCTCCAGGACAAGGTGACCGTGTCCGGACAGGGAGCGCAGGCATGTCTCAGCTTCTGGCACACTCTCTCATGATCACATCTCCAGATGAACAGGCAGCAATCAAGTCACAGGACTCATCATCATACTCACTCACTGGATTTATTCGTCATACGCACTGGGTTTATTTGTCCTTTTCACTCGATTTCTTTCATCATACTCACCGACTTGGTTTATTCGCTGTAGTCACTCATCCGAGTTAATTCGTTGTACTCATTCATTGGATCCATAAACCTCAAAGGGAGTTTTCAGCCTGCTTTAAAACCTGGGAGCCTAACCCCTGACTGCCATGCCAGGAGATGGCCACCGCCCATGGTGCCACCATCCCACTCCCCCCCCCCTCCCCGGCTACTCTGTAACCCACCCGTCCTGCCCCACCTCCAGACCAGGCTCCATCTGTGCAGCGGATGCAGAGTTCGCTGCAGTTTACTGAGACCCCTCCTCAACACAGAACACGCTGTCCCCGCACAGCTGGGAGAGATTGTGCTCATCCACACAAGCGAGCGTGTCACTGGTGTACCTTTCTATTTTATCATCCCTGCCAAAAGCACGATTGTGTCCACCGTCACCAACGTTCGTCAGGGTCAAGGAGTTTTCTTTCTGAAAGCCTTGCCAGAAATACACGTTTTTTGCTAAAAAAAAAAAAAACGTTTATGCTTTTATGTGTAAAAACAAAATTGACAAAGGGCTCAGAAATTGGGACTGCGTAACCCAAAATCTTCTGAAGTCATCTGAAATGAATCTGAATCTTTGTCTGTTTTATTACCCAGCTCCCAGCTCAGCAAACTTTGCAGCCAAAAAGAGGATATTATTGTGATCCCTCTGAAGAAAATTATTTATCTTATGGCTTAGTGCTTAAGAGTTTACAGCAGGAAGATTTGGTGGGTCTTTTAGTGGGGGAGCTGTGTTCGTGGGGTGGGGTGAATGGGGGGTATACAGATCGCTCTTAATGTCTGCACCCCCCTCTACCACCAAAGACAGGCCTTAGATCAACCTCACAGTCACACAATCTTTCTCGCGCCCCCCCCCCCACTTATTCTCGCAGGGATTACAGAGGAGAAATTCTTGGCTTTTATCTGCCCATGCAAAGCTTTCTGTTCAGCTGGGTTAATAGCTCTTTAATGTAAGCTCGGTTGGAGTTGTGGAGGTATTAGGCAAACTCATTGGCAGTCAGAAAGGTCATGGCACACTGCAAGCTGTTTGAGAATGAGGATAGTTTTCCACTCTTTTAAGTAGTTTTTGTTTTCCAACATGGGCCTATGCTCAGTGCACTTGCCATTACGCTTTTGTTTTGTTTTGTTTAAACTCCCTGGAGCGTTGAAACAATCATCTCTGATGTGAAGAGATGATTCCTGTTCACAAACAGGAACATCGCTTGGAGGACAGTACAGTTTTGTTTTCTTTTTAAATGACAGAAATCATTTTCAGTAAAGGGAAAGAGAAGTGTGAAAGATCTGTGGAATGTGTGTATATTTGGCATGTGGAGTTAGAAAGATGAGTCACAAGATTTTGTGGTACATTAATGGTGAGGAGTCCTCTTCCTCACTGCTGAATCCTCCCTGTAAATACAGTGGTCATTGTACTGTATCTTTGTTGAAGTGTTCGTGATTGTGCGGTCCAAATGTGGGCTCTGCTGTTGCTCTATAAATGAGTGTGCCAGTATGTGGTTGAAGTGGTTATGGTTGTGTGGTCATGATGTAGTCAACCTCCCTATAATGGTGATTTATTGCTCATGATGCCGTCTTCTCTACTGGTAGAGGTGACAGATTGGAAATGATGCAGTCTCTATTAGTACAGCTGGTTGAGCATGAACAACTCCCTTCCTGTTCTTTGACCACATCTGGGTCATGACCAAGATTTCCTAGCTGCCCAGCCTGGCCAAACTGGTGGTTCCATGGAATAACCAGGGCAAGACCCCTCATGAATGTTTTCTGGCCTTCAAAGCCCTGCCCTTCCATTTGCCCCACCTCCAGCAAGGTGAGGTTCATGGGAAGACTGACACCTAGCCTCATGCACCAGCAGTCTGATGCATCTTGGGAATGGCTACTAGTTCACTATATACGCATTGAGGTTCAGTTAGCAGTGATTACACCTAATGGGCCATTGCTCCACATACAAATTGTGTTCTGCTGCAGTGACTATGACTTTCACATTAGTATACAATATGTAAAGTGCTTAAGTTGCTAAACACACATTTTCATTTCTTCCACTAATCTAATTTCGTAAGTAAGAATGAAAGTAGGTTTTAGCAGTTTGCTTTAAAAGCTGAGAGCTGTACAAGCCAGTGCAATGAGCAAAAAAAAAAAAAAAAAACACAAGCAAACGTGCTAAGATATAAAGCAAGCAGTCTGCGTGACCAACCACGTTAGACAAAAAAAAACAATAAAACAAGAAAGAAGAAGAAACACAAATGCAAAAGTTAAGAAATATTAAGATAAAGAAATATTTTTCCTCCACAAGTATCAGAAAGAGAGGATGTTGTGAAAGGGGTTCTCGCTCTAGGAGCTGAGCTGACAGCATAGCTGCTTAAATGGAACTAAGACAGAGGTTTCCATAGACCTGGGGCTCTTTGATTGGCATGTTTATGGCCTGAACTGGCGATTGTGCCAATCTAAACAGCCACTATGACTGGGAGTCAGCCCTCACGCACCAGAGTCTTGCAATTTCACTCCAGTTTCTGTAATCTGTATCTGTTTTCATTACCCCCACAGTCCCGCTGATGCACACTGGCCTGATACACTGGCTCTGTTCACCAGGTCCATATCCATATATCTGCTTTATGATTAAGCAGAACTAACTGCCCCCCCCCCCTTTTCCCATCTCTCTTACAACATTAGGGGTAATTTATGACTCGTTTAAGACGTGTCAAGGAAACCTGAACTTGGTGGTTATTTATGGCGCCTCTCTCCCTAATGATGCCTTAACCTTAACAGGGTAATTAAGCCGGCACGGGTTTATGGAGAGCTTTGACTGACAGGCCTGTGAAACGAAAGGAAGAGTGAAGGGAGGCATTAAACGAGTCGTCTCTGCAGAGATTTGTTAGCGGCGTAATAACACGCGGGGGGTGCTTTGAAGTGGCCTAACGGCCTGGCGTCGCCTTTGATTAGAGACGTCAGAGGGGCCCGGCCGGGTCCGTGTGACCCATTAGAGTTAACAAGGGCTGTTTACGGGTCAGAACGGGTTTATGGCAGACATCAGTCACGCGGCTGTGTTGTCGATGAGTGAGATTTCCTCTTCCTCTTACCCTTCCTCCTCCTCCTCCCTGCTGCTGATTGAGCTTGTTCAATTTAGCCACCCCGAGCCAATCACAATCCATGTCTGCATGCGTTTAATGAAAGCCTGAGGATCAGTGAAAACCATTTGGGCTCATTGTTTGGTGTGCAAAGTGAGGATCTTGGATGAACGGGTTGGAAATGAAAGTTGGTTTGAGTTGCTTGCTTGTGATGGTTGTTTGTGCCAAGATTGGTTTAGATTTCAAAGTGAGCATAATTTGCTAGCCCAACAATCTACAGTGGGTATTGGTGCCCAGGGTGAAATGGGTGCGGTTGGTGGGCATGTCATGGATTTGCCCACCATATGAGCGTGGTACTCATTTCTCCACAACAGCAAGACAGACTGAGTCAGATAGCTGAACCGTAGTCACTCCAGAGGTGCATTTAGCTGCCAAAGGGGCTGGGAGGGGAGGAGTCTGGAGCCTTTAACAGCTCAAACTCTGGACGTCACTTCTCTTTATCCTCTCTCTGAGATACTTTGTGATGTTTTGTCTTCTCTTCTGGAACTCCTAGATTCTCTCCTGTCTCAAATTAAAGTTCTCTTGCCCCCTTCCCAGGCCCAATAATGCCGTCCCTCTCCAGCTGCCCACTCAGTCCACACACAACCCCCCCCCCCCCCCTTACCACCACATCAAGTCTGGTTTTCAAAACCTTCCCCTTACCCCCTGGCTGTGGCTCAGTTGTCATGCCCCTGGGTCATAATTACACAGCGTCTCTTGTATCTGGGGACAGTGGAGTTCGGAAAATCTTTTTTTTTTCCTGTGTGAAGTTTCGCAGACTTCTGGGCTGAACAAACCAGAGGGAGAGAGTCTCGCAGCACAATCAGGTTCCAGCTAATAACCGCCTTGCCTGAGCTCTGCTTCTGCAGTGACCCGTCACCTCGCCTTTGGAGAAAGAAAAGAGACGGAGGGGGGAAAAAGAACAAACCAAATGGTATTATTGGTTCTTTATCCAGACAGATCCATCTGGAATATCTCAAACCCCATCAGGAGAGACAGGTCCCTGCAGTGAGTTTATTGGGTGACGAAGCCTCTGCCAGCTGTCCCCTCTGTGCAGCTGCAGAAGGCTTCCAAGCTCTTGCACAACATAAATATGAATATTCCTTAACTTCTCTTTTTGAAAACCCTGGGTTGGAATGCCTGGGGCGTTGTGGTCTCGGTTCTGAGCGGGCCTGGCAGTGGGAATCGGCCCCTGATTTCTGGCTGGCCGCCTGCCCTCTCTTTTCCACAGCGAGTGCCGCCCCTGTGGGCATGCTTATGAAGTCTCCCGTGACCTCGCTGAGGAAAGCACTGCGCTCCAGCGAGGAGAGATGGCAGCATTGTTCCACATGGATAACGAGGCCTGATTAGCATTGCCACGGCCATATCATCCTGCTCTCTCTCTCTCTCTCTCTCTCTCTCTCTCTCTCTTTCTCTCTCTCTCTCTCTCTTACTTTCTGTTATTGCTTTCTGCTTTTGCTCTCCATTTCCCTTCCTCTCTGCCAAAGAGACAGTGGCCCAAGGTCGACAAGTTCAGCAACCACCTCCCACTGTACAATGAGACAGAGACAGAGGTCATGCAGGCCTTAGATGACGACATCATCATTCTGTCCTCCAATGAGATGTTGCTTGGGTACAAGCAGCCAAAGACACAGCCCCAACTCACAGACCCCCTATGCTCACACTCTGCCACACCCACCCCCTCAATAAATGCCCTGGCAAGAAAGAAAAATAACTAAAATAACAAAATATCTAAGGCTTGATCAAAAAAAATCTATGCAGGGCTTTAGTTTTATTCAGACCAGCTGGGCACTGTGTGATGCTATTTTCTTTTGATGGGTTCTGATGCTTAATGGTGTCACGGGCACCTCTTGGTCTTACAAAGAATTCCTCAACTTCTCCTGGAGGTCTCTGGGCCTATCAGAGGGGAGACACACTATCCTTACAGACAGGAGGGTTTACCATGCTGACCTCACAGTCCAGCCTATTGTTCCCTCCCTGCTAAAAAATGTAAAAATGAAAGCGAGAAGCTCAAAACCAGTCTTTCTTCCTCCCCTCCGCCAAAGAGGGTCCAGTCCTCCTGGGAGCTCCAAAGAGCCAGCAGGCACACCCAAACCTCACTTCACCCCACCGTCCCGCCCTTAGCCCAGGCTGGCCTGGACAGCGGAGCGTGTGCAATGACAGGCCAGCCTGACGCTGTCCATGGCAGCGGGATTAGCTGCCTTCACCTGGAGGCGTTTAAGGCCCATTGAGACGATTGGGGGCAATTTGGGGATAATGATCCGAAAGGGGAACTGGCGTGCGGCCGGGCGCCCGTGGGGTGGAGTGGGGTGGGGTGTGCCTGTGCCCTGTGGGGCAGAGATCCGACAGGGGCATGTCATTAAGGGGGTGGAGTTCAGGAATCCTTGCATCAGTGCGCTGCCGTCCGCAGTCTCAGCCCCTCCTTTCTCATCCAGGTCAGGTATGTGGATATCACCCCAATGCATTGTGCTACAGGCAGAGTTGGAGCTCCCAGGTGGAGGTGAATACCCAGTCCATGCATTGTTTTTCTAAGACCTGAAATGGCTCAAACTGCTCTGCTTTGAGAGTGCTATACATCTTGGCCTTGTGCTCAATAAAAGGCCCGGCAAATAACAGCAAGCAGCACGATCTTACTGACTGAAAATGCAATGTAGTATGACAGTTTAATTTTGTATGACAGTAAATTCCTCTTTTGCAAATTCCTGTTCCCTCTATACAGTAACTACCTGTCTCTCCTCTGGATTGCCTTAACTATCTGTACACATACAGTGCATGTTACTGGAAAACATGACGGGTTGGTTGGGCACTTGCAAAGTGTTAAAACATTGCAATGACCTTTGGCAACATCACTGGCAAAGCCCGCATTAAGAGTACAGATCTATCAATGAATGAGAAGTGAATTATTTAATACTGCAGTATTACTGCTTAATAAGGAATTAATAAATGCATTGAATCTGCTCAAAAGTACAGTATCATAGGAAAAATTATCTGATCTCAAGAATGCGTACTGTAGCCTTGAGTGGAGTTTCTCAATAATTATTTCTTGATAGAGGTCATTAAGTACACATTTACCCTCATTTTCTAATATCAACAGTCCAAGAATGTGTTTTTAAGTTGTGTATAATACAGTTTTAATTCATTTTTAAATCACAAGTACTGCAAAATATCATCAGTGAGTCCAGGCTCTTGCATTTAGTACATTCTTCATCTTTGATTTTGGTTATTTGGGGAGCTGCTTAAAAGAGTTTTAGGATGGTTGTTCAACAACAAAATCCAGGCTACCAAACCATCTGTCCAGCCTTGTGCACAGAGGTGCTGATATGTGCTGTCCTCTGTGGGTGATTGGTCTGTTAAAGAATGCGTCCAATCTCCACCCTTCACTCTGACCAATTCCTCCCCTCACAATCCTGCCATAATCACCAGGGCGACCCTGTCAAGGTGTGGACTCTTTGTAATATAAAACAGTACTGATATGTTCTCCTTTACTTGACTTTGATCGATGCCCCACACCGATAAAATGTCTTTACCTAAACCAGCTGGGGAAGGCTATCTCTGCTGTCACCCATACCCTCCCACCCCCACCCATCCGTGGACCCATCTCTTTCTCTCCCACTCTCTCTCACCATCCTCCCCCCCCCTATCTACCACCCCCCCAACCCCCCAACACACACACAAGCCTCCCTCTCTCACCTCCCTGACCCTTTGATCTGACATGGCACTCATGGGTAATGACGCGGGGGAGTGCGGGGCAGTGGTTTGGCAGGCAGGCAGGCGAGCGATAACTCATCCGTTTTATGAGTGCACTGGAGAGCACCACTTGCATGGGCTACACTGGCCTGGCACGCACAATGATGTTAGCAAGCCACAGGGGCCTGTTATCGGACTGTCTCACACTGCTACCATTTTTATTTTTTCCAGTAATATTAGAATTTGACTTCAATTTCAATTTCAACTACCTTTTAAAAGTCAGTAGGCCGCAGGTACCCATTCAGTAGACTCTGTGCAGAGGCACTACACTCTGAGTGTGATCAGTAGAACTTGTGAAGCCATTCATTAGACTGCGTGTAGAGGTGCCTCACTCTACTGTAAGTGTGGCCAGTAGACCAAGCGTAGGAATACAGTAGACTGCGTGTCACTGTCCACTCTGTACTCAGCATGCTTGGTACACGGTGTGGCAGAATTCTTCCAGCACAGCTCTGTTCCAGAGACAGAGAAGGGGAAAGAGAAAGAAGGCCCATCAGTGAGGGAGCAGGCTGTGTCCTGGCCCTGCTACCTGAAAGTGACTCTTTGTTCCCGCAGCTCCATCAGACATACGGGCCAATTTGTTGGAGATTTATTGTTGTCACTGGCATCGCTCTCTCCCCTCAGAACATCCAAGTCTCCCAGGCTAAGTGGTCAAAGCTAGGCCAGAACCCACTGTCGTCCTGCAAAGTTCACATCCTACTCTATGAGCACATCGACCTGCAATCTCACCCACCTGTCTGGGAGAAATAACAGGTTCCCTATTGGTGGGGGGGGGGATGTGGCCGGATATTTGACAGGATGGCAGATTGTCACCTGGCTCACATGGTCCAGCCCTGTGAGAGATTGAGACAGGGTGGGGTCAGGGCGGAGTGGAGTAGATTGATGGTCTGATGGGAGACCCCTGGCGTCTCCCCATTCTCCTGTTTTTTTACTCCTTTCCTGCCATAAAAGTCGGGTGCAGCGCCTCACAGAGAAAAGTTAGGAATTTGGGAGGACCAACCCTCATTCTAGCCCCCCTCCTCCCTGACCTCCAATAGCCTCTGCATGCACCCCCCACCAACGTACTCCGCTTTTATGAGCAGCCACTGATCTGGGACGCACCCCCACCCCCATCTCCTCACCAGGTTTGCTCTCTGAAGAATAAAAGCATTCTTCCCAATCCAATGGCAGATTTTAATAATATGAAGTTAGGCCCGCAAGTCAATGCACTGTATGAACATATTCAGAATGATAGAGGGTGACATGTCAAATGGTACTCGGCGTGTATCCCAGTAGAATACAGTTTTAGGACGAGCGAATGCATATGGCTGCTTTCATTTATAAGTGCATTAATGGTGTTAACTGATGGTACTGTACTAGCCAAAGGATTTATTGTAGATTAGTGTAAGGCATTGAAAGACTGAATTTAAAAGTTGTCAGAGGTAATACATGGCTCTTGATAGAATGGTTGATAGAATTCTACATGCTTGTGTCTGCGTCTCTATATTGTGATATATTTTGGGAGCCTTGCACTGAGCCCATTCCCTCTCAAGGTCAGAGTGCATTAATAAGTTTGCCTCTGTATGCTGGGCCATTTCTGAAGGCTTCTGAAGGTTGGGGAGCACCAGATTGACCCCATTCTCTACAAGGCCAACTTCTGCCGAAAACTCCAGAGATTCCCCATCACGAGCAGTCTGTAAGGAGGGAGGAAACAGCCCTTACCCCCACTGCCCCCACCCTTAGCCTCTCAACACCCTGTTTCAGACTCACCTCTCCAATACTGCTTCAAATTTAGTCCAGGAAACCTGGGATTACTGTCACCTTTGCCTTTCCACAGCGTCTCAATTTCCACAGAGCAGGTGAAGGTGTTGGAAGGAGTTTCATTTTTTTTAAATGACAATTTCTAAGGCACCTGGAAGAAGAAGCGGATCTGTCCGTTTGGTTGAGCAACAGATCTCTGCAAACATGGAGAGGGACGAGAGCTGGACAAAAAAAACAAAAACATTTTTCTAAATTGCAACTACGTCACTTCTGTTTCCATGGTTGGAGCTCCTCATATTATTGAAGGCTCATGTGTCCTTTGGCTGTTCTGGGATCAGCATGTCCTGGAATTATAGTTCTGCATTCCATGGCTGGGGCCAGCACTGCATCATTGTACATTCAAAAAAAGCACTAATACAACTTTTTTTTAATTTCTTTTTTTAAAATATAAAGTTACATTTATTTTGGTGAAAGTGATACATGGCCCTCACTGGTTGAGTTGCCTGACTGGCACATATTAAACGGTGACCTAACTTGGCATCTGTACCGCGCTGCATGTGAAAGTGTCAATCATGTAACTATGGAACTATAATCAGCTGTACTTTATCCCTGCTTGAACTGAGGATCAATACTTCCTGTAGCTGAAGAAGAGCATATTTCAAGCTTGACTGGAAATTAAGATCGCCAGAAGAAACACTTCTTGAAGCAGTTTTGCACTGTCAGGAACTTGAAGTGATCAAGGGACGTTAGTGAGGAAATCAATGGAATAAATATGGGCAAAATAACTTTTCAACATTGTGATGATTCCTCACAGCACGCATAGTATTTCCTTAAATTGGACATGAGCTCTTAACGGGGTAAAATGTATATTTTGTTCATAAAAGACCATAAGATTTGCTTAGCTGGTGAATTCTGAACTTTAGTTGACATAAGCTCAAAAGAATTCTTGCAGAACATTTCACAGTCCTCCTTCACACAAAAACTATTTTCCCGGCGGGCACTTCCCGTTTGTATTCATTTGTTTCGAATTATATCAGCATAGTTTGTGTTTTTGTTCTTTCATACGCAGTATTTCAAGTCATTTAATGAGTGTCAAACTATTTAAAATGTTCTTTTATTTCTTTTTCCGATTTCACTAAAACAAATGATTGCATGACCTTTTCATGTGTTTTTGAAACAAAGTCAACCTGATAAATGCTGTAAACAATTGGTTGAGGGGGAAAAAAAAGTATTTTAGAGGAGTACGAAATCTGAGTAGAAAGCATATTATTACTCCTCTAAATCCAGAAAAATAAATTTGGTCAGATGAAGTCAGCAACAGGTTCCATATTGGGACTGTTTGGTAACCTTGCACAACGTGCCTGCAATTCTAATATCAAGTTACATATATATATACTGTGCCTTGAAAAAGTATCCTGATGGTTTCTGATCTTTTGACAAAATGTAATACTGCTTAGTGGGAACCTGAGTAAATACAAAACACATTTTAAAAATGATAATTTCATTTATTTCACCCTTATCACCCATGTGAAAAAGTAACTGCCCCGTAAATGTAATAACTGGTTGCACCACCTAACTGCAACTAAATGCTTACTATTATTTGGTAGGTCTTTCACATTGCTGTGGAAAATTTTTTGCCCATTCTTCTTTCTAGAACAGCTTCAATTCAGACAAATTGGTAGATTTTCCAGCATGAACTGTTCGTCTCAGGTCCTGCTGCAGCATCTCTATTTGGGTTCAAGTCAGGACTTTGACTCAGCCACTCCAAAAATTAAATTTTTCAGCCATTCAGACTGATATGAAATAGTATTCAGTCACAATTATTGCTGCTTAAGGTGGTATAACCAGTTATTGCATTTAAGTGGGCAATCACTTTTTCACATGGGTGATATTGGTGTTTCATAACTTTTTTCATGCAATGAATGAAATTATAATTTAAAAACTGTTTCATGATTACTCGGTTTCCTTTCTTTAAAAATTACATTTAAATTTAAATTTAATTAAATCACATTTTTAAAATAATAATTTAATGTGCATGCACGTGAGCTCATGTGTGTACCTGCCTGTATGGACATACGTGTGTGTTTATGTTCGACTCTTTCACCCTCTGCTCCAGCCTGAACCCACATCCCTGCCATTCACTGGCTGTTTTCTGCCCCCCTGTTCAGCATTGGCTGTCACCTGTTGTTAATATTCGCTCAGTAATCCACCCTGCACAATGTCAGCGGTTCAAAAGGGCGCTGTAGGTATTTTTGTCGAATTCAATTAGCGTGACATTTTTGGAGGCTCTCCGATCTCGTTTCTGGACCCCACCTCCTCGAAAGCAAATAGAAGCTGAAGCGTTTTCAGTTCTGTCCACAGGGAGAACATGCTTAGCCAATTTAAAAATATATAAAAAAATCAGAAACACTATATTTTACTTTTGTCTCACATTTTTTATTGATGACTGGTACATTTTAACACTTCAAAAAATTTGAACAAAATAAAATATCAGTACAAAGAAAACAACACCCCTTTAGAGAGGATTCTCTCTGAAATCTTCAGTTCTAATCTTGAGCATAGTTGAAGCACAAACCACATTGCAGCAAGATTTTAGAAGGGTTTTGACAAATATTCCTTCAGAATGGTTGTGTAGGGGGGATGAGAATGGGGTTGAATGTGCCTCAACCATTTTGTTACCGAAATTTAAAAAAGCTCCCAAATTTTGATGAACATTCTAGAAAAAAGTTTTTCATTCCCATATAAAACTCAATGTTATTTCTCAACACTGCACATCTATGTAAATTGGCCCATGCATTTTTCACTCTGCCAAGGCTTCAGGGGGAAATACAATGGGAAAGGTTCTGGAAAATGGTACGGGAAGTTGGTCAACTAATTTTGGAAGTTTTTGAGATAAAACAGCACTTTGACTTCACTCCATCCTTGTTTTAATGACCCATAATCTCCTTAATTTAAGAAAGATTTCCATGTCAACCTAGAGAGGGTCAAACCTCCACATGTACCTGACAGATTCTGGAAAGAAATTTTCTGAAATTTACAGAGCTAAGCAATTCAGGCTACTGTTCACTGCCTGAATCAATATTTTTCTCAATGCAATGTCTTTCCATTTTACAGGTATTATATTATGTCATACTTTTCAACTGGAAAAGGGTTTTCTTGCCATAAAAAATAGTAAATTTTGTCTCTTTCACAATAGTTGGGCCACAATGCAAATAAAATGTAATTTTTTAAAAACATTTTGTAAGTGCAATAACTTATTGCAATAACTCATGAGACATATATAAGAATATGAACAAGATTAACCATATTAACAGCATAACATTTTAAAGCAGTACAATGTAGCTTAAAGCCATGAAATATTTTTTTTTTTAATGTACACATTTTAAAACCAAAATTTAAAGCTATTTAAGCCGTGGTAAAATTCAAACAAACAACACTAACACACAACATCCTTACAAATTCTTACAAGGACATAATAATACTTTACAACAAATTAGTTATATTTTCAAGGGTCTTTGTTTAACACTGGGAATCAATGCATTTACACCAAAAGAAGAAATCACACTGGCAAACAAATAAAAACACAAGTATTATATTATTAATTTTGAACTTCTGTTGCCCTGCTTCAGTAGTATAAGAAATTATAAGGGGCAGCAGAGGGGGAGCAAATTGGGGGATTGGGGTCGGGGGGCATTATAGGAACAACCCCTACATGCGGGTTGTTATCACTGAAGCTCGAGACACACAAACCCTGGAGACCATTGTAAGTGAAGTTTTTTTGACTGTCCTATTTCAATTACCCACATTTTTAGCATATTCAATATTAACTCTGGTTGCCTATCGTGCCAGGTCTGTCTTCATCCATGTTTTTTAAAAAAGTGATGTTTGACTGTTGCAGTGTGAACTGCACGTTCACTCTGTGTGTTCATTCAATATATAAATTATACATAACCAGGGCTGCTTCGGGTTCTGCTCTGAATGCCAACTTGAAGAAAAAAGTAAAAAGGCAAGTCTCCAAAGTCCAAAGTACACTAACAGTATACATGAGTGTATACATACAACCAAAATGTCAAACAAAGCTAAAAAGATTCCGTTCAAGCACCGGTGTTGTCTTTTCAATCGGAAGCCCTGTATGCAGGGCAAGCGAGAGCGGCCGGCATTGGGCCAGCGACGGCGCGCAGCACGGGGCTTTGTAAGAGGAGCCCTGACAGCTGAGAATAAGCATGCGCGAGCTTTGTTTGTTTTGCGCTAGCGGTGAGCACAGCTGCGTTACGATGACAGCCTCGCGCTTTTTCAGTAAAAGAGACGTCATTTACAAGCTTCAATAAACGTGCATCGGGAAGAGATAAGACGGCGATATGTGAGTGCAATAATGTAGACCTGCACAAAGCTTGTAGTTTTGGAGATGGTTACTCAAGTTCCAAACCGAGTCCGAAATTACTCTTTTCCTGGAGGACGTGGAATAGGCACCTATCCGTATACCAAGGCCTCCCTTGAAACGCTTGCCATTTGAGAATTACGGTCTGCATTGATATTCCATTGAGTTTTTATATTCAGTGTCAGAATAAATACGAATACCAGTGATGCAGGTTTTAATGAGGCAAACTCAATTTGAATGAGTATTGGTATTAGAGGCATACTTTGATGTTCCGCAGAGCTGTGTGGAACAGGGCATACTACACAGGAAAGAATGATCGTATGTTATTATTAATACGGAAAGCGGAAGCAATTTCTGGTCTGCTGGGAATTGCAGCGATTGCATGAATTACTTTAAGTGAAACAGGAAAAGTTCTGTTGGTTTATGTGACAAAAGGTCAGCATATCCAGAAGCCCTGCAATTTCACCAGATTGGGTTTTTTTTTTATTTTTACTATTTGACTGTCTTTCTAGACCTGAAGCACCCTGGCATGTTTTCTTTTCACCATGTGGTGTATGTGAAGCACTATACCTTCAACAACTTCCTCTACTTTGTTCATTAAGTGCAGAGGGATTTTTTAGGTTCAAATTATGGGCAAATGGGTCGTCAAAACTGGAAAAGTCAAACTGTGTCCATTCTCTGTAGGATGAAAGGAGGAAGCAAAGCGCTTCCCATGACAATCGATTTGAAATGTTTGATTGAATTACAGATTCTCTCTGCTGTTTACCTCACATCCTGAGACCTGGGATTCGAAGGGTATTTCCAGCACACTGGAACGAACATGTTTTTTATTTGGGAGTTTGGAAATGGCTTTTCCAAAAGGGGTAGGGGTATCCGATCCTGCTCCAAATTTAAAACAGCTTTGTTTGGGCTTTATCAAAATCTGACTCCGGAAGAACAGCTCACCCCATGAAAAGGCCCAAAGCACAAATCACAATGAAAACCACTCGCAAAGACTCTGTCACCTTCAGCCATAAAGCAGTGAGTCAAGGCAAAGGTCATGGCACGCTTTGCCTCTGGCAGCTCTCTATCCCAGCCCAACATCGCTGTGGGGAAGAGCCAGAAATAAAGAATGGATCTAGAGCACGTAGGCGTTGGTGCAGTGGTGGGGGGGAACAGCATCCTGAGTCTGGCACGCAGTGCATTTGTCTTGAATTGGCGCCGTAGCGGTCAGTGCCAGAAAAATTAATGAATTGAGGACGAAAATCCAGCCCGCAGGCTGGACACCTGGTAGCAGAGCTGATCTGGGATCAGTCTGAGAAGCTCTGGAGATGCTGAAGGATCAGGTATGCAGCAGGCTGGAGAACTGCTCAGGTGTCTCATGAGTCTGTGTTTGAGAAACCCCACTTCCTTCCCCGTCCCCCGAGGTTTAGGAAATGCTCCCTTCACACAGCAGCGATCCAGGAGCAGATTTCCCTGCCCTGATCCGTGACCTCTTCTCCCTTCCTCTTCAGCTTGGTTTCAGTGGACAGCTGCATTATTTGCATGAAACTGAGGGCCCCATTTGGATTCAGGTTCAGAGTGACCCTTTGAGAAGATAAGTAAGTGCTCCATGATTGCCCCCCCCCGCACCGGGTGGAGAGAACGCCACCTCAAATTAGGGAGAGATGACTACCCCCTCTTAGTTGCACCTTGTCTGCATAGCCGAGTAAGTCAGCGTGCAGAAATGTGTCCCAGCCGGATGCGGTTGGGGTTGGGTTTTTGGCTGCGCATGTTTTGGGAAGACTGTGAAGTGTCCACATGTAGTGAAGGGCCTGAACAGCTCAACTGGGGTACCAGAGAGCGGTTAAAATGAAAAGGAAATGATTTGTATTGACAACCATAGCCAAATGCTTTGTAATCCACACTGTATTGCAGCTTCTCCTGTGCCAGTCACTGAAGATTTGTAAAACGTTGACCAAGGTTGTCAATGTGAATCATGTAAATATATGAATGTTTAATCTTATTACACTGACAACCGTAGTTAATATAATCCATGCTGCATTGTGGCTTGGCTGATGCCGATTCATTGACAGGCAGTGTGTAAAACTTAGCTGGGCATGTATGTGGTGCTGCAGGCATCTATGGTGGGTTGCTGGGACAGCGTTCAGGGCTGCTGTTGTGTGTCATCGCTGTTCGGGCTTCTCAAGAGTGGGCAATGCATTTCTTCTGTAATCTGAGAGCCTGGGGCCCCCTCCTGTCTCCCAAAATCCAACGCGCTAGGGTCCCACAGAGACATTACCTGTGCAACTGGACTAGGAGCAAATGGCATGTCAACTTTAAATTGCTGCCAGTTCACTCCACCCACCCGCCCCCCCAACCCCCCGCCCTATCCTGCCAAACTATACCCCCAAATAATGCACTTTTCTGCATTATCTGCACTTTTTTTCACCACCAAAACCAGCAGGCCCACAGTGCCACTCCGACATGCAAAACAACATGCCAGTTCCCCCTGGGGGGTGGTGAGCCTTAAAATATGCTAAAACCTCCAATACCGCACTGAATCTACATACCTCTAAAGGTAGAAATATTTAATGAGAGAACAAAGCAAATAGTGGCATGTGGGGTTGTTGACCTTCATTTTATAAATTCTTTTTTCTTTCCTTGAATTTGCGGAACAGCATGCTGCTGCTGGCCTTCGGGTGTCCCTGTGCCCTTGACTAATTAATTCTCCTGCTCGGGAGATGCGGGAGAGAGATGAATAAAACCTCAGCCTGGCTTTGCCCAGGCAGGATACCGAGACATGATGTTTTGTAGTGATTATCAGTATGATGTGGGAGGGATGCTGACTCACAGTCCGTGTTAGACTGGGGTCAGGGTCACTCAGTCTCAGTAATAGGGATGGAGGGTAGGGTGGCGTGATTTTGAATATGTATTTCCAATCGAACTAAAGTGGAGCAATTAATGAAAAAATGAATGTTAATAATATAAATACAGTAAAACAGATAGTGAAAATAGATCTCTGGAACAGAGCTGCAATGTTGCCGTCCATCCACCTTGTTAGCTAACCTGGAGCTTTCAGTCCAAGTGCTGAAAACCTGATTTTGATCTCTTCTGAAATGTAAATATTTTTAATTGTCTTCATTTTACTTTGTAAATGGGAAACAACCAGAAAAACTGTCGCACGCAGAATGCTGCAAACATTCCAGATGGGTGCATTCCTCTTTTGTGCCAGCCTGGCCAAACAGTTTGATTGGCTGTTGCTTTTAGATGGCGCGTGCAATCAGCTACTGGCACCCTTTGTGGCTCCACCCTCCCTGATCCCTCGTAGGACAAGAGGAGGTTGGGGGGCATTTCAGTAAGCCTGTGGCACAGATTCGCTGTATAAGATTTTCAAGTCGCTCGAGATGTGTCCATCATTCTTTCTTTCTCCGTGTCGGTTCTCTTCAACTTGTCATTGCTGTCATATATGTATGTGATGCACTTTTCTTCTCGCTGTGGGTGGGCACTGGGGTTTTAAACTCATTTGTCATTCTTCTCAAGGTGTTGGTGTGCGTGGTGGTGAGGGGGCCCCCTGCAGGCCGTACAGGGGATCATGTTGCCCAGGAGATGGCGGCGCTGTGCTCCTTGGCCTTCATGCGAAGCGCAGCGATGCTGGACGACTTGCGGTCGGGGTCCATGTTGAGGTCGTAGCCGTTGATGCCGCCGCCCATCCCCGGACTGCCGAACAGGCCACCCATGTGCGTCTGTCCCATGTGGCCCCCGGGACTCTGTACGCCCAGGAAGTCGGACACCCCGCCGGCGTGCGGGTGGGGGGTCATACAGGGGGTGACGGTGTCGCATGGCATCACGCAGCCTGGCACGGGAGATGCAGCGCTGCTGCCCCCTATCCAAGAAGGACTCTGGATCTGGAACACAGCAGAGCAGGAAGGGGCATGGTGAGTTTAGACCCCTCACAAACCCCTGACCAAGGGGCAAAGTAATTATTAGGGACAGCATTCATGGTGACAAAGGCATTTGACTGAAGCACTTTTGAGTTTTCACAGCCCTGCACCATGCACAATAGTCCAAAATCATAAATTTGGGCTTTTAAATTTAAATGATTTTTGGTGCTTGGGTGTAATGTTGTACAAACAGAATTCACTGTGAGAAAGTTCCAGATTTTTTCGATTCCTGGCAGATGCAGTCTTCTGTTTCGCATATGAGACAGAGCCGCTCTGAGGTCATCTTTTACTGTGGGGTGAAGTCATTCATAAACTCTGATATTTGCAACAACAAGCTGGCTTTTGAAACTGACCTCAAAAAGAAGAACGGCATGTGAGTTGTGTCCCAAACTACCAGTTCCCTGACTCCAGGGGTGATTGGATTGAGTGTCAAAGCAATGAGAATCAGGGAGAAGCCTGCAGACTGGCGCAGCGTTGATCAGAGGAGAAGGATAGTTTTTAAATTTTGAAGAAAGGTAATGATTGGAGTTTGGTGAGGGTTGAGGGTAGTATTGATTGGTTTAGATGGGTGGGGTGTGGGGAACTACTTGGGGTGCTTGATAGTGTTGGACGGGCGTACGTGTGGAGGAGGCGGGTCTCGCCTGTGGGAGGGATGTGTCTGGAAGGTGTGTGTCTGTGGGAGGGGAGGGACTTAGGGAGGGCTGTGCAGCAAGATGAAAGTCTACTCAGGGAGGTGCCCCAGATGTGCCACATTCCACAGCTGTGGCCCCATGACCTCTGACCTCCTAGCAGATTAATAATAAATCGGGGGACCTCCAGCCCTCTGAGCGAGCGTGGCTACTCCTGCTCTCAGCCCTGCCCTGACTGCTCTCTCTGGGCACCCTGCACCCCTGCACCCCCGCACTGCCAATAGCAGAGCCAGGAGTGGAGTGACAAAGGAGTAGAGTAAGAGAGGGAAAGACATCTGCCAATGAGAAAGAAAAGCCTCCCTTCTCCACCCAAGTCCTCCAATCAGGGCTGCATATCACCTCAAACCCCTAACCCTACCACCCAGATTCATACTTCTAGGCCCCATCAGGGCCACTGTCAGTACCATTACGTCGGCATCTTCCGTCTTCACAAATCACATTAAACTCCTAGCATCAAACAAAAAAAGTCACTTGTATCGAGAAGTAACTTAGTTCTTGTCGTGGCGATTAAAGTTCCCCTGATTTGCAAAAGGAGCTGGACAACTGAACACCAAGACCAGGAATGGGAACCATGGATTGCATTCAATTTTTTAAAGTGTCTGTTTTCTGTTTAAGCAGATGTGCAGCCATGTTCTTAGCATGAAAATCATGAAAAGGTATGCAGGATCTGATTTATACTACAGAGATAATCTGTAATTTCCTCTTCCCCCCAGACCCTGCCCCCATGACCCCAGTGTTCCATAACCCCTGATCCTTGACCTATCCTCAGAGTACCTGTGCATAGTTCTCAGCGCGGGTAAGGAGAGGAAGCTCGTAGGCTGTAGAGAAGTGCGTGCGGACCTGCTGCATCTGACCAAACCGCTCCCTCTTCCTCCACTTGGCCCGTCGGTTCTGGAACCACACCTTTTGGGGGAAACAAAGTGGTCAAGACCAAACCACAGCAAATCCATTATTATCATTTTTATTACTGAGCCGTTGCTGTTATTACAAATAGTAAGTACAATTATAATTACATTACAGCCATAACAGTCAGGAAGGACCATAAGGCACCATTGTTGACCACAGTATGATATTAAAATATTAGACACAAGAATATTAAAAATATTAAGAACGAGCAATAACAAGTAGACAACACAAGCATCAATTGAGAGTCAATGGATATCCAGATAGTGGGAAACATTTTAACCTTGTATTGTGTTATTCAGAAAGGATGCTGCCCTTTTATTAATGTGACCGACGCAGCTGCTGAACTTTGGTAATGCCCTACCTTGACAGTAAATTAATTCAGATAGATCTCTGTTTAAATCTGAAACAGAACTGAATCACAGCACAGCGGGCAGACAAAAAGAACAGGAGAGGGCAGGAGAGAGGGATTATGCAGTGAGATCTATAAATTATAAGGTACATGAAAGCCCTGCTGTAGGTTTTGGTTGTCATGAGTTTAATGTGCTGTCCACACAGAGCACATCAAGCACATGCAGAGAGCAGAGAGATCTCTGAAATAAAGTCCACTTTTCACAAATATCCTTGCCCCCTCCATTTACTTTAGCCTTGTAAAAAAGGTACTCACAAAGGTTTGTCACAGTCACTATCAAAACCATGATTGCTGTGCCAGAGAACATAGATAGGGAATCTCTGACCACTGGAGCAGGTTACTCACTCAATACAGATTCCACACTGACCTACATTGCCTCTGGACTAACACAACCCACCTAAAATAAGTCATTATTTGTACTTAGCCGTGCTTGTATGTTGTTTCTTTGTGTGTGCGTGCGTGTGTGCATGCATGTGTGCACACGTGTGTGTGTGTGTGTGTGTGTGTGTGTGTGTGTGTGTGTGTGTGTATGGCAAAAAAGAAAGAAAGAGTGAAACCTGGCTCTGTTTGATGTGTGGGGAGCAGACAGGCTTTCATATCCAAACCATCAGCAGTACTAGGTGGGGAGCATGAGGTGTGCAGGAAATTCTGCACAGGTCCACATGTGCCTCACTCCCACTCTCCTCTCTGGCATGCAAGCTGTACTTAGACTCCTGGTGACCAGACCCAACTCAGTTAAGCCGCGTTTCCACCGCAGGAACTATACCCCGGAACTAGGAACCTTTTGAGGAACTCAGTGCGTTTCCACCGCAGGAACTAGGGTCTAAATTTAGTTCTGGGGGCTGTGTTTTACCCCCCAAAACGTTCCTGCTCGGGGGGTAGTACTTTCCGAAAGTACAGGAACCTTTTGGGTGGAGCTTGCAGCGCTGACCATTTCTGATTGGTCGAGTACTCGTAGCATTTGTGTTGTATTTATTTTCCGCCATTACCCGCCATGTTTGAAAATATGCAGCGGCAAACCAATTTATTTTCATAATAACAAATCAAACTTGTATGTTATGCGGCGCAGTAGCCTACTTTTGGTTATAGCCTGTCAACGTCTTGGAATTATAACGTGTGCTCTTCTGTTCTTTTCTTGCTTTAGTATTCGTTTTATAAAATGCTAAGCATTCGTGCTGGGACAGCATATTACGTAGGCTACCAAAACATTCAAACGGATTAATTCGGTTGCTGAATATTTTCTTCCGGATTTTCTTTGTTAGCCCGTTGTAATTGACTCAAAACGTTTGATACAGTTATGTGAGGTATGCGGTAGTTCTGCATAATTAACATTGGTGATACAGTACAAGCAAACTGGAAATCACCTTCCGCACTTTTATCCGGGTAAAATAACAGGTTAATTCTAGTAATCTTCCCTTTAGCTTTTTCAGACTGCCGTAATTTTACTCAATTTTACTGCCATTTTTCAATTCCACGAAAAGACCAGGAAGACTATGGACTCATTTATGGTGCATGGTTCGCATCTGGAGGGCACACTTCGCTGCTCGGCTAGCAGTAACTTCGAAGGAAAGCAAACGGTGGCTGTACCACTACTAATTTACATTTTCACGCAAGTCCGAGTTTTCGTTCTGTTCTTGTCATTTTGCGATTAGCCTATATGGAATTGACGACAGAGAAGTAATAAAACAGCAAATTGTTTACAACGTGTGCATGTTTTCTGCTGTTAATGAATGTGTTTGAGAGGATATATGAAAATCAATAAATACAAAAGTAACCATATATAGTCATTGTTGGTAACCCGTTGTATATAAGTGGAATAAACCCCTCCGGGCTGTCCCGGTTATTAGAAAATAATGTAGGCTACTTCGGTGGTATTATGGGGTTACAGAAGAAATCATATGACAGATGGACCGACGACAACGTCAGTGGGCTAATTTGCCTAATCTTCGCGGTACTTTAGACCCCGGTGGAAACGCAGACAACCATTGGCTGAAGGAACCTTTTAGTTCCTGGTAAAGTAGTTCCTGGGACTGAAAGTTCCGGGTAATTTTGGTGGAAACGCGGCTTTAGATGCTCTGCCTTGTCAGTTAGACTGGACTGCAGGTCCCAGTTACCACCCCCAGCTTCAAACAGGAGAGAACTGACACAGACACCACTATCTTGGCTACAGGAGAAACATTGTATGTTTACTTACATGTTTACAATAACAACATGCAGTGTGATTTCCATAGTTACCTAGTTGCCCAAGGAAAGCATATTGCTTAGTCTGGAGACAATATTGCATTTCAAAATGTTTTTTGAAAGTGGCTTTTGACCTACCTCAACACAAATAAAGTGATACCAGTGACCTAATAACTATTGTCCTATTTCTAAACTTTCCAGCTTTTAGTTTCTCTGCAGCATGTGCATGGAACAGGTAGCAAAATGATATTCAGCTCTCCACTCTGGTTTCTCTGGGGTAATTTAGAACCCTTATCAAAAACATTTTATCCTTCTCTTGTATACATTTTATTTGAATGACTTGTGTTCTGTTAAACTGTTTTATTTCGTATTTATGGAATTGTTTTATAGTGTAGGCCATGTATGTATCTGCTCGATGGTGTAATCAGGACTCCCTTGTGAAAGAGACCCTGGTCTCAGTGGGATTTCCCTGTATACATAAATGTAATCATCATCATCATTAAATGTCCCAAACACATCTTAGAAGAAATAATATTGGCTGAAGAGCACAGATTCGGCAAACGTGCGCAAAGAGATTGCCAGTGTATCATAAGTATGACTGAGCATGGCTATTTTATAATATTTTTGAGGTAATAATCCTGCACAGTATGCCTTAAAAGTGATCTGTCGCCTAACCGTTTCATTCATCAGTTTCACTTCTGCGAGGGAGCAAAAGTCCTGTTTTTTTGAAGCATTTAGGCCAAAATACATTAAAGTCTGCATAGATTACAGAGAACATGCACACAATCAAAGCCAAGACATGATGAGACTTGTAAGTAGTCCATCTTGTACTTGAGTCCAGTGCAAGGCGAGACAACTTTTCATGGTGACTTCGACCCTTTGTTTACTTGGACTTGACCTGGCAGTATCAATTATAATTTAATTATCAATGTATCTAAAATTGTTAATTGTATATATAAATATGCGATTTAAAACAGTTTAAATCGAATTTATTACATAGCAATCAATCATTTTTGTTATCTTCAACGTTATTTTCCCCGATTAACTTTTTTTTCGGTTAACCTTTTTAAACTACAACGTCATCAACGTTACTGACGTAAAACGTCTGATCAGTTCTCACGGCCTACACGAATTTTTTTAACAAAATGTCTGTGCAAGGGGTCAAGCAATTTGAGTTTTTAAAGTTATAACGCCTTTGATGGAGACGAAACGTCAGCACTGTGTACCGCAAGCGTATTCTTGAGGAGAAACTTTGTACGACGCCAAATTCTGAGATTCACCTTGTCTGAATGTATCCTGAGGTAAGCCAATTTGGATTGAACTAAAGTGACTTAGCCGGGCTAAAGTTAACCAAGCCAGCTAACGTTGCAGTAGCAACTTCATAACCTGCTATCTCTCTCTGGCTTGGTTTTCTCATTTTTGTAATGTAACGTAATTTCCTAATGTTGCTAAAGTTTTACCAGTCAGTTCATCATTTCAATTATAGTAGGCAATGCGACCGAAAAATGTATTTCCGCAAATGAAAATAAATGTTGTAATTTAAAAAATTACGTTAACTCTCAAAAAAACGAGTCATTACGCATTCTGTGAATAATAACAGTAGGAGCCCGTCGGCATCGACATATCTAGACGTATCGGGTTCTGAAACATTGGGAAAAGTTAATCCTTTGAGTTTTCTGACTTTCCTATAAGACCTACGTATTTCTGTCATTCAGTGACTTAACTGCGCCAGGGGTTTCAGTCTTTTATAATTCAGGGACCCCCTCCCTTGTGTACTAGACTGGTGACTTAACACTGGACTTGGACCCGAGGTTAAGTGACTTAACTACTGAGACATAAAAGCAGGTACTTAACAAAGATCATTTCAGACTCTGGAAGTTCATTCCTATTGCTAGCTGCTGCAAACTGGAATGTGTTGTGACCAATGGCTGTACAGATTTTACAAACCTTTAATTCAAATGCCTTTGAAAGGTGTGTGTCGGGGGGAAAGAACGCATCCCTCATGTTTATATTAATGTGTGTCTGTTCAAATTGAGAACACCTGCAGAGCAAGCTCATTGCCCCCCAGCCAACCTTCCTCCACTCAATAGTGAGGTCATCGGTGACAGACAGGGTTAAGCCCTCACTATGATACTGCCTCGGTCAGCTTTCAAATGACTGTAGTGTTATTGCTGTATTTTATCCTTTGCATTGCACAATGCCCTTGGTATGTATAACATAAGAGAAAACACGGTATACATGTTCCTGCATTTAGACAGCAAAATTTAAGAGTCCGTTTAGCATATAACCATCCCTAAGTTTCTCTCTCTCTCCTTATTTGGCAAAACATGTTCATAGGCCTGTCCCTTTGCTGCATCATCCTCTGTCAGTTTGGAAAAGCAGATTGCAAAAGCTCCTGAACTGCATATGCATTCAGCTTCTGGTTCTTTCTACAAAACAGTAAACATTGTCTTGGTCAGGATTCAGTTCCAGTCTCTGGGACACACATCTCTGCCCAGAGAACAACTTCTTTATCTAGACACTCCACACAGCAGCCCGGTTTGCGGTCAGAATAAGGAAGGCAGGGCTCAAAGCTAGAGATTCAATCCTTAAATCACTGGAGCCACAGTTTTCCTGCTGCTTCTGATTCTCATTAACTGTATCAAAGGGAATATAATAGTGTCTCGCTCCTAAGTCCTGCGCATTTATTGATTGTCTTGTTCGTATTTTGGGAAGAAAATGGCCCTCATCAAAAGATGTGGCATTCTCTCTCACTTTCTCTCCCTCCCCCACTCGCTCTCTCTCTCTGTCTCTGTCCCTGTCCCTCTCTCCTCTCTCCCACCCCATTCTCCAATCTCATTTCCTTACAGAATCAGAATGAGAAGTTGATTCTGTAGATGAGTGTTTGCCCAATCAGTTTGCGGTTTTTTGTTAATCATCGATGTTAAAGTTCCCTTTGTATTTTTTCCCTGATTTTTTAAAAACCAGCATGTAGTTGGAATTGGGGTGCAACACTAAAGCTGCTTGTTATATCTGACTCCATGAAAGGAGAAAGCAATCAGAGGGGAGAGGAGGCTGGTGTGCCGGGAAGTGGGTTCAAGAGGGCCCTGGAAAGCAAACGCTAACAGACTGTGAGAGCTCCATTTGCCCGTGTGTCAAGAAGACACCCCCCCCCTGCCTACTGACAGGAATCAAACCATTTTCACACAGGGACAGTGAACCATATTGGCTTTAAACAGTAGTTTTTAGACGTCAATTACATGTCTTTTCATTTTTAAAATGTGATAAACTGATGTAAAAAGAGACGGCAAGTCAGATTGTGTTCAGGCTGGCATCCAATAGTTCACTGATGCCAGAGAGCTCATCTAACCACACATGCAACCTGATACTGGCTTCCTTTGTATTGGCTGAAAATGTGGTAATATTCTTTTTTTTTTTTTGCTCACCTGCAGTTATAACAGTCTTATTTACTTAATTAACCTTAAATTCAAGTGTATATTTCAAAGAGGACAAATCTTAGGCCACCAGTGTTTACTAAGGAGCAAGGTCACTTCCCTGGTGAATAAGCTCATTATACTACATTTTGCGCATAAGGGCTGTAATGGTAGGATTTTCAAGGATGCTCACAGGATGAAGTTCACTTCAGAGAGTGTGAAGCAGCATCATGACTCTGGAGGCATAAGTAGCTCAATTGCCATTTAAATTTGCATGGTGTTTCATATACTCTTCATCTGGGGCTCTACGGCTCAATGAAACGCTCAGCAGAATTGAATTGGGGGTTTAAAGGAAAAATCACCCCCTTCTTATCCCATTCTTCCTCCCTCTCCCCTTCACTCCCTGCTCCCTTCTTCTGTTTCTTATATTCAAATTCAAATTGCCTTTATTGGCATGACAAACACAAGGTATAGTGTATCCCACCAATGCCCCCCCCCCCACCCCCACCCCCCTTTAAACCTGAAAGGGGAAGTTGGGAAATTGGACGGCTAGATGGGGAGAAGTGCTCAAACCAGAGCTTGTTTTCATTTCATGTTTAATTTCCTGACGCCTAAGCCCTCTGGCTCTGTGAGTCTGCCCCCTCCTATCCCGGAGACACCAGACTGGTGCACAGGCTCCTTCTGCTCTCCTCTCTCAAGACTCACAGCTTGGCCGGAGATACGGCCTTTTGAGAGCCGTATCACGCGTTTATCTAAAAAATCCCTCCATCTCTTCCTTCCTCTGTGTCCGTGCGGTTCTCTACAGCACACACACACACACACACAAACGTTCACTTGCCAGCTGAAGAGCTTTGTTTGTTTGCGTCGTTCAGGGCAAACATCTGCAGGGAAGGTGGCTGCGAGCAGAGAAAAATATCTTTTGTGTTCCACACGCGCAGTAGTGACACGGTAATTGGTAAAGATGTTGACAGCTAAAGCAGCTTACGGGCTTATTAGAGAGCTTTTATTTATGTTCCAGCATGGAGAGAGAGAACGCAGGAGCAGGGAAACTCAAGCTGACGGAGCAGAGGGAAAGAGCCACTTTGAAGTTGAGCCACCAAAGATTCGTTCCTCTGGGCTCCAAAGTTCATAATCTGCGTGCCCTGTCACTCAAACTTGGCCTTGCTGCGCCAAGTGGCTAATTCCGCCATGTGTCTCATAGTCCAAATGAATATGTTAATCACATTAGCTATTCACATGTTTACCCAAACGGTGTAGAGATGCATCTTCTGACAAATGCTTTGTGATGTAATACAAACAAGCCTGTGCAATTCCAGGCTATAGTCCAGTAAACAAAAGTAACAAACTAAGTAATTTTAGCTTTACGCTTTCAATTTAAAGATGTAAAAATGTTCTGTCAAACAAAAAACTTTTTTGTTTTGAAACATCAGTAACGTCAAAGGTTGTGGCAATAAACTTTAATTTGTTAATTATTTGGCCTGTGAGCCTTGTAAATGAGATGTCCCCCTTAGTCACAAGCAAAGGATGTGCTTGGCGGAAACCTTTGAAAGCCAACGGACAACAAATAAATCAATGATCTATGGATCCCTTGTGTCTTTTAGCTGTAGGCAGGATCTATGGACCACAGTTGCAAAACAGCATCAGTGTTGTCCTGTCAGAGTTGGCTTTTAATTTAGTTCATGTGGATGACTGGAGGGATCTGTTTGTGCTCAGAATGAATGCAGGTATTTTACTGTAGCTCCTAAAGAAAGCCAGTTGCCCTGTCTCCTGTCTATGTCTTTCTGTAAACTTAGAAATTGAATCTGGCATCTCAAAGTGGTTTTATTCCCAAGCCAAATTATTCTTCCATAAGGGGTTTTTTTTCTTCCCCCCAAACGCTGTGCTCCAAGGCCATCTGAACATAAGAAGGAAGTTTTGAAAAACCCTTGACCTTTGACCTCTCAACTGTGTGTGGAGTGCAAGCAGCAGTGGCAGTGTAGTGTCTCTCCCTCTGAAATTTTCTCGGAATCTGTCCTCCATGGTGGACAGACAGCTCAGGAATGGTAGTCTGGATATTTGCCACTGTGTGTGTAACATGGAAACTTTGCTGTTCGGAAACTGAATTAGGAACAGCTTAAGTAGCAGTGTATGTGCACCCATAAATTAATGTGATAAATCACAATTAAATGGTGTTAGTTTGCAAGTTATTTAAATATCATAATATAATGCTGGAATATAAATGTAAATATTTCGGCCATACAGGAAGAGATAGGTTTGTAGTACTCTCTTTGAAATATCTGAATGCTACAAAAAAATAAATATTTGTGAATAACAAATAGATACTGTGCATATTTTACTCTTTATTATAAACTTTATTTGAGCTCTACTAGCACTAAACATCTTGCTGTATACCCTTCTGGAACAATGAGATGGATGCTCTTCATTGTCACTTATGGGAATGTTAAACATGAACAGTAAACACATTAACAAACATGAACACATGCAATGAAAAACAAAATGCCTCCATGTGACTCTTTAGATGGAGCAGTATTGGTCAGATTATTAATTCCAGAAATTGCTTCCCAGAGCAGAATGGGCTAATGTGGACATGCTGCGGCATTATCAAAGTTTTTATGTAGCATGGGACTCCCCATCAGAAAGAAAAATAAATTTAATGGTTAAAAAAAAGGCAACTCCATCAATGTATGTTCTCAACTTTAACTGCCTCCCACAATGAAATTCCAGAAGTTCTTCTTCACAAACAGTTTAGCAAATTTTGTGATAACTGCAGTGATTGAAAACATATGTGTTGCAGTAAAAAAGAATAACTGTATTTATTTGCAAGTCAGATTTAAGGCCAAACATTGATTGAATCTAATTGAGTTAATTTGTCTGCTCAGGTCCAAATTGAAGTTGTCCTGTAAAATCATTTTCATTAACCTACAAAATGCTGTAAATAAGTGTAAAGCGGAAGGCCCTTTTCATATCACTGCTAAAATGTCTTAAATCTTTTACCAGATCCACAGGGAGTGCTTAGGTAGTAAAAGAACAACTTCAAACAGACACTGGAGCCAGAATGGAGGAGGCCTACTTTCCAAAAATCCAGACTGAATTATAGCCATCGGCTTCCTGCGTTTCATCACAGTGTTCTGTGCCACTGTAACAAACCAAAAAAAGAAATCTAGAGCCATCTTGACCTTTAGAATTTGTCCAGCTTTGTACTGCCTCGGAGTGATACAACACACCAATTATATATTTTTAATGTTTTAATTGAATTCATATCTCAGGACCGACAAGAATGTAATAGAGCTGTACAATTCTTATATTTAACTACATAGAAGTCAGAAGTGTTTTTAAGTGCTAAACAATCCGCAGCATGCGTATCTACATCTTTCAAAAGTTTGGTGGTATTTATGCTTTTTCAAAGATACGGTGGTTCCCCCAAAGTAGCTGCCGGCAAACGGGCATGAGAAATACCGCTCATGTGATGTCACAGGCTGCTTACAGGTGAATTATGTCCAGTGAAACGTGATGCTCTGCCACACTGGACAAATGGCTGCAAATTATGGGGGATAAGAGCAGAGGCAGGGCAGCAAATTCTGCCACCTGCCCTTCAACCCAGGGAGGGGCTCAATCCGTGAGCCCCCCCCCCCCCATTTGTCAATCAGTGCAAGAATGTGCCAATCCCTGAACAAATGGGAACAGGGGGCGGGTGGGAAGGGTCTGTCGGTGGACTGGGTTAAGGGGTTCAGGGGTTCAGGCATGCCCCAGATGAAAGCCTGTCTCTGTGCTATGTTGATGAAACTGTACTCCTCTCGACAGCGCACATGTGAGGACCAGGCCTGGCTCAATCCCCCCCCCCCCACACACACACACACACGGTGCTCACAGATAAATCTCCTCCACCCCCACCAGCGGGGTGATGACATCGGTCCAGAGGTATTTCTATTAGCATGTTGTGAATCTTTCACAGGCCCAGATGTGGGAAGTTAATGTCCAACTCTCCATCTGTCTCTCTTGCAGAGCAGGCAGTGAAACCTCAAAAAATGCATCTACCTAACAGAGTTCACGCACTGCAGTGTCACACGCAAATAGCTAAACACAGGGCCACTCCAAGAAGGAAAATGGTGCGTACAAATTTTAAATGTTGAAATTCAGTTTGATGCAAGGCAGATATCCCTGCTACGAAGTTATATCAATCGACATCACCCTGACAGACATGCCTAATCACCACTGCCCTTCCCTACACACCATCTCATTGGTGCATCCAGTGCTAACACCACGCCAATCAGCTTAGTGTCTTTTAAAGTGGCAGAAACACATTCTGCAACAAAGATCTTCCTAGGAACATCACCGTGCCTGACGGGTGTGACTGCTACGCTTTCCTGCTTTTTAACCAAGCGCATCCCACCGCTGGCCCCACCATGGTAAGCATTAGCCATTATGTCAACCTGTCAGTGCGATGAAAAAAGATGGTCGGCATCCCAAATGGCCGACGGCAGCGCCTACCTGCACGCGGGCCTCGGTCAGGTCGGTGCGCAGGGCTAGCTGCTCGCGGGCGTACACGTCCGGGTAGTGCGTCTTCTGGAACACCTTCTCCAGCTCCTCCAGCTGGTAGCTGGTGAAGGTGGTGCGGTTGCGCCTCTTCTTCCCCTTGTTGCTCTCGCCCTCGCCCTTGTCCAGGGGGCTGGCCAGCTCGGAGCCCGGTTGATCCTGGGGACTCTTCATCCCCCCGGCCTCCTTCACATTGAGGTAGGTGCCATCCATCCCAGCTGGGTCGGTGTTCTGGGGCAACTCTGAGTCTGTCAGCCCAGCACCGTCTTTGGCTGCAGAGAGGAGATATGGAGAGTTTGTCATTATGCTGCCATGGCGCTTCACGCCAAGGGGATTATGGGTAATCATTAGCGTACAAGGGAGTAGGCAAGTGTGTACTTTCATTATTTTTTCCTTATTATTAGTTCAAACCTGCTAGTCTGCACCTCGTTAATTCTGGCCTATGTCCTCCACCCCTTTAGTTTGCAGTGATTAAGGGACAGAATCTTTGCTGACCAGAAAAGCATATTTTTCTTTTTTTTTTGTTGATATGCAACTGTTTGATGTTCAGAGTTGGCAGAAGCAAGCCCATGGTCATTAGTGAACAAAAACTTTGCTGACCAGAAATCCATGTTTTTTGTTTTCTTTTTGGCTATGAGACTATTTGCCAGTGAAAATAAGCAGGAATGAGAGTGTGGTAGCTATAAAACATTCTACCAGACAGCTGTCGGGTTGATTCCCTCTTTTGTGTAAAAAGTGGAAAGGTATTTTCACCTTTTACTCCACTCCAGTGATTTTTTCCCCTACTTTTTCTATATCTGATAATGAGGAAGTAATATTTTCTATAAGAGAGAGAGACTCAGGCCTCTACTTTGCTCTACTCTACTTTTTTGAATCTGGACAAAGACAATGTCATTCCTAGCTCGTATCCGCTGGGTTATGGACTAAAACAAATTAGATCTGAATTAAATAACATTGAAAGATGCCAGTGTGATTAATACCAATCCAGTAAAGGTGCCAGGATTAGCAGATTAGCTGGGTCCTGTGGTTTTCACAGGGAGGGGAGAAGAGAAAAACTGATCTTGGTTACAATGGAGTTATAGCTAACTCCATTGTAAAATACTATGTAAATACATTCAATGATATATAAACCAATACATATCAATGATTTATAAACCAATATATCATCATTATTATTTTAATAATATTATTAGTAATAGTAATAGTGGTAGTAGTACCAGTAGTAGTATTTTTCGCTAAATCATACCGGGAGGGAACCTATTATGATTATTATCTTTGCCCAGGTTGTTCCAGCTGGAACTGCCTGCCACAGAATTATGTGTTTAGGAGGAATAGAGAGATGAGTAGCATTGCACATTAGTATCCAACATGGGTCACTTCCCCCACCTGCTTGCTATGAGGGATAATAAAATAATAAAATCTGGTTTAAACTATACCGGCTATAGTTTCTGATTGACATTTGCAGCATTAGGCTTTTTAAAGAGCTTTTTGTGTTTTGGCTTTTAGCAAGTGCTTTGTAAAATATTCATGGCTATCAATCAAGAGTACAACATGTGAAATTTCAACTCTCAGTTTATTTTCTGGGCCATTTCTCTGCCATGGGGGATCTTGTTGGCACAAAGAATAACTGCAGATTTTCACAATATTGCACAACGTTGAGTTTGTAGTGGAAAAACTTGGTGTGACACTGCTAATAAATTATTTTAAAAATGTGTTATTTAAAAGGCTAATCTGGAATTTGTGTTTTTGGCAAGCTTCAGTCTGTAATATGTTGGTAAACATTGGTAAATTTTCAGTTTTGATGCATTATGGGAACTCTAATATATAAATCATGTTAACTGGTTGTAAACATATTGTTAAATACATTAACTGATTATATATAATTATTTTCAGAAACTAATGGTGGCTTGCATGTAATTCATTTAAGACTTTAAATGGCCATTTAATAAGGGAAGCAACTAGTGTTAGTAACATGCTGTCAGACTTTTGATCCAACTTCAACTCATGATGCAGAACATATTTATGAACAGTTTATTATGAGGATCTGTACTCGCATAAGGCTTGAGCAATAGGCCTTATATTTGCAAGTACTAACATCAATTAATATATACTCAATAAACAATAATAAATATATGAATTAAGGATATATACTTATTTACTAATAGTTTACTAATGGGAGACAAACTATTTATTAAAGGCCCAGTTATAGTTTATAAGTATACCTTAAAATAATGTTACTAAGTTTGGTTGGTGTTACCAAATTTGGGTTTATTTAAATCCACTTTTTCGCAACAAAGGCAGCCATGCTGACAAGACTGACTGTAGATCAGGGGCATTGAGGGCTTCTTATGTGGAGAGTAGAGTACAGGAGGATGTACAATTGGGGTAATACAGCATAGGGGGTTGTGGGGAATGTAGTACCACAATTAAGGAGTTTGAGTACAACAGTTGAGGGGTGTGTGGCACTGTGGCACAAGAGCTGCTCCCCCCCCGTCTCTCTTTCTCTGTATTTAAACAGAGAAGAGAAGATGGAAGTAGAGGCCACCTACTTCTGTAAACAAACAGCCTTAGAAATAAATACACCGGACAGAGAGCCTGGTTCTGGGGACTAACTGCACCCAGTCAAACCTGTGGGTGCCCCGCCCCCCTCTCCCCCGCCTGCATCCCTGTTTGTCTTCACTGCCCGTGGTACGCTCAGGGCCAGTAATGGCTCCCACATTGCCCCCTGGCCTGTGATTGACACATCCTGTTAAACGCGAGGGAACAAACATGAGTGCCCGGGCGTAAATATTTTGAAATCGTTCCTTGCATTCCTACAAAAGAGACACTGTTGAGGGTCAGGTGGGGGCGCAGTGGTCAAAAACACTTGCGTTTACATCCCGTCTCGTTGTTTTTTTTTTTTTGTTTTTTGGTTTTGTTTTTTTTTTGAAGACGTATAAGAAGGGAGGGTGTTTTGACTCCCCTGTGTGTTTATATGCTGTCTGGGAAACTGGGTCTGGCAGTCAGGTTCTGTCTTTCCAGCAGTGTCGCCATGCAGCGAGGCCAGAAACACTGTCAGTCTTCTCTAAGCATCTCAGAGCAACGTATTTCTGTGGGAGTGCTAAAGTGGACAATAGACTTGTGTGTGTATATGGATATCCTAGTACATGGCTGCATTAGTGTTTCCCTGGTTTTGAAAAAACAAAACAAAAACAAAAAAATACAGGCCAGGATTCATACAGTGTCTTGTCCTTAACTTTGACTCATGGTCCTTCAAAAACACAATTTGACCAGTTTGGTATCAGGGGAAAATTTACTTGCCAAACTATGATAGCAAAGACGCAAACATTCAAGAGTTGAGAGAATCAGAAGGGATTCTGGGGGTTTGGGGTTATGATCTGCAGTATTATATCGACAATTATTTTATGCAGACATCTCAGCAGGGAGTAGTCCCATCTGTGAACAGTCAATATTTATCTTACAATATTGAAAACAAATCGCCCTGCCTATTTTAATTTGTTCATTTATTCTTTATGAGTCTCTCGTTCAAAGGGTGAAATAGGTTCTGAGTGGTCTGGATGGATGTGCAATGGTGGCCATGTTGAGCAGACTGACTGTGTGTGGTGCTACGAGTGGAGGGTTCAGCAATGCAGAGGGATGGCCCTGGGCACTGTGGATGAAAGTGAAATGCTTTACCTCCACTGTGGCCAGTATGTTCATTCTGCCAGCAGCCATACCATCCTGTAATGCTATGGTGGGTTTCGTTACTACTGCCTGTGAAAGACTTGCTGCTGGATTTGGTGTTGGTGGGCCAGGAGGGCGGCACTGTTCTTGGAAGAAGTGTAATGTCCAGTACCCCAGAATAGTGATGGGCCATTACACGATAGATGGTGTGACATTAAATCTGAGGTCTTAACTCTCTGTGGACATTAAAGATCCTAATGGTTCTTATCACCGAGTAGATGTATTAAGCCTTACAAGCCACTTTGCAAATGAGCTTTTAGTTCTCTGGTAACGTACCAGGCTGAATAAATCATTCATTTCTGCCATTGGGGTGCTCTTTGTCAAGGTGAAGATTGTTCAGATTGTCCTTACATGAACATGGCCATCTCCCTTCTTTTTTGAGTTTTTGTAGAGGATATGTTTTACAGCGCTTGGAAGTAGATACTAAACTCTTAAATCCCTGCCGTAAAAGTCTTATGATGTCCGTGTGTTTTCATTTAGAGGAATTTCCACTACAACAATATATTGAAACAAAGCCATTGTTCAGTTTTTTTGAACTCCAAAGCCAAGATCCTCTGCATCATCTGCAATTATCGTACTGACAGGGGACCAGGAATCTAGAGTACATTGTCTGTCCTGGGCCTCCTTTACACCTCCAAAAGTCAAACCTATCTGCACTGAAGCAGTTGCTTTGGGACTATAGCTGAATCGCTTGGCTGAAACGCTTGACCCACCCTGACCAAAGCTTGTTAGCCACAGTGCCTCAGTTGTTTGTGATTATGGTCTTGCCCTTATTGCAACATTTCCATCTCCACTGTGAGCGCCTTGAACTTCAGACAGTCTGCCAGTTCGACTGTCCCTGTTTTATCTTTTTTTTTTCTTTCAGATATTCAATCTAATGGCCCATTTTGAGCCAAGTAATATGCTGTTATCAAGAGGTCCCTCAGAATATGGATTCTCTCATAATTTCGAGTTCACCGATAGGTGAGGAGCAGGCTGAGATTAATCCAGAGGACTAATTGGCGGTTTAACCCTAAATGTGTTCACACCTGGCCACAAAGTGAAAGCATGGCTTGTAAAATGGTTTAACTGCATCTATATTTTTTCCCTGGCACCAAATAGAATCTCTTCGAGGGGCTTTCCCTGGATTGCAGATTTATTTTTTGCTGTAAGGGCAGTAAGGGCAGCCACAGTTTCTGGAGCCTGAATGTCTGTCTTGGTCTTTATAATTTTACTGTTGGAAAACTTTGCACTGTGTATATACCGTATATTCGTGCATCATTTTTGCTTCAAATGTGCAAAAAGAACAATCCATGATAAACCATCTGTTTCAGCAGTGATGATAGACTTAAGAGGAACCATGACAATTGTTAAGATTCTGTTGGTTAATGTCAAACCAACAGAATTGAATTGTTGATATTTCTCACAGCAAAACATTTACTGTCAATTCAGCTCTGATATAGAGCACAAATCTGTGAAATTCAAGCACTGACTGGAATTAACACAGTAAAATGTCCAACAACAAGTTAATTAACTTTTGACATTTTTATTGTGCAGTGAACATTTTACAATTAATTCCTCTGAGTATCAAATTTTAACCTTCTTGTTGTCCTTGGGGTCAAAAATGTCTCTTTCTGAACTTAACAGCAGTCAAAAACCCCAAAACTTAATTTTTAAGCATGACATTGGATTGCTTTTCCTGGAGTGACCCTACCAACAGAAAATGTTCATCATTGGCCTTTTTTTATATTTTTGTAAATGTAGCCTATACCATCCGGGTGCAAGAATTGATTTGTTTGTTTGATTCTTTCTTTTTTGACCCTGCATAATCAATGTTAACCACCACACACCTATTACAGCAAAAAAAAAGTGGTGTAGACTGAAGACATGACGTTCCTGGACTGTGAAGTAGGAATAGTTATTCACCAATTTATTGATGAGTGACAGGTTGTTTCTACATGAAAAATATTTATTTAGGGTCGGAAATGGGTCATTTTTGACGCTGTGGACATGGGGTGCTTTTTTTAGAAAGCCGTGAACGATCTGGTGTAAGAACCCGTGTTGTTCCTGGATTGTGAGATGTCAGCACCAGTCTCCTCACGTTAGCGAGGGTCAGATCCTCTCTAGAGGCAGCGGGTTTCATCACCGCCGAAAAGCGAGAAACATCAAAGTGTAATTTAACTGGCTGTTAAGCGGCAGGGCGTCCCCTCTGCTTTTTAACGGAATGTGATCGGAGGGGTCAGGGAGAAGCAACTAAAAGAAACACTATAAATTAGCTACCACAGAGGCCCTGTGAAGGGTCGATAACCAAATACTCCACAAGAGGAAAAAATACTAGGAAACACTGGGCAATTAAAAATACATACATAACATTATATTGCATTGTCTCTTTTTTCCTTTTTTGTTTATTTATACTTGATGCAGGGAACTAAATTTACTTAAAGAGAGTTTGCTTCACCTTGAGGCATTTATTAGCCTTTTACATTGTTGTATGTAAAAATGCTAATAAATGTTCAGCCCATCAGAAGGCTGGCAAAAATGTGTACCTTTTTCACTCTGTCATCACAGTTACGCAGGATTCGACTGGCAGACTGACAGCTGTGCAGACAGGAGACGCGCAGTTCAGTGTAGGAGGTGTGCAGACTCCATGACTGGCAGGCTCAGATACGGACTCTGCCACGGCCAGATTTCACTATGAGACCCTGACACAGTTCGATCATTTTTATTGCAGATTCTGAGCATGATGCTACAAGATGTGTTTTTTTGTGTGTGGAGATTATTAGCAGGCTTTCTCTGACAGGGCATTTTTAAAACCGGAGTGTACGACCGACTCAAAACCAGAGCACATTTTTGGTGAGAAGGCAGATGTACGAGATGAGGTGTTGAAGGCAGCAGAGCTGTTTTCCTGGCTCTGGAGGTTTGGTGTGTGGAGGAGTCTGAACTTGGCTGGGTAGCACAGGCTAAAGGGTACCATTCCTTTCTTCTGCATGAAATGTTCCAGACTATTCCTTTCCAAACATAAGGTACCTGCAGTATAATAATACACCAGTTCTAAAGCAAATTTTAATTGCGCTCATTTTCAGCAGTCACAAACCTTAGTCGTTGTGAAATCAAGTCCACCGCCCTCCCCTCTAAATGAAATGTCATGTCGCCCCTTCATACAAGTGATGCTGGGGCTGGGCCGGTCTGAAAGCAACTGAAACACCTTTCTGAAAAGCACCAGTCCTGCAGGTTTGAGTCCTCTGTGGTGGTCATAGCATGAGGTCTGCCCAAGGTAATGGGATGATGTTCTCTCAATTCTCACACAAACTATTACATTCCAAGTATTCATTTGGCAGGTGCTTTTGGCCAAAGTAATAAACTTAAAATGTAAATGTAATTACAGCAACAAAAAATAGGCTAACCCCAAAAACCAAAGCAGAGAAAATGGCACTATAGATGTTAAGTACAAAGTTGAAAGAACTAATTTGAATCAAGCATAAGTGCAACACACTTGAAACAATGTTCTTAACACTAAGAAATACTGAAATAAAAAAAGGATCTGAAAATATAATACATACACAATTAAAATGAAACTATGGTTGCTGTAAACATTTGTAAGCTTGAGTTCAAGATTAATAAACAGCTGTGAATAGGAATTGGTCTAATATCCAATACCACCTTAAAAATATCAGCATCAGGCAACATTTACGAGGATTGTGAGGTACCTGCGGCAGATAAAACAACACAGCGTTGTCTTTTTTCTTTTCCCCCCTTTTAAGAAGACCGATAGGTGCCTTTGTGGATGCAGAGAGGGCAGACAGCTCGGGGAGCAGAAGATTTACTCCTGCGGCCGGTGGAAGAATGCGAATGCAGTGGGAAACTATGAGAGCATTTCCTCAAAGCCGCGGCTGCTGATAAATCTGCTCCCACGTGACACTTCGGTATTTCTCACAGGTCCTGGAGCCCCGGTGAGTTTTCCATCTACCCAAGAGCAGAGGTTGTGTGTGTGTGTGTCTGTTTGTGTGGGTATGTCTGTGTGTGTGTGTGTGTGTGTGCGTGTGCGTGTGTGTATGTGATTAAAAATATAGAAACCCCTATGTGCAGATAGACACCCAACTGCTTTTCAAATACAAAGTAACAAATGGCCTGTCTGACGCTACACTGGTGATTGTGGGCAGAATGAGTTGAGATCTGGAACATGCAGCACTGTAACCAATCCTGTTAAAACTAAGGCGTTGGCCTCCGTTAACACATTCACAGATACATCGGCGGAGTTAGTAGCACCGCGTGCCTAAGCAGGCGGGGAAAGAGTCAGCTCTGTGATTGCGCAATTACAATCATCTGGAACCGAGGGGGAAGCTTGTTACAACATCCTGTAATCCTGAAACTTAAATCTCAAGTCTTTTTCTTCTTTTTTTTTTTGTTTAGCAATGGGAGTTGAAGCTATCCACTTCCTTCAACAGGTGAAGTCTCAGAGTTTTTTGAAGCTCTAGTCCATTTGAAATTAGTTATATAAGCAGCACTGGGATAATGATGTCTGCGTAGTTCCTAATTGAGGAGTAGAATACTCTTTGAGACTTGCTATCCTTTTTAAATGAACTTTTTTCCCCTCATTTTCCTTTCTTTCCGAATTTTTAACAGTCTTAACTGTAACATGCCCATTACTGTAATGTCAGTGTAACACTCCCATCACAGTTTGCAGGCTTAGCTTCCAAGTTGCTTACAGTAGCACTTGCATATTTGCAATATTTCTGCTGAGTAAAAATTGGCACTATAGCTAATGTACAATGCTCTGTGGGACTACCACCCAAAGTTCACTCTGGCACTGGCATACTCACAATTAAATCTGGCGTGTGGAGCGTTCTTATGAATAAGTGCTTTACACCTTCACCCACACTTTTGCAATGCATTCTCCTTTTGATGAAGGTTTGGCTTTATGTATGAGGCAAGCAGTGGCCATATCACACAGTTGGGCAGATTGACCTAGATGTAAATGGGGGCACCAAATCCTATGCAAATTCGGTAAGACGAGACAGCCCTTGTAAATAACTTGCTAAAATGGCACCTTTGCTCCCCCATCATTGGCCGCAGGGTCAGCCTGTTTTATATTAGCTTCTGCTTGTGTTAAGGTGACTGAAATCAGATTACAGTTAAGATGAAATAACTGTGTTAAGCTAATGATGGGTGAATATAGACAACCAGGACATCCACTCGGGTTGGAAACCAGACACCAAAGAGCCCTCTAAACAACGAGCAGATACTGGAAACCCCTCGTCCTGTGTGTTTGAATGCAGCCCACCTTCAAACTCTGTGAAAAAGGCAAGATATTTGACATGGCATTCCCGCAGCTTGGAGACAAATTCATCATAACCAAAGCAAGGCCAGGCTAAAAGCCAAAGGCATACTATGCAGGATTTTTACCTTGAAAATATTGCAAAATAACCATGGTATGGTATAACCACGGTATATCTATGATGCTCTGACAATATCTGGCTTTATGCACTTTCCCTGAATTTGTGCACCATTACCTGTTGCACTCTTTTTGAAAGAGCCTGTGTTTTGAGATTGGATCTCAGTGGAGTGTTTGTTGCTAGCTAGATAGTCACTGCAATGGCCCAGATACAGCAAAGCAAAAAGACAAGCCATCAGGGCTTGTTCAAGAACTAGAGTTAACCTTGGAATTACTTTTCCTCAGTGGCATCAGCTGAAGTTCACAAAGGGGATGAACATAAACTTTGCTTGACTGTCCCAAGACTGAAGCGGCGGCATGCTTGAGGACCATGTGTGATTCAGACCCAGTCAGGGTCAGTAGCTCACTGCTCAAAGCTAGTGTGTGCTTCTGGTCCAATATGGGCTGATAGCTTGTTGCATGAGGGCCATGTGTGGTTCTGACCTGGTCTGGGCCGTTGGCTTGATGCCCAAGGTCTGTGTGTGGTTCTGACCCAGTCCAGGCCAGTCGATCATTGCTCAAGGTCTGAGTGTGGTTCTGACCGAGTCTGAGCCATTGGCTCATTGAATGAGGCCCAAGTGTGGTTCTTACCTAGTCTGGGCCAGTGGTTCATTGCTCGAGGGCCGTGTGTTGTTCTAACCTGATCTGGGCCATTGGCTTTTTGCTACGGCCCTGTCTGACCCAGAGGCTCATCCCTTTGTTAGTTTTTGGAATGTTTTTGGAATGTTTTTCCTGAGCTGGGCACAGGCAGAAATCCTCCTGTGGTTTCTCAGGCCGGAGTTTGATGCAGAGGTCAAGAACACACACTCACTGCTTGCGTGCTCTGTTTTCAGTGTATAGAAGACTGTCTCAGGGGAAAGTCTTTTCCCAGTCTTTATTCTGTCTTTTTTTCTAATGATTACATGAAATACCATATAAATCAGAAGAATGCCCTTGTGTCCACCTACATTGTATGTCACTCTCGATAGGAGTGTTTGTTTAATAGGTGATGAGATGTTCTTTTGAATGGGTTTGGTTGGGTGGGTTGTCTCAATCAATATATTGTTCTATGGCTTACTTTTGCTGCTCATGCACAAGAAACACAAAAGCTCTCAGGATCATACAGAAAGGCTTTGTCCACACAGCATTTAGACAAACCACTTTGATAAAATAATGGCTCAGATTTGTTCATTGCACGTGAACCAAACAGAGATGCAACAGACACAAACATGCACACACAAACACGTCTCATGTTCAAATTCACATTGCATTCCGAAAAAGAATGTTTCAGTGAAGCAAATCGTTCGACATTCCAATATGGAACAGTGCTTCCAAGTGTACTTTTACTGTTATTAACAGCTTTGGTCTAAGTCCAAAAGGGGAGGAGCCCATGCCTGAACAAGTGACCTCACTGTGTCACATGCTTTGGCACTAAATGTGTAATATTGTGTTGCATGCTGCTGCACAAAGTCTCAATGTGTTGGCCATTGCCTTAGTGTGTCTAGGTGCCCAGCATAGGCTGCCATGTTACAGATACTGAAAGGGCACGGCACTGATATCTGAGATGGCATTTTCCACATCTATGAACTCTGCATGAGTTGACTGACTTCCTCATGGATGAGTGGTGTTGTATTGCTCCAGCAGATCTACAGGTAGACTCTATGGCATACAGGTAGACTAGAGGTATACAGGTAGACTGTCCCATGTGGTGTCTCACCCCCCTATTAAGTGACTTAACATTGGGGTTTCCAATTCTTAAGTGAGTTCAGCGTGTCATTAATAGTTGTATTTATTAATTGAATTACATTAGTATGAACTAGAATCGAGGGCTTCACCACACATCAGTTATGGGATTAGACCATATTTGTCATGTAGGTAAGCATGGATGGAACTGGTCTGTATGCTGAGTATCAACATAAACCAAATCTACTTCCTGAAAGAATTATTAACGTCTGACAGCTGTAAGGTTTGACTGCTGTTGGCTTAGACTATTTGTTGTTTCTTAGCAGTTGGTGTGCTTATGAGATGAATGGCCTTGGTTTTGACATGCTCATTTTTGTTTTAAAAAAATCATGCAGTACATGAGGCAGGCCCATGTAGTGAGGCAGGATTTATGAAAACAGCCACACACACGCAACAAACACCTGCAGTTTGCACCCTGTGCGTCAAGCATCGCGTACGGACCTCCTCAATCATCCAAAACTCAACCTAAACCAAACACCACACCGCTGACTGCTGGTGTATTTGTACGGGACATGCACAGAACAAGGTTACACAAACCAGTCACCTCTTGTTGACTCAGGAACTCCCTGTTGCTTGGCGGGGCACTTCTTTGAAAGCACAAAACGGTGGAATACATCCGACTTGTATTAATGAGGAGGGAGGGTCCTCCAATGAGTTCAATGGCTAATTTAGCTCACTGCTAAAGGACCAGTCAGAATCTGGGGAGTTCACAAAGACCTGTCTGTCATCACAGACTGTCATGGATATGGTACCCAACGTCAGAGTTCATTGGTGATTATTCTCTGGCATTGGCTACCGTATGCATGACCGTTTCTGGTGATGCACTCTGTCCTATTCCGATCAGCTGGGGGCTCTGGAATTCTTATTTTAAGGTAGCTGTCTTTGTTTTCTGTCACGTATGACATTGTGCATAACAAAGTAGTGGTTTGGGAATTTGGGATCTTACCTCAAGTTAATTCAAATCCCAGGTGAGGATTCATTTTAAATTGCTTTATTGAAAATCCATCTGTTGAAATGGATAGCATTTAAAGAGGTATGCTGTGCTAGTAGCATTGGATAAGAGCATCTGCTAAGCAAATTAATAATGCAATGTAAAATTTTGCAAGCCGGTGTGGTTTCCTAGTAACAGTTGCTGACAAGTGTAATGTTGTTCTCAATTCAGCAGTTTAAAATCAGAAGAAACCCTTTCATTTACAATCCTGAACGGCTTCATGTCAGATATAATATATTTTTTTCTTTGTACAGTCATCAGTCATTTACTGATTTACCATGGATGGGATTAATCCATCAACCATGTTTTTTTTTTTTTACCTTTTACTGTTCTTTTAAAAGTTAGCTACTTAAGCCTGCCCCATCATTGCATACTGTTATGTTTCATAAAGCTTTGTAATGCTTCATAATGACTTGCTTTTGGTTTTTGTACCTACCCTTCTGACAACCAGCTTAGAGGTTGCGAGTTTTGCATTGTCAAGGGGAAATAAAAGGGGTTCGTCTGTATTGTATAACTATTTTCCTTCAGTTTGACACTAACAAATAATGTTTATTGCATAATTTACTTTTTACAATGGAAGACTTTATCACTTGTATTACAGCCCGTTTTTGTATCAGTGCTGTTGTTCATCTAACCATGCATGCTGGCTTCTAGATAGTTCAGTGTCACTGAGCGCTTAATTAGGAAGACCTATGCGAGAGAAAAACCACAACTTCCCTTTTCCCTTTCAGAGAGTAATCAGATCAGTCAATAAGGGATATTGTTCTACATTCTTGGCCATTATATTGTTGGTTTGCTTTGGTTTATTTATTTATTTTTTATTTTTTTAAACTAGTAAAGCTTCTTCAACGTGAGTAGACTCTGAGATGTAATACAAGGGTCAGTGGCAAGTTCAAGTCAACACAGAAATCTCCCAAAGCAGCACTGGGCATTATCTTCAAAGGGCTGCAAGGTCTTAGTGGGAAATAAAGCAAAGACTCTGATGACTTCAGGAATTTCAGTGTACCTGCTGGAGGCTGATTGAAGTAATAACTCAGAATGCCCCGATGGAGTTTTTCTGCTAAGGATGTCAGACAAAAATTAGCAGATGAGTAATGTGGCAGTTTATTTAAAATGTAATATTCCTAATAAGTCTAAGTGTTGCTCATTTGAGTGTTGGGGTGTATGGCCTTATGTAGCCACATCTGGCACATCTGGCTGGACACTGCCTACACTGAAATGGTGTGATATCTCATCGAAAATACGCAGCATATGTTTGGTTACCCACTTCCACAAACAGCTGTTGAGGGTTTGTAATGTGTGGCACAAATGGCAAATTCTCTTTGGATTTAAAATAATGCAAATAATATACAACAATATGGTGAGAAAATGCAGGTGGCTAAACTTTAAACACTGGCAAGGCCTTGTTTTTCAAGAAAATAACTGCTTTTCATGTGTTCCAAACAAGGTGTGACCTGGACACCTACCCACTGGCTGAATGTCACATAGTTCTCTTTTGTAGAGAGTATGAAACTGTTTGCTTCATTCATATTTTACAGGTTTTGAATATGGAAATTGTGTTTCCAAATTCAGACAGATTCCTCTCTGCTGCTGAAAAATAAGCTTTCTATTTGAAATATATAATGTAAACTCCTTGAATACCAGTATAACCTTAAGCTTTAATGAAGACAGAGCCCAGGCCATTCTCTGAGACAGTATCCAATGGCATTGGATGCGCCTGCAATGCCATTGGATATTCCATAATGCCTACGCACACGCACGCATGCACATACTGTATACTGTCTGTCACAATGGCGTATGCACACAAACATGCTGATCAGAAACTGTTCCCCCATGTGAAATGTTAGCACTACCCCCTGAACCATGTTCCGAATTTTTGCTCAAATTAATTCATTGCATTTCTTGTTTTGCTGTATTTCAGCTGCTTAAGCTTTGATATTTTGCAAAAAAAAGGTTTTTTTGGTGTGTGTGATTTGGACCTGCTCTTTATACTAGACTCCATCTTGCATTACAAATTGGTGCATTCTCTTATTTAAACATACAGCCGTGGGCCTACTTGCCGTTGGTAAAGTTTTTTTTATTATGACAAACATTTGCTATTATTAGGCTATGCTGTACAAAAATATTTCCAGAAAAAAAAGAGAATGTCATTTGATATTCTGTTAATTGTGGAATGTCAGAGTTAGCAGACTGTGGTCTACCCGGTTTACAGTGCGTGAACGTGTATAAAACGAGAGGAGGGGACAAGGAGGAATGCCGGCATGATACCCTACAGCTGACACAAGTTGGTGCGGCTATGTCGGGGTAGACTGAGTCTACCTGTGGCAATGTGGGCAGATGCAGGGCGATTATGCTGTTCCCATTTTTTTACAGACACATTTTAATTATTTTATTTATTTTAGGCCACTGTCAACTTTTCGGTTTATTATTCCATGATATTTCAAATGGTTTTAAACCTCCTGCCTCTTAAACCCATACAGATAGGTCTATATCGTCAGGTTCATAATAAATACACAATTATTAGCCTGGCCTTGGCTGCAGAAAGTTGAAACAGGCGTCGTTATTCAAACACATTGCTCTTCAGTAATTGAACAGTGCCCCTGGTTGATGAGTTTTTGGTTATAAATACAAAGATATTTCTTGGGCACGGACTTTGCGATATTGTTTTTCGGTCATAGAGAAGAACCGCTTTTGACGTTGTGGTCGACTCAAGCGGGCATGACATTTAAACTTTAAATGTGTCGCTCTGTGAGTCCAAGGGAGGTTACACAGCACAGCAGCACAGAAGATGCGAATCAAGTTGTAGTCCCCTTCCTGCGTAATACAGAGCCACATCAAGTAATATTCACCTTTAGCCGACTCCATTATTTTAGCCGGATAAAGCGAATGTACGGCGTCTGCGGAAAAAGTCAGTTTCCCAGGCCAAGTTCTCACCTCAACCTTAGTTTAATCTAATTTTTGGTCTGACATATTTTTTATGGCCATGCGACCTGTGCTCAGTGGAGCCTAATTGTCTCACGGCTTCCTGTATCAACGTCAGTACACCGGTCTTTGGGAGTGAAGAGCTTGTGCTGCTTGACAACGGAGAAGGGGGGAAATAAAGAAGTACAAGCGCAATATTAAAACAGAATTTTTCAACTCTCTGTTTATAATAAAATTAAAATGCTTATGTGTATAACTTCGGGACACATAGGCCTAACATCGATGTAGGCCTGCAAGCTGTTTGTGCTACTTGGAAGTGTATTCTCTTGCTTTAGACCATCACGAACTATGAATACCCCGATACACATCACTGTAAGTATGGAAGAAATTTCTATTGATCTTTAAAATATCTTAAATTGTGCAGGAATTCTGTCTGGGCTGATCAAACACATACGATAAAACTGAAATAATAGCCGGAAAAACTCCAGAAAACGAACTATCCCTTTAGGGGCCTGAGCAAGTTTGTGGAATTTTACGAAAACTCACCCGTGCAAGGCTGTGTGTTTATTTTAAAATAGTTTCTGTTGTGGTTTGGCCCATCACCATTGTTTCTACCATCATGCAAAGCACTCCTTACTTACAGCGTGCAGCCATGTTTTGTCTTATAGCTGATTAACTAAGAAAAAAGCATATGTTTATATAGTCTCTGAGTCCTTTATATGGAAGAATATAGCACTCTTGTGCTTGTACGGTGTCCTGCTCGTGGGCTCAATGTGATTTGAAACGAGCGGGTTTGCGTACTGTTGTCAAGGGATTACACATTTGTTGAATAAAACTTAAACTGTTCAATAACATCTGTACGACAGACTGTCGTTAAACCTTATTTAAATACTTATGGTTCGTCATGAGTTTCAATAAATTATGCAGCCCAAGAGCGCAGAAAGCCCCGATTCGTTTATGGCCTTGTGTTTTAATTAAAGTTAAAGGAAACCCGATACTGTCTCGTTTAATTTTACATTCCAAGCCCTTCCAAACCACCTTCATAGCTCTGTAAAGAACGTAGACCCAGATTAAATCTAATCGCTTTGCAGTTTGTCCTTTACTTTCAACAAATAAATTAACGTGGAAAAATGTGGTTGCATTGAAGGTTTTCAAGTCGCTCACCTATTCTGAATGAGGGAAAAGACGCACTGATGTCAGATTCATTTTGGCCATAACACTTTTGTTTTCTGTTGTCACAATTCATTCATTTTAATGAGCAAAAATCTCCGGTCAAAATGGTTCCTCATTATCCTCGTATCGTTAATGCAATAAACTGCATAATGTGGTCCACATTTTGCAGTTTATTGAATTAATCGTAAGATTTGTTGTTGTTATTATTATTATTATTATTATTATTATTATTATTATTATTAATATTATTAATAAAGTTGTTTATATATGTATGGTACTGGTGTTAGTGGCAGTTGTAGCTTTATGGAAAATATTTAACGAGTTTGCCCTGTCCTACTATGAATCCGAAATATTTTGTCACTGCTCACTTTTACAGTATAGTTCACTGAACGCACTCTTGTTTAAACATTTATATGTCAAGCTTTTTACGCTGCCTGTCATGTCAATGGCAGAGCTTGCATTTTTCATTATGGGCCTATGATTTTGGAGGTTTACATTTTTAGTTCAGGGTATTTGTATAGTGTATATATGCACTAAAAGCCTAATAAAAAAAAAGTTATGTAGTAGTTCTGGGGTATTCCAATCATGAAGTTTATGCTAACGGACTTTGATGTTGGTGTTGATCTGCGTGGGATACAGGAATTAATTATTTGTGAATCAGCCTACATGAAAAAAATGGCTTCTTAATAGGCGCAACGCATTCCAAGCTTTTTTTGTTGCATATTTACTTGAAATTAGCATGCAGTTGTATCAGAAGCGTGTACATGTATAATAATAATTATTATTATTATTCATATTATTATTATTATTAGAAGAGCATGAGCCCTAACATTTTCGTGTGCATGTAGTGCAGCAAAAGCTTTTTTGGGGGAGAATTCATTTTATTTTGGGGTCCCAGAATGGAAACACATGGAACGTGTTATTTCAGAGCCAGATGCTATGGAGATCAAACTTTCCTTTTTAAAATTCTGTTCCACACGTGGATGACAAATGGTAAAATTCGTTTTCAGTGTTGAAGTAAAAACATGCGACCCCACGAATTTGCACTTTTATTTATGTTTTATTTGTCGACTTTGAAAACGCTGTGATAAATCACCATTTTAAATGTTTCATTTTATCAGATTCGAATGAATTGTTTGGAGCGATGTCAGTGGAGCTGGAATTGCATTATTTGACACTGGTATGTAGTGCGTGGATGTAATTATATCGCCAGTAAATAATATCCTCAGAAATTTGTTTTAACGCCTCAGTTTTAACGCCACTCACAAAATGATAAAAAAAACTCGCTCCTGGCAAAACTGCATGTAGGTGCTTTGATTCCACTGAAAGCAACATTTTATTCGATTTGATATGTTGGTCTGTCCCTTATAGGCATACCAAACACATAGGCCTAATACAGGGAGCGAGACGATATATATATAATCCCCCTAGAAAATGAGAACTTGTCGGTTTCGGCTGCAGTAAGAACAGTTATTTGAACATACACAATTCGTTATATATCATAATTTAAAACAGACGAAAACCTTCTGTTTTTTTTTGCTTGTAGTTTCCTTGTTTGCCCGCGTTGCTTTGCCACACTTTAAAGGTGTTTCCCAGTATCAGGAAAAACGACTAGTGGATGTTGCCTTCTGCTTCGTCTGTTAGCTATCTACAGTTCATCGCAAATACCTGCAAGCTACAGTCAACTGGCACTTACAAAATGTGCGACCAACAATAAATGGTTTTTCAATTTGAGTTTCCGATCTTTATTTATTTATTTTTTGAAAATGCCAGTTACGATAGAAGCCTGTTTTAAAAACCAGTCCTTATCTCGCGCTGCTAAAATGTGAATAGACATTACAGAAGAAAGCAAACATTTGCAGCAGTTTTATATGAACGCTTTGAAACGTTTGATCAAAATCGATGTGGTTAAAAAAACACCACGATCACAACGGGTTATTTTCATGCTTGGTAGTTGACTCACTGCTATTAATAGTCCGTTCCACTGGCAACATGTGCTACAAATACATTGTCATCGATAAATTCATTATAGCCATTGTTAGCCTATTTCTTTTTAGGCCTAGTCTATTTTTAACACTTTCAGAAATCTGATAACCGTCGCCAGTTAATGGGTGTAATACCGTCCTTTTTTGTTCTTGTACCTCTCATGACTTCCCATATTTGATAAATAAATGCGTTTCACTATTTTACTACTCGAGTGTTGCGTTTATCTATATATGGTTCTTTGTGTTTGACCTTGAGCATGCTAGGCTATTGAAGCTAGTAGTATTATTTTTCAGGGGCATCATCATGTACTTGGCGATCAGTGACCCTCACGAAAAACTTTGAATCTAAAAATATTGAAAGTCTAAGAAAACGCCTATTTTTTAACGCGCTATTGTGGTTAGATTGGCTGTCCCACTTGCACCATATATAATACACCATCATGATAAATCACTGTCAGTTGCGCCCTGCCGATCTGCTCTCCGGGACTTGTGGAAAGCATTGATTGATTTTGTGGCAGTTGTATTAGATTTATGGCAGGATCAATGGATTTTCCACAGCTCAAGTTGGCTCAGCCACGTTTTGAAGGCATTTAAAGGTTAATAAAAGAGGAGGTTTCGTATGGACAAATTAGTACAACATATTCTGGTTCAGATTTATGGAGGGAGCAAAATGCAGCCTGAATCCACGTGCTGGTCGTTAAAGTTAACGTGGCCTGTATCTTTGAATGTTGTAGCCTATATTAGGCTACCCGCGCGCCGACACTCCGTACGTTGGCCTCTATATTGACACCCTAGATATTTTAGCTGATCTGAAAATAAATTGTGCTCATTGAATTATCGTTACAAAGCCTATAATGTTGTGAAAATCTTGTGCTTTGATTCCTATGGAGATTTATGGGAATATAGAATTATTATGAAGTACGTCGACAATAGGCCATTTGCCACAGTGCAATGAGGAAACACTTTTATTTGATTCCCACGCAAGTTAAACCATAATTTCTAATTACTTGCACTTGGGCATGTATACTGAAGTTGTCTTACTATTTTTTTTTTTTGGACAAAATTATGTGGGGAAGTGTCAAAATCAGAGATGAAGAAAATGGTTCTACCTTTGTGCAAGTCACCTTTGTATTATTATGGGTCCTGCTTAACATGTATTTCCGTTCTTTAAAAAGATTTTTGGTCCCTGTTTTATTATTATTATGATTATTATTATTATTATTATTGTTGTTGTTGTTGCCATTGTTACTGATGAACATTACTCTTTACAAATATGCATTTAGCTTAACATTGTAATATGGCGGATTTATTTTTTGCGTCAGATTGTCTCGGCCTGCTATTGTGCATGTTAATGATCAATGGTTTGTTAAGTTAACCCCGGACTTGTCCAAGCAGGGGGTTATCCCTTTCCACAAAATTAACTTCAAAAACTAATTTACCACTGTTTACTGCGTCCTTAAAATTCAGCAAAATAAAAGAAATTGAGGAAATGAAGTTGTAATTACATCGGGACATTTATTTTACACTGTTTTGTCGACCTGTGCAATATGGGTAAAATAATCGGTCTACTTTTAAAATGTGTAAGACAAATGGTAAACTGAATATGATGTTTCGATTATACGGGCGTCAGTAAACGTGTTAATTGTCCTCCAACATTAACGATTGTAATGTAGCTTATCACATTAAACATAACTTAATTCAGTCGCTAATAGGAAAATACAAACGTTATACTATTTCGTAATTGTGGCATTATGATGCGTATGGCTGTGATCCTACGGGGTTTAATCTAAATTGTTATGCGCTTTAAAAAATACAAACATAATTCGCCGACCCCTGCTTTGTAGGCTACTCGTTTGGGTCCGTACCAACAAAGGTCACAATTAATAGCAACAATGATCCTGCATCTCATATATGGATGTTTTATGTCCGTAATAAAACTAGAATTACGGTTTAGCTTTGTTGATGCTTAACAGGGAAGGTATCTGCACACATCGAAGTGAGCTCATATTCACTGTAGAGAATGAAATCGCCTTCAGGCGCGCGAGAAGACAATCTGCCTTGAAAGTCAAAACTTTCCAGGTATCTATTTACTCTTAAAATTACTCAAAATCAAAGTTGTTCACACCCATTTATCTTAATCAGTATTGTTTTGTTTTTGTTTTTTTTTACCGTAAACAATAGAATAAAGCCGCGTGCACGTTATTATCAACATTACATGAACATTATAACTTGGAGATAACTACTCAGCGAGTTTGCCTATTATTTGCACTGTCGTACATTGTACATTGGAGTGAATCTTCTTTTAAAAGAAACTGCGAACAGCATGACTGGGTACACGAACAGGGACGCACAGTAAAATCTGAGTTAAATCAACTCTTACAGAGTAAATATGATCCCTATTGGACTCTTGTATACACTGTGAGAGTTGAATTAGGCAAGCAGGACACTTTTACTGGGCTAACACACACACATTTAGAGGCGATTCTGCAACAAAAAAAAAACCGGACCCTGTATTTTTAAAACGCATGAAACTCCGAAACATTTTTGCGGTACATACCATAACAAGAGATGAGCGCTCCGTTGTGCTCGCTTTCTTGGTGGAGTTTGCTTCCTTCGGGGGGAGTTTTGCAAGAGGATCTCTGCATGAAGAGGTGGTATTTGTTAAAGGTGCCTTCCCCAGAAGTGGCATCCAATGACTGGCATTCCTGTTGGAACGGGCTCCGCGACTTTTCCCCATATGCCTGACCTTTGTTGGTGAGGAAAGTAGGGCCGTACTTGGTGTCACTCGCTTGGAATGTCCTAAAGGGGTTTGCTTGGTGGTCCCTACCTTGCGGTGCAGACGGGTTATAATATGTATCCATGGATGTCATGTCGCAGTATGAAATGCACGTCTCAGCGTTCATTCCTAGAAAAAGTAGGGAGAAAAAGACGTCCAAACTTTTTTCTGTCTTCTCTTCCTTTTTTGCAGAGTGAGGAAAACAGACGCGCTCACCCTCCTCTCATCTCCCTCTTCCACACTCACTCGCACGCACGCACACACACGCTCACTCACGCGCGCACACTCTCTCTCGCTCTCTTTCTCTCTCTGTCTCTGTCTCTCTCTATCTCTCTCTCTCACACACACACACACTGGTGCAGCTGCTGGGTTGGTTAAAAAAAGATTCGTATGTTTTGTAGAAACTCCAAGCTGACCAAAAAGCTAAAAAGCCCCCTTAAGGTTCAGAGGAGTAACAAAGAAATACTTCTTTATTCCGAGAGGATTGAAACCAGAAATAAGGCTAGGCTATAGACTTTAAGTAAGGACATCTCTTCTGTCATTATGTCGAAAGTATTAATGGCTGAGGTCAGATCTCTGCCCAGAAGAAGAAATGTGCTTGTAAATATGTGGGAGATACAACACATGACATTAGTATAATTGGGATATGAATGGGCAATGTAACTGATTGGAGCGCGGCGAATTTAATGGTTGGCTAACGATGCTGTCTTATGAGTCTTTGTCCAAGCTAGATATATCAGATCTTTTTTATTGCGCTAAATGTAGGCTACTGGTCTGTCTGAATATCTTTCCGTCTCCATTAACAGTGTTGTATGCTGTGTTTTTCTGGGCCTCTGTTCAGTTCAAATTGAAAATAGCCCTGATGAGACCAATGATCACGTTCTGAAAAATGACAGCTAATGATTATTATGCTACTTCACGTGCGTGGTGACACCTCTTTTTGGCGTGGCGCCCAGTTGCGAGATGCCCGGGCGTCGTAGTTTCAGTTCATATTTGAGGAAAGATAAATACCAAATTAGAACATTTCGTGTCTTGGTAAACCAACTACAGTTCGAGGTAGGCCAGATAATTCAGTCTGATACATAGTATTGTGACATGCTGGAGCATAGTAAATATTTTTAGGATTTTCTGGGTTGGTGGGGTTCAATGAGGGAGCGATTATTATAATTATATTTATTATAATTACTATGTTGACTTATTTTTATTATTGTTATTATTAGGTGTCATAGTATAGATGGTAGCAGTCGTATATACATTTTTAGTGTGGCACTACTGTAGTAGTAGTAGTAGTAGTATTAATGGTAATTGTATTGCTAGCAGTAGGCTAATTACATTGTGATGTTTTTCTCTGGTTGGGCTTTGAAAGGTTCTTTTGTTTTTCAACCTCAAGTTTCTTATTTTTTAAGTGGTATTATTTATTTATAGGTTACAATTCTGTAGGTGTAACCCTTTGCGCGTATGGTTCAACGTTGATCAGCTGAAGATAAATCACCAACTACCTCCAGAGGGCCAGAAACCATGGGATGGGAAGTCAGTTTTCTCTGTTCGAATCAGAAGAATCCAAGACAGGTAACTGAAATAAACAGGGGGAAACATTTCCGTTTGTACATTCATTGACGAGGATAATACTTTTCTTGCCATTATTGTTTGTGAATATCATATAGCCTGTCTGCTGGTGCCACTTAATAAGCCAACCCTCCACTCATTTAACGCCTAATTAAGTCGGTAGTCCGGTGTCGGGACCAAAGCCTTGTCTTTCTCCCTGCGGTATCCGCCCCGCTTGACGGTAAATGGTGCCTTCGGTCAGTCAAATGGTATCAACATTTGGTAACATAAATGTTATTTAATGTGGGGAACGTAATGCAGGCTATAGGAAATATAGCCCAGACCACTTTTCCCATATCGCACTACAATGTGTACAATATTGGGTTGACCGAAGCCACTTAAGTGACGTGTCAAAAAAAAACAAAAACAAAAAAACAATAGCAATTAAGCAGGGTCCGTAAAAATAAACAATTTGTTATATACAATGGGCAGTATTGCAAAAAGCTATAACTTAACCTAAGTCCCGCAGCATCCCCATTCGGTTCTGAAGTGATTTTTTGTTTGACTGCAGTGCAAATAAAACTAATCCCACTGTACTTTGTAACTATACAAAAATTAAAATTTAATCTCGGAAATGAGTGTAAACGCAACATTTAGGTTTGCAAGGTTCCAGAGGCTATATTTGAGGTAACGATTATAGTCTTAGCTGCCAACGTTGGAGATCGTATCAAAGTTGGAATGAAGGATGATGGGACCTAATACCATGATGCTGGTAATTTTAAAAACTTGTCATTGCAACTGGCAACTCTGATTTCATAACACCCTTCCCAATTCTAAAGTTCTCAAGTGTCCCCTGGACGTTGGAAATTATTGTCGTCTATGCTGTCATGGTGGAATTGGAGCGTAATCTTCTGGCGAAGCGAGTGCAATTTGAGCTTGGATGTACATTCCCAGTGAGTAGGCCTACTCCCATCTTCGGATAAGCAGGTGATGGATGGCAGAGCCGGAACGTACAAGTCGCCCTAGAAGCACCATCTGTCAGCTGCTACAAAATAATTCGTTTTTTGTTCTTTACTCTACTGATGCGGATAACCGGCTGGTGTAAAAGGACAGAAGTAGACACCACCAATGACAACCGTTAGGTAAATAGGCCTATTGTGACCTGAAGTATGAGTTCTAATTGGCAATACGCAAATGTCAAGAGAAAAGAACACTGTCCGCACACTGGCCAAAACAGTACAGTAGAAAGGTTCTCTGTTAACTTAAAAGCAGCTTAAATTCTTTCACCATTGAGGACAATTGCAAATTGACTTCGGTCTCTTTTTGAGCGATGTCTGGAAATTTTTATCTTGACTAGTGTCCAGTACCAGCCACCCGCACCTGCACCTAATTTTCAAAGTATATCTACACGTCTTTAGCGCGCCAATCTTCCTCACTTTTCCGATAAAAAGATATTAAAACGTCACTACCTGGTACGACTGCGCCGTATGAAAGGACCAGACCGTTTAATTACAGTTTTGATTTAATATTGTGTTCGTGATGGAAACGTCCAGAGGCCAATTAAATAGTCAGTTATCTATTTGTACTGATAATTGCATTATATAAGGAAAAAGATAACGAAATTCTCTTTGAAATCATAAATATAGGCTAAGTTTATTTGCCGTTCTACATACAAGTCATTAAGTTTAATTTGAATAGTTTGATTCATTTGATTTGATATAATATAATCCTCAGAAATAAAGCCGTTCTGAAAGTTCCAAATACAGCCAATATAATGAAACAAGGAATGTCCCATTTAAAAACTTGACACTAAATAATTGCATGAAAACGTTCACAGTCGTTTTGAATAAATTTTCATTTTCATTTCGTCTGATTTTCAGACTGAAAATATCAGTATGTGCATCGCATAGTCCCACCCTTGGACTGGTGATTTGCAGTGGGGTGCATAGGAGGGTTTGATTTGTGTGTTGACTTTACTCACAGACTTTAGTCTTGTGGCTTTATAACAAGCGCTTATCAAATTCCCCGTAAATCCCTACTACTAGCTAGCTATCGACTTTTTAAATTTTACTTCTCAGTCCTCGGTGTTGACTGTTTGTCCCAGGAAACAGAAAATGTAATCATCAAACTGGATCGTCCTTTTAAAAATGACGCCCGTTGTCTATCTCTCGTCTGTCTTTTAGCCTGCAGCCTGCATGATGCTGTTTCGGAGTATTTTCGGTCAGCACAAAGATAAACTTATCTTCATGTTGGCTACTTGAGCAAATTTCTTGATTTATTTCCCTCTTCGATATAATTTACCCAAAAGTTAGATATCCGTTTCACGGATATCTATTTTATATTTTATTGACACATCACCTGACCTGATAACCTTAAATCAAGTAATAATCGGATTTGTGCTTTTATGAAGATTTATTTATTATGTAGTATTGTCACTACTACTACTGCTGCTTATACTACTAGGCCTACTACTACTACTACTAATAATAATAATAATAATTAATAATAATAATAACAGGCTAATAATAGTAATGATAATAAAAACAATAACGATAATAATCATAATTATTGTTATTATCAGTAGTAGTATGGATGTGATTTGAATGTGTTTTCAGAAAAAAAATGTTGCTGCACCAGCATTTCATTTTTACTTGAAATAAATCCAGATATTTTCAGCCTTGTAGGATGCCAGAGTTCCAGAATGGCTCTGTTTCAAACGGAACCACTAATTTCTTTTATTCAGAAATGAGAGACTACATTTAATAATGTGAAGCGTCCATTAATAATAATAGCTTTCAATGTCTGTCGTCAATAATTAGATACTTATAATTATTTAAACACTTTGCTACTTTTCATTATTATTACCAATAGGATATTATTATTATTATTATTATTATTATTATTATTGCATATTTTAATTATACTAATGCCTGTACATCTTAATAATAAAAATAAAATTTTTATAAAGGTTTTTTTTTTTTTTTTTTTGCAAAATTGAAGTTTTTTATCGTTAATGGCGTACTTCTTTTAGCAGTTTATAATTAGTAATAGTTGCAAATATGATTATTCATCTCTAGTTCTTTTCAGATTTGATAACAGTGTAAATTGGTGTGTTTCATAAAAGCGCCTTTACAAAATGCAAAATGAAACAAATGGAAGGTGTCGAACATATTCTGCATGTGGTGTAAAAACAACACGCCGTCTGAATCAGAAGGGCAGGCCATGGATATACACGCTCGTTTCTGTAAATAGCCTGGTTAATCTCCGACGTTAATAGAAAAATGCAACAGATAATTACCATGCAGCGATAATGATGAACTAGCAGATAGTTTCAGCTTCAAATAAATCTTGTCCTAAATTCGAGACGGGCCAGTCCTGGCATGAACCTACTTAATTTAAGTGGCGATAACATGCGATATGGCCAATGAATTGGAAAAAAAAATAATTAAAAACACGATTTAGCGATCCCGCTGAAAACAAATGGACCCCGCGCTAAAGTTTGGCCCGTGTCACTTAAACTTGTATGACCGAATGATGTTGGCGAACGCAAAGGCTCCCGAGTGCCGATATACACATTAATACGCTTATTGTCATGGTTTCAAGTTAAAGGTGAAAGGCTGGCACGAGGAACAAATAAAATGCTAAAGTAAATCAGATTAGGTTTACCCCCAAGGCAATGTTTTTTGAGTCATGCTTGATATGTTGAATAGATCAGAGGTCACCGAGGTGAAAGGTGCATGTTTCCATCTTTGTATTGATAGGTGTATGCTTGCATTAGTCATACAATTCACTGAACACCCACTGTTGATTGATTTTTGTCTGCTGTTTTCTTGTCATGGTAAGTACAAAATGTGTCGCCAAAGCTTTTAAAAATTTGAATTACCATTTAAATGTCTTGTTTTGTAGAGTCATTTTTTTAGTACAGTGTTAAACTGCACTGGCATTTTGTTAGGGGAAATCAAATCAAATAATTAATTATAATTCAATATGTAGATAATAATAATGGTAATGCTAATCAAAATCATATAGCCTACATTCAACTATTTAGACTAGTGTTAGTAAGGTTCATTAGAAAAACTGTCAATAGCTGATTTGGTAGATTCTGAATGGTAACGATTTGTAATTATTTTATTTGTTACTGTAATTCACTGTGTATTCCGTTTCCTTTGTGCATTGTCTACTTTGAAATTATGCACCTGAAAGGAATTAATCCTGAAATGTTGAATCCACAAGCTCTGTTATTACAGCTCTGATGAGAACATTTATATTTTCCAAATGCCCCACAACAATGCTTCCAATATAGGCCCTATCCAATGATGATGTAACAATGAACTGAATTAAGCTTGTTTCATATACTTTACATTCTGAATATTTAATATCCCTGCCATCCCATTCAAGATCACCTGCTCTAAATAAGCGTGAATACATTCATTTTGGGAAGTATAATTCTGCACTGTTTTTTGTTCAGCTGTTTGCTTCTTGTGCATTATAATCAATTTATACTGGATGGTTGCATTTAAGCCATATAAATAACACCCTCATGAACAGTAGTTTTTTTGGTATCGGCTGTGCCCGCAGTGTTTATTTATTTCCTTTTGGTTTAAGCGTGGTGCAACACAAATTTGCTTCCCTCAAACACATCCTGCCACCAGTCTCTGAGAGAGTTTTAAGGAGAGACACCCGCTTATGTGGTGAAGAGCAAACTCGCCATGCAACAGGATGTTCATTCTTGGCTATGTGTGTCCAAGCAGTAGAATGAAAGAAAGACGATGTGGCACTGTGTACTGAAGATGGGACAAACAGCTAGTCCGCCGGCTACTAGGACATATATTGGCAAATAACCTGTCATTTGCATTATTTTACTGCAGTCAAGGACATGTGTTAATACACGGCACAGCACTGTGGCCTTGTTGTTAGCGTAGTAGCCTATAGGCTAACGCGCGTTGCTTGGCAGGGGATGAATGTATACATTACACACGGGACATGCATGGAGGGCCCACGCTCCAGCAGAACAAATGCGAACCAGCCAGACTGCTCAAACACACATCCTTAGACTCACACCGACACACTTTCCCCCTGATTGCATATGACGGGCCGACTATTGAGCTGAAAAGGTGCCTGTATGTTTATGCGTTGCTGTCTCTGTACGTCTTTGCTAATTACATTCAGCGAAAGCCAGTCCTCCTTTCACAAGCGTAAGGTTTTGTTCCCTAGGGAAACAAGGTTGCTTTTTCATGTTCATATGAGAACATTTTTATTTGATTGACAGACGACCATAGAGGGGTGAGTAAAAATTGTGTACCGTTCGTCACGTGGATATATTGCGCGAACCGGAACCTAAATGGCAGAGGCGAAGTGCTAAATGCAATGCATTTCGACCTATCTCCTTCTATATGACCTTGTCTTCTTTATCTTACCATATGACGAAATCGCAAATATTTGTGATTTTGTTTAGCAAAGACGAAATCAATGATGAACAAACTGCGGCTCACATTCAGCCAAATAATTATAAATATTGTTTTTAAAAATGAAACTGCGTACCCAAATGAAAACGTGCATGCTGTGAAGTGGAGGCTTAAAGCAAGTACGTTTATTGGGCCTCAGGTATCAGACATGAGTCGAACGAATTAGATCATAAATCGTTCGTAAATGCATTTACAAAAAGTATGTAGGATTTACCAAAGTTGTCGTATGTCAGTTTTTGGTAGGATCAGAAAAGATTTCACGAGTGCTCTGAACTGTTCATATTTGTAAATAAAAAACACGGTTGTAAAGCTTGTTTTGCGCATTTGTGCTTTTATTATTCCTCTTTTTTATTAAGAGTATCAAATTTATTTTAATAAATTGTCGTCGTTAGATTATAATTGTTAAAGTTATTGTGTAAAAATCGCAATTGGATTCAACGTTAAAATAGGCGATGCTTCATTTGCGTAATCCTTATTAATCTAATACTTAATTTCAATTGAATATAAATTCCATAAAACACAAACGAAGTTTTCTATAAATGGGGTGCAGAAGTATTAGAAATTGAGATTGTCTTCTTTGCCTCTAGTTTCTGGTCAAACAATTTTCGTTTAGCCAGGGTTTACAGCTATATCTCGCCAGGCTTTAGTCTTTCCCAGCACTGACACTTCTGCTTACACTAAGCTACTGAATGAAATATGTTTTTGGTTTGTACTTCCATTAACAGTACTTCAATCTCCACTTCAAATATTTTTTTAAATTATTCTTTCTCCTTTTCTCTGTCATGCCTACAATGGAATTCCAAACCACTTTTATGATATTTTAGGGCGTCAATTTATGCCAATTGCAGACTTGCTTTTCATTTACGTTTGATTGGTAATGTCAACATACGCACGTGGATACGAAAAATTTGTGTTTTTGAGTGTTTGATAAATCCGGCGGAATATAGGCTATTTGTTAGTTTCTGATTGCACATAAATTTACACACGGTTTTACGGAAATATTGCTAAATTATGTTACAGTGAAAATTAATTAAAATAACGTGGACGCATATTTGGCACATACGGCGATAGGCTCTATGTTAAGTGATAATGTGAACTTTGTATATGTGTATATTTTGAGTCTACCTATTTTTAAATAACCCTTACAGGTGTAAGCACACGTTAGTTTTTCAGCTTCTTCAGCAGTCTTGGCTACCCACCTCTTGTCTAAAAAATATTCTAGCCAAATGTACACTGTCTGGAAAGGTTAGTGAAATTTATGTTTAATTAATGTTCATCCACTTGAGTTCAAGAGGAACATAACATAGCCTACATTAATAATTATTAGCGGAAATATGGGTAATTGTAGAAAGTGTATGCCTGCGAGCATACGTTGTCTATGCTGTTTGAATAATAATTAAAAGCAATTTAAATTTTGCATCTTAATAAAAAATACGATTGTTTTACGTAGATTGCGTTTAAATGATTGATTCCAAATGATTAGTCGTTCTCTATGACACTGTCTATGAAAGGCGCGACCTCGATAGGTAAAGGGCGATCTTCGCAGTCGTCTAGTTGTCTGCTTTCCCCAATTTGTGAACGCAATTGAAACCACGCGGGAAAACACGACCTACATTGCCTGTTGCATTAATTCCTGACATTAATTCCTGACCTCGCTACCGAAAGAGGTACAGTCTCACCTCTGCTCTGTTTCCCCTGGGCGTGCGCCGAAATGCTCTCGAAGGAAAGGCGATAAAGGCCTGAACAGTGAAGGAATTCCACTGCGACTGAATGTAATTATGCCCCTAACATCCATCTAACAGCTTCTCCAGGCAGGAGGCACCGGTTTTTAGCGCGCTCTTGCGTTTTGCACCCCGGAAAGCGTGGATAGTGTGCTGATCCTACGTCTAAATAGAATATAAATAAGGTTAAACCTTAATAGGTCTCATGCTTTTTATGTAAGCTAGACGGCTACGTATAGCAATTTATTGTGTGTGCTGGTCCACTCCTCTTTTGTTCATTCTAGTCTATTTATATATTTATTGGAGTATTGCTATTACATATTCATGTTTTCAGTTAGGTCAATTTAAAGGAGTTCCCTCTCCATGCCAGTGAATCAACAGGTTTTTGACTCCAGGGGGTGTCTTGACAAGGCTAGCTCTACTGTCTCTATAGAGCATATTAGTTACCAGAATGGGATGTCTCTGTTGACTAATCTCATCACGTGCGCCCACTGCGCCGTGCTGGTGGATTGAACAAATGCTGGCCAATCAGGTGCTGTCAGTCACACGACTTTCACTTGTACCACTCTCGATTAATCGTATTAAGTCCCAGAATATCTACAGGAGATGGATGGACCGTGCTCTCTTCACACTGAAACCTTTATTGGGCCGGGGGCTTGTAAAGAGGATTAGATACGCCTTGCGTTGTCCTAAATAACACGTTGTATTAGCTACATTCCCCAGCCGATATATGAAATATATGTTCTGTATTTCCTCTGGTGTATGCCTATTCACAGTGTGGTTCATCCTGACCGCAAGCACCTTTTCAGCTTGTTTTATTCCAGAGAGAAAGCGTGTCTTGGTGTCTCACTCACAGTAATTGTTGTATTATAAAAACCAGAGCCGCCCTCTCACTGTGTGGAGTCGAAGAATAGACATGTTGCATTTGGACAGGAGGGGGTGATTGGGATAAAAGGGAAAAAATAAACATTGAGAAATGATGGGTGGTCAAATGTAGCCTAATACTGAAATTAGGGTAATTCAATAAAGAGGGTATGCTATAGTGAATGAAATTAATGATTTGATAACTTATTTAATTCGAATGCACTGAATTAAAGCCTACTGGAGCTTTAGTGTACAATTTCCATTTTTTTATAAATTCATGGAAATCATAATTTTGTATCATTTGTGGTGTTGATGTAATGTTTCTCTTATGGCTATGCATGTGTTCTTACAGTGATATGGGGTTTTTTTTGATCTGACTCTTTAATTTTTACTTAATTGCATTTAGGTTTATATGTAATGGCCTTTACAATAGGCAAAGCAAAATGGCACAATCGTTTGTAATTTTAAGCATAATAGCCTGCATCACAAACATAATGTGTGTTACCGTATTAATACACTGGTAACTATACATGACTGGACAAAATTTGTTATAACTTTTCATATTTCATTTCAATTAGTTCATAAAGAAAGCCCCCCCCCAAAAAAAAAAATTAATAAAATAATAATAATAATTTAATATAAATAAAAAAACGAAAAATCCTGAAGTTATACAAGAAAATCTTCTGTAATTATCATAAATAGCCCACTAAGTTATTTTGTAATTTTAGACAAATATTTTAGATCAGAATTATTTTTCTTACGCGTACAACTGTTAATTCCAGCTCTTAAAGTTTTCCTGTTTTAATTTTGACCACATGACTTGAAATAAGACAATATTTTTGAGGATTAAAGATCTGAAAGCTTGTGGCTCTTCTGTGGTTTGGCTTTTTTTTAAAAACGTTTCTAATAGCTTCTTTTGTCTTGTTGCAGAGTTGTGTAGGCCTATGCTGTCTGAACAGAAAATAAAGATGGCTCTGCAGAGATTTAAATGTTACGGTGTCTGAATGTTTTTTCTTATACGCAGATGTTCTTTGATTGACTGCATCTGCTTGTGGCATTAGGGTACAATAGAAATGTTCCTCGCGCAGCATTAACCAAGGGGTGGTATCAAGTAAGTAGAAACGTCTGCTTGGTAGAAATGTTGACAAATTTCCTGATTTATTAAATCGTGAAACTTTTAAACTGTGTGCGGCAGCACACAATATGCCGCTTCAACATAGACTATCTCTCTGTGGTCTTCACACACATGAGCATGAAGTTTCGTTCATAATGCGTGATCCGATATTTTCTCAAATTTTAAGAAGGAAGTCCTGTGGAATTGGGGGCAAGGGATGTATGTGGGTGAAGACTGTTAAATGTTTTTGTCTACTGAAAGGCAATAATCTGAGATCATTTATCTGATGTGGTGACGTCATTTTTTTCTCAGAGAATTATTTTAGTAATGTGAAATTGATTAAAAAGGGGGGTCTGTGGGCTACTTATTTTAGGTTGAGGCTCTAGGAGACAGTGAGTGTGAAGAGGAGGTTGCAAATTAATTAATATTTGCACCTTTCTTCTTGTGTGGGCATTTTTAACAAGGCCTTTAAGGGCGTGTTTCTTCATTGTTTTTTGCGGAATCCTCCAGCAAAATGCTCCACCCCCTGCCCCCGCTTTCCCCATCCGCTTTCCAAAAATATAAATGAATTCATTTGGCTACCTAATGCTAGCCTCTGTTTGTTGCATTCGCTGTGAAGTGTGAGTAATGTGGTTGGGTGTAATGCACTGCAGCCATGGCCGCTGAATGCTCTGGGACTCTTCCACATCCTGCTTTCAGAGAAGTTAAGGAAGGAGCTGCTGAAGTCTGTCTGTGGATCTCTGCGTAACACTGATCTGCTCCGTCTCTTTTCCCATCTACATACGTCTTTCTCCTCTTTGTTTGATGCATTTATCCACCTGGTGTCCCTCCCTGTTTTGTACACCTAAGGTCTTCTTTCGAGCAGGTAGTAGCGGAGGCTTTGTCTTAAAGGGGCATTTCACTTTGGTATAATCCAAATTATCCCATTGTGTTTGCATGGCATGAATACTATACTAGCAACATCAGGTGCAAATACAATTGGGTAATCTCCACAAAATTACTTGTGTTATACCAAAGTTTTATACCAATACAAATTCCTTTACTTCCTATTTCAGTCTGTCGGGGACTAGATTGGCTTTACCCTAAAGGGGTCAGTTTGTGGTGTGGAGCAGTGTAGAGGCCAGTATGATGTGCACTGGGATGGATTCGCGTTGAAGTGTCTCATCTTTTGTGGACTGGAGTGGGTCCACTGTGGAGACACCAGTTTGTCGGGGACTGGAACCAGTTCACTGAAGAGTCCAGTCCTTGATTCGCTGACGACTCTAAAGTCTGGTGACTTTCAGGTTCATCACTGAAGACATTCACATGAAGCTTTATGCTTTTTTTCTTCCTGTAGTGTCTGGAAAAAGTCTCTTTTAATAAGCTTTGAGCTCATCTGTTTGTTTTCACTTCTGAATTAATTCATGTTCTTTTTTGTTTTGTTTTCTCAGGCTAATCTCCAAAAATACATTTCCTATAATTCATTGTGATCAATGTCAGAACTGATGACTTAAAATCGAATGACTTTTCATGACTTAAACTGATGACTTTTGACGCCAACCCTAATGAAGCACAACTCATTCAACACCTGAAGATCTGAATTGGGCTGCTAATTAGTAGAGTCAGGTCAGGCGTGCCAAATTAAGGTTGACATGAAAACCTACAGGATGGTATATCTCCGGGAACAGGGTTGGTTACCACTGATTTAGCAGACGGAGCACAGCCGTGTCCCGCCACCACGAACGCCTGGTCACAGCCAACTGATGACATAGCCGAGGAGGGACTCGGTCCTGCGACTGTAACGCCAAGCCTAGCGAGTCCCTTTACTAGCTGAGGCGCTTGGGAGAGACTGCTGCAGTGTACTTTTACAAATAATTATTTACCGCAGAAAAAGATTCCTGTCGATACTGCATATTTGCTATCAACCAGTGAATGTTCATTTATTTTGGGATAATCAAAGATGTCAGCGAGCTGAACACAGCAGAGTCTAAAGGATTCCAGTCGACCAGCTGAAATGCACAGCAGAAGTACATCACTCGTCTGGTTTGTTCTTTGTTTGTCTGGCATTTCCTGGCTATGTTGACTTCAGCCCTTGACAAGTTTTTCATGTGAAAACACAAAGCATCATTTCAGCATACCAGCAACTGCAACCAGCCCTCACTTTCTGCCTGGCTTCTCATTATTATTATCTATTGGGGTGTAGAAAAATCAAAAAGGGTATTAAGTATTTCATTATGTGTTTCACTGTCAGTCTCTCTGGATCAGAGCGTTTGCTAAATGAATGTAATGTAACATATGTAAAGTGTAAAAGAGAGCTTTTGAGTGGGGGTGGGGGAATGGTCTTCCTTGAAATACTGTTTTCTTTGAGGGGTCTAAAAAGACAGAAACAGCCTTTCGTTCTTCTCGCAGGTTTCCTATAGCCCTAGGCTCTGCCCTCCCTGAGAATATCTCCATGGAAACCTTGCCAGTAGCTGGCACTGCCAACGTTCGCCACAGTTTTCACAGCCTCAGGGTTCCTCTTTATAGTTAACCCCCTGCTGTTGCGCCAGTGGGAAGCGGAATGCCCCAAGATAGCAAACAGCTCCAGTTAGCATTTAAGTTAGGTGTTGTTGTGATTTTGTCTGTAACTTAAGTGTGGCGCAGCACAGGTATGGCTGAGGGAGAGTGGTTTCAGTCTCAGTTCATATGAAATCCTGGCTGTCCCAGCGGTAAGTAAGACCGGCAGCCCCGCAGGCCAGTGGGTCATGAGCACGCTGTGCTCAGGGAAGGGTTGGTCCATCACGCAGCTATGAAGAACAGCTTTGCTGATTGATCAGGGAGCGTCGCGGTGTGCCTATGCCAGCTGTGCGTGACTTGGCAATCCCCAATACATTGGCTGTGCAGCTCAGCCAGTGGACTGCACTGTGGACATATGCAGCAGTTGGCAGAGCATTCGTGCCTGCCCTCTCCAAAACTGATCGAGGATGCTGCAACGGCAAGCTACAAATATGATTGGTCATTCAAAAATGGGATATAACAAAAATATTTTTTGGATAAAACTGTGGAAATAGGGAAATACAAGCCTTCCCTGCCTACCATGAGCCCACAGCACCACCAAGGTTTCTCCTGAGTCTTCCGGTGAAGGTCATTTGCACTTCTGCTTCCAAACCATAATTATGAAAACTGCAAACAGGAAAAAACTAGGGCAATAAATGCACAATCTGAACCACACACAGTTTTTGGTATTCATGGCCAGCTAGAGGAGGAGCACTGCCACCAGTGAAATCCTTCAGCGGTGATCTAAACTGCAAATAGTGGATGGTGTTAATGAAGTCAGCCATTTACCAGAAAGCGGAGGTGATCTTTTAATAAATCCTCTAATTCTGAGTGCTTCCTCTCCATTTATAGCTCTGTCATGTATAGAGGCAGTGTAGAGCCAATTAAAAGAGACCTCAGCAAAAAGCGCATGTCTTCGCCCCCTCCACGCACCAATCACTGTACATCTTTTTTAAACCGTTATTTGTTGTAAGGTTTAATTTGAGCGGATGGAAGGGTCGGCTATTTCTGTACTTTGGCATGTTATGGCAAGGATATGGAAGAGACAACCGCCCACCTCATAGCCCAAGAGAGGAAGATTGCCCCGGGCCCTATGGCGTTGTGGCTGAAGCCCATTGGTTCCCCGCACCGACAGCAGTAAGACATAAAGTCATCGTCTATGTGGAAGATGATGTGGCTTCCATTTTCAGACCCTCCCCCCCGTCGCGGAAACGTGGCACTCTGACCGAGACAGTGTGCGCACCGCAGAGTATGGCTTCCGTTCCCATATTTAGTTAGCATGTTGTGACTAAGCAGGTCGGGCAGCGTTGGGGATAGACGTCAAAAGGAATCAAAGCACCGGCCTCTGGGAGAGGAGGGTGCTCCCGTCATTCTGTCAGAACGAAGACGCTGTTTGCTCTCACTTCACTGCCTGGTTTCTGTACGTAGCCTGAGCGGTAAACAGCGCTAATTGCCTTCAAGTAAGTTTCAGAATGGATTAACATGGTGCGGATGAAAAGCAGGCCCAACGTTCAACAGGTCGTGTTTTTTTTTTTTTACATGAATGTCCAAATGCACTGCATGCCATTCATATAGTACACACATGACATGAAACTGGAGCTTCAGGAAAGAATTGGATAGTAGAGAATGTTGGGTAGACGCGTTGGGTCGTAGAGTGTTGGGTAATGGTGTGCAGTAGTTGAGAGTGTTGGGGTAGTTGGCTGTGCTTATCCTTTTTTGGTGCAGCATTCATGCTTGCAATGCGCAACACTGTGTTTCAGGTTTTTATGAGGTGTTTTGTGTTCTGTTGTTCCACATTTATGGTCACTTGACAGGGCAATTAAAGTCCAGGATATATCATGGCATAGTTTGAATGTTTGCTCTGTAATTTTAACTTGGTTTCACAGTTAATGCATCCAATTTGTTAGCAAAGCATTTCCTATACTGAGGTTAAAATGAGCATGATCTCAATTTATTTTATAGCATTTTATTATGCCAGCACTTGGTTCTGATTTTCATAACACGTCTGAAATATGAAAATTGACACACACAGGCTAATTTCCTCATTAAATATTTTACTGCATATTATTAAGAGCCAAAGGAAATAACCCCAAATGACAATTAAAATTAGACACCGGCACCTCATAATAAGTCATCTTTAACGGGAACAGGGGCTAAGGGAAAAGAACTCCAGGTACCTATTGACAAATACTTTTGAAGTTATATTTGATGGGTTTTATTTTTGTTCTTTCAGACCCCTGCCTGAGTCAGCCAGACTGGGTTTATTTTGTTCAGAACAGCACCCTATGAGGTAACACCTCTGTCTCTCTCTCTCTCTCTCTCTCTCTCTCTCACAGACAAACTCTGCTGTCTCTCACTCTGGCATAAGAGAAATGTAGATGATATGGGAAGAACTCTTGAGTACCTACAGAGAAAAGGAACAGTCAGAAATAGCAGTGCTATTAATTTTTATGGTGAGTATTTACTGAGTACAGACAGTCCTCTGTTACGGATTTTTATAGTGACTGTTTAGAGAAGACGGCAGCAGTCAGAAATGGGGTAGTGTTGGGATTTGCCCTTCCTGTGGCCCTGCCAGCCTGTTATTCAGTGTCAATTTAATTTAAATTAAGAGGAATGTTGAAAATCCCTTCGGTGGCAACTGAATTTCAACAAACATGCTTCAGTCTCTCTGCATCATCATAAACCCTCAGGGGTGGGCTCTCTGGAGGCATGTCCAGAGATACAGAGTACACAGTGCAGATACACACACACCCTTGTCCACAGTCCATGACCATCCCAGTGCACACTCCCCCTGGTCAATGCGTACCTAGCAATGATGCCACCTGAGAAAGGAGGGTTTCAGTCTGCAGGGTATTGCCAGTTTCACAGCTCAGCAGCAGCTCTTCTGGTCAGACTGTGGTCGGAAGGCACCAGCTGCTGAAGTGCGTGTAGCTCTGGTCAGCGGACCGAGTGACGAGTAATGACAGCAGTCTGGAGGAGCTTCAGAGGACATGTGTTGATCATCTGCTCCTTCTCAAATGCTAAAGCAACGGGACAGGCCTAAAATTGCTTTGGAATTGCGAAGAGTGGGGAAGCCAGACCAAAATAAGGTTAAAAAATAAATAGCTGGAGCAGATTGCACGGTGATGGTGTCACAGGGAGTTTTGCACATTGGACTGCATATGGAGAAGGCATAGCACATTCCCACAAAAATGGGTATCGAGCCTTTCAGAATGGTTACGCTGAAATCCGTACAAGAACCTAGTGTTTAAAAAAAGCTAACATTTAAAAACTAACTTTATTGCCCTTTATTGCTCTTAGCTGGCAAAGACCCCAGGTAGGTATGGAGAATGCACCATACCATAAGTCATGTTTCTTGACCAGGTGAGAAAGTGGTACATTTGTTAAATGCACCAGAGCCACATGATCATGTGCACTGATGACACTTTTTACAGACGATACACAGACGGGGGAAAAGAAGGGGAAACGGTGCCGCTCTAGATTCACTGCAACAAACAGATGGTGGGTCTGCACCGCATAGCCACAGCGGCTCTGGCTGTGTGAAGCATGACGTATGACTCCACCACAGGCCTGTTTCTTCCCATATGAACACTGCGGGCTGCTTACGGGTGTTTCATTTGTCTCCATTTTGGCTCTGCGCATGACGCAGGCTCCCACTGATGAATCCCGGTCCCACGGGACCCCTGACCCTCTCCCACTCCGTGTACCCCAACTCTCCATCCGCATCGCCTTCTCCCTTAGGGTGAAGATGCACCCTTGTGCTATTTTGAGCTCAGCTCCAGATTTTTAACTCTGGTTGAAATTGGTTTCACATGAGCAGCACACAGTCAGCAGATTTTCTGATCGAATTAAACAGGGAAGGGAGGGGCAGTGGTCGTACTGATCTTTAATTTAATAAACGTTTAAGTAATCTTGGCAAAAGAATAACTAATCTGCACCCACCTTCCCCCGACCCCCTCTTTCATGCGTCGACAACGCCGAACACACAGCTTCATTGGGATCCGTGTTTAATTACCCTTCAGACTGTGAGAGTGTTTACTGTGTGCTTGAAGGGGTGAAGCTGGGTGTCTTCAGTGTAAACTTGGGCGTCTGATTGCACTGGGCATGATGTGAGAGAAATGCAACCTTCCATCCAACTCTCCCTCACCCGTTCACGCTCCACACCCTACCCCATTCTCTCCAAACTAGCCTCCCTGCACTAAGATTTTTTGTGGGGGGTGGGGGTTGGGGGCTCACTCACTCAGGGGGCTGGGTGCCCGGGACCCGACTGATCCACAGATGAAAGTTTATTAGGATTTGTAAAAAATGTGTCCCATATGTGGACTGGCTTTTTTCTGGAGTCTGGTCTTGATCTGAGGATTCCTCCTTTAGCGATATGATCAGTCGGGGGAATTATCCCACCTCATCAAATTCAGAGCACACCCTTCTGTGTGAGCTCCACAGAAGATGGGAGCGGCGGGCTGCACCACACAGTGAAGCTTCTCTGTGGTGTGGAGGGATCTGCCAGCAGAGCCCTGCCAAGATGGCCAAAATGGTGGTTTTTATCATTTTGTGTTATTTAGCCGTCAGGGCTGGTGTGGTCCACTGTAATAAGGCCCATCTCATGTAATCTGGCTTTTCCTGAATATCATATCTGGTTAGCTTAGAGAAAAGAGGATAGCTTACAATGGAGTACTGTAGGCAAAGGCAGGGTATTCAGGACACTATGCTACACTACACAACCCATGTAGCATGTGTAACATTCATAGCTGTGGAAATCCCATCAGGTAGGAGCAGGCAATCCACAGTTACCACCGCAGGAAAAGACGTTGAGCTTAAAAAATGAGTAAAAAGTAGATTGCACAGTTTATTTCCACACCACACCATAAAATGTGTAGACCTCGCAGTCTCCTGGATTACTCTGAATGCCAAGAGGTGGAATAGCAAATGCGATCAATCGCAGTAACTTGGAAACAGCCACTGGTACGTAAATAACTGAAGTCTAACATGTTTCTCTAACCATGTATCCCCCACCCCCACCCCACAGCCAGCCTTTCCCCCATAATTTATATCTTACAGCAGCCATCTTGAGTCAAATGGCTTATGGTGCCAACCCAGAATACAGTTTATGTGGTCCTTAGAAAAATATTCGACACTTTTCTTTTTTTTAACCCACAAATTTACGTGAAGTATTTAGTATGTTATTTCATATAACATAATAGCGTAATAACAGGGTGCCTCCCTGTACCCCGTGTTATGGTCTGTTAGCTATCGTTCAGTGAGGATTACCACCTTCCAAGTGAGACATTGAGCAGTAGTTTTTGTGGCAAAATTTTTTGGGTGACCATCTTTGCACTGAAGTGTGCAGGATTGCTTTTGGAACAAGATGTAAGCTGGAAAAGTTTCTTCTTAAAAGGTCTACTTGTACGTACATTTTTCCAGCAATATTGGCAAATATTACTTGTCATCTTAAATTCAATAAGCAAAGCAAGTTACAAGAATTCCATTGGAATATTACATGGAATATTTTATAGGGGCATTTAATGAATAAATTTTAATAAACATAAATATTTAATGTGTATGTTATATTTGGCGGTGTAAATGGATTATTTCATTAAATACAAGATCCTGAAAATGGATGAAAAAAATTCCTCTTTATGGAGTGTAGCTAAAGCTGGAGGATGGATACGCTCTGAACATATTGTCCCACTACCAGTTTTCATTATGGGATGGATTCACATGCTTAATGCCGATATCTCTGTGAAATGGCTTGCAGACAGCAATTTCGCTGGCAGTTGAATAAATTATGTGAATGCCCTGCAGTTAACTGCCTTTTTAACCGTACTGCTGGAAGAACCCAGATGTGTAAGACTTGGGTAGTGGTCCTATACCACATCATATACTGTAAATCTGCATTTATTTAAGTCCTTATGCCAAACTTGTCACAGAGATTTTCTGTATGACAGATTTTCTGTATGCTGACATGGAAACAAACAGAGGGCGCCAATCCTGACACTAAAATGTCCTTGTGTGTGAGTGGAAAGGACTGGTATGCAGATATAGAACTTTGCTTTGAATCATTGCATTTTTTACACAGAGGTTCAGCTAATTGGGAGCCAAAAGTTCACAATTTCATGGCTGTATACTGGAAACATTTTGTACATGCCCACCCAACATTTGTGGTGAAAATGGTAACTCCCGCTACAATGGTGTCCTTTCATCTCGCCTTGTATTAACTTTCACCTTTTCTCTTCCTCCCTCCCCTGTGCGTGTCTCAGGTAAAACAAACAGGCTACCTGGTAGAACATAACTGTCCCAATAAATTACATGGGTTTACTGTGAAGAAAATTTAATTTTATGATTTGTTATGATGGGCTAAAATATCATGCTGTCAGTCAAAGATGCCACCACCATGAAACATATTTACAGTTGTGATGAGGCATTCCAAATTGGTTGAATGAAAAACTGGTTGAAAGTAAAAACCTACAATTAGATCAAAATTTACATAAACTACTTTTTATGTTGTGTTGTCCAGAAAGAAGCACCTGGGCGTTCATTTAATAAACGACACATGGGATATGTTCCTAAATTAGCAAATTAAATTTAGTAAATTCCCACTGCAGTATATTTTGATTTGGCAGGATTCAGCATTTATTTTTATTCATGTTGAAAAAATGGGTTTTCAAACAAGGTGAACTATTTTTACTTCATGGCAGGGTGAAACTTTCCAGAATTCAATATGTTTACAATTTGACTGAATTGGATCTCTTCAACCATATTTACAAAAAAAAATTCCTTTTGCTTTTTCCTTTTGGGCAGAATCTTTTGTTAGTGTTTGCCGGAGCTTGATTTTCCCTTGTGAGTCTCACTGAAAGTCATACCTGAATTTGCACTGACCTGTCGAAATGTTTTATCATAATTTCTTCTGGTGTTGCCCTTATGAAATTAGCTGCTGGTAGTTACATGGTCATCCATCTTGAAAATAGAATTGAATACTATCTTCATGATAGAAAAGTCTTAAAGGCAGGTGTTGGTGATGAAAATGAAATTTAGAAAATGTTTCATTTTGCCAGTCCTGAATAAATGGGTACATGCCATTAACAAGCTGTGGCCATGGGGTTTATTCACTGGGGTTTAATCAGAACCTGGTGATTTAGCAGAATGAGATATCCCACAGCCCCTGAAGCTGCTTCTCAGGCAGTGGCACAGAAGCTGCGCGAAGGGCAGTTTTGATTCTTCATGTCCGGTTTAAGAATAACAAGAGTGGTGAAGAATGAATAGGTTTGTGTGTAGAAGTCTCATAGCTGCTCCACTGAGAGGAACTGTAAATCAGAATGACTCCTGAGGCCTACCAGAAGTCAGAATCTCATTAGTTATGTGGTTGCTTTGTCTGTGCCACCTGTGAAGTGCTGTGTGTTTGCAAAAGCAAGACTGACTGTTTACCTGTTTCAACAATATGCAGACCAATCCATGTGCAGCTCAAACCATGCGTAGTCCAACCTATGTACAGTCCAAACTATGTGCAGTTCAAGGCATAGCCACAGTCTCCTGCTCATGGCCAAGAACATTTTTTGTAACTTTCAGTTACCACCAAATTTCAGTGAGAATCTAAAAAAGGAGCACTTGCTCCAAATTTAATACAGCTAAGTGAGTTTGTAAAATGAGTCATATCTGCCATCATTGAATACAGAATGCTAAAGAATGATTTATTAGCTTTACTTTAGATGATTCTTGGCAGCCCTTGTCTTCAGCTCCCACAGCGACTGAGAGATTCGTCATGAAAGCAGCCCCCAAGCTCCCCACACTGATGGAAGGGGAGAACTCTCCCTGGATCTAAAATAAACCTTTGCGTCTCTTCCAGCCATCCCGTCTCAGCTGACAGATTTTCTCTTCTTCATTTTCCAAATCGAAGGGAAAATTTCTCTGTGCCACAGGCTGCTATTATGAAAATGCCTTTCAACAACACGAAACCACTAATAAGAAAACATGGGTGTAATGAGAACCAACCACACGCGCACGCAGGCTTTCTCAGCCCAGCATTTGAAATGATATCCTAGAGCTTAGAGGAGTGATGGGGAGTGGAGAGTTGGCTGGGGCGGCGTGTCCAGTCATCACTTCACCTGTACCAATGCTTGGATTTTGCTCAGAATGCTTGGAGGTACTTGATTTTATGTTGGCTTATGTGTTGGCTTGAACAAAAGTCATTTTCCCATAGCTATACATAACCCATACAGTCCAAACTATTGTGACTTTGTTCCAGTGTGCAGTTGCATTCATGAATTGGTTACTCTGTGGGTGAGAAATTCATTGAAAAAATCAAACCTTTTTTCTTTTTTGCTAAATTCAGTTGTAATGATTTTAATTTATAATGAAAACTTACAACCTTTGAAAAATTGTTACTGAAGTACTATTGTACATTTTATCTTCCCATTGGGACAACTGTAATATATAAAATGCCACCTCAACTGATTTTATCTCATTTTGCCAGTTCTTATTGGACCTTGCTGCAAATCAACTTCAAACGGTATGTGTAAAAAGCAATTATGGACAACAGGGCTGTCTAAATAAGTTTTCTTTTTATCCCGAAAATAACATCCAAACAATTTCCACATCCAGATCAAGTGGATTGTTCTTGACTCCCTAATGCCTCTGTAAGCTTTCAGGTCAGTGTTCTGAAACCAGAATGTCCTGTGATCTCCTTATGGGACAGGGGCCAAAGCAATCAGAGAGGATTGAGAAATGGCAGTGATTGCGATTGCCGTGTACAGCGCGGGCAGGCCCCGTTGATCTCAGCTGAAAAGCTGCCATTCTCAGCCTGCGTGATTTGGCAGTGTCACGGCCCATGTCTGTCTAGTCTCAGCACTGGGAGTCTGTGTCACCAGAGACTTTAGTCTGAGCAGAGGAGGACATTGAGGGGACATCTTTGATGACTGAGGTCATGTTCTGTTCAAGCACAGGAGGACGTTATTGGGACATTTCTGATGACTGAGGCCATGGTCTGTTTGAGCACAGGAGGAAGTTAAGGGGACATTTCTGATGATTGAGGCCATGGTCTGTTTGAGCAAAGGAGGACGTTAAGGGGATATCTGTCATGACTGAGGTCATGCTCTCCCTCCAGAGTTCTCTGAGTCTAGCTGGCACACTGTTACATGCCACTTGGCTTGTAGAAATGCGAAGGCATTCTGTCTAAATGGTTCCCTTATGGACTGAGCTGTTTAACGTTTGCTCTCTGGGGTCTTTGTGTAAAGTTCACTTATAGATTTGGCTCTCCATTACACCCTGTGTGTGTTGCTGTCATTCTGTTCTCCTTCCAAAGGCTGTTAAAAATAAGGCATATTAAAGTCACTTATCTTTCATATTTTCCAGTGAAAGCCTTCACCCCAGACTATGCTGCAGCCTTGAGCGCCTCTTTGAATTTTGAGACGACTCGCAGCTACAGGACAACTGCTGGAATGGGAGCAACCGTTTCATATTTTCTGGAACATTGGCACTGGAGCCTCTCAAGGAACGATTCGGTGAGAATGGAACATGATTGGCAAAACCCTGAAGCCAAAAAACCAGGGAGCCAATCTGTTTTGTTGCTTTCACACCTGTTTGTGTTGTAACAGGAGCCATGTATGTGTTTAGGGTGTGGAGTAACAAGGCTGACATGTATCAGAAAGGCATGAGAAGGGTTGTGGGGGTGGGGGGTAGGAAAACAAGTGTGGACAGTGGAACATGCAACTGAAACGGGAGTTTGGCGGTTTGGCATAGGCAAACAGACACGGGTCTTGCTGACAGGAGGAAGCCACATTCCCTGTAAATAAGCTTTTGATGGGATGAAAGAGCCATGTGATCTCATGAGGATGACCCGTGATCCCACCGCTGTTTTTCCAGAGGGGTCTGATCCTCAGCTTTTTATCTGCATGGGTTCTGGCGAGGGGGTGGGGGGCAGGGGTGGCCAGATGAGCTTGCCACCCCCCCCGCTCCTGCCCCCCCTCTCCTCCAATGTTTTGGTTGCGAGGAAAGCCAGGACTCTCGCAGCGAGGCGCGACCTGTCATCACAATGACCTTTGACCCCCCCACCCACCAGTCGCCTGAGCCAAGGGCTCCTGTGGAGAGGGCCGCTGGAGTCCAGTCCTCCCCCAGACAGAAAGGTGGGGGCTCAGAGGCACACCGGAGGTCAAAGGGCAGGGAGTGGCAACGTGTGCACATTTTCAGAAAGTCAACCCTTTTCTTTCCTCCACATCACTTGTTTTACCAAACAGTCCTCTTTTTGGGTTTTCCATTTCAAAACCGCACAAGGCTTGTCCTCTGGAATTGAGTCATTGTAGTCTACTATGATTTCCCACAAAAAAAGGTCTGTCTGAGATTCAGTATAAACACACACTGTGTGTCCAGGCAATGCAGTATTAGCCTGTGCTGAAGGGCAGGGCGAAGGCTTAATGACTGCGCACCACTCGCCAGCTTCAGAAAGGTCAGACGCCTCCCTTCGTCTGCTGCCTGTGCCATGCTGCTCCCTTAATCCTGTTGTCTATCTTAACTCTGTTTCTCCATGTGTTTAGGTGTCTTCCTTATTTCCTATTTATTTCCTACTTTCCTACTTATTTCCTTGGTGTCTGTCAGTGGATTCACTCTATTTCGGTATTGTTTGCTGCTGACAGGCAAGTACTTTCTTTCCTAAGAATAAATACAATTAAAAAGGAGCTTGGACAAAATCTAACTTTGTGCCGAGGAATGGCATCATAGGATGTAGTGCACTTGAAATATCTTCAGTGTCCTGACGTCAGTATGAGAAAAGCTGCCACAGGTGGCACACTGTGATGACCATAAGGCATAATCATTCTGTTCTTCTGTGTACACACTGTCAGCTATAGGTCACTCTGTGATAATATTCATACTCACACAAGCCCTCGCACTCACTAACACATATACGCACACAATCACTTACAGTAATCTTTTCCTACTACCAACTAAGCTGGAATTAGAATAACTGTCATTCTACTTTGTATGAAACACTTCATTTCCCAAAGTATGTGTATGCCTGAATCTCACACCCATGTGTATTTGTTGAACATCTCATTCCAAAACCATGGGCATTAATATGGAGTTGGACCCCCCTTTGCTGCTGTAACAGCCTCCACTCTTCTGGGAAGGCTTTATACTAGATGTTGGAGCATTGCTGCAGGGATTTGTTTCCATTCAGCCCGAAGAGCATTAGTGAGGTCGGGCACTGATTGGGCGATTAGGCCTGGCTTGCAGTTGGAATTTCAATTCGTCCCAAAGGTGTTTGATGGGTATAGGTTAGGGCTATGTGCAGGCCAGTCAAATTCTTCTCCACCAAATCAAAATTTGTCCATCAGACTGCCAGACAGTGATTCATCACTCCAGAGAATGTTGTTTCCACTGCTCCAGAGTCCAGTGGTGGTGTGCTTTACACCACTCTAGTTGACACTTGGCATTCCACATGGTGATCTTAGGCTTGTGTGTGGCTGCTCAGCCATGGAAACCTGTTTCATAAAGCTCTTGACAACCAGTTCCTGTGCTGATGGTGTTTCCAGACCTAGTTTGGAATTCTGTAGTGAGTGTTGCAACCGAGGACAGATGATTTTTACGTGCTACACGATTCAGCACTTGGCGGTCCTGTTCTGTGAGCTTATGTGGCCTACCGCTTTTCCGCAGAGCTGTCGTTGCTTCTACACGTTTCCACTTCGCAGTAACAGTCCTTACAGTTGACCGGGGCAGCTCTAGCAGGGCAGAAATTTGCCATGTTGAAAGTCATTGACCTCCAGTACAACCCATTCTAATGTTTGTCAATGGAGACTGCATGGCTGTATGCTTGATTTTATGCACCTGTTAGCAATGTGGCTGAAATAGCCAAAACAGCTTATTGGAAGGGGTATCCACATACATTTGGAAATGTAGCATATCTGTATCATCTGACACTTACCTTTTCCATGTGTGGTGGCTGCTGGGCTGTACCTTTGCCTATAAAGGAATAAATGCTTTGTTGTGTTTTTTTATTTTTTATATCATGAGTTTTAGTTTCAGCTTCACACACAAATATATATTTGTGAAACCCCCCAAACGAATGGAAGAAGTCAGCGGAATGATTACAATTTTACCTGGCTTTATATTTTCATGACAAAAAAGGACATATTTTCACCAGACAAGGTTTTGAAGTTGTCTGATCCTGCTGTGCTCGGCCACCCCGGAGCTACAGGTCACCCTCCGCCCCTCCCCCAGGCTGGCCGGCAAATCGGGTTTCACTTTCTCTTCCGCCGGCCTTGCTTTGCCCTCGGACCCACCAGAGAAACTAAATCCAACCCTGTCCTCCTCCTTCCTCCCCCACCGCCCCCATGATAACATCCCGCTCCTCTCTCCCTTTCATGATAGGGTAAGCCCCTCTCCCAATCCATGCCGTCAACCCCCAGGCACACAACAGTAATTTAATTAAATATTTTCTTAAAGGAGAGGACGGGTTTGACCTGGTCAGGAAAGGCTGTGTTCAGACATCCCAGTCGCCATCCGTTTGGAGCAGAAATTCCACAGTTGCATCGGGCGCAGGGGGTTTTTGCCTGGGGAATGAACCTTTAAGCACTCTTTCCATGATGACATCTCTGTCAAAATGCATCACAAGCTATTTATAGGTCAGCGCAGTAGCTATTAATGATCAGTGAAGTACAGTGCTGCAGCTGTCAGTTATCTGAACTGCTGGTGGGGACGAAGAAGATGGGCTTTGATATTCTAAACTGGCCTTATTTTTGCTCTTTGGTTATGGGAAAGCGTTTTGGATGCACAGGAGATTCTGTTGTCAAAAGCTCCGAAAAATGTATTCGTTTATTTTTTCCTTTTTTCAAATTTTTGTCTCTCAAGTCAATAGTACGTTTTCCCTGTAACTCTTTGGAGGGTTGGGAAATGAGATATCATGTGGAGAGAAAATGTTTTGTTTGAGCAGGAAGCAGGGCCAGCAGTTTCTCTTGCAGGGATTACGTGGATCCTCAGACTGTTTGAATTTATTCCTTTTTTTATTTCCATCAATGAAAGTTTAAATGGCCCCTTTCAAGCCATGATATTCAGTTGCCCTTTGTGTAACGTGGCTGCCTTCCCTGTTAATGGCAACACAGAAAGCAATTAGATGTTATTCAATATGCTTGTGTTCTCGGCTTGAAAAGGGCATCAGAAATTAAGAGGTCTGTTTTTAATTTAAATCGGAACTGAGGGGAAAAGAAGCAATCTTTCTTGTATGGGAGCCAAAATCGCAACTTTTGATCTGGCTTGGAGTCCAGTGTACTCTCATACAGATTTTCTCCCTGTGAATTGCATGGAAGAAAGAAAGAAGGATTCTCCGCTCTATGTTTTGATTCCTTTGTGCCACAGGAATGTTTACTCCTGTTAGGATCCTGTCTTTCAACTCATACAGTAATTGTGCTTTAAAAGCGTTTCTGTATCCTGTAATGGGGAGGGCTCATCCGATGATGGGCCTCGCTAATGCCTTTTCCACTGAACAGTATAACACACATAGATGCTATATTCCGGTATCTTTTTTCAAAGATGGAGAGCTTCAGACAAATCACTTAGCTGATTTTCTAAATTACCTGCCAGCTCTCATTCCAGTTTAGTAGACAATGTTTCATTCTCATCTGACCTGGTCCTCGATAACGTCTCATTTTGAGTTGTCCTCCAAACTAAATGAGAAGTCCCAAGATTCACCAGTGCATTCTGGAGATTGTTGACAGGGTCTGTCAGACGCCGGTGTGACACCCTTGGGAGAGAGATTCAGCAGTTCCGGGGGTGGACCATCGGTTGTCGCATGGAGAGAGAGAGAGAGAGCGTACCCACACCAACACAACATCAAATAAACAAACATCTTTACTCTTCCCCCTCATGGGTTCCAGGCAAAAACAATAAACTATAATGACAAATTAAAATAATAAAGACAAAAGAAAGTAAAATGGAGCGACAACTTTTCAGCTTGTACTTCCGACTTGGTCAGACGTTCCTACAAACACAATTGGCAGTGTTCACGGGTGGGAAGCCGGTGAGGGTATGAGTCCTGATCGTTGCATTAGCGACTCCTGCTGGTTGGTCGGGGCGCCTGTTCAGCAGGGAGGGGATCTGGGGGAGATAGTGCGAACCTCTGCACACGTTACGGTCTCCCAGTGAAACTCCTCGCTGTGAGGTGAAAAGAAGCGGCTGGCGACTCCACGTGTCAGAGGATGCATGTGGTAGTCTGCACCCTCCCCTGACCGACAGAGGATAGCGCATCGACCAGGACCGTGATACACACGAGGAATTGGTATAACGACTAATTTGGGGAGCAAATGGGAGAAGGTAGCAAAAAAAAAAAAAAAAACTTTTCAGCCTGCCGCTGCTAGATGGCCAGCTTCCTAGCTGACCAGTTCCTCCAGCTTTTCAGCGGTGGTTTACTCTCTCTGTCTTGTATTGCTCTGACAAACTAAACAAAATTAAGTGAAACTTAAAAGCCTCCTCTCTCAGTGTGTGCTCCCGATTTCAGCCCCAAACTGCAGACCGAATGTCACAGGGTTCTGAGTCTGTGTAAGCTTGTTGGGCTTGGTCACCATCCTGCCTGCGTGTTGTTATCGGAAAATAGCAGTGAGCAGCAGAAGAGCTGAGCATGGTTTATTTGGGAAGAAGAGGAAGAGTCGAGGCATTCGTTGGCATTCTCGCCCTGATGATATTTGCCAGGTAAGATGCATTGTGCTTTCAGAACTTTCTGGCATCAAACAATGCAAGTGATCCTCTCTGGGTAACCGCTGCAACCAAACCCCGACATCACTGCTTATATCTAAAGCTCATCCAATAAAACATAAGTTCTCCCGCCCATAGGAGCAGTTGGTAAAGGTGTCCCCACACGCTGCCCCCCCGCACCCCGGTTGGGATGGGAAGGTCACACAGCGATCAGCTCTGTCTCTTGCAGTCCAATAAATGTGCTGGGGAGCCTGTAATTACCCCCTTAAGTGTGGGGTGAAAAGCTGCCACTGAGTGTGCATGGGCCCAGGCAGAGTGTGGAGGACTTATTCTACACTGAGCGCTTTCAAGCTTTAAAGGATTTGCAGCCCAAACTGAAGTATCTGGATTTGAGGGTTTTGGCTTGCCTTGTAAAAACATCTGAATTAGTTGTATTTTATGGCATGGCACTGTGGACTCTGGGATTAAACCCTGATTAAAATCCCCGTCTTCCCAGAAAGCTATGCTCATGACTTCACTCAAAAAGGGAATCTTGTCATTTGTTGTGATGATGTCAGGAATCACAGAAACCAACAAAGCCTCTGGGTGCTTTTTAGATACATCAGCGCAGCATCCATGAAACCATGACATTACTGCATGAAAGCATCATTTGAGCTGTGATGTTTTGGCCGGTGACACCAGGGCTGTCAGCAACCCATCCATTTTTCTCCTGGTGGTGCAGAAGTTCCCCTCATCCGAATACCCAGCTCTGTGGGAGAGTCTAGGTCTGAGTGGGAAACAATCCTGGCACTAGAGAAGCTGGATTCAGGCCCTGGTATTTCGCCTAACCAGCATGCTGACGAATAGCAGCCACGGCTCTGGAGGGGTGGAAGGTGGGGGAGGTCAGAGGGGGAGTCAGGAGCCAGCGCTACCTCACATTTTGAGTGGGGTCTGTCCTCAGTGTAGTCAGTGGCAGCCAGGGTGTGGCAGCCACTGCACCCTGCAGCCTGCTCTGTGTCCCCCCTTACAGTCCCAATAGAGCAATAGAGTGGCCCCGCTCACCCCCAAATACACATCAGCACCACTAACAAGCCCAACCAATGGCAGCAGAGCTGACCAGCCTGTCTTGTTTTCTCCCAATGGATTAACTGCACAGATCAGCTGGTGGGCCGCAGGGTGCAAAGAAAGACATGCATGCTACTTCTAGGGAATTAAAAAAATTTCTTTATAAAATCTCATAAATGGTGAAGACACTGCAACTGCCCTGAAGCAGTGTTAAAATATGTGTATGAAAGTAGGTGCTGCTTAACACATTCTAGTGAATCTGAAAACACTCTGGGAGAAATTTCACCCCAGAGAGAAATCTCGGTGCATTACCTCCAAATGCATTTTAACCTGACCACCCATTAAAAATATAAAATAGGTGCAGTGGTGATAGTTTGATGTTGCTGGGAAGGAATCAGGCTTTTATTTAGAAAGGTTAAGGGTTCAAGTCCCAGAAGAGGCATTGCCTTTGTACTTTTGAGGAGGGCACTTAACCCCATTTGCTTTGGTGAAGTATCCACCTGCATAAATTGATATCACCTGAAGTGAAACACACACACACACACATATGCACACATTCACACACACAGCTCTCAGATCTCCAGTCCTGTTTCGACAGCCTTGTGTTGTCAACTGTTTTTCTGTATAGAGAGGTTGTTGTGCAAGTCCCAGACTCTCTCAACAGCAGCGTCAGGTATTGGAGCAGCTCTGACTTCGGAACCCGAGGTCACCATTGGGCAAAAACAGAAAGGGGCAGTCATCGCGCTGTAATGGCTCGGAATGTCCTAGGAAGGACTAGAAAGGAGCCCTTTCAAAATGCCTCCTTAATCAGAGTCATGTTTCTTATTTAATTTGGGAGGAGCATAGAAGGAAATGCAGCTTCTTCATAGCTCATTCATTCCACTGCAATGTGAAGGAGGGGAGCACAGGACATGAATAACACGCTCAGTAGACTGTACCCCCCCCCCCCCAACTCCCCTTCGTTTGTGCGTCCATGTCTCATCCCCGTGGTAACTTTCTTCCTGGCAGTTTCGGCTAACTGCAGCGCCAAGACGTTAACCACAGCTTGAACTGATAACGATTGCTGTGGACATCGCTGAAACCTCCACAGGAACAACACGAGCCAATGAATCAGATTAGCATGGGGGGGCCTTGCAGAGGAGAGGCGGGGAGAATGGATTAGACGCACCATGTCTTTGCTTCCGCTGGTGGACGGTGAGTGGTGGGCCGTGTGGATCCAGGTCAGAGGAAGAGGAAGGCCCCCAGGGTTTGGGCCTGATGATTAACAATGAAGCTCAACATGGCTGTGTCATCGATACCCTGACAGCACTTAGGCATGGCAGCGCATTAATGTTTCAATGGCTTGGGGGCCTATGGCAGATTCTTTAGAGCACTTTGAATTGCTCAAGTTGTGTAATTTAAACTTCAATGTACACCAGGAAAGCGTTTTTTTCCCCCCCTCAGCAATACGTATTGACCTGTGTGACTGTATGTTTGTTTTTAGTGATGGGAGAGTGAAGTTTCAAGAATTGCGTAATTTATGTTGCTACAGTGTCAATCAGCTGTCAATCATAAACTGGCTTGAGCCAAACAACAAACCAAAAAAATGTGCTTATCAAGTTCCACAACAATGCACAATGATTGGTTCATATCAGTGAGCTCATGATAGCGCCTCGCATTATAGGTTTTTATGAAGCCTCACTCATCTATCACTGCACACCTCATAGTGTATGCCTTGCCTTTACTCAATGAGTCACTCTTCCTATTTTGTGTGCGTGCTTCCTTATGCGTCACTCGTCTTATGATATGAACTTGTGTCATGCCCCCCCCCCCCCCGCCTCCAAAATAAATAAAAAATTAGAAACCCCCTTACATGGCAAATCATTTTAATTATTTAAATATCAGTGTAATGTGCTATCCATGCCAACACAACAATTTATTGTGTCTTTTATGATATTATAACAATAACTTTTGGATTCTCTTTCCCATCTCTAAACCCACATACCAAGATTTATCTGTTTTTTTATTTTCATCAGACAGCTTTGTCTATGAAGACTTATTAATGTATAATGATTAATGTATAAAAGTATATTTCCTACACATACAGCTGTACTGACCCAATTAAGGTCAAATGCCTTTATGGATGCAGAAATGTCTCACCCCTGATTTGAACCTTTTCACTTTTCAGACCACAAGTTTAGGACTCTGATCGGTGCTGAAGACTGGTCTTCCGGAACGTTGTTTTATGAGTTTATTTTCTCTGGTCTCACACACTGTCAGAATTACGTTATAATACAGCTTGTGGATCTTTCTCAGTTTGATTTGCTAAACTGTAGTAACTCAGTATGACAATATAGAATCGGTAGTTTCATACTGAATTTCAAGTAAATTAAATGACTGAAACTGCACTAAAACAAATCCTCGATTGAAAAGTTGCCCTCTTCTGTGTTCTTGAGGACATGTAATGGAAAGGCAGTCTGAGTAGGCCTCACCAGCTGTGTTTTGGTTCAGTGTGTTTGTTTTAGTTGTGGTGCGTTCGTGTTTGGGGCACTCATAGAGTTCACGGCGTTTCTTTTATATGGCACGGCGATGGTTTTTATGTGCTTTGACGTGGCATGCTGTCAGGGAAGTGAATGAAAACTGCGGGCGGTGTCCAGGCGAAGCCGCGCCGTTCGGTTCCAGCTCTTGCCTGCTGCACCGGTAAGCCCCGTTTCCTGCTCGGGAGCCGGTAACTGTGATTGGAAATAAAACTTTAAAACTGGCTAGGAGAATGAAACTCCGGTCTGCTGCCATTCCGAGCTCACCCGGGCCAAACACGCCATTCTCCAAGCACCGCTCCACTCACCCTCCTCCATATACATACTATAATACTCTAATGAGGGTGGCTAACAAAAATAACATGTGATTTCCCCTAGTAAAACCCGACTTGGCCATTTCCCAGTTCAGTAACTTACAATACGGTGCAATAATGATATTGCTGTAATGAGGATCATTATCGAGAAATGTGAGTTTTTGTGTGTGATCGTTAATACCAATAACCCTTACTGAGGTTTCAAAGCTTTAGCGCAGCTGTGCTGGCCACAGGGATATCTGGCCAGTCCTTTTGGTTTTTTCTGTGTAATTACCTCTTTTTGTTGAAAAATGGGAAATGTCACGACCACAGACTGCTTCCTAATATTTTAAAGATTGTCTGCATTGCATAACCGTTCAATCTGCAATATACTGCAAGAGAACGGATTGCGAATTGGAGGAACTGATGTGTTTGTTAACCCAAGGAGCCCTGACTGAGATATGCCCACCCTACCCCTGATTGGTTAAAATCTATTGTGTCCCTCCATCTTACATTCACAGTTGGTCGCTGCCATTGCAGCCAAGACTGAGGTTTGAGCCTGGAACGGTCGAATGTAGCTTACACTTCTAGTGATGGTCATTTTGATGAGATCACATTTCTTGAGCCTTGAGATTACATGAACATACAAGGGACTCAGAAAAGTCAAGGAAGTCTTCTTCTCTTCATGAAGTTATTGTACAGGAATTCCATGTCTGCTTGTACAGTATATTACACCCATCACAGAACCATTCCAGAAAATTCCGACATCCGTGTGAGAGATTTATTAAAACCTCTTTAATGGACTCCAAGTCTCTGGATCAAGTTTTATTCATCTTGAGTGAAATCATGTAGGTGGCCAGCATCATTGATAAATATTAGCCAGGGGCAGTTCTGCCAGCCTCACCCTGTGTGCCACTTTGACTTATAGGGGAGGAGGAGAATTAGTAGACTTTAAAGTCACGTATGGAACCGTTTGACATGTAACTGCGAAAATATGTCATGTGCCGTGTCCCGCTATTACAGTAGTGCCAGAGTGTGCCTTTAAAACTGAATTTTGGGAAAATGAGAATTGACTGTAGGAGACTGACATCACTAAATTGCAGTGTGGGTGTAAGGAGGACGTACTGAGAATGATCCAACTGCCTGTGCCCCCAGTGTGCTGAACCTGGGTGTGTGCTCTGTGTGAGGTTCACAAGTTACTTACACGGAATCCTAATTTGGGGGAAGATTTTGCTCTGCAGTAGACACAATGGTCACTACACAGATTTTCCTAGTCACCTGACCCACCTCATACAAGCTTGATACAAAGTCTTGGCATGGCCGGCCTCTATAAGGCCAGATCAGGTCTTAAAAACTAACTCAAATAATGTAAGATGAAGAATATAACTTCAAATTACTAGGGCAAGAATTGTTGTTTTTTAAAAAAAATAAATGCTCATCTAAATACTGCTCAGAATGGGCCCTCTGGGCCTGTAGGTTGGAAACTTGGGCCATTGTGTGGGTGTGAAATGCTTGATATGCAAGCAGAGGATAGCAGAAAGTGTTCGATGCGGCGTGGACAGACTGAGCACGCTGAATGGAAGTGGACAGGCTTCGCTGAGCACGGCCAGGTGGGGGTAATGGGCGTTGGCCACTCGCCGGTCAGGCCTTGTGACTCGCACTTAAAGGTATCAGCTGTGACTGGGGTCACGGACAAAGACCCCTCACAACAGCGCTCTTTTGCTTTACGCCTCCGATCCACGCACCCCTGTCCCTCTGTCTCTTATTGAATTACAGCTAATCTCTCGATTAAAATCACATGCGGGGTCAGCATGTGACCTTTTCCAAAGCACCAGCCCCGAATAAGGAAAGTAGTGTTATTTTCCTGAAAAGTCTTGTGTATCGAATTCCACAGGGACAACGCACAGAGACCCTGTCCCATATATAGCATCTGTACCCGATGTGCCAACTGGTCACCTTTAAGCAAAGGGCCTGTATTTCTGAGCAGAAGATTAACGCAGCATTTTGCTACTGAACACTTTGAATGAACATTAGAAATATTTGAACATTTCCAGAGTAAAGCAAGACATTCAGCATTTCTTGGCTTGTTTTCTGCCTGTATTTAAACAGTAAAACAAGTTTATTAAGAACACATAAAAAAAGAAAAAGCAAATCAACAGAACAATGGTGAATTTAGCTTTGTGTAAAGCATAACATTTCTATGGATGTGTTAAAATCTACAGCTGGACCTGTGATGTATTTGCAGGAATTCAGCTTTGTTCAGCCTGTAAAAGGGTCTGCCTGCTTCTACTTACAACCACTGGCAACTGAGCGAACCCCATATCACCACCAGCTCCTGCTCCAGCCAATCAGAACACACTTATCATCCTTGGGAACCCAGTCCTGTCCAATGCCAGCTTTCGGTTTTGTTTATTTATGTTGTTATTACTAGTTGTTGTATGTACTGCTGCTACTCCTCCTGGGGTCCTCAGCAGTTATGTATTTATGCTTTTTGACATTAAGCCTGCTTCAGATTGTTTGGTACAACTACAGAATAGAACATAAAGAACATATGTTCTATATTAGTGTATGTATAAAATGTAGGGTATTCAATTTTGCAATATAGTTCATACATGCATATATTGTGAGTGTAGATTAATAATACTGGCCAAGCAAGTGACCAACAAATGAGGCAGACATCAGATGATGTTGAGCCATCTGTGCACATTTGCTGATGCTAGCGTTTCTACACTGAAGGCTGGTTTATAGTCCATCGCAGGACTATAAATCGGGTTTAATACAGATCCTGAATGTTTTGGGTAAATGAGTTTCTGCCTGTCCTCCTAAGGGAATCAGGCCTAGTCTGTAAGTCTTTCACTGTGAAGTCTATATTTTAGAATTTTACAGTCCCTCTTGATCTGTTGAAGACAGAGGATTGGGGAAGATTTGTGGGTTGCCCCACCCCCCCACCCCCCCTCAGTCTTTCCTTTTCTATGCACACTAACCCTAACCATAACCCAACCGCCCCTCCCTTAGCACTCTCACAAAGAAGTTCAGATGAGCCCACCACCAGACCTGGAGGTAGAGTTCATCAGGGGAGAGAAGGGAAAGAGGAGGAAATGGGGTCTCACATGTTGGCTTAGTGAAAAAAAATAGAGAAAACCCTTGGGAGCCCTTCAAAGTGCAGTGATTAAACTTTGAACGGTCTGCCTACCTTTTACAACTGTCCTTTGGACTTCCCTGGGCTGAGAGAGAGCAGTGCTACCCGGAAAGGAAGGTAGCTGTGGAAGGTCCTGTTCAGGACCAGAGTGGCCTTAAAACTCACAGTTGATTTCCGCAGAAGTTCAGTGGATAATAACAACAGGTTATTGAACAGTTGTAGACAGTTGTGGAATTTCGAGGGGAAGTCTTACGACTTTGCCATAGCAAAGGAGGCTCTTAGATCATTAGAATGTCATTGCTGTGTGACCTCCCCACACAGGTTGTGCAAATGTGAACTGTTTTCCCTGATAGTGCCCAGAGCAGGAATTTAGTGCATTGTGTCATGTTTGGTGAAGGGGATCTTGGCCGATTATGAATCGCAGGGTGGTAAAGCAGGGCCACTCTTGTAATGTATGTCCTTTGTGTTTGAAGATGCAGTTGCAGCTGTTAAAGACTTTCTCCAGCAAGGCCCCAGCTCTCTTTTTCTGTTTTGTGTCTGAGCTTTGTTATTGGCCCATTTACATAATGCATTTTGATGGGTGGAAATTTTCCCTCCAATTCCTCTTTCTCTTGATTTTTTTTTTTTTCCAAGGCACAGTCTATTTACAGTGCGGAGTGGGCTACTGAGGGGAGGACTATCAAAGGGAAAGAGACAAGGCTTTCAAGTCAGAACACTTCGATTTTTCTCCAGATTGGTTCCAGGTGAGCCGGCTTTGGGAACCTCAGAGGGAGGAGGAAAATTGGCCTTCCTCGGTGCGTACCCGGCAAAGGGCGCTGAGACTTTACGGTCAGGACGGCACGCGGGGATGGAATTCCGAAACTGCGCACATACGTGGGGATTTCAACGGATGAAGCGCTGGGCCTCAACATATCTTGTTGTGGTTAATCGCAGTCACATTAAAAAGTTAGAGAGTAAATGGACAGGGGACAGGGTGTCCTGCTTTCATGGTAAATTGCTGGCGAGCACAGTGCTGACTTCAAACACCGGCCTTAATGGTCAGAATTATGCTGGGAGTAGCACTTCCTCATGAACCCCCTAAAAAGCTGTTTTTTACTTTAAAGAAAAAATTTCCACCCCTGTTCTTCGGTGCAAATATGGCTTCTTTCAAAGGATGCTGTGTCATCTCCTCTTCATCTTCCTCTGTTCTTTTTCTGAAGGGAACCTCATTTCGAAGGAACCTTCTACTTGCCAAGTCCAAATGCTGTGTTCCAGTGGGAAATACGCGCCATGCACTAAGCAGGCAGTTGCTTGATAGAATATTTTTCATTTCATGGGTTTTAGGTGAATATACAGGAATCAAACCTCTACCTCAGCCAACTGCATTGGCAGGAGCGCAACATAATGGTTTGGTAAATTGACTCATAACTCCCTAGTTATACATTCAGTTCTCAGGAGGGGCGCTGCAGTTGTACCCTTGAGGTAAAAATGGAAAACATTTAAATAAAAATTGAATAAACTCTAAAATTATTAAACATTGAAGGTACTTATCGTGCATTGCTTCAGTAAATATTCAGCTGTATGACCAGGTGGTATGTACAAACATAAGCTATGTAAGTCGCTCTGGATAAGAGAATCTGCAAAATGCCTGAATGTATCTGTGGTCCTGATGGTGCTGATCTACTGGTTATTGTGAACTGGATGGATGAAGATTTTTTTGAGGGGAGAAAGGGTGTCACACTTTCAATATCATGTTAAAGTTAATAAAACCATGGACAGATTATATCGTGAATTTCTGTTTCTAGGGATATGTGAATTTGGTTGAATTTGCAAAAACTTTAGAAACAGCACAAACTGTTTTTAAAAATTACACATAGTATGCGCAGTCACTGTCATAAATGTGCTCATTTCTGTGTTGATTTGTTTAAGCTCTCAGTGTCCTTACCTTTATTGTGATACTGTTTTGATCATATTCTCCAATAGACAGAACTCACTGTGATTGCCTTTTGACACTATAACATAATTCTGACATGAACTGAACAGTATACAATTCAGTTTTGATTGATTGATTGAATGATTCATTTGTTTATGTATTCAGTTGAATGAGTCTCTCATGTGTCCCACCTTTCCTGTACACCAGCCTTTGCCATCTTCTTTCAGTAGATTTGCATCCTCATTGCCAGTTCTTGGGGTCAAGTTCATCCTTTGAGTTGCACACACCATAAACCCAGTTGTTTGGGAAACGCTAAGCAGATCACAGGGAACTGTACATGTGTGCAGAGTGGGGACCGGGGACCTCACTGCGGCCTGGCCCTCTGTGTCAGGGTGATCGGAAGCAGGCTTTGTGCGGGAACGCCAATTAGGATGAAGCCCTTCTGAGCCCGGGCGCTCGCCCGCCAGACCTTGCCACTCTCCATCATTCACCTGCCCTCCCAAATTGCCACAGACATGCCAACATCTGAGAATGTTTTGTACTTTGGGGAGATGGTGGGCGAGAGAGAATTTCCCCCCCCCCCCTCCTCTTTAACCAGGCTTTCCTCTAACAACAGGCATTTTAAAGGAAAGCCAAAAAAAAGATGAAATAGAAAAAAGGAAAGAAAAAATATGACTTTTGTTTTGTTGTTGTTTTGTTGTGGTTTTTTCCTGAGGGCACTGACACAGGATTTTATGTAAAGAGCCCAAAGTGACAAACGTGGAAACAAAGCATTGTGAGCACAAACAGTTAGCTTGTCCTAAGTCACTTCAAGTCCTCTGTACTTTCTCTGCCTTCCTTTGAACATTCATATTCTAGCTAATGTTGCTTAAGGAGCAGAAGTCCAGAAAACAGACCCTTGCGTGTACTGTGCCTGCGGCTCGAACACAGAACACTTTAAGGACACGGAGGTTGTTCCAGGAACTATTTTCATTTTCAAACACCAATGGCCAGTGCTGCTCTGTGCCAGAGACGGTGAGTGGGTTATTGACGTGGGAAAGAAATGAAATCTAGTAATGCCTCACCGGTGTTCGACTGATCAAGTCTGCGCTGGAGGGGACTGTCGTTTCCACCTTTGCCGAGTCCCAAAATGAACGCAAACGAGCGAACGCGAGGGGACTCCAGCGGGATCTCAGCCACAAGCTAACAATCACCGCGCCCTCCGCCAAGACCAAACAAATCAAATAAGCTGTTATTCCAGGGCTGTTTGGACTGGGATTTGCAGAGGGATCGGCCCGGTAATGAAAAGAAAATAAGAGCTGACGTTCCCATGACAGATCGCGTAAACCGAAACGAGACTGGCCGCGCCCGCCCCGGCCTCGGAGTTGACACCTTGGCCCCACCCCCTCCCCCTCTCCCTCTCCCCCTCGCTGACTCGCCCCTGTCCGCTCAGCCCAATCCATGAACTCGTTTGCCCCAGGAAATGTACTTGATGTCCCCCCAAGTCATCATTGCTGGCCTTTGTTTTGTGGGGCCGAGGCAGCAGATAGAGGTACTACTGCGAGTGGATGGATAGAAATTGGTCAGAAAGAGGTCAGAATCCAGAATCCCCGGATGCATCCATGTTATTGTTAAATTTTTCACAATCAAACCATCTGTAAATTGCATACAGATTTACACAAATTACAGTGAATATCAGTTCATTTTTGTGGATAAACTAGCACCTCGGATGTTCATTAACTGTGCCACTGCAGTGCATCTATTTGTTCACCGTATGTCATAATCCCAAGGGTCCACTGCAGGGGTGTGGCTGTACAGGTGTTCTAAAATGATGTTCCATAAGAACAAGGATGTGTCCCATTGGTAGTCCCTCACTGAGCTTTTGGCCTTTTCAAATGGGAAGCGATCCTTGAACAGGAAGAGATCAACCCTGAGTAAACCGCACCTCTGTCTCCCTGCAACTGACCCAAGCTCGGAAGGTTTGGAATGGCGGTCCACCCTGGGGGGGGGGGGTCTGTCATGTATGCCAATGGAGAGCGCCCGAAATGAAGACTATAAAAGGGAGAGGACGTCCCCTGTTTATGCAGCTTACAGCCTCCCCCCCTCCATTTACAAGGGAAACAAAGACTTCAGGTGCATCAGTTGATTCCTGTGGGCACTGCATAGAGCAGGCCTTCACAGTTCTGCTGATTAGTTCTATATTTATACACGCCGGTTTGGTTTCTAGCAACTGTGGCAGCTCCTGCTGTGACCCTGTACTCTCCTGGTGACTTTATTTTGAAAGCAACCATACTTCCTTATAAGGCTGGTCATGTGACTATAACCATTTTTATATTTTTGAGTTTCATTTTTTAAATTTTTTATTCACTTTTCTGATTGCTTTTGCGATGAGGCAGTCACAGAACCAGCCTAACAACCGAACTTTTTTAGGTTTGAATTCCTTGATGGGGATGTGCTGCACTACCATTGATAAAGGTCATTGACTTGAAAGATGAGTAAATATTATCTATGTAATATGAGCTATGCTATGTAAGGCACCCTGGATAAGGTGTCTGGCACACTGAGACTTAGATGGATACTGTGTGAGGAAGGGTAAGACCTCAGTTAAAGGCCCTTGAAGAATTCTTCTCTCCTTCTGCCTCCTCCTTCGGTCACGAAAAATTGTTTTTAAATTGCGAAGGGTAGAGGTTAAGCAGCCCGAGATGCTTTCAGCAAGCCTCTGCCTCTTCTCTCTGCACGGCCCATCTGCAGAGCTGCGCAGTTACTGTCTTTCAGGGCAGCTGGTGCAGCTGGATCACAGGCAACAGATTGGCTTGGAGAGTCACTGCCGTGTGATAAGAAGAGGTTAGTATGACCCAGTGAACCCCCCCACCCCATCTGGGCAATGCCATTGCTAATTGTGCTCACCTTTGGGACTCTTGGTTACAGTGTGCACCAGCTCAGTCAGGATAGTGGGGTTCATCGTTGCACTAACAACAAGTGCCTGAGAGCTGGATATGACACCCAGAATCTCCAAATAAAGACAGTTGGTGTCTCCCAGAAATAAAGACTATTTTGACATTTGTGGCAGCAATATCCATAAAGTATAGCCGGTGATGTCACCTTTCCTGGCTCTGCATGTTTGGTATTACCTGCTACCTTGTAACTCACCACAGAACCACAATATACTGAGATTTCCTGCAAACATTTTATTCATAATTTCATTATATTCTCTCTTTGTCTGTTAGCAGGAGATTGTGAAAGCGTTTTTAAGGCTCTCCTTGGAACGACCTCTGTGTCAGTGGTAACGGCAATGCTAACACATCAGAGCCATGCACATACAGGACAGGACAAGCTGAGGGGTCTCAGTGAGCAAATGCTCACATCCGCAGCCTCCTCTCATGTGAAAGGGGGGATGGGATGTGCTGGGGTGGAGGGAGAGAAATGATGCTCTGAAGAGAAGTGTTTTTTTTCCCTCCAACATAATGAGAACCATTCCTCAGATCAACCAGGGAGGGTCTGAGATGCTGAAGTCTGATTTCCACTCTGGTTCTTCCACACCCTCCCCCCCAACACCACCCAGAACACCTCACACCCCCACAAATCCTCAACTTTGACCCCTAGCCCAGTTTCTTACAGTGTAGACTCCCCACATTCTCATGAACAAGCTGTGCTCAGCCATGCTCGGAGGAATGTTTTGCCGTCTCACATATAACCATTTTGTTTTCAACACAAGGAAGCAAAATAATAATACTGTGGTCATTCAATTACAGAGCACATCCTCTGTGATTATAGTTTTTAGCTATAGTTTGTGGTTACTGGTAACCTGGAGGAAAGAAGAGCAAGGCTATAGTGATACTTATGTTCAATGTATAAGACAATCTGTATATAAATACTGGTTTCTTGTTCACAGAAACAAAAGACCTTTTGAACAGTTCTGTGGGAATCCAAGAACATTATGAATCTCAAAAAGTTTCTAATGCGCGGGAAAGGATCCCTGTTTTCACCGCAACAGATAAACATTTCATTTTCTGACATCACTTTGCACGTCCCTTGTGCATGGGGACAGTAGGAATGTTTGTTTTGTTGTTTGTTGGCTTGAGTGTTGTCATGGTAATTCAAACTGCTTTTTGGCCTCTCTGGACAAATTCATTTTGGCGAAATGCTGCATTTTTCTACAACAAAAAAAACCTCTGCTTTTGTGGTTTGTGCCATCTTGTCATAAATGTCTTGTTTGTATTATCAGGAAGAAGATGGGGGTGGTGGGGGAAATGGGGTAAAAGAGCTGTTATGTATAAGTAAGAAACGCTTTGGTCCCTTGCGCTGTAGGTAGTATTGATTTGCAGCTACAGTTGCATACGTGTATATTATAGTGTAACGGCAAAATTATATGTGCATTGTTTGTTATTGTAGCTTTGGCTGGTAATTTTAATTGTATGACGTGACTTGATCATGGTGGTTCCCGCACTGCGTAAAGACATGGTTTTTGTCTTGTTTACAGTGAAAAGCGTAGAAGTTTATTGTCCTGGAGTATTAATTTGGCAAGGAAACGGCACTAGAAATTTGATTTTCACCTTTTTTGAAGCCGCATTCTAATCAATTGAAAAAGGTAGCATTCACTGTTACAGGCTTTGGGAAGGTACGATAGGGAAGGTAAGCACAGGGCATGGTTGCCTTCACTGTGTCCCTTGACTTATTTTAGGGTGCATAAAATATTAACAAATGCTTATAGCACTGTTAGCACTGTTCATCAATACCACGTGGGTTTGCTGTTTAATCTATTAACAAGCTCAGTTCACACAATATTTCATTTTTGACTTCTGAGCAACGCTTTGTCTTACCAGGGTGAAAATGAAATACTGAAATGCACATATGTGTGTGAAAACTCCTTTCTAGCAAACTTGGAAACATATACTTATGAAGTTTTAAAGATTTCTATGGGACCACATTGCCTTATCATTGAAAACCATATTTTCTTTATCAGATTGGCAGCATTAAATGAAAATATTTTCAAATGTCTGTCAAAATTATTTGGATTCCGCTGATGCATCAATTGGTTTCGCAACCTCCCGGAAAGTTTTTTTCTGCTTCTGCCCTCTCTTTTCCCAGGCAGGCTGGGTAAACACCATGTTTTAAACTTGAAATGCATCACAGAGAGGCTCTCTCAGATACTGAGAGTTAATCAGCAAGCTTGCAGAAAAATGTCATTCATTCTGTGAAGCAAATCTTTTCCCTGGGAAATTCTTGTAAATCCCGGGTTTGAAAACTACCTTGTCTGTTTGAATTACTCTTGTTTTTTAAATAGATGTCCCATGTGGGCCTATTATAAAACTTAAAAATGCAATATGGTATCAAAATGTTTTTGCTGTAGTTGGCTAATTGTGCTTCTGGATCACTGAGCCGATATTAAAGCCAGCAGGTATGAAAGAAATATACCAATGCAAGGCCAAAAAATATGCAAATATCACAATAAATCAGGAAAGTCAACTTTTGGTGTGACTTGCACTGGAAAGAAAGACTCACTGCCCACTTAATGACTTTCCACAGAGGCCAAGCCAGGCCTACAGAATGAGACACAACAAAATATGCATGAAAAATATCCATGTTTGACTGTCCATTCATTTCTCATGCCTCAGCTACATGATGCCATGCCATGATGCCAATTGATATATTTGTTTCACAGGTTAGCCAATCGGCAGCTTCCTACAATGAAAAATGAAATCTGAAGGAAATTTATCATTCATTAAGTTTAGACAGATGGTATTCAAACTTTCTTATAGAACTCTCTACCATCCCTGGTGTTTCCACTGTCACCCAGAGAAGGAGACGTTTGGTCTGTGGGTCTGTCCTCTTCTCATCACACAGCCGAGCGTGCTCTGGCTTGGCTAGCTGTGCTGAACTGCGCAGTAGAATAAGTGGGTGCTGGTAATGGGCGCTTCACTGGAGAGCATGTGCTTGTCCGTGCTCTCCTGAGTTGATGCATACCACATTGGGAGAAATGAAAAAAAAATCATGGGCTTAAACTGGTTAAAAATGGTCTCCTGACACTGAGCAGTCACGGGGACTATGAGCTCTGTTGAGGTTTATACACTTCCTGCAGGGATAGGAGGTTAGCGAGGACACATGCTCTATACAGGCTTTGTGGGTAAAATAAGGAAGGAAAACATGACGCAAAATGAATGGCAAAGCCTTGTTTTCTTCTCTCCACCTGATTTAAAACAGGTGCATGCCCCCCGTCCGCCTCCGCAATGAATGCACAGTCACAGCAGCAGACGCATCTCTGTAAATACACTCTAACTACATAATGACCTGGCAGCATATCTGATGGAGAGCAGTGCTGCTGGCCCGAGTCCCTCTGCACACACATACACACACACACACACACACTACACACTTCACACTACACACCACACATACACACACACACACACTACACACTTCACACTACACACCACACATACACACACACACACACATAATCACACATGCGCACACACTGCACACACATACACACACACACACACACACTGCACACACATACACACACACACACACACACACACATACACACACACACACTACTCACTTCACACTACACACCACACACACACGCTGCACATGCACTACAGACATCACACACTACACACTTAACACACACGCTGCACACACACACATGCACACACATACACACACACTCACACACATGGAGCTGGGCATGAGTCTGTGTGCAGGCCGGTGGTGTGTGATCCTGGAGAGGGCAGTGTGCATTGTGCAGAACAATGTGACGCTTGTAGTTCCACAGTCCAACCCCAAGGGGGCAGCAGAAAGCTCTCGTCTCCCTGGTAGAATCTTAACTCTCCATTTTCCCAGTGGCTCCAGGTCATCCACAGGGCCTCACCTCGGCCCTCAGCCCTATCACTGGCCTGATCTGGACAGTGTGACTGGCCTGACATGGCTGACCACAGCGTCTGTCTCACAGGGGCCGTGGAGCCTTTCGTAAAAATAACAAAACTGAGAGCCGCTGACCTAATTAAGAGCAGCTCTGAAGGCCCCGTCTGAGGGAAAAACAGCAGACGCCAAGGTCACCCAGTCAGGCCACTTACCCAGAATGCACTGTGGAACAGGCACCGTCGGAACGGAGCCACAGCAGGACTCTTTGTCCAAGGACGCCAGTGTAATTCCTCCCTCTGCTCCCGACTTGCACATGCGTGCAGACTGATAATGAACATGACCACACTCACACACGTGATGTTGTGTTTCAGATGCTCAAAGACGACAGAAAAAATATCTGAAATTTCATTTTTGACAAGGGCAGGGTATGTATTTTTATGATGTTGTGTATTATTTTCTCAATTTAATTAAAGTATACAGTAGCCCTTGCATGTGTCGCTGGAGTCCCTCATTTTGACTGTATATAGCAGGCCTTTTTACTGTCTCTGTGAGTTTCTGTGTCTGTTCTAAGCAAAACAAGCAACATACAAGAACATTATGGAGGGATTCTTAGTCTTAATTTTTGCTGAGTATGGCAGTGTCAAAAGTTATGGATTCACTGACACTGGTTTGATCATTATATGCCAAAGGTGAAAATATAATTTGACTCGGTGCTTTACTTATACCGGCGTCTGTGTTACAACAGCAGCTGAAGTTTCAGTTTTGTATTACCTCAGCGCACATTGTGCATTCTTGTTCACATTGCATTATCTGCTCTTTGGTCTGACATTTGTCCAGTGGTTCTCTTCCAGGGATCGCTCTCGTTCTTGAACAGTTTTTGCTTCTTGCGCAACATTGTCGTACGTTCCTTGTCCGATACCATCAGCAGGGAGGGATAAACAGTTGAACATGTTTCTCATTTTACTTGTTTTTGCTAAAAGGTTCCATTTTTCTTATCTGCAGATCAGATTAAAGTTGGGCTTTCAAATCCACCAGCGCTTCACTTTCGGTGACTCTGGGAGCTCGTAGCCTCTGAGATGCTTTAAGCCACACAATTAGTGCTCAGAGTTGATTTCCATCTCAGTGTAATGTAAACAGGTTTGGATTTGCCTTTTGGGTTTGACTGAGACTCGAGAGGGAGTTAGATCCTTCCCTCCATCAAACCCTGTACACCACCCCACCCAGTTCATCTCCAATCTCAGACTTCATTTTTCTTCGTTTTTTTCTTTTCTTCCTGGGAGTAGTGAATCCTCTGTGAGTACAGACATGTAGATGGGAAACCTTTCGAAGCCAGTAAGTAATTGGGCTGTTGAAGCGTTTGTAACTGTGGATTCTGGGCAAGAGATTTCTCACTGAGTGTGTTCTGCTGCTTAGTCAGCTCCTCCACAAATCACATGCAGTCTTAATAAGTCCCCAAACCCAGGGTGTGACCCGGGGCCACTCCCCATGACCTAGGCAGATTGACATGATTGGACAATCTTGTTTCTGGGTGAGGAGGGGTTTGGGCACTCCCACCTTCCCCCAGATTCCCTCCCAAACCACTCTTTGAGATGTTGTGAGGATCAGCAGCCCTTCTCTAGCTGGCCTGCTTCTCTGTATATCAATCATGTTTTAATCTATTTATTATTATTACAGTCAATGCTGAGAACTATCATGTGCTGTTAGTCTCTCAAAATTTTGAATGACATCTGAAAATGTGTTTTTACTGTTGTGAAATTACTGAATAGGGAGAACCTGTACACATATGCATGGAGCTCCAACAACAATAAAAACTATTTGATATAGATTGAGATGGGGCAAAAAAGAGTTACAGCCAACAAAACAGGTACATCTATCATGTGAACATCTGCTGCTGAAGGTGACATCATCCCCCTAGAGCTTGAATAAGAGTGTGATTAGCCTCCTTGGTAACCTTTGGCCTTCACCTCAGCAGGTTAATCGCATTTCTTATTGCACAGTGGTCCGCTGTTTGAAAGACCTGCCACCATTTAACCATCCACTCTGTTACATCCATTCAACCACTGCTTTACACCAGGCCGGCCAGTGGATAATGGGCTCACACTGTAAGTTTTTTTTTCTCTTCACCATTTGAGGGTTTTTCTCCGCAATGGGAGTTTTTTACCTCGTTTATTTACCTCAGGCCTGTTTTGCTCTTTTTGCTCTATTTCTTGCCCTTTTTCTGCTACTCTGTAAGTCTTTGTGACAGTTTTCTGTAAAAACCGCTTTACAAATAAAATAGTTTGGATTTGATTTTATTAGATATTATGGATTGGGCTCTTATGTGACACCCACTTGTGGCTATCACCAGTTTATGTTGTCACTCCTTCTGTGCTGTCGAATACCCACTAAAAACTTAAATACAGTTTTATCATACTGTTTCCTAATATGGAGTTAGACGGTGTCTTAGCTATGTCATGTGCGACTGGCCAGGTTATCACAGTATTTCAGGCTTGTGAGAATATCTTTTGTTTTTGTAACTTCTTTGCAAAAGGGTTCAAGTATGCATTCTCACTGTGCAAAGTATCTCTGGGCAGAGATATATTGATTGTGAATGACAGGAGGGCGATTACCCAACTTTAATATCACATAAAGGCGGAATCCAGCAAGGCTCTCATCTCAGTGTTGAATTCCCACAATGCCCTTGGTGCCTGGTTCCATTTGAGAGGGGCAGCCTAGGCCAGGCTCACGTTTCAGGGGTCCAGATAAGATCGGTGCGCAGGGCCTCTTCTCCAACCAGCCAGTGCTAATCCCTGGAGCTGCAGGGGTAATGCCTGCGGTCTGGGATCCGGGGTACCCACGAGTCCGAAACCACATTCTCACGCAAGGTCTCTCGAAACGGGACCGTGGGCCTGATGTTGTACTTCCTCACGCTGGTGTCAGAGATGTGCCTTAATCTTCTCCCTGCCTTTTAAAACTGAGAGGGGAGGGCATCTCCACTCACAAGAGTCATGTGTTTCTTCTGAGAGGTAACATGGTTTCTTTGTTAGTTTTCTTCATTTGTTTTGGTTGTTCTCATCTGTAGTTTTGTCATTTTTATCTCTGCTGCTACGGAAGCCCAGATGTTGCGGTGGCCAGTATGCGTGGGGGGATGTGGGTGGACAGGACCAGGCTTCAGCTGAGCACGTGTGTTCTGGAGGTGACACGGGACTAGTGAGCCAGTTCTTAAAGGGGCAAGCTCACACAAAAATGAAATCAAGCTATGTGTCAGCCTATTTCGGTAGTTTTCGATAGAACTGTGCACAACAAGGTCTGTGGATGTCTGTGAGTAATCATGGCATTGTATTTAGAAATAGATGTTGCTGTTGAGTTTTTCAAAATTTTTGTGCTTTGACCGCCACAAAAACTTTGTTCCATTATTGTATCTGGGTTAGCTGCAGCAGATATCTAGAAAACTCGTTGAAACTCAGAAAAACTATCTGGATGGATAGATAGCACTCTGGGTAAGTGGAAACATAGCTTAATTTCATTTTTGGGTTAACTGGGCCTTTAAGCCTGTCACCACAATGAAAGAATGACACTCATTAAAGCCTGCAGGAATAGCAGGGTAGCGCATGTGGCTAATTTCAGCCAGCCACTTCCCTGCGGTCTGCAGGAGAAAGGTGTGTGCCTAAGTCCTGCTCCATCTGACACGTGCGTTAGTATGACTGGCTTCTGTTTTCTTGTACAGTAAAGTTCATTTGCTCCTTTTTTGAGGGAAAGGAGGCGTGGCTTGTTACGAGATGACTTTCTCACACGTTAGCAGCCACCACATCTTTAAGCTATTGAGGCTAGACGTCCGCTGACGCCTGACAGGAGAAAGTGTGCGGTGGAGCGTGTGTTCAGGAATGTGTTGACGAGCTGTGTGTCATGGCCGCTCATAAGGAAAGTGTTTGTGTGCGTCAGAGGGGAGGGTCTGTCACGTGCTCTGCACTGGCCCTCCCTCGTGGACTCTCAGGGACTTGAGCTTTTATTTAGTTCCTTCTCCCATATTTTAAGTGAGAAGATTGATGAAATATGGCACAGGGCGTGGCACAGGGCATAGCACAGGGCATGGGACAGGGCGTGGTACATGACATGGCACAGGATGTTGCACAGGGCATGGCCCAAGGCATGACACAGGGTGTGGCGCTGGGTGCCTGCTGATTCTCTGTGACCATGGTTTTCCTCAGAGGTACACACAGACGGTGCTGTGGAAGAGGCCTTGGTAGTTTATTTGTCTGTTGCTCACTGGCTGTATACGTTTAAAAGTAATAATACGTATATAACAATTTATTCATTTGTCTAAGGGTCTTATCTGTTTAGCTTACAGGACCATTATGTGTAAAGTGTACACCATTGTAGATGCAAGAACAAGGGCATTAAGGACACAGAACAGGAAGTAGCATGTGTAATACAGCATCAAGCTGCACAGTGGTAATAGATATACAATAGACTCCCTTGTTAGGCTCAACCTAAAAGTATTATTTTAATACACAGTGACATTTTGACAAATGTAAGAAGCTGATAAATACTTCCCTTTCAACATTTAATTTGTTCTTCAACTAGAAATTAACAACCCAAAACAATAGCATTTTCTTTGCATGGATGAACTTTTTTTGATACCAAATTGGATACCATAGTGCAGGCTTAATGAATCAAACTTTTCCCATCCTGCTTCTCCTGTTAGCTGACAGGCAAGGTGTCTCACTTCATAATGACTGTGGAATATTTCAAACCTGTGAAACAGTAGCCTTAAAAATAATCTTCTGAAATCTCCATGTAAGTGAAGCACAAGGTTATTAGCATCCACTGATGTGGTTGTGCCACGTGGGGAAGATCAGTGTGGAAGTACAGTTCAGGGGGAGGAGTGGGCACAAAGTCTTGGGGTTTGTGGCGAGAAATGGAAATTGACTTATCACAAAAAAGATCAGTGATTCTCACCCGTGTGTGAAATTTTTTGCAGCCACCAAGCATCGCTGTCTCGTTGAACGACAAATTTATAATTGTTACATTATTTCCTAGAGCACAGTCTGCCACCGCGCCACACGGTCCCGCCTCAGTTATCCCAGCATGCACATGGGTGGATGTGTGCCCTGATGGATGTCTGTGGTAATTGTCCTAACTCTGCATGGATGGGCACTATTTCAGCCAGAACCAGAAACCAGGGATTGACACGTGTGGCAAGAGCAGTCCCTTCCTAATAGTAGCAATGATATGAATCATCGATATTCAGAGTGGTCAGTGTGGTTCAGCCATGGCATTTATTTGAGGTTAGTTACATATTCAGGCTTCTTGCAAATGTGTGCAAATGAACTGCCATTAGAGCTGGTTTGGTCTCTCAGCTACTGCAGCTGGGGAATAATGGGTTTGAATATTTTGAGCCATATCGTGTACAAGTGAAAAAAATTGTAAAATGAAAAATAGAGCAAACTAAATTTCTACTTGAATGGAACATGAATTGTTTATGAATTACTGACCTATATATATTTGTATGTATGCATATCAATTCAAAATATAATTAATGTGAAAATTTCATTAAATTCCTCTAAAGTGGCAGATAAATGTTTATTGTGTGGTTTATTGTGTGTATGTGTATGTGCACGCATGTGTGTGTGTTTGTATTTGTGCGTGTGTACGTGTGTGTGTGTGTTTGTATTTGTGCGTGTGTACATGTGTGTGTGTGTGTGTGTTTGTATTTGTGCGTGTGTACATGTGTGCGTGTGTGTGTTTGTATTTGTGCGTGTGTACATGTGTGTGTGTGTGTGTTTGTATTTGTGCGTGTGTACACGTGTGCGTGTGTGTGTTTGTATTTGTGCGTGTGTACGTGTGCGTGTGTGTGTGTTTGTATTTGTGCGTGTGTACATGTGTGTGTGTGTGTGTGTGTTTGTATTTGTGCGTGTGTACATGTGTGCGTGTGCTTGTGTGTATGTGTGTGTGTGTGCTTGTGTGTGTATGTGTGTGTGTGTGTGTGCTTGTGTGTGTGTGTGTGCGTGTTCTTGTGTGTGTGCGTGTGTGTGTGTTTGTATTTGTGCGTGTGTACATGTGTGTGTGTGTGTGTTTGTATTTGTGCGTGTGTACATGTGTGCGTGTGTATGCATGCCTGTGTGGTTTGTTTGCTTTCCCGTGGTCTGCCTCCTCTGTTGTTCTTGTCGGCTCTTTACTTTGTGAGGCTCTCCAGAGAGATTACAGAGAGAGAGAAAGAGGAGGAGGAGGACAGGAAGTATAGGGGGCCAAGTGAAATAGGGAGATATAGGGAGTAAGATAGAGCCAGAGATGGTGAGGAGAATGTGGAGTCAGAGAGAGTGAGATGTGTAAATGTGGGGAAAGGATGGATAAAGCATTACTGCTGAGAGGGAGGCAGGAAAGAGGGAGGGAAGCAGTGTGAAAGATAGGGAAGAGAGAGAGAGAGGAAAGGAGAGACAGGGGAAAGAGGATTGAGGAGGAGAGAGAATGAGCAGGGGGGAGAGAGAGAGGTCAAAGAGATGAGAGAAAAGCAAAGAGAGATATGTGAGAAGGGGCAGGAGAGCGAGACCGAGAGAGAGAGAGAGAGAGGGAAAGGTGTGAGGGGAGAGCTCTTGAATTCCGGAGGTGGTCTGTGCTGCAGAAGGAGCCGGCTGTGCTGAAGTGTTTGTGGGGCCCTGTGGTTTCTCAGCCAATAAATCCACAGCACATATATTTAATACTGTCAGAGCGAGCATGCGGAGGGAGAGCTGGGAGGATGTACGGTCATCGCTCAAAAGCCCACATGTGAGCGACCTGCTGCGGCACCCCTGCTCCCGCCCCCTCTCCCCCCCCCCCCCAAATCCCTCCTCCGTCTGCCTGGAGACGCTGAGAGATACCTGGAGGAAAATGTGACATCTAAAAATAAGTCCCCAGACAAGCTACTGTAGATGAGGAGATACTAAACTATCCCTTCTAAGTTATTTTGTTTCATTTTGCCAGCTCTGGTGCTTGGTGAATTGGTACTGGGGTGAATAACTCACAGAGTGATTGAATTGTGATTTTTTCTGTCAGGATTTAAAGGAGCTTGAGTAGGAAACCAAGTCCACTGCAGCCTGTCACTACTGACAAACATGCAGGCATGAAAATACTGCTCTTACAAAAGGTCATGCAGTGTCAAACGTCTAAATATGACGAACAATCATTAAGAAGTACAAAACGTTGTAACATAGGGGCCTAAAGAGGAAGAGGGGTTTGTATATATGGTGGCAGAGATAGCAGAAGGTAACTGTGCACATACACTGTATCTCAAATGATATCCAGACTACAGTTATTGACATATGACTAATCATCAAGTAGCCAAAATTATTTGCCTTGATCAAATACATATATGATTACATGGTAGTTTCAATGATTACAGTGATTTATCATTACAGTATCAATGGACCATACAAAAAGAGAGCTAGTAGGGATTAGGATGTTCTATGGATGGTTGGAGTCACTGTTTTGACTGTCATTGTACAAACACTGATAAATAGAGATATAGATGTTCTGCGAATATGTTTTGATAAGTATTTTCATTTCATTCTCACATAAAAAAATAAATACTTTCTCATAAAACATACATTTTAAGAATTATATAGCAGTTTTCAAATCCTATGTGTTATTATGCAAAGTGCAATATAGTTCTGAGGCTTCAATGCACCGTTTAGAAAACGAGAACAACATTGAAGAGGGATCATCGCCATCTGCTGTTCTCTCCTGGAACTGCGCGCAGTCTCACGACAGGCCCTCCGGATCGGCCTTTGACAAAACAAGGCTGGAGCGCGGTGCGGTTTGCTTCAGAACATTCCCTCATTTTCCATGAGCACAATTAGCCCGCGTAGCTTTCAGGGTTATTCGCGGAGGGCTGGTGACGGGCAGGGAGACGTTGCAGGCCTCGCGGACAAACACGCTATTGCGCTCCCCGCCTGTGCGCCCCGCTGGCTGGAACAACAAGTGATGTAACAGGGCTATATCCAGGGCTTTCGTGAGTCCCTGTCTTTGATCTGGTCCTGCTTTTTTGGCGGCGCTCAGCTCCTGAGGAAAGGGCGCTCAGATTGGAAGCAGGCGCGGCAGTGCGGTGGCTGATTGCTGGTGGTGAAGGTAGTCCTCACGCAGGGCCATCATCTCAGACCTGACGAGCCCCAGAGGTGCCTGGCCTGTGTGTGCGCCTCTGTCTGCTGTCAGGCCCACACACCTGCTCTGGGATCCGATTGCAGGCCTCTGCCAGTGCCCTTGCAGCTGTGTCTGTGAATGACATCACGGCTACTTTGGCGAGTGACATCACCATCAATGTCATGGCTGTGTTAGTCATTGACGTTGATGATTGACCACAATTTTCAATAAACTCACTGACAATCTAAGTGGCTAACATTGCAACAAAATATCTAAGGGATATTGTGGCCACGCGGCAAATCTGCCATAACATACTTATAATTTTAAACCTGTAAATCCTTTTCAAAAAGGATTTACAGGTCTCAAAAATATTAATTAATTGATTTAAAAAATTTAATATCAGCTTCTCTTGTCTCCAAATCTTACCAAATCTCTTCACACAGAAAAAGCCCCACAGAAATCAAAATCAAACCCGCTTCACTCGGGCCAAAGAAGGCAAGCCCCAATTTAGGCCCCGTCATTCAGATGAAAGCACACGCCGTGGTGACGTAGGGGAGCGATGCACCCTGCAGCCCCTCCTGATCTCCATCCCTCAGCCTGTACACCTTAATCAGCCCGTCCGTGGCTTCAGAGCACCCTGCCTCCCTTCTCACGTGTGGAAGATTTGGGCAAAGAGCCCTTTCTGAGCGCAGCGTTGATTAGACATAATCCCCTCTGGCTGTTGTTTGGGTCCTGGCGCGGGCCCCGGAGGAGGACGGGCCCGCTTGAGCGGCGTTCCGTTTGGTCTGGTGTCATCCCCACATTTGCAAGCCTTTGTCGGGTCTCACGGAGACGGCTTCTCAGGGCTGCCATGCTGAGTTAGGCTCCCATTAGTTTTCGCCTTTTTTTCCTGCGCTCTTGCGCACAGAACCAGGCGTACTCTCTCTCTCATGTGGTCGCGGTCGCCTCCACGATCCAAGCGCTAACCACTTGTTAGTGTCTTTTAGCGCCGCTTCTCTCTATCCCCCCCCCCCCCCCCCCATGATTACGACATACTCAAACATTTTCTGGGACCCCACACGCATGTTGAAAAAAAAAAAACATGGTAGCCATGGATGCAATTATCAGCCTCAGCCGTGTTCCAGCAGAGATGGCCGAGCTTGCTGGGGAGCTCAGCTGGGGGATTATGGGATTGAGAGTGCTGGAGCTGTCGGCTGAAAGCGCAGGTCTTTGGGAGCTGACAGACAGGATGCCGAGGAAGACCCGCTTTGATGGAGGCGTTTCCCATGATGGGACATAAAGCTGAGGAGGGGTACCGTGGAGCCAGGGGAATCTCAGATTAATGCTGCTCTGAAGCATTTTGGCTGCATTATCAGGTCTGTCAGTTTCCTTCTGTTAAGGTTTCCTCTCTCTTTCTCATTCCCCTCTCTAAAAAGACCAGCAAGGAAAAACAGCAGAGCACAATGCAAGTCCTCGCTGTCAGTGTTCGACACCCGTCTCATCAGTTCCTCTCAGGAGGGCTTCCCAAACACATGTGTTACTAGAGCCTTCAAGAAGCTCCTTGGGGGTTGGTAAAATCTGGAGTTTGCAGAGTTCGTCAATCATTCCTAATCGAACGTTATTACTTTCTGATCTTCCTCAAGTAAAACAAGTCTGTCTTGCTCGTAAATAATAAGCGAACACGATAAATCCATCAGAAGGATTCTCACATCCTGGGCCATGTACTGCACTGAGAAAACCAGAAGTAGCTTGCCAAACCAGACTTGCTTAAAAATAACAAACACATAAATTAAAGGTGACAGTCAATATATGAATATTGCTGACACTTGTGATTGGTAGGCAGCAGGATACATGCACATCATCCTCTCTGGGAGACCATTGGTTTATTGTGTTCGCCGGTGTTGCCCAGATGGTGCAGGCTCTTGCAGGTATCTGCTGTGGGTATGATGTCACAGTGATGTCACAAGCCTGTCTGTGACTGTCACACGGAGCGATTGCCATAGTGAGCTGGCCTGAAGTTGAAATCTCCGAGGAGACGCTGTGCTTCAGATTTATAGGGGCTCCGTGGAAGAGTCCTGTTTGACTGCAGAACAAGAGAGACAGGGGCCAACTGGAAGACGCTCACACAAACCACCCACGACTTCTGGCACAGGCACAACCAGAGCTGTTTAACAGCATGTGGACCGCATTACTGGACTAGCTGATATACAGAGACAATACACAGCAATGCATTCTACATTGTGCATGTGTCCAAGGAAGCATCTGAAACCATGCATTCTCACCAGGAATGCACATCTATATATAAGCTAGAAATTCTCCAGGCACACACATTTGACTCACATATGATTTATGAAATCCATATGGCCCCACATGCAAAAAAAAAACAAAGAACATTAGTGAATTTGATGATGAGAACAGACCATTCAGCACATTTAAGGTCTTCCTTTGCTTTCTGACTAGAGTATGCAACATTCTGCCAAGCCTCGTCTTGTACATCCCCAGTATCTCTGTTCGTGCAACTACATGCATCCCAATGCCTGTTTTTAAAAATACTTCCTGATTTCATTCAAGGATAATAAACTAGCGATGGTATTTTCACATTTTTTGCAGAGTGGAGTTCACCAATCATAGGGTGTGTTGATAACAGCAACTAGAACAAAGCCAGCAGTAATTGGTGGATACCTTCTGGCTATACTCCCTTTATCCTTGAAGGCCTCCTGGAAGTATAGCCAGAAAGTATACACAGATTGCCTTCAGGGTTATTCTGTTTCTTCTTAACTAACAAACTCGTCTCTGGTTAGGATGAATCAGGAACCCATCAGAGAAGGATCTGTTAATAAACACAGCCCACATGAAAGACTGCTGTCATCTTCCTGGACATGGTTTTTGGGGCATATATGTGGGTGCCCCCCCTCCCCCATGTGAGTGTCTGTGGGTGGCTGTGTCACTGTTTCTCCTCTTTTTACTCTTCTTTGTGGAAAGCCCCATTGGGTATGGGAAAGAGGAGCGAACACCCCTTTCCCCATCAATGCAAATTACTTCCATGTTCGGCAAGCAGAGAGACAACGCCTCCTCTTCCTCTTCTCTGTGGCCAGATCTTAGTTTTAAACAGGCTGGGAACTGTGAGCTCCAGTTGTGAGCAGTTGTGACATGCAACCAAGCTGGATTTATCTGTCAGAAACTTTCACATTTTTGTTAGTTTCTGTGTGAAATCTGGCGTACACCACAACCAAAGCTGGCGTATATGCTTGTGTATGCCAGTAATAGCTAATGAATAGCAGCATTGCCCAGTGTGACTGCAAAGAGAAATTAAAGGAACACAATGTGATGTCAAAGCCAAGGTTTCTCACCTGTGTTGGCAGCACAGTCTGTTCAAATGACACCTGCTATTCAAGTTCCTTCCGCGAATGATAATTAGAAAAAACAGACCAAAACAATGGATTGCAGATGTGCTGAGGAATTTATACTACCACTGTACAAGCTTAGGATTGAACTGAAGCTTTCGCATGTGTACACTTTTAAAAACAATCTTATAGTGTCTCCTTGTGGTGGATGGCGAAACTGCATGAATCCTGTTCAGGCCCTACTTGTTTGGTTGTTTAAAACTATAGGCACTTATTTCACCCTCATTAGACATGCACATGTCTGGACCAGCAAGGAAGATGCACAGGGCATGTCAGACAGCATGCTAACCAGTTTATTCCCAGTAGAACAATGCAATTACTTTGTAAAAGGATGAGGGAATGTTAGCAACTGTACTATTTAAAACTTTAATATTTATAACTTCATATTAACTCAAATTAAAACATGGTTTAGAACTGGATAGCACTATTTAGCTCAGAGATTTAGATTTTCCCATGGATGTTGTATGTTCTCAATTCGTCATTTTTTTATTTCACAAAGGAGGTTAATCTTGAGGTTCTCATATTCCAAGTTTGATAATATGTAACATGTAAGGCTTTTCGTATATGTTAATTTAGTTGATAATTTTTTACATTGGATTGAATTTGCATAATTTCTCTTACGGAAATGGAATATAGTGTAAACGTGAACTTATTTATTTTCTAAAATATGATGATATATTTCACAACAATAGATTTTGTTTTTATAATATACTCCAAAAAACATAAATTTTGTGTATATTTGCCGATGTGTTGTGAAGTGTTCTGATATATTTTCTGGCCATGTAAATGAACTGGTGACAAAATAATGCATTATGATAACAAAAGTAATATTAACTACAACACATAAAACATGTGCATTTAAAATTGCTGGATATTTTGAAGTCATTTGTTTTATTGCAATTGAAGTATAAGTATTAATATCCCAGCAGAGGACATGGTAGTTTCCGTAGCATGATGCTAATTTATGATGAGCAGCTAATGAGTAAGCTGGGTATAACAGTCTCAGTCAAACATTGAGGACCAAAAAAATAAACAAAAGAACTAAACGGTCCAGCTCCCCTTAAAATCTACCGCAGGATCCCCACTTCACTGTGGTCTGGGAAAAATGATCGCAAACGAGTGGAGTGCACCTCAGCACAAAAACGAGTGGGTTGCGCTTTATCTTACTTGGGTATGTGCATATTAAAACCACCAAGATCTTCCGTGGCTGTGCAGTACCAAAACAGCCCTTCCAGTTTACGTTAGCAAGAATACAAAATAGCATATCTTTTCATAATGTGCTTCAATCGTTGCCTTCCCCCCACCTTTAAGGTTTCAGTATTGCATTAAAATTTGAACTAAAAACTGAAACATGTCACGTTGTATATGTCCATCAATGAGAGTGTTCTTTGATTGACGAAGCAGGAATCATCCAGTTGTGTGGGCGCACCCCTGCAGTCTAATACAAAATCTTGACTGTGCAACTGTCACCCGTGGCTAGACACCCCGCAGGGAGGCACTGTCTAAGCAAGCATGGTTAGCAGGACTGCCTGCTTCCCATCATGCACCAGGAACCTCATTTTAATTTACGCATCCGCGTGCTGCCTGCAGTCTGCCTATGTCAGCTGCACATGAAGTACATTCCAATGTCATAAAGACTGCAACGCAATTATGGAAGTTCAGAAGAGAAAGAAGCAGCAGCTGGAAGCACAGGCTTCAAAGGTGTGTGCCGTCTGCACTCTCCCAAATTTATAGAGAGGTGAGATGGGTCTACACATACTATAAAACATCCCAAGTTTGAGAGAGAAAAAATAAAAAATCTGGATTTAAAAATAAAATTACAGTCCTGGCGCTAAGCCCATCATCCACCTGCCTGGGCGTGGTCTTCCAGTTCTTCTCTCTGCATTGGCTGGGAAAGAGGTGGGACGTGGGCAGGGCCTAGACCATGCTGTTGAGTTTGGTCCACTCAAAGATGTCCTGCTCGCACACGATGTCCGAGTTGATGAGCAGGTAGCGGTCGCCCACGCAGAAGTGCTTCTGGCAGGCGGCACACTTGAAGCACTCCAGGTGGTAGACTTTGTCCCGCACGCGCATGGTCATCTCGAATGCCCGGATTCGCTTCTCGCAGGACGCGCACAGCCCGTCCTGGCCAAAAAGCCTAAAAGCGGGGGGAGAGACAAGGAGCCGTCAGAGAAAGTTCAGAATAAAAGACACATTTATGTGTTGGCATCTCGGCTTTTACTGAAATCGATGCTGAAATCTGTCCAAAAAACTTTCTCGAGATGCTACACCAACAAGATGTTCATCTTCAACACATTTATACACCTCCAGGTTGATCACCTGAAAATCAATTAGTGCGCCATTCTATTAACAAAAAAGTTTGTGTTACTAGCACAGGAGAACATAACAAAAAAAGATAATGTATTTATTAACCAATTTCTGAGGCATCAGAAAAGGCCCCCTAAGCCTCTCCCCTGACCCCTTTACACTCAAAGGAGCTTCCAGAGAGCTCTTACTACTCTGTGTAATAAAAATGAATGAAATGCATTCAGAAATTTTTCTGGGGCATTTCTGTTTTTTTGGAAGTCCAACCTACAGATAGGGATTAGGGATATAAAGAGGATCATATTGCTATATAGCCAAGTCTGAAGTACAATCAAAACTATATTAATCATACAGTTAAAGCACTATCACTATATGAAGCATTTCCATTTGAATAATTGTTATACACTATATATTTATATATATTTAGGTTTTGTTCATTGATCAGTAAGTTGTAAGTTGGTCAGATCCCTTGCACTTGTTATGTAGATAATGTCCATCCTAAGGAGAACAAAGTATCTACCTACGATTCGGGTAACAAAGAGACAGAAAACAGAACAAGTCCATCCAAAAAGCACAATTCTATTGATCACATGCTGCATCAGCAATTAGAAGTGGCTGACCATCAAGCATAATAAATTTCAACAATGTGACAGTAAATGCTTATTACTGATTATTATAACAGATATTCAGTGCTCCTAATACATGTATGCTATCAACAGAGAGCGACTGGATTGCAAATATATGCTACATGTACAGTATTAGAATGGCCCATGTGTAAAAACAAAATGTTACGCCGTAGCATTTAACAACGGAGGTTCGTAATAGTTTCTTCTGAATATTTTCTACGTACACTTCTTGAAAACTCAGTTCAGCAACTTTTTAGGAGGAAAAAAGAAGATTGCTTTCATAACATTTTCTATGACATTGTACCATTGCATAACTGTCATAATGCTCCGGTAGTGTTCGGCCGGGTGTCCGAATACATGAAAGAGAAGCTGCCTGCACCTGAGATAGTCCCTGCGGCAAAGTTTCCGGCCCAGCTTGTAATAGAGCCTCCGTCCAACCTCTCCGAGTCTGCAGCCACACAGATCGCAGCTCAAGCAGTCCTCGTGCCAATACTGCTCGATGGCTTTTAGGAAGAAGCGGTCACCAATGCTCTGCTGGCACCCACCGCACGTCAGCAGTGACGGGGGCATCTGGAGAACCTCATCCACCGGCTCCCTGCACAAATGGGATACGTGTGAGGTTAATGCAGAGGTTAAGGTTAAACTGTGGGATTACCGCTCTCACTGCTGACGGCTATTTTTGCGACTTTTGTCTAGGAATTGTAAACGCTAACATCGCCAATTCAAAATATGCCCAGTGACTAATTCACCGACAGGGGGCACTATCTCCAACCAAATAACATTCAAGAGAAAACGCACGTTTCAGGCTCGCAAGTGTACACTAATTGCAATTGTCAAACGATCCTGTTACTATTACTGAACCTAAATTGCAGCAATACCTCTGGGGAAACGTCGTTTTAAAAATGTAATTGTGAGAAAGTAAAGTACAACTTAAGCTAATATTCCAAAACATTACGTTCATGATAAGAGTGAAATAAAACGACGGCAAAAATGGAAGGGCAGTTTGGTTAAGATAAGTACTAGTTATCATCAAACACTTGTGTCTGCGGAAAATTTTGAAACACTGGGCGCCCCGTGTTCCAGGGTATTCCTTCAGATTAAGATCTCAATAACTATGTAAATTGGAAGTTGAAAACAAATGGAGTGCTGAGTAAAGGTGAACATATTGTTTCAGCCTTCCTGTGGTCAAAAGTCCCAACAGTCTGCTTTCCAGGGTGCCAAGCAGGTGAAATAACTATGGCTTATGAGCGCTATTTTATGAGCCAACTTGCTGCATAAATAAACACACAAATAAGTTCCGTTCGTATAATTATAAATAATTAGCCTACAATACATCATTTTCGAAAGTAGAAATTTCGTGGTTCAACTTGAGAAATATCGAACTTACTCCGGTGCATCCAAGCTCTTCCTTTCAATTGCAGTTGACATGGATATTCCCTTTTGTGCCCAAGGTATCAACCCGCTAAATGAAGTGTCGTCGCTCACTTCTGAAGGGGTGCAGCGTTGTTCCTCTGCGGGATCCTGTTTTACATATGTGACATGCAAATCCTAGAATGATTTCGCATCTCTTTTCGTGGAAATAAGCGCACACAGAACCAAGCCCAAATACAAAAAAAAAATCTAATGATCCGCCACACCTGCAACACCCCATACAACTAAGAATATTATTTTTTACTCCTTATCCATTGGTTGCATCATTTTACGAGCATAAGTATATATCCTATAAATGGTTGCGCAAGTCTATTTAACGTATAACGGGATGTTAGCACTATAACGTTTGCAGTCGAGGTGACTTTAGGTCATCCATAATTGTGACGTTATTAACAAATTTGACTATTCACGTGTAGGCCTATAGGCTCATCCAATTTGTTCTATGTTTTTCCTCCTTTCCCCTCAATCGCGTGATGTACGCTGGACTGATCCGCTGTGCTGCCGCTCTCGGTACTGTGCCGTGGGTATTTTAATGGCTCGACCCCCACCGTTTCTGGTTTCGTTTCCTCTTTCCTGCTCACGACTCCTCGACAATTGAAGGAAATCGTTTTTAAAGAGACAGGGACTGCGCGCTTAACTACACTCTTGGGACACGAGCGCTAAAAAGTTCGTGAGGAAGAATACAGAACAGATTATTATTATTATTATTATTATTATTATTATTATTATTATTATTATTATTATTATAGTAGTAGTAGGCTGGTAGTACTAATATTTTTTTTACATTAATATCAGTTCATAAAAATCCCAGCTCATGCGAGGTCAAACATGACTGGGTTAAATGCTGAGAGTACACAGCCTGTATAGAAGCAGTCCTTCTGGTGAAAGTATGGGCTGTGTTACTGAAGGTGTGTGCACTTTTGATAATGATATTTCTGTGAAGTTCTGTGAAGTTCAGGGGCAGAACTGGATTAAGCATTTTGGTAGTCCATAATACATCATTTGGCGACGCTTATCCAAGCTGACGTACAAAAGTGCATTTCATGGTCGTAGACAACTGCTAAACACGGGTTCAGTAAGGTCGTCAGTTCAGTAGTCCAGTTCCTTAAACCAGTGTGCCAGTGTCAGTGCCCAGTTAGCATGGGTAGGCTGACTGGGGACAACCATCTCAATCCAAAAGAAGGCACAGAGTTCTCTTACGGCACTTATTTTCCCTCTTTACAGACCCCACCCCCCACCCCCCATCCCCCATGGGCATCAGTTAGAGATCGTTCCTCTTATCTGTCGCCAGCGCCGCGAGGCTCCCTCACACAGGGAGGGGCTGTTTCTGCAGCTGTGCTGGACTCTGAGATAAACCCCTGCCCAGCCCGGGGCCTGGGACAGGTTGATCCGTCCCGTGGGGCCTGGCTCATGATGTGGTTGGTCCTGCATGAGCAGAGGAGCGTTAGCCCCAGCCACGAGAGTCCACGATGGTCTCAGTCACACCACAGACTCACCAGCATCACACAAGTTTTTTTTTTTAATCCCAAATTTCACCCAAATTTGGTATGGCTGATCTCATATGTAAGCCTGTCCTATCTAAGCAACATCCTCTGTCATTTTTGGAGAGTCCCACACCATCATACATACCCGCCAGAAAGGGTGGCATATCACAACTGGCCAATCAGCCAGGGGATCTCATGTCATTCTCGGTGCTGAAACCTCCCTCTCTCGCTGTGCAATCAGCCAATCGTGCAACACCGTTTGGGAAAGTGTCTGCATTGGTGTGGCCTGGAATTGATTGCCAATTGTTCCGGTTGGTTGCTCCAATTTGTGCAGAAAAGTTATGTCTTTGGGTGATTCAGATATCTATTTTTCTTACTTGTTTTTCCTTTCTCAGCAGCAGAATAGCTTAATTCAAGAGATTGTAAAGGTGATATAACAGAGCCTCTCAGGGTGACTGAGTTCACTGCATAGAAGTGCAGCAGGAATACACTCATAGTCAGAAGCAGAACTGAATGGCTGAGCAATCAGATGTCTTCCTTTTTCCATGCTGACTGTCTGCTGGTCCACTGTGTTCACATACATGTGTATTGCCTCATTTCACAGGCACTCAAGCATCCACAAAATAAATAAATCAAACAAATTTCCCCCCCCCCCCCCCACCACCACCTTTTTATATGAGGGAACATATCTTTTTCAACAGCCCCTCTTCATTGAACAAGCAACAGTACCCCCCAAGACACACACACACACACACACACACACACCCTTTCGAAATGAGAACTATGCCATTGATTTTGATGTGATCTTATTGCATCCAAACAATTTGCCTGAGGCAGGCTAGAATGTAGAGAGGCATGTGTTTCTAGGAGCAGCTATCGTGGTATGTCCACAGAACCACCCATTTCTGCCAGTGATCTCATTGCCATTGATATTTAATAGCTTTCACTGTGGTCAGCAGTTTCTTGTCATCTTCTGGCTGATGATTTGGAACAACTGAGGTCACAGCAAGGGTGTGAAATGTTGGTACCGCAGCCAAATACCAAGATGTAGTTGATATGGTTTCAGATGACAGAGAGGATGCATGGGGCTGTGCTCACCATCCACCATTTCCTGAGGATCACACAGGATGAGGGCTGAAGATGAACAGGAAGTGAGAGTCAGATGAAGCTAGCGGAGGGGTCTTCCTGCCTGCCCCATTTATCCATTCTGTGGACCCCTGATAGGCCAGCAGCTCCAGATGGGTCTAACTGATTGGGTGGAGGGTCTGGAATCACACAGTGGGGCAACCCCTCTATCCCTCTCAGAGAAACAGAGAACACCTTAATTACTTCAGTGAACATACTATTGTGTCATTACTATTTCAAATGTATGTCAGTAGCTGTGGAATGAAGAACAGGGAATTTTGAGTAAAGGAGTGCGCATGAAATCATTATAATTCACTATATTTCACTTCCTAACAAGCCAGCAACTCTATTCAAGTAGTCATTGAATCAATCAATCATTCATATTATTGGGGAAGCCTTTTTACGAGCTACTGGGCTACAAGCTCCTGTAACAACCTGTCTCTGCTAATCATTTTAAAGAATGGAGTTTTCTTTTAGAAACAGGTCCATGTGGGCACATATGTTTCCTGTTACAAAGGTGATTGTGTCCATCAGCCAGCTTATAATGATTTATTGCTTTTATCTAGTGCATTTCATGATCTTAAAGCGCTTTACAACCACCAATGTGTAGCATCCACCTGGGCGACACATGGCAGCCATTTTGTGCCAAAATGACCACCACATATCTGCTGTGGTGAAGATGGAGGGAGAGTGCTAGGGTCAACATGCAGGGCACTTGAATGGTGCAAGAATTATCTTAAAGTACTCATGTGCTCCAGAGTCTTGTATCAAATCCTTCCCTAGCCAGTGACAGCTGTGTTTGGTAACCCACTGGGCATGCTTGGCTGTGACATTGCCCACTTCTGGTCTCTGGGACTGTCCCTGTCTCATGACTCAAGAGCATAAACCTCTCTGTAAAAAACAAACAGATTTTATTTTTCAGAAATCTGATTCTGACAGCCGCTAAAACAATCAATATTCCATGGTTTCAGCTTAGTGAAGTAGTTGCTGTTTTCTAGAGTGAGTGTTTGGCAACACCAGAGTCATTAAGTTCATCAGTGCTTGCAGTCCATTCTTCCTAATGACCAACAACCATCTTTTCACCAGACCCGTACCAAAATGAGTGAAATGCCAGGGCCAGCATAAGCAAACTGTTTTCTGCTTGCTCCTCTACCAGTGAAACTAAACTTTGAACTTTGATATGCATTCCTATGACAAAATACAATTTAAATGTGATATGTCTTGTCCATGGTAATGTCCATGGTATTCCTCCACTCTTGGTGTACTGTGCAGTTTAAAACAAACCCCTGTAGCGAAGGGTTTCCAACGTTTTTGGCTGTGGTGCAACCCTTGCTGGGCTTCCTGTTTTGGCTATGTAACATTTGTGTGATAGGATGAGATAAGGGAACGGTTGTGTGGAGAGTGGTAGCCAGACCATAGGAATGTGAAGGCCTGGGCCTAAACAATAAGCCTTCACCTCACACCTCTGCTTCCCTTCATTACTCTTTACAACGAGTTTATATGAGATGACAATTAAGATAAAGGCTTGCTCAAAGGTTGTATAGCTATGCGTATAGTACAATTGTATTGTTTTAGCCAGTGGGAAAGGTGGGCTAGACATTTATTTGTTTTGTTAGCAATGTAATTGTTCACCGGTATGTGGAATGTCCGGTTTCATCAGTATCTACAGTATCGACACTGGTTGTCCAAGCCAAGGTGCCCAATTTTTGTAAATTCAGGGGGCCCTGATCAACGACCTTGTGGATGAGGACCACACCTCAGTAAAAACTGTTTATGTTTTTGACATTATACAACACAGAGTACAGGCAACGTGATGCACTAGTATGTGGAAGCATGTTTATTTAGTGCTGTCTTTATGTAATAGCATCTATATAAGACGTTTTAGTATAATACAAATACTTATTTGTATCTAATAAATCAGACAATGTGTATTTTATCAAAGAGTCTAAAATATAGCAAGTATTGTATGGAATAGCAACGTATAAACATTCTTAAAATAATATTTTTATATTTTTATATATTTTTATTAAGATTTTGCTGAGGAGTCCCTAGCACTTTTCCATGGACTCCCAGGGGTCCCTGGGCCAGAGTTTGATGGCTCCTTGGAGCAAGAGGACCCATGAATTTTATTGTTTCGTCCCCCACTGCTCTAGGAGCCATCCGTTGGTGACTGATTACCCCTGCAGGCCCACTTCCTGTCAGGCGAGAGCCTGGATGCTTTGCTGTTGTCTCTGAGATAGAGAAAGTTCTGGGACCACATAATAGGGAGGCAACTGTTTCCTGTCTAATCTGAGGTGAAGTGATTAATGGCTCCTCTTGTGAAACACTAGGTCTGAGCTTCTCATTATGTCTGGCATAATGTCTGGCATAATGTACAATTCGGCCAAGTGTTGCCCATGTAAAGCAAGGGAACGCATATGCTGGGATTCAGTCAAATTTTGTTCTAAACTGTGATTATACAATTTGTTGAGTTCAGCAGTCACCAGATCTCTCTCAGGAAGAAGCCATGTCTCCAGTTGAAAGATGTACCACAGTTTCTGCTATCAAGCTGAAATGCGGAAAGTTCTGGAAATTAGTCAGTCGTTGAAAGAGATCTTCAGTTCCCTGTGGGACATTTGTCTAATCAGTATTATCCCTCTACAAAAACACCCTTTCAATAGGACAGCACAATCAAGGAGCAGTGTGGCCATGTTAACGGCTTCCTGTATTTGCAAAAAAAAAAAACAATTTAAGAGAGCACACATTCTCGAGGAGTGCAATCGGGTAGTTTTGGGGAGTTCAGTCAGTTATGGAGAGAAGTTTCTGTGGCGCTACAATTAGCCAGTAATAGCTTTAACCTTTATTCTTGATGTTTCAATGTTTCTGATCTTACTGGGGTGCTTTTAGAATGACTGTCCATCCAATATAAACAAACAATGTTGAGAAATTAACAGTAATATTGACTAAAGGGTGGATATTGTAGTTCATGCATAAAGCGGGTCATTGTTGGTCATTGTAGAAGCAAAGGCATCTGGAATGTTTGAGAACAGGCTTGTCACAGTGCTGCATGCTCTGTAGACAGCAGGACTGCATGGACTGAATGACTTATTCTCATCTCACTGGGAGAATACACAATACTAAAACATTGCAAACGTCACAACAAATGAGGAAAGATGCAAGTACGGATTTTTTTTTTACAGTTACACTTGTCAACAAACATGAAATAATGGCCATGTTTACTTTATCCACATCTGGAGATAAATGTGTAAATAAAAGTGGGCAATTATATTTCAGTGATATTAAAAATCATTTTAGCACTAAAATGTGCATTGAATTAATATACGTGTACTCAATTTGTCCTTTCCACCCAGTCTAGATTCAAAGCTTCAGGATCAATATGAATAGAGCAGAGAAAGCAATACTGTCACTAACAGCAGTGCTGTCCAAATGTCAAAATTGGGACCTATACTGCCCCCTTCTGAAGAAATGTTGAGATAAATTATTTTTAGCCACGGTAAACAATAGTACAGTACATTAATTTCACACAGGCAACAGATTGACAGCTCAACAAAAGAAACCTGTTGCTTTACATATTAAATAGATTTCACAGTAAAACAAAATCGGCAATTATACAATAAAATTGGCAACAGAAAACTACAAATATTTTTAAAAACCTCTGTCTGGAAACAGACCCTCATGAAAATTAATTTTTAAGTAATTACACATTGTGAGAAAGGGCCATGGTTTTGTTGTTCATTGCAGCTATGTAAAATATGGAGAGATTGAGATGAGAATGTGCCCTTGATGCCCTGACAAACCCAGGCAATGTCAGTATGTGCATTAGTATGTCTGTGGAAAGATTTCTGCTCTCAAAATCAAAATGACTAGTGAGTAAAAAATGTCGCTGATTCCTCTTATATTCCTTCCGCTTAGTAGTTGTGTGCAAATTGCACATTATTCTGAGTACTATCTGCTTGAGTATTGGGAACCACACTGAATGACATTTCTAATTATTTCCTGAAAGTAATTATATACATTCACATTTGAGCACTTTTACACGTTTAACTCACTGCCATTAAACCTTTAATTTCCTAAATGGTGAATTATAGACAGTAATAAGGAATAAGACCTGCGAGTAACTCCTTTTCTGTTTGCTCAGGGATATTTATTCACCCCTATGTTCAAAATACAGTAACTGATATTTGGACATCAGGATCAGTTACATATGAGTGCATACCTTTGTTAATATTCTCAACAGAAAGCAAGGTCTTCTTTCGTAGTTGTATGTCATTACATTTGTTAACTAGTAATACATATAATTATTAAACGGGAAAAACCACAAATGTATGATTGCTAAAATGGCTTAAATATATGATCATTCAAGCAAGTGACTAAGTAATTATCTTTGATCAATATAATTTCATAATTACTGTACAGTTGAAACTGTACAGCGATGTGATGATTTACAATTTACATTTTAGCCAACTGGTAAATGTTTTCAACCAAAGTGACATTCAAAAGTGCACTTCACATGGTAATATGATGCCCCGGCTGACCCACACTGAGAACATTGCAGCCATTATATCAGGAGGATCTGCCCCTATCCTCACCACCTACTCTACCAAGCATTTGGTCCAAGTGCTTGTTCTCTTCTCACTGAGCTACTCCAACTCTCTTCTTGCCAGCCACCCTGCTTCTGCCACCAAGGCCCTCCAGCTCATCCAGAATGCTGCAGCTTGCCTGATCTAAAACCTCCCAAAGCATTCTTACGTCAGCCCCCTCCTCACTTTCCTTCATTAGCTGCCTGTTGCATCTCACATCACATTCAAAACCTTGGTGCTAACCAACTGGTTTGCTAAGGGGACAGCTCTGGCTTACCTTCAGGTGGTCATCAAACTTTGCAGACCAGCTGGACCCCTTTATTCTGCAACCATGGCACACCTGGCTCCTCCTACTCTGCATGCATGCACTTCCAGGTCACACCTGCTCTCTGTCCCAGGGGGCCTAGTGCATGCCAGTGGAAGTAATGATTTGCGGGCTTCTCGGCAGAAATAATGATGTCATATACCTGCAACCACAAAGGACTGTGCTGTAATGTTTGAAGAAGAAGGTCCCTAAGAATCCAGAAACTTTGATGGAGTTTCATTAGAGTTTTCCCAGCCTCATTGTCCAACAGTGACTCTTCTGTGGCACTGTCACCTGCCACCTGATTATATAAGCTGCACAGTACACAGGTGCAATTGCACAGTGCAGATGGTGGCCTGCAACACTGAAAAGGCACAGCAGCTGGGCGCACTTGATTCCCAGGATACACGTGCCAGTGTGCACCTCCTGACATTGATAAACGACTTTGCAGCAATGATTGAACAGGCTTACCATAGAGCATTTGAAATTTTGCAAGGAAAATAAAAACAGGGAATTTAACTTGTTAAATAATAAGTAGTGCATAATCAATCAACTGTACCTCTCCACTCATTTACAAATTGAACTCTAGAAAATACAGGTATGCTGGGGGATGCTGGATGGCTCATCCTGCTAGGATACTGTTCCAGTATGTGGATGTGCTCTGTGGTCTGGTATAAAATTATGACTGTGCTGAAAGTGGGTGGGCTTGTCTGCATCTCACTGTATCAGTGATCTCTCAATTATCATCTGCCTGTACCCTGCAGATGAAAAGACTGTCGGTGAAATGAGAAAAAACAGCACTGATTTTCAAGATTCTTCACATTTACATAACTGCAAGGTTCACACACAGGAGAAAGAAGCATAACATATGTTGCAATAAATACGCACTTCAGTCAAAGTTATTTCTGTATAAATGCATCAGCACCTGCCCATAGTAAGCCAGGTTAATTTCTGTATTTGTTTCCATGATATCATATGCAACTGCACAAGTGGGGAGGCAAATTTGCATGTAAGAAAAATACGTCTAAATCTATATTGCAACTGAACTGAAGGTCTGATATTGCTTGCTCGATTTTTTCCCTCGGCAATTTGTAATTGCTGATTGTGTCTCTCCTGTACCTGCTGTGGCACCAGCATCCCTCTGTAAGGAGCACTACTGCTAAAACACACGCACATCCTTACGCGCTTACATGCAAAGCCAGTGACTATTTTGCACTCTACACGTTGCATTGTAATGCAGGAGAGAACCATTGCCCCAGTGGAGGTGAGACCACTCGTGAGCCTCAAAGAAATTCTAAGTACTTCCGTTTTTTTATAAAATGGGCTGATCTTTTATTTGTTGTGCTTCTTTCGCCCTGCAATGAGCATGAGTCGTTGATCCTAGTGGCTCTTACGAAGAAAACAAGCAATAGGGTGCACTATGAATTGACGTCAATCGGGACACCCCTATGGAGATAACTTGCAAGTTATGGAGAACCATCGCGAATGGAATCCCAAAGACGATCTATGTCTTGCCTGACTGCCGACATCATCAAATGCCACTGCTTCAACAAACTGTCACAAAAAGAACAATGGAATACACTAGTATGCATAATATACCGGTTGAAGCAAGCACTTTAATGTAAATTTTGTTTTAAAAACGTGCGCCTGAAGACCCAGACGTTGACATAAGGTCAGGCAAATCTCGGTCAGCCGTAGGTAGGTCCTTCCTCCAAATAAAGTGATACTTCTCTGGTTGGTCTCTCTCAGTTGTCGGTGAGGCCGGCGGGGCGGATCCCATATTGGTTATATTACGAAAAAAATAAAGCAACACAATATATACTTAGGCAACTTTTATCCTCGAAAGAATAATCTCCCCTGTGGATATAAATACAGAACCGAAAAGGTAAGCGAATCCCGAAAGTGTGTTGTCACTCTCGCTTCGCAAGCTGATTAGGAAATTGTAGCATTACCTTGCTAACGTTAGCAGGCATCATGCGTAACGGTAGCTCACGATCGTAGTGAAAAGAATGTTATCGTGAAACTGTTTAGAAATGTATTTTTTCTTTGGTTATTGTCGAAGTACGTATTTGTATCCATTAATAACACGTGACTGCTTCCATCTGTGGTGTAGCTTTTGTTAATCTAGTTTGTTGACCGCAAAAAGAATGGGCGAGAAGAACGGTCCAAAGGATTGGAAGTAGTTCCGCTTAGCTACTGTGCCGGTTGGGCTTGCACCGAATTTTTATGTATATGACCTAGTTAGCTAAGTAACTTGGGTATCTAGCTCTTATTAATCGCGTCTGCTATCACGCTACACTCATTTTGCAAGCGAGTATGGACTAATACGGTTTTGTCTTATTGAATTAGCTGTTAACTTTGCTTCATCGCGTTAGATATGTAGCTAGCTCGCTAAGCCGTAGGACAATTGGACATAATCAGGATGGCCATTGACGTCGGATACTTCGTAGGAATGCACGACGTCTAACTACTAATCTTTTCTAGCAAGACATTGGTAAAGAACTGACAAGTCTGTTAAGCTGTTAGATGTGACTAGCTAGCTAATTATCCACATTGCAGGCAAAGACATACACAGCCCCTTTAACGATAATATTTGGCTACCTAACGTTACAATGGACGACAACGTTAACTACAGCTAGAGGCGTGAAGTTTCACCTGGAGTTGGAAAGCGTGTGGGTTGAGTAAAAAAATACTTTCAGTTTACTGCAGTTCACTACCATGAACTAGATGGCTAACGTTTTCGCACCCTGTCCCTAATTACACCATTGTTATGTGGAAGCCTTTGTTGCCTTGCAGCTCCACACCGACCACTGGCGGTTGTCTGCAGTGTGAGTGCTCGCTCTTATGTCCGGGACCAAAGCCCAGTAACGTTACATTACAGAAAGTCGTCGAATGAATACACGAAACCGTGACTGTTCTATTGATTTGGAATCGGGGGAACATATGTAGTCTAAATGAACTGAGATGTCAGTACGTTTATCTCGTATTGGTGTACTAGAAACCACTGTTTACAATTCTAGGGCATTTCACGGACAAATACACAGATGCATGTTGGTGACGATTTACTTACTCTTAAGTACTCAAACGTTAATTGTTTTGCTTTTCCCTTTATGATAACTGTCAATAGATGCCCTCAGCGACGATTGGCAACAGGACTGTGCAGTCCTCAAGTCCGGATGTGGGGTCCGCTCCCGGATCGATCGGCCAGATCACCATGACAAGCCAATCGTCCGGAGCCCAAACTGAAGCAATGAAGCAAGTGTTCGGTGTCATTGACAAGAAGGTCCGCAACATGGAGAAGAAAAAGGTAACCCAATCCCATAAAGTATAACGTTCTTGAAAAAGGATGCAATAAAGCATAATAATAATAACAGTTTGTATAGCACCTTTCATGTATGCAATGCAACTCGAAATGAAAACTAGCACTGAAATAAAACGGTGCACAGACAAGCGCATAGCACTTTGAACCATTCAGGTTTAGATGGCGGATGGTGAGCAGAACCAGGGTATACTTCTGTCCACAGGCTTGTATACTTCAATTGCTACAGCAATGAGGTTACCCCAACTTGATGGAATATGTGTCTATCAGTATCTGTATTTGAAATAAGCTGCGAGCCTTTGCTTTAAACCTACACAGTGTTTTTGCATTGTAGGTAAGCCCAAACTTTACGATACTGTAACCTGTACGAAATGACTGAATTGTGTCGTTGATTAAAGAAAATACACCAAAATATATAGTTGCATGTTTATTTGTTGCATGGGTTAAATTCATTAGACAACTTAAAACATACCAGGCTCACGCTGACAGCTTGGGGGCAGGTTAGACTCAAATCGGTAAAAGTACGAGTGCCGTTGTGGATTGCTGCAGTGTGAAACTTATAGAATACTAGACCCATAAGATGAATGCAAACGTCTGTCATTGGTATTTCTGCCTGGCCGTGGCTACAGCAGACCAGAACTTGAACTTCACAAATGCCTTTTCAAAGGCCTGGTTGCGTTGCAAGCACCTTTAATAAGCTCATGGTAGTTGGTTGTTAAACACGTTTTCGATGTTCGGTCAATAGCATCAAATGTTGCCCATGTGTAGCGAAATGGGGTGGAAATTAAGTTTCAGCATTTAAACGAAATGTAAACTTTTAAACATTACTTAGTCTATTAGTCTTCGATATTTTAATTTCAGCCAAGTTGACAACCTTTACAGCTAGCTGTGATGAAGACAAACTGCTTGTCTGTTAGTCTCAACCGACTGTTTGATGCTTTGTTGCAACATGGCTCGAGTTGAAGTTGACCAATGTCCGCTTGCTAGCTAACGTTAGCTTGTTGCCAGAATTTCTAATATCCCGTTTTGTTGCCTTAGGGTTTTTGGGTCGAAAAGCGAACGGGCTTTTGTTTGTAGCTACGTCGTGTGCTAGTAGCTAGTGTTTTTTGGGTTTATGTTGTAAAGTTACGTTGTGGCTAGCTGTGAGAAAATATTTGAAGTAACGTTAGCTACATGTGATCTCTCGTGTCTCGCATTAGTTGGCTAGCAAGCTAACATTAGCTAGCTATAAGATAATGCCACCGGAAAAACGTTAGACCTAGGTGTTTCGTAGAAAAATACAGTCATCGAGTACGAATCGTACTTTAGTCTTAAAATTACTATCGCGGTATCCTGTCTCTATTCAAAAATATGTAATTTAACATAAACTTTGTCTAAATCGTGGCTTTTACGACAACAATCTGAATAGCTTAGCCAATTGATCTTTGGAGGCCCAAGCTACAGTCGGCCGAGCAGGTGCCTGTATAGATGCTTCAACCCGAGAACATTGATTATTGCTACAATATATTTAATGGGCAAATAAAATAACAGTGTTGATGCCCATTACAGTCGTAGCAGAGGGAAACTGATGAAGAACAAGGAACCTGCGTTTTGGGGATTTGGGGGGGGGGTTTAGAAATCTTGAGTAAACGTGAACGCTAGGGAGTCTCTTCCCATATTTCTCCCCCCTTTATTTTTGTCATACAAAACGAGTGCCCATCCCGCGTGTAGAGGTAGTGCAGAACCTTTAGACTGACAGTGCAGTGTGCCTAAATGGTTTTGTCTGAGCCCTGTAAAATAAGTTACAGCAAGAAACGTATCTAAGTATTATTTCTATTACTTCCAGTAAATATCAGATGTGGGTAATAGTTTCTGTTTGCTGCAAATTATTCTTATTCGCATGTGGCTGTACTTAAAGCAGAGTATGGCAATTTCATAAAGCACTGATATTATGGCAAGTAAAAAAAAGCAAACAAAACAAATACTGCTTTCCCACTTCATGGGTTTGGTGTTACAGACTTAAGGTCACCCCTTGGAGTGGAGGCTAAACTATTAAAATAATCCCCTCATCTGCAAATACAAACATTTTGTGTGGATTTACACATTTTAAGAATACGTTTGTGTTTTTTGGCACCTTGCTTCTCTAGCATATAATCATTTGGTTTTGGGTGTGTTGGGGGCAGCATGTCACAGGGTTACTGAATATCTGTCAGTATAAGTTGTTATGCTAACAGTGTTGTCAGTTTGAACACTTTGTTTACGCTGTTATTGGGTGTTACTGTTACTGTTTCTTTGTGAACTCAGTAGTTGCACTTTACCCATTGCAAGTTTTGCACTGTTAAGTTGTTCTTGCTGAGACTGGTTTTTAAATTGATATTGTGTTATTCTGACTGCAGAATGCAACCCCTTGGATATCTCACTGTTTATCAGGTTGCATCATATTGGGATTTGTTCGCACTTATTCCCAATAAATAGACATGCATAGTTATGTGGGCTTGTTGCATGCATTACTATTACCTTGGTACAGTCTTCCAGCATGTTGCTTTTAAAAAGATATCTTCTCATTTCTTATTGGGAAATTGTGTTGTTGTGCTGCGTCTGAGGCAAAAGTACTTGGTGCCCTTCCCCCATTGTGCCATAAACAATACTTCCTTTTGCAATGTTCCCCACAGAGCAAGCTGGATGACTATCAGGCAAAGAAAAACAAAGGAGAACGTCTCAACCAGGACCAGCTGGTAAGAAAAGAAAAAAAAAAAAACATTTCGTGTGTCTTTGCACTACGTTCTTGAAGTGCGAGCTGAATCTTGTATTTGTAACACCCCCTCCTCCGTAAATGGATGCACTAAGCTGAAGTGCTCTAAATAACAGCCTCATGTTTCCTCTTTTTTTTTTTTTCTTCTCCCTGTTCTCGTAAGGATGCCTTGTCCAAGTTCCAGGAAGTTGCAAATAACTTGGAGTTTGCTCGAGAGTTGCAGAAGAGCTTCCTGGCTTTGGGCCAAGACGTGAGTGGATTTGGCCTAATTTACCGTTTACTGAAATTGCAACCGTGACTTCTAGATTCTAAGCTCCTCCCTCTACCTCTGTAGTGCTGCATATGCGTGAGGATCCTCTGTGACTGCTGCACCTCTTCAACATAATAATCCTGTGACTGATTAAAATCCTGCACAAAAGAAGCCTAGAATGTCACACATGCTTTTCTAAGTAAATTTATTTGGGATATAAATTACTTATCAAGTCAGTCAAATAGTGCTTCTTTTGTTCAAGGATAAGAAGAAATGCATGTTGACGTCAAGGCCTCACCTCAGCTATTAGCTAGCTGCTTCGGTTTTGCTGAAACCTGGGAAAAGCCTGCTCTTGTGCAAATACGCGAGTTGCAGACCAAGCAAAAACAACTGAAATGTTACGTCTTACGGGAAATCTCATTTTTAAAAGCTTTTCAAACGCTGAAGGATTTTACACATTCACACTGCGTTCAGTTGTCAATGTCGCACTGTCACTTGCAAGCTTGTGGGTCATGGGGGTGGTTGCACTTGCCCCCAAGGGACAAACCTGGAATAGTAAATGCTTTTTTAAAGGATTATTTATTTATTGATTAATTAGTATTTAATTTTATTTGTTTATTTTTTGCAGTGTGCCTTATCAAAAGTGTAATTGAGTAGTAATACTATAGACATGTGTTCTGCATGGTGACTACAGGTAAAATTGGCTGAGATATTTGGTGAGACTCCAGTGTGTCGTGCCAGTGTGGCTCCGTGCAGTGATTGGACGGTGCCCCCCTCTCTCAGATCCAGAAGGCGGTGAAGAAAGCGGCTCGGCGGGAGCAGCTTCAGCGCGAGGAGGCGGAGCAGCGGCGGCTGAAGACCGTGCTGGAGCTGCAGTTCCTCCTGGACCGGCTGGGCGAGGACGGCGTGCGGCAGGAGCTCAAGATGGCCGCCGAAGGCTCCGCCCTGCTGTCCGACGCGGACCTCTCCGCCCTCGACGAGTTCTACAAGCTGGTGGGCTCAGAACCTGACCCCAACGTCAGGTACAGATGGGCTGCCGCTCTGAGATTGCTCTTTTGGACCTTTTGGGCTGTTTTTATGGTTTGGGCTTGGCCCCATAGTTCCAGTGTAGGAAAATCTTAATGCACTGACATTTTAGACTATTCTCAGCTTCCAGCAGTTTGGGGAAGGCCCTTTCCTGTTTCAGCATGACAGTGTCCCCGGGCGCATCAGTTAGGTCCATATAGAAATGGTTTTGTGGTAGGTGTGGAAGAACTTGACCGGTCTGCACAGAGCTCTGACATCAACCCCTTGCAGCAATGCTCCAGCATCTAGTATAAAGCCTTGTCAGAAGAGTGGAGGTTGTCATAGCAAAGGGTGGACCAACACCATATTCATTTTGAATGAGATGTTTGATGTAGTGTATAAGTTATATTATTTCACTTCCTTATTTGCAGTGATGACTAGGCGGGTCATATTTGTCCGAAAAAGTGTAACCAATCAGATGAAGGAGGATGATTGTGTCCCGTTTGGGATGTCAAAGTGTGCGCCAGGGTGACACTTACCCGTGATGTGCAATACCGTCTTTAGCACCCCCAGTGTCATCTCCATATATGATGTGCCTCTCAGGTCATGTAGGGATCTGTAAAGTGACTGCAGTGTTCAGGACTGGGCGGTTGTATGCTTTTATGAGGTAGCAGGAATTCATCAGAACAGCCCCCAGTGCAGATTTCATGTAGGTTATACTGTGTCACACTTCATTTATTTAAGGCTTCCTTTCCTCGGTACAGCAGTCAACTGACTAACTACGTTAACTTTATTAGATTAATATTATGTATTTAATTAAATGAACTTGATTATTTCTAGCCAGCTAACTGTGTTAAATTGCTGTGGACATCTTGTCTACTATGTGGGTAGGATGTTACCTGACCCCTTGCAAGGAAAAGTTCATATGTATTCATGGAGTTAATGAGCAAAAGTCTGCTCCCTATGGCTTGGGCCAAAGAACACCAGAGTGTATTAATGGTGCTGGCAGATTTTTGTTCCAGTCCTCTCTACTTATTCCCAGTTTCTGTGTTGCAAGAATACAAGGATTTGTCTTTTTTTTTTTTTTTTCTCCACGACTATAGTTTGATCATGGGTCTCCCTGCAATGCTTTTTTTCCTGTAGTAGCTGTGTTGATTTGAAATGAGTTCTCGGTAAGAAAACCGCAGCCCTTCAGGAATGCCTTAATCCTCAGTGCACCCTGAATCTGCAGGTATAAGAAAGATCAGTAGAGACGGTCTAGGAAAATACTGTTGAGTCAGTTCAGGTTTTTTTTATTTAATTGGTTCTGAAATGACCAGTGGCATCTTTTGGAAGCTGAAGTCAGGAATTGTGAAATATGTTTAATGGCTCCTTATCCTCCCCCACCCCCTCTCTCGCTCTCGCAGGCTGACGGAGCAGTTTGAGCAGGCCTCCCTGCATTATTGGGACCTTCTGGAAGGCAAGGACAAAGCTGTGGCTGGAACCACATGTGAGTGGGGAGCGGGGCGGGGCGGGGCCGTCTCGTGTGCCTGCCTGCATGTGCCACAGGGCTCCTCAGCCACACTGTTCACTGTGGGAGAACCTTCGGATGATGAGTTCAGTCTGGTCATTCAGCTGTACCACAGCAACGGCTCCTTTGTACCCTCAGATAATTGTCTGAAAAACCGTTATAGCAAAATTGAATCTAAATCTAAATGAGAGCAGTGTCTACCTGAGTTTCTTGTCATTTAAATTGGTTGTTGCCCTGAAAGTGAAAGTCGGCATTTTCAGAATGAATAAGTAGTGGGTTTTGAAATACTTGGAAGAAAGTTGAAGTGCCTGTAGTGCACCGGAGTGCTCTGAAGTCCAGATCGAATCGTGACCTTGCCAGTGCATGATGTAATGCTTTTCCGGTTGCGTGTGTTTGGGTGGTTTGTGAAAACCACTCTAATGTAGTAAGAGCCAGCCTGTTAATTTAACGAGCAGAATCGGGTTCAAATCTGGGTCTGTCAAAGCTCGCCTAAATGGAAGAATCTATTGCTTGCAGGTTTCTTTGAAGTAGTGTCTCAGAGGATAGAGAAAAGGGCCAGGCTTGTGGTGGCTGGATGAGGTCGAACTCCACGCTTTGGGGGAGGGGGGCGGGACGGGAACGCTGCCCGGCTCCGGGCCCCTGACTCAGCAGCAGGGCAGGTTGCCAGGCGCAGGGCCCCGCCCGGCCCGCGCTCTCTCTGGAATCCTGTAGGCGACGGCAGCGCCCGGCAGTGCCCGCTGGGAAGGGCGCCGTGCCAGTCTCCCGCGTGCGCGGAATGCGCACGGAGACGCTCTGTGGGTCCTGCCAGAGGGGAGGGGCCTGGGGCCTGGCACCGCCCCTCTGCCTGTGGGTCGTGTAGCGGGAACCAGAGTGGTACAGCACTCTCGTCTTGCTGCTCGTGTGACTGTATGCGTATGTATCTGTATCCATGTCTGTCAGTCTGGGAGTGGAAGGGGCTGTGGGGTGGTCAGAGCTGTTAAGTGGTTTTTTTTATTTTTTTGGTTTGTCCTCAAGTAACTAATTCTTGCTTTAAGTCCCAGTGAAACCAAAGTGTGGATTAAATAAAGGTCTCTGTTTAACCTAATTACTGAGCTCGGAGACACCTTAAGGAATATCTCCGTAAAATATGTCTTAAGCAAATTTACCTCGTATTGAATGTCTGCCGATGCATAATTGATTCTAAGGGTGGCAGCCTGACTGGTGTCAAATGACCTTATAGAAATCAGAGGCACTGTGAGTCAGATTTCTGCCCACTCAGTCACAGTCATAGTGCCCTCCTAATGGAAAGCTAATGAGGGTTTCCCTTCCAGCAGCTGCATTTTAGCCACTGCTAAAACTTTCCAAGTGTTGAATAAGTTATCTATAAACAGATATTGCAAAGTCAGTGTTATAATAATTTTGGCTGACTCTTTTTGCAGACAAGTCCCTAAAAGAGACACTGGATAAGGTGTTGCGGAGTGGGTACTTTGACCGAGCGCACACACACCAGAATGGCGTGTGCCAGGAGGAGCAGGAGGAGGAGGAGGACGTGGAGGAGGAGGAGGAGGAAGGGAGACAGTCTGGGGTGGCAGAGTCTGAAGCTGAGGAACGACCCACAGAGCCAGGTAATGTTGTAACGCCCACTCACAGAGCCAGGTAATGCTGTAACACCCACTCACAGGGCCAGGTAATGCTGTAACACCCACTCACAGGGCCAGGTAATGCTGTAACACCCACTCACAGGCGGGCGCACCCGGCAGTAATGCTGTAACACCCACTCACAGAGCCAGGTAATGCTGTAACACCCACTCACAGGGCCAGGTAATGCTGTAACACCCACTCACAGGGCCAGGTAATGCTGTAACACCCACTCACAGGGCCAGGTAATGCTGTAACACCCACTCACAGGGCCAGGTAATGCTGTAACACCCACTCACAGGGCCAGGTAATGCTGTAACACCCACTCACAGGGCCAGGTAATGCTGTAACACCACTCACAGGCATAAGCTGTAACACCCACTCACAGGGCCAGGTAATGCTGTAACACCCACTCACAGGGCCAGGTAATGCTGTAACACCCACTCACAGGGCCAGGTAATGCTGTAACACCCACTCACAGAGCAAAGTAACCCTGTTAACACCATTCTTAGAGCCAGGCAAACCTTCCACCCCTCCTCGCACAGAACCAGGCATCTCCCCACAGGGAACTTCTTAGAACGTGAGTGGAGTTTCTCCAGAGGATCTGTGCCAGTGTAAGGGGTGTAAATGTCTTTCCTTGTTTCAGAGGGTGAGGTACCTGAAGATTACTTGGAGCCCATTGAAGTGGAAGCCACAGAGGTGAGCCATGTTCAGTCCTCGCCTGTAATGTTCAGAACCCATATCCAGCACGTATCCTTTAACACTGAAAACACACCAGCCCTTGGTGTTAGCTGTTTTTGGTTGTGGTGATTTTGGATAGTGCCTGATGTGCCATTCTTTTATATGCTGTGCTCTTGTAGTTTGTCAACAGACAGTTCATTCCAGAAGCTTCCTACAGCAACAGCGACAAAGAGCCGGACGAAGATTGGAGCGCACAGTCTGAGGTGTGTACACTCTTCATCACTCGCTGTGCAAACTCTGTAATGGACTGAACAAGCTGCAGCTTCACTGGGAAGACACGCAGGCGTCCGTGGGAAACTTTAAAGAGCTCGATTGAACTGTAGAGTGCTCATAGGTGCAAGAGTTTCTGTATTTCAGTTTACTGCCCTTTATCTGTGATGGTATGTAGCCTGTACAAATAAATCATGGTATCCTGTTCGGCAAAACGCACAATCTCCCCCATTCAGTGGTTACTTTTTGGGTGTGGGTATTTTGACAAGTTACCTGTTTTGCTTGGTCATTCTTTTGAATGTTGTGTCCATGAAACTTGCTTCGTGACAGACCTTGAGTTTTGGAACTGCTGCGTAAGGACATGGTTTTCCTGCAGACGCTCCCTGTTGTCCTTGAGTCAGAAGTGCATCGTGTTAAAGCGGGTGTGGCTTGGATCGGCTGCTGAAAGTGGCTGTGTGTTGTCCCCCAGGTGGCCAGCAGCGTCCAGCAGCAGCAGCCCGCCCCCCTGCAGTCGGCCCCGCCCCCCGTCACCCCCGAGCCTCTGGAGCTGAACCCCGTGGCCCCCGTGCCCGCCCCGGTTCCCGCCCCTGACCCCGTGGTGCGCAAGCAGGCGGTGCAGGACCTGATGGCGCAGATGCAGGGGCCCTACAACTTCATGCAGGTGGGGCACCGACGATCCCCACCCTACTTGGAATGCCCAGTCCTATTCACCCCTGTCTCTGTGACGTCCCTCCATCACACACACACACAAGCAGGCACGCTCCTTTCACTCATCCTGCAGTCCCGCTATCGCCACACAGTCGGACAGTTCTGTCCTGTTCTGTGCAGCAAAGCAGACATGCGGTGGAGCAGGAATGCTCTCTGTCTGAGCCCCGCCCTTCCCTGCCTCTGTCTGAGCCCTGCCCTTCCCTGCCTCTGTCTGAGCCCTGCCCTTCCCTGCCTCTGTCTGAACCCTGCCCATGCCTGCCTCTCTGAGCCCTGCCCTCGCCTGCCTCTTCCTCAGGACTCCATGCTGGAGTTTGACGGCCACGCCCTGGACCCGGCCATCGTGTCGGCTCAGCCCATGAAACCCGCTCCCAGCATGGACCACCCGCAGATGGTGTGCCCCCCAGGTAGGCGCCACCCCCCCTCCCCCCCAATGTCCGCTGACCGAATCTGTGACCCAGGACCTGCTGTTTAAGCGTTAGTTTGTAGTGGCTGTTGTTTTCGGTAGAAGCGGTCGTATTGCTCAGTTGGGACTGCGCCGTCCCTGTGGCCTGACTGTGCCGTTTCCTGTGCAGTTCACGCAGAGTCGCGGCTGGCGCAGCCCCCTCCCGTGCCCGTGCAGCCGGAGCCCGCGCAGGTAAGCGCCCGCGCTAGCCTCTCCCCCGCGCACCGCGCCGCGTTCAGCCCACTGCCCTGCCACCCAGAGCGGCCTCTTCCCCTCCCCCCTCCAGGTGCCCCTGGTCTCCCCCGCCCCCGAAGCCTTCTCCACGAGCCCCCCCCTCTACCAGCCCTCGCACACGGCAGACCCCCGGCCACCTCCAGACCCCATCGACCCCATCCAGGTAACGGCAACGCTGCTGCAAGCTCCAGGCTCTGGCCCGTGTGTGCCCTGTGCACCATGCACCGCTGTCTGCCTTCCTTACACCCGCCTGTGCGTGCATGCGAGTGACTGACACGCTGTGAGCCTGCACGCTGCTCCCTGTGCCTGCCTGCCTGCGTGCGTGCGTGCGTGTGTGCGCGCGTGTGTTTGTGTGTGTGTGTGTGTATGCGGGCATGTTTGTGTACGTGTACCGCATGCTTAACCTCTGACCAGGCCTCACGTTCATGTGTGCGTTGGTGTTGGTGCATGTTTGTGTCTGCGTGCGTGTGTAACGCGGTGCATCTCTGCATGCGTCGCTCCTCTCTTCATGCCTCGCAAGTGCATGTGCATTGGGCCCTGCACATACAAGCGTGTGGCTGTTTCCCTAAGTGTGTGTGTGTAACTGTGTGCGCGAGTGTGTGTGACTGTGTGTGTGTGTTGTGTTGTGTGTGGTGTGTGGTGTGGTGTGTGTGTTTTAACTGTGGTGTGCGTGTGTGTGCATGTGCGCGTACTTGTGAGTGTGTACGAGTGACTGGGTGCTGCGCCTCTCCCCAGGCCTCCATGGCCCTGTCGTCAGAGCAGCCCCCCGCCTCCTCCTCCCAGCCCCCCGCGTTCCAGCCCGTCTCCAAGCCCCTCCACAGCAGCGGCATTAACGTCAACGCTGCCCCCTTCCAGTCCATGCAGACGGTAGGCCCCTGCTGCTCTTCTCATCCAACGGGGTGGTTACCCCTCTACCTCCTCTCCTCTACCCATTTACCTCCTCCTCTCCTCTACACCCCTCACCCCCTCCTCTCCCTCTGCTACCCTCCTCTCCCCTCCCCCACCCCTCCTCTACACCCCTCACCCCCTCCTCTCCCCTCTGCCCTCACCCCCTCCTCTCCCCTCTCCCTCACCCCCTCCTCCCCTCCTCTCACCCCCTCACCCCCTCCTCTCACCCTCCCTCACCCCTCCTCTCTCCCTCTGCCCTCACCCCTCCTTTCCCCTCTCCCCTCACCCCTCCCTCCCCCTCCCCTCAACTCCCTCCTCTCCCTCTCCCCTCAACTCCCTCCTCTCCCTCTCCCCTCAACTCCCTCCTCTCCCCTCTCCCCTCAACTCCCTCCTCTCCCCTCTACCCCTCACCCCCTCCTCTCCTCCTCTCCCCTTAACTCCGTCCTCTCCCCTCTACTCATTTACCCCCTCCTCCCTCCTCTACCCATTTACCTCCTCTCCTCTCTACACCCCTCACGCTCTCCTCTCCCCTCTGCCCCCCTCCCTACCTCCTCTCCCCTCTATCACACTGTTGTAAGCAGTAACCTGACTAGTGTTTTTGCTTCAGTATGACGAGGTCGGTGGAACCAGGATTTTGTTTATCTGTGTGGGTTTATAATTATGCTGTATGGTTCATCTATGGGTCAAGTTTTTAGTATGTAGCTGTGGAGAGTGAATCATTGGCAGTTTGGTCATTTTGTTGCATGCTTTTTTGGATTTTAATTAAGGGACTGCAATTAAAATGTTTACAAATAATAAAGCCATTGGATCCTGGTTCATTCTTAAATCTCAAGCAGTATATCAGTTTTTTCCTCTGCATTATGAAACCTGGATTTGGATTAGGAAGCAGAGGCTAATCTGCATTATCCGCACGTTTGTGCACCAGCGACCTCATTTTAATCGCGTCTTAATTAGCTGTGCAGTCCTGGTGGTAAATTGGACCTTCCACACAGGCTGTAGAAGTTAACTGTGTAAAGGCCAAGATGAAGTGGTTTTCAATTATGCATAGACTGCCGTGTGTGGTAATTTTCACAACAGCGAGAACGCATGGAATTGTGTGCTCGTTCCCATGCTGTGTGTACCACGGACAAGGCCTTTAATAAACCACGTGTAAATTGTTTTCAGACTTGCTTTTGAGAAGGAGGCACTGTACAAGCAAGATAACAAGAACGGCTATTAATAACAATTGTTAACTCTGTTATGTAATGTGATATTGCTGACAAGGAGGTCCAATGGTCCAGCAACAAAAACGAAATTGGTTTGTGAATCCAAGATGGATTCCATGTTCCTAAATCATGTTCCTGTTGTACAGTGGCGGTAGTGCCTTCTTATAGGGCTACGTCTGGACGGGACCAGGTACGTGGTTAGGAAATGAGGCCTTCAGTATTTCACCGGTCTGAAACTGGACATGAAGACTAGCAGTAGTTAGGCGGACTTGACTGTGCCTTTAATTTGGTACCCTTCAACCCACCAAGTGATCTCTAAAGCATGTGAAATGATGTCTGAAGTCTTTGGTCCATTCATACTCTTTTCCCCATTAAGGTTTTCAATCTGAATGCCCCCGTACCCCCGGCCAATGAGGCGGACTCTCTGAAGCAGCCCGGCCAATACCAGAGCAGCTACGGCCAGGGCTTCAGCGGCCAGACGCAGCACACAGTGGAGCAGCAGGACATGCAGGCAGAGCAGCTGCAGTCTGGTGAGCTGGAGGGTGGGGAAAGAGGCGGAGCCATGGTGACTGGCATGTGCTCCCTCTAGGGACACCTGCAGTTAGAGGGGGAAGTCCATTGTAAATGGATATATCATGGTATACATACTTAAACATCTTTATACTTGGGGGACATTTTTTGACGGGGCAGTCCTAGCCACTGATTCTGGTCAGCCCTTTCCTACCGGTTGTGTCCAGTCATGACGTTCTTGCTTCCCCCTCCCCCCCCCTTAGTTGTTGGTGCCTTCCACACCCAAGACCAAACCATTCCGGCCGGCGGGGGTCACCAGGCCGTCTCCCCACAGCCCCAGCAGCAGGGCACGGCGTTCGGCCGGCCGGGGCAGTCCTTCTACAACAGCCGGGCGGTGTCCCGGGGCGGGCCCAGGAACGCCCGCGGCATGATCAACGGTTACCGCGGCGCCTCCAATGGCTTCAGAGGTGAGCCGACCGCCAGCGTCCCTTCCCGCTGTGCCTGTCCGTCCAGTCGGCTGAATTATCACCGTCTGTGCCAAACCTGTTTCAGTTCATCTGGTCAGCTGAATTATCACCGTTTGTGCCAAACCTGTTTCAGTTCGTCCGGTCAGCTGAATTATCACCGTTTGTGCCAAACCTGTTTCAGTTCGTCTGGTCAGCTGAATCATTATTTGTCTCTCCATAGTTGTGCATTTATGGTCGTGCCAGCACAAATGCAGTGAGCAGACATGCTTACACTTCATTTTGATTGTTTGAAGTATGTCGACACACGGATATTATGTTTTATACATGATGCATGTTCTATCTGGAAGTTTCCAGAGAAAATGACCTCACCTTGCCTACTGTTAGTACTTTGGGAAATGTGGATGACACTTTACACTCAATGATATTCTTACCAAAGAACCTCAAAGAAGATTATGAAAGGGTGTGGCATACACTGAGCGCTCACAGACTTGCTAGATTTGCGAACTGGAATATCATGTGCAGTATGAGGCTCGTCGTCATAGCTACAGAATTCTTAAAGGACATAATGAGGAGGGGCGATATAGCTCAGGAGGTAAGACCGATTGTCTGGCAGTCGGAGGGTTGCCGGTTCAAACCCCGCCCTGGGCATGTCGAGGTGTCCTTGAGCAAGACACCTAACCCCTAACCTCTAACTGCTCTGGCGAATGAGAGGCATCAATTGTAAAGCGCTTTGGATAAAAGCGCTATATAAATGCAGTCCATTTACCATTTACCATAATGGATGGAGGGCTTGGACCTCTGCGGCAGCGGAATGCCTGTGCCTAGCCCCGTTCTCCGTTGCAGGCAGTAATGAACGGTAGTTCGGTGAACCTTTCCAGTCCGCCAAGCGGCGAGAAAGGAGCTGATGCCAGATGGAAAGTGAAAGAAAAGTACACTAATGAGAACAGACGGCTTGTTGCGTCGGCAGTCTTTCTTGGCTAAGCATCTTACCAGCAACTTTTCTTATTGGCTAGATAACTTGTGGAGTAGCTACTTGAGTAACAAGCAACATGGTGACTAGCTAGCCACAACGGCAAGTAGCAAAAGTCTGCGAGCAGGCTAGCTAATTCACTATAAGTTAGCAAGCACGAGACAAAGCACAGTTTTCCAGCTGTTTAGCTATTCAGGATAACTTCTCCCAGGCTTAACTACTGACCTTTGGTCATGTATTTGTACTAGTGTATACTAGCTTTCAAGAATTGGATTTCTTTATATTTTTGTTGTACACAATGCTGTGGCAACAGAAAAGGAGTGCAACCTAGTAGTTAGGATATCCTTTGCTAGGAATGTTGGGAAAGGTTCAGGAAACTCTTGGATACCAATTCCAGTATAGGTGTACTTATTAGTATACCTACATGGCATTCATTACCATACTGTTGGTATAATCTGCAGCTCCATTGAGTGTCTTTATGCTCTACTCTTTTCTCCAGCTTTGTTTTCCATTCTGATGCTGTTAGTCCTGGTAGGGTTGGGGCCAGCCCGCTCCAGTGAGGTATCCTGTGGGTTTTCCTGCTCCCTTTATTAAAGTGCTCAGCTGAGTCCTCAGGGTCTTTCCAGATTCTGCCCAGCATGCTCTGTATTAATATTGGTGCTCATGCTCTTCATTCAGAAGTGGGTATAGCTAGCATGATAACTAGTAAAAGAGCATGTTTGTAATTACCCTGATGTAGAGGCTAGTGCGTCAAGGGAGCAATATGCTAAACGGGAACAGGGCGTGAAGGTTGTTTCCTGGTCCTAAAGCAGAATGGTTATGTTCCAGGTGGATATGATGGGTACCGGCCGCCTTTTCCCAACACTCCAAACAGTGGCTATGGACAAGCCCAATTCAACACGCCTCGTGACTATTCCAGCAGCAACTACCAGCGGGTAAGACCACAGTGCCACTGCTGTCTCTTTCAGCATGTACCCCATTAGATTGCATTCTCCCCCTGTTCAGGCTCAAGAGCAGTACGACTACCTACATGTAGCCTTTTTTGATTCCTAGACACACTTAAGACTGCTTGATACATCAGTCATGGTGAAACCTTTTGCCATTGTTTTCACAAACAGTTTTGGCAACCGCTGTGTTCAAACTCATTATTTTATCCTAGATTGTGGCTTGCCAGTGTTTGTGAAATACTCAGCCCTCTGGGTATGCCTTTAGAGGATTTAGTTTTGCATGAAGGTGGCTAATTGCGCGACTGGTGGGTAAATCTGGTGCAGTGCATCATGGGCCGTCAGGGCGGTGATATCCATGTATGCTGTCTCCACTCAGGACGGGTACCAACCGAACTACAAACGTGGAGCCGGCCAGGGGCCTCGAGGGTGCTCCCGAGGTAACGCCCAGGCCATGCGCTCGTAGAGCGGTGTGCGGATGGACGGACGGACGGACAGACTGACAGCCTAGGCCACGGTGAACATTCAAAACCTGAGAATGCAATTGCCCCAGCCCACACTTTTTTAACCACTTTTTTTTTTTTGTCTTCTCTCTCTCATCAGTGGTATTTCCCCAGCATTTTGATTGGAGTAAGCCTGCTTTGAGCAATTACATTAAAAAAAAGAAAAAAAAAACGTAACAGTTTTAGTGAGTCGAATCACACGCCAAGCTGAAATCATCAGCGTCAGGATTTGAAGCAAGCTTGTGTTTGGAAAACAAATAGCTATTCCTGTAAACTTGAAAGAATTTTCATTAATTTATTTTTTGTATAAAATAAAACGCAAAAAAAAACGAACTGCCACTGCTGGTCCAATCCTTGGGAGTTTTTTGTTTCACAGCCCCCGCCCTTTTTTTTTTTTTTTTTTTAAATTCATTTCGGTTCTAAAAGCTTTTGAGCTTTACCTTCTGAAAGAAACTCCCACCAGTTCCTCAGTTTGTATATGGATGTTGCTTCTTGAGTGAGTTTCAATAAAGTTGTGTTGCATTAAGTTGCAGTGTGCCGCTGATTTCTTAGTTGTCGTTTTTGTGGTGTTCGTGGGTCCTGCTTTCGCCAAAAACTCGCAGCAAAGCTTTGTGCTTCTGCAGCAGGAATGCCCATCCGAGCCGCAGTGGGTTCTACTGCATTCATTACAGCCCTGAGGTCATAGCTCTGAACCAGGAAGTGAATCTGTGTCTGTTTACGACTGGCTCGGTGTGTTAAGACCTCCAGCTCACTCTGGCTTTTCTGGCACAGCGTGGCGGCCTCCCCTCTTCATTAAGTCATTCATCGACCTGGTTTAGGTTTAGAAGATGTATGGGGAAACGTTTGGAAATGTGTTTGCTACTTCGCTAAATGCGTTGAATTATAGGGAAATATCGTAGGGTGTGGGCGTCCCATCTTATGCAATAAGAGCCGGTGTGAGTGCAGGATATAAGTTATAGCCTGCTGCTAAATTACCAGATTAAAACAGAATCTTGGTCTTGGTTGAAAACCAGTGTTAGTTGAATCTGAAGTTTCAGTGCTTTTTATGGGGCGACGTAGCTCAGGAGGTAAGACCAATTCTCTGGCAGTTGGAGGGTTGCCGGTTCAAAGCCCGCCCTGGGCATGTCGAAGTGTCCTTGAGCAAGACACCTAACCCCTAACTGCTCTGGCGAATGAGAGGCATCAATTGTAAAGCGCTTTGGATAAAAGCGCTATATAAATGCAGTCCATTTACTATTTACCATTTAGAACAAAAGCCTGTATGCTTACCAGCCCTTACCAGGCAAGATGGGAGACCATGCTTTTGCTGCCCCCTGCTGAAGATGAGCATTAGGCCAGTGCTACTTTGTACAATAGCTTTTTTCTGTAAGTGTTAAGGTCCACTGGTGCCTGAAATGGTTCCTTTTTAAAGGTTAAGGGCAAATAGTGACTGAATACAGGCCTAATTCTGCAGTATTAGAACCATCGGGAAAATTAGAGATGAAAAGCACAATGTGACTCAAAAGTACAGCTGTGTTTATTTTTTGTAAATCATACAGATGAGAACAATACAGAGCCCTGGCTTTGGTAAAAGCTGTGCTGGTGATTTCCAGTACGGTACATTCAACTGTGAGGAGACATTCACTTTCAGCTGATAGCATCTACTCCCAGCAGTGCCGACAGATGAAAATTCTTCCTTAAAGCGGAAAAAAAAACAGGTTGAAAGAGGTAGAGAATATATGCCTGTTGTGTTCATACACACAGGAATTTGTTCACACCCATGAGTTTTGTTCTGAGCTTCTGAAGGGAGCTGGTGCTATACAGGCAAGCACAAAGGGCCATTACGTTTCAAACATCAGAAGTGGTGTGTAGTACCTAAATACTTTCTTGTAAGGCCAGTGTCCCCCTCCTCCCCCCAAGTGTTCTTGCAGCTATCCACCCCTCCTTGAGCATCTTTCTCCCCCCTTTAGTTGAGCTCAGGACAGAGGCCAGGCTACTGTGAAATTTTTATTGGCAATGCTTTGTACTCAGGATTGGTTTCTCGTTTGACGCCATGCAAGAATTGCACCAATTCAATTGGACTCACTTCTCTCTTATCCTCATTAAGCCGACCTCATCAGTGCATAAAGGGTATGAGACCTACAGGGGAATTCTGGAAATCCGGAGGAAAATTTAAAGCAGAAGTAACTAGATAGTTCCTTACTGAAGTGAATTTAATTCTAGAAATCAGAATTTAAATGAACCAAACCTGTAGGGTTAAATTGGTCTTGCAGTGCACTTGTAGGTTCATTTTAAATTTGAAAAACTTTCACAGTACACCCGTCTTCACAAGGATAAGTATTCTTTGTTCAGAGATAGTGGTCTTTGAATTTGTTAATATAAAATATAAACTATGCATCAGAGCAGAAATGTCACGTACAATCCACAGTACATAAATGAACTTTGCCATGCTCTGTAGAGCAGTCTTAAACATTCTGGCTCATTTACAGTAGATTTAGATAATGTCACCATGAATATTCAAAGTCCCCAATAACACTGAATAACAAAATGATTTCATATTTTATAGTCTGTACCGAGATGCATCTTTGCTGTAAAGGTAAGTGTTTTAGTGGACAAACACCGGACAATCTGTAAATCCACACAGATTGTTAGTCTGTGTAAGTGCATACACTGTCTGAGCTGTACACAGAACATGCAAAATCTCTCACACACACATACACACACGCTCACACACACACACACACAGGGCAGGTTATAAGTGTGCTGGCGTTTCCGGATGGACGCCCTGGACCAGAAGCTGGGAGTTGGCGGGTGGGGCTCCAGCGGCTGTGTCTCCATCTGAGCCAGGAAGAGGAATTACAACCGCTGTTAATTTATTTCACAAAGGAATCACATGCGATACATCACGACATACGCATGCTAACGCATCACCTGGATTTAAAAATGTTGATAACCTTAAATTTCCAGACAAATTTTAACCAATATCTGGTAATATAAAATGTTTAACACCAGCCCAACCAAATTCATTTGGAAAAAATAATAATAAAGTACAAAAGTGAAACATATACCCAGAAAAGTGAAAATCCATAATCACCTTTATCCTGTGCAGGAGGGTCTGCAGTTTGAAGTTTTAAACTTGCCATGTGCTCAACAGCCTGCAACAGAAGGATGATTTTACAAGACTGATTCATAGCAGTAGCAATAATTGAATAACTACTATGGAAACGACCGGACAAAATGATGAGCCAAGACTGCCTGCATGGTCAACCTGTATTCACTGACTTTACAAATGTCTTTTCTTAGTCGGGTCTGGTCAGGTTGATAAAGCTTGCTTCCACTCTTGCCAATCTCTTCATGGAAAGACTGGGGGGTGGGGGGTATGCCCCCCGATAGGCGGAACATTGCCCTGAACAATGTTAGCTTGCCCGTAGCAAAGTCAGTGTTCTGTAATAGCCAGTGTTAGCAAGGTTAGCTGGTGAACCTTGAACACCCGTTCCCTACCTGCTGGAGTTCCTGTTTCTGGGCATTCAGCTGCTGCTGCTGTCTCTCCAGCTCCTCCTGCTGCTGCCGCAGATCCAGGGTTCTCTGCTGCAGGTCCTCCTCCTCTTTGGCCAGGTGCTCCTCAAATTCCCTCAGCTCTTCCTCAGTGAAGGCCTGGTTCTGTTCCAGTGTCTGATGAGATGGGAGAGGCAACACATTAAGGACTAGTGGTTCTGGTCTGTGAACTGCTAGACTCAGTTTGCAGACTCATAACTATAAACCTGACTAGCTACTGACTGTTGTGGTACAATTCCAATTTACAGATTCACATTTACCAAAAAACCAATGGTCAGTTACTATTCACAAAGGCTCTACTGGAGTAGAGACTAGTGGATTGCTAGTGATCTCTGAGGACCCCCCCTAGTGGCCCATGGATTAACTTTATGAAATTTGCATTCATATGTATGCAGCTAGTTTGCTGCTGTTTTGATATTCCAAGGTTTTGCTCAGACAGATACACCCTCGGGCACAGATTACCAAATGTAAGCTTGTGTTTAATTATGTATTTTGAAATATGCACATTTTTATTTTGTTTCAATTTCAACAGTTGGGAAAAAACCTGACAACCACCTGTTCAGGCTTTTTCATTCTCAAGGCAACTTTTTGAACAGGTACACCATGTGTAATTTGGTTCACCATTTACATCAGGGGTGTCAAACTCCAGTCCTGGAGGGCTGCAGTGTCTGCAGGCATTTGTGTTTTCCTTTCAATCAACAGCCAATTAAGGCCTAGGGAAGGCTAGTGGACTATAGGCCAATCAATGAATTTATTGATGCAACACTGTGCATTCCAGAAATGGAAACACTGAAAACAGGAGGCGTTAAGTGCACCATACCTCCCAACTGTCTGGCTCAAGAAATTCCTTCTTTCTCGTAGCGACCATGAACTCCTCCCGGGAGACCAGCCGGTCCTTGTTTGTGTCGACCTGTTTGACGCCGCCAATCAAGAAAGCAGTCACCACTTACTTTGGAAAACACTGCATTACAGCTGCAATATTTACTGCCTTTCAAATGCCACGCCACTGCCCCGCAGCCTCTTCAACACTAATGAATCAAAGAGACCGGTTCCAATTACACTCTCCATACCAAAATAACAATATTGTGCTGAGCAAAGGAGACAGTTTGAAAAGCATTCTGGGGGACGCCACCTCGTTCATAACGTGCTCCCTCATGCGCAGTCTCTCCTCCTCCATCTCCACCATATCATCTTCCACATTGGAGGGGTCGTAGATCTTCTCAAGCTATGACCAAACACAGCAAATTAAATTAATGTGCTTTTCCAAAATCTCACCATCATCACACTGGACCTGGGTAAATGTCAAAATAAAAAATCTGTACCCCGCTGATTTAAATCAAACAATATTTACACAGTCTAGAAGGCAGTCGTGATTCTGTGCAGACAGCGATCGATGTGACACAGAATCCCCACCCATCAGGGGGCTCTCTTGGCTTTACTCTCCCATTGTGTGGGAAAGGTTCTCACCTCCTTAGTGAATAGTGCCTCCAGCTCCTGCTCGTCCAAGAAGCCATCTCCATTTGTGTCTGCATCAATACACAAAGTTGGCAGCAGTTCAGTGAAACGCAAAGGCTACTGTTTGAAGTGGAGAAAGTAAAATTGAATAGCCATCTCAACCCCCCCCCCCCCCACCCCCACCCCCACCCCATCCCCCATCCCCCATCCCTCGGCTCACCATGCAGACTAAAAAATGTCTTGGGGTCAAAGTCCTCGGGGTCCAGACCGTCAGCCTCCTCCCAGACCTCCTTAAATTGGTCCTGACTGCCCTGAGAACAACAGAAGCCCATCAGATCCACCTCCTTAGGGTGGATGTAATTCAGCTGGTTCATGAAAACACATACTATGCAGAATTTTCACCTTGAAAATATTATAATACAACCACACTCAGTCATTACTATGATGCACTGGTAATCTGTATCTGTTCACTTTTGCAATATGATGTTATAAAGCTATCGACATGTCTAGCTAGCCAGAGCAAAATAGCTAGTTATTTTGTTGGTGCATTAGCTTTGTCATCTTGAGGGTGTAGGCAGGGTTAAGAATGGAGGAGAAGACGTTTTTGATTGTAAACACGAACGAAGCAAGGAAAGTATGCCTTTAATTGTCCCAAATTTTCATTATTCCTTAACTGGGAACGTCCAATTGTATTTGTAGGCTTGGCTCGTCCACACAACATCCCCTGCAACTCTAGGAACGCAGCACATTGGCCATCCTACTGTCCTACACTGCCCTCTTTCAGCTGCCCCCGACAAGCACTCGCCAAGGCCAATTCATAAACCATTAGTGCATCCAACCACACACTGTGCCTCCACAGTACTAACCGGGTGGTTGATTTTAGGGTGGTCGGCATGCTTCTTCTTCATCTCCTCATAGTGTTCCTCCTCCCTCCTCCTCCTCTCCTCATCCAGTGTCTTCAGCATCTCCCTCCGCTCGTGCTCCTTCATCATCTCGTAGCGCTTGAACTCTTCGTGGCGCCTCTGGTCATAGTTCTCCAGGTCATTTGTTGCCTGGTTTCCATTCATTTTTAAGGAGTTGAGCAGAAGAGTCACAGAAGGCAGGAGTCTTGTGCGACAACAGTCACAGCATCACCCAGTTACCTAGCAAGGCATATCTTCTCTCATCCCTTGAAAACTTACATAAAATCTACCCGTTAACACAATTAAAAGACATATCACCACATTACCTCATCATTGTTTAGGTAAACGAAGTCTAAAACTGCCAATGGTACATGTACAACCTGAGGGCGGTGTACTTGCAGTCCAAACCAATACCTGACAATTTCTAGATTACTCCACACAAAGGTCAGGCCAGAGTACACACTGACCCAAGGATAAAAGCTGTTGTCTTTAGCTTCTGAAGATAAGCCAGTAGGTCTGGGTATAAGTACAACAATGAATGAACAAACTTATAACATCGAGATGTTCTTAGGCTTAAAACAATAAGAAAACATTCCCACATGCCTTATAATTTAAAATGTATATTAATAAAATATAAAGGAATATATTCAAGCAGAATAATTATTAAATGTATAACATTGACTATTACCCATTTATTTCAGAGTAATTTGGCAATTTACATTCAATGTAATCACATGATTAGGGGACACAAAATTATTTATCAAAAATATGACTATTAAAATAACATTTAGAGACAAAATGTCATTGTGAGAACATGAGCAGATAAGAGACATGACTCAATGAAGATGCATCCCACTTGACTAAAGTAAAACAATGAAGGATTGTCACATACATGCAGTAAAGCGCGCACACACACACACACACATTCTGGGTAAAGCACTTACCGATTGAATGAGCCGGTCCAGGTCCTCAACCTCAAAAGTGTGTGGGTTCCTGTGGTTTAGGTACTGGAACTGTCTCAGCATAGCCTGGTGATCCACTACCTTGCCTGGATTATATTAAGAGTGTTTGGTATGCAGTACAAATTGTACAGGATGGTGCACATTTCACTGAACTATTTCATTGGCCTTTGCAAACAATGACTAACAGACTCCGTGCTTACTCCTCGTTTGCACCAATCACACGCCCCGACTTAGGCCTTAGATGACTATGACTTCAAACTGCCAGAAAAATGCACATTTTTTAATGTTGTGATTAAATCAATTTGGGGAATTTGAGCGTTTGTGGTCCAAAGCAAGAGAATGCAATTCAAGTAAGTGCAGCCAGAGTCATAACATCACTGGAAAAACCATGGGGTCATCAGAAATTTCTGTAAATAAGTATAACATCTTCTTAAGAGCGCAAAAACTAAGACGAGCAAAAACATTGACTAAAAGTGAAATGATTTTTAAAAAACCCAGAAAGTGAACTATGTTTTGACAATGTTTTCTTTTCAAAATATAAAGGATCTACCATTCGCCCCCTCAATTTCTTGTTTGGCTCGGATCAGCACTCTTAAACGGCTAACTTCCTGCCTCTTCAGCTCATCCAGTTTGGTCCTTACATGATGGCTCACAAAGTCCAGCTCCTTGGCCAACTTCCCTTGCTGTTTGAGACAAGGGTGTGGTGATCACTCATCATGGTATATGTATGTTCTGTTCAAGAAAAGGAGCAACAAAGACATACAAGCAGAACACCATCCACAGCACCTTGATGTCCTCAATGTCTGTGTTGTGGAGCTTTTCTTTGAAATGCGGGTCTTTTTCCAGGAAATCGATCACTTCCCTGAGGTATCGGTCGTAGTGTAGCCCTGTGTCCTGCCACACAAACAAAACAACACAACAAACTAAAAAAACAACACACATAAGTTATATAAATAAGGCATAAAAAAAGAAATAAATAAACTCTGGGGCATAAAAGGTCATACGTACCTGAGCACTTCCAAATATTTAATTATTTTCATGCCTTAATTTGATTGATTATATTTATATTGCTTACAGTGAGTACTTTGTGTACTCACTGACTGAGTTTCTTTAAAGGCCATTAAATGAACATGAGAAAACATACTTTATCCTACAAACTTGACAGCTAACTGAACACGTACTGCCTGTATCCCAACATTACTCCTGCCCTTCATAAGTCACACTGTGGCAGACGGTTCGCACAGGAAATGTTCTTCAATTCATTTCACTTCGGAAACGTTAAGCAAACGAGGAGCACATAGACTAACGTAATGGTCCGTGTATTTGTAGTTGCAGGGGACCTCTCCTCGGCATGAGCGTCTCTCTCCCTGTTCTGAACCCCACGTCACTCACCGAAGGTTTCTCTTCTGGGGGCTTCATTTTCGTCTTGTCCACGCTCAGGGGTACCGCGGATGAACAGATCAGCTGGCTCGCCAACAATAAGTAGTGGTAGATGTTCTTACTCTGAAACATCTGTCAAAAAACAAGACTACGTCGTATTTGGTCTGCAAGTAGGAAGACTGGCACTAAAACAACTGACGATCGTGCAAGGCACATATCAGACATCACTATGGCCGTGCCTCTAACTTTGCTAGTAAAGATACATTTCCGAATTGCTAGTAAGCGAATTGCTTCACTCTGACTGACAAGTGATAAACATTTCAGGATAGTAAACTGGCTCGCTTTGTTCCGTCTTGTGAAATCTCCAGCTGGAGATTTTTTACAGACAGCTCCACTCATATTTAAGTTCCAAACGAAGGCCTCTGTGTAGCCCTGCAATCACGAGCACATCAATCATATCGTTAGCGATCCACCCAGTGCTTGTTAATGTGTAATATTACAGGAAACCAATATATAGATCCCAGGCTAGCTAACTTCTGAAGTAGCCTACCGTGCTTCGCAGGAACACCAGCGGGCTAAAGTGGACCTTTTTGCCAGAATGTTCGAAATGTAAAAGTTAAAGCTCCAGTTAAGAACCAGTCAGGTAAATGTTTCAAATATAATACGACTTACCTTCTTAGATAGTTTCAGCTTCCTTGTGTAGCTAATATGACGAGATTGTAACGTTGGCTTCTTCAGTTTGTTTTGAGATTTCCGATCAACCCAGCGTCCTCCTACTTGAATACAACATTTAAAACTAACATTGAACACGCCCACTTTTGACCGCGATAATTGGATAGGAATGTTTTCCCTTCTCTGTTTTCAGAAGTTCACGTTGGCGATCCATTGAGCTACAATTGTGTCAGTCAAAGAATTTACAAGTTAACATTACCTTCCCTATCAAGTTGCGTTGCAGCGAAAAGTACGTGGCATTTACACCGCGGTGTCAGTGGGTAATGTACAGGCGTTGTTGTGGGTTGGCATTTCAAATAAGGTAGCCTACTTCATGATATCCGAAGCTTATGAACGGAGACATCCAAGCTACTTTGCTGTTATCTCAAAACAGTATGTTAAATTCTGTACAAGCACGAAATGTAGGCTACTGGCTGTCGTTTACCAATTATTGGACAGACATTGAAATGGTGCCACATTTTTATTTTATTTCACATTTTAATAACGATTTTTATTTTTCACATTTAAAGTAAACAATACCCTACTGTTTTGCTTTTGCTTTTGCTTTGTGACTGTCTAAAAATACATTATTCGTTTTGACGCAGCCTGCTCTGCTTTTGACTATCAACTGCAAAGATTTCCGAGTTAAATAGACATAGGCCTCAACAAAGCAAAAAGCATATGGCTGTTGCCTGCAGAATGTGTGGGTAAAATCATATATTAACAGCAGGATAGGAAGTAGCCTACGTGAGCATAGCCTACCCACAAACCGGATAGTTCTGCAGACATCTGCACCACTGACCAAATGAAATGCGTTATGTTTATGTAGCCAATAAGCCATAATCTAACATATAACAGAAAAAGCTGTTTTTAAACAAACCCATGGGTTCAATATTTACCCGACCAGTCTTGCTTGGCGAATTCTGAATAATAGTCTGAATATAGATTATTTATGTATTTATTTATTTATTTATTTCACTTGACAAATATTTTGGTTCTCTTTTCCCTTCAGCTTCTGCTTATGTGTAACTTTCTTGTTGCACTCTTACAAGAAACCAAGTCTATTGCTGCTTTTCAGCTTGTATCACGAGGACGTGTGCTAGCGGTTGGGCAATTTATTCAACGGAATATAACATACATTTGTATGTAACAAAAATTACAAGAAAATACAACTCGGACTCAGAAACCAAGCATGCGTTATTTCAAGCTGCCTCTGCGTGTCACTGTGCTACTGTGTTTTTTGAGATGAAGGCGAGCAAAAACTGCCTCGACTTTGAAACAGGAACTGACGTTAGTCTGAGATGGATAGATACATTTCCAGCTGCAGGAAAAATGGCTTCAAAGATCGCGGAGTTTAAAAGGTGAGATTTAAACCCCATATTCACAAAAATATAGATGTGCAAAAGTTTTAACAGTGGGTTCAATGTGTTTAGGCAAGGCAAGTCAGGTATTCGGGCCTCGTTCGCTAGATGCCTGCGTTCCTCCTTGTTTTTTCTACTGTTGCTTGCTACCGTGTTGATGTTTTAAATTATTCAATCAAGTGTCTTATAAAGTGGGAACTGTAAGTACAAGTGCTTTGCGGAGGCCAAAGTGTAACCTACTAGCCCGGCTGTTTCCGCGGAAAACAGTCGACGTTGTGGAATTCGGAGTTCTGTGGGCTACCTTGCTGGCTGGATTCTAAGCTCATAGCTAGCCAGCAATAGCCGCATTTTAGAATTTGCTTGCCGAAGTTCAGCCTTACTAACGTTACAACGTATGAGAACGTCACAATATATTGAAAAGTTAGGGCAGTTATTTTACACTTCTCTGGTATGTAAGGTTAAAGTTTCAGATGTGTAGTTGCATAACCAATTCAAATAGATATTTTTTGTATGTTAAAGAGGAAGGGGAGGGGGCCACTTCGAGTTTACATCCCGGTTTTTTTATATTATAGTGAACTATAGCCTGCGTCTTGTGACTCATCGTGCCTTTGCCCTTAGCGCAGATATCGAGGGTTAGTTGCCATGCACCGCACTCTAGTGTGTGGATTAGCCTGCATGCCTTAGCCTAATTCCAGTTCGTTTTGATTGTAGTGATGTTAAATCAGTGATCCTGTGAACGCTATCATCTGTGGGTAAGACACATTCATTATTTAAATTGTCCAGAAATAACAGCAGGTGTCATGGAATTATTCTAAGCGCTATTACATTAGCTACATGATGCCTGTGTTGATATGATGGTTAGATATTTTCGTTTGTGTCATTTGATTTTTGTATTTAATATTTAACCTTTAGTATCCTAGTAAATAGTAGCCTATAAGCAATACATGTTTACAAAGATTTTTTCCGCATTATGGCAGTTTGCCTTTGAATGTGAATCAGTGCAGTAGCATGCTCTCTGAACTACCCTTCCGTGCACTGCTAACATTCATAACTGCTGTAACATCTGCGACATCTGTGTTTTAGCCACCACCAAATTCACCCGACAGCCTGTATTATTAAAGCTGAGAATTTAGCATTCCTTTTAAATAGTCCCAGTGTAGGTGGCCATTATAAATTAGAATAACACAACAACCTGCTAACTGATAAACCTAACAGAACATACTCTGAACTATGTCAGAGCCACATTTCTACAATGTGTGGGAAAATCTAAATAGCAGTTTCTGAAATCTTAATAATGCTATAATGTCTTATTTCATGTCTTAATAAGACAATCAATTCACATCTTTTTGTCCTGGACAGCTGTTATATTGTACCGGCACATTGCTGGCAATGGTCCCTAAGTAGCTGTTGCTTTGTTTTTAAATGGGTAGCTTTGGCGTGATGCGTGAAGCCTACTATGTTCCTCAATTCATGTTCCTCTTGAACTTATGCAAACTAAGGACCTTGCTGCTCTGCAGACTAAGTTAAATTGCAGGCCTTTGGGAGCAGTTTGAAATTGTGTCAAGTGCTAAGTTTATGCTGGACTGAACAGTCTCATGAATGTGTCTACTCCTACAACAGTGCAGAGCTGTGGTAGATGGTAACAATTCTCAAAGCTTTGCCTGAATTATTTCTAAGGTTATCCTATTTCTGGGTGCTGAGTTCTGCTGTCATACAAACTTTTGGCACCATTTGGCCCTTTAGACTTGGCGGCTTTACAAAAATAAATTATGAATACCAACATTTTACACAGTCATTCAGTGCTACTGTTGTACAGTGAAGGAAAAAAATGTTTTAGAAAACCATTACTTATCACATGCTATGTTTACCTTTGTGCAGCCTCCTGCTGTTTGTGTCTGGGGTCTTTGCTGAACATCAGGCCTCTTGTGCAGTCTATTTAAATATGTAACGGTATTTAATCTGTTACTGCAGAAAAAGATCATTCCCAGAGGCCTGATTATGGTTATTAACAATGCCTTTGCTGTCCTTCCCGAAACATGCTGGACACACTTGATTAGGGGTCCTCTGATGTTTGGCCGTTTACCACTTTGTACTCCTAAAATATTGTGTGTGAATGACAGGAAGTATTACAATTTGTATGGTTATTCTTTTTAATTTGAGCGTTTAGTTTTTTATTTGCCAAAGTAGCAGAAGCTTGGCTTACAAGGTTCTTCACTCAGGCATGTCATTAGAAAGCACAAATGGCATACAAGTAATCCTTAAACCCTAAGCATACAAATTAGTTATTCATTTCCACCTTGGAGACACTTTTGTACTTTGATCAGTTACACGGTAGCTTGTTTATGTTTTTTGACTCGTGCATAACTGGTCTTCTCATGAGTTTTGTATCATGAGAGATGTATAAAAAATATAATGGGGCACAATTTCCTGAGCCATTGAACTTTTAGTGCAAAGACCAGATTCTGTTCATTCTCCTTTGGTGTTGCATTCATGAGAAGGTAGTATGTGTGTGTTTCAGCTCTCTTACTATGAACATATTGCTTCTTTAATTTCAGAGTCCTACTAAAACAAGTTTCCAGTATGTTTTTAACTGACTTGTGCTGTTGTGCCCTCCATTTTACTGAAGTTATGTCACGCAGTGCTGTGGTATTAAACTCCTTTTTAGGGCTTTCAAAACATGGCAGTCACTTGGGTCAAGACCCTTTGTGCCGTGGTTACAAGCTGAAGTGGGTGTCATCCTTCTTCATAGCTCTCAAAATCTATTGAAGATCTATTGAAGTATAGATGAAGTATATGCTGGTGGTGGTGGTAAAATATTCAATTGTCATAAATAGGAAAGTGGGTTCTTTATTTCCAATTTTGTTTAAAGAAAATGTAGATGTTTCTTTTGTTGTTGGAGGTAGGTTCCCATAGCCGGCAGTTAGTTTCAATGGCAGAGGCATTTTGTTCAGTCCTCCAGTCCTCAATAACTTTTTTCTCAAAGGTAGAGAATAGTCATGTATCATGCAATACTTAATGTATTTCTGTTTTTTATTCTCTATGCTCATGCTCAAAATATGTGCTAGAAAGTCTGTACTTATTATATTTAGCAGTGGTTTGTGTGTAAAATTTTACTCACTGTTTAATGGAATGCTATATTTGCACATCAAACATTGACATAATTCGTAGCAGATGCACAGAAGTCACAGTTGTCCTGCTGGGAAAAGTTTGACTGTGATTGAACTGCTGTCCCACAGCTGGATTCCTTTTTTTGTTTTTGTTTTTCCGTTTGTTTGCTTTTTGAAGGTTCGGTCAGCTGATAAGACCAGAAACATAAAGTACCCGAGTCATGCATGGGGTGCGCTTTTGAGACCCGGTTGCCTCAGTAACGTTGAATTCTTCCAGGACTGACGGAAAGGCCGAGGCACTGCGCTCTAGTTTTTTTATGGAGGAAGGAAGAGGCCTACTGTGTGCCTCCGGCAGCGCGGGCCTCGTGCTGAAATACGCGGTCTCGTCATCGCAGCCGCGAGGACTGGCTAGCGCCTTATGCGTGTCGCCTGAGCGCGAATTCCGGAGCCTGGCTGCGATGCCGGTTCAGACAGCGAGAATTCCCCGCCCGTGAGCCGCTGCAGTACCTCGAATGAAACTACTGGTGTGCGCTGTTAACGGCCTGCGGTTCCGCCCCACTTCATCCCAACCAAAACGCCAATTTAACGCGGCAGCCTTCTCCTTCTCGAGCACCCCACTATTCATTCAGTGTGAAATCGAACGAGACCGCTTGTCACATCATATGGAAACATTTCTCTCCCTTGCCCTAAGTCTGTTTTTCAACTTGAATCAAGTGGGCGCACATATTTTTCCTGTGGTAGTGTATAGCCTAAGCTAACTGCTATAGGCAATGCAAACTAATACAACTTACGAAACAATGGAAAAACACCAAGCAAGGTTTCTTTTTTTCAGTCCTGGTTTTTTGGTCAATTTTCTTTTTTTCAGGGGGAGTAGGCTACACCCCACTTCAGGGGTTTAAGTATTCAACCAAAGTTTGGATGGTGCCCTGCAGTAGCACTATTTCCGTATCACCATAACTGTGAGGAGACCAAATCACTTCCGTCCCCTCCCCTTCACCTTATACAGTTTAGCACCTGTTAGCTATTTAGTGTTAACTTCCATAAGGAAATAACTGTTCCTTTTTTAGTGACTCAAAATGGTTAATGTTCTAACAGTGCAGATAGTATTTACCCACACAGCCTGCTGTTTTTGGTTTTTTGGCCACATGTCATTATTTTTTTAAAGTTTGTTTTAATTATCCTACTTTGCTCATTTTCTTATGACTTTCATCCCTCTGTGAAAACTTGTAGGAAGGTGCTAGACTGGATTTTAGCCAATAAGAGCAAGATTTCACATTTCTGCTGAATGAAATTGCATGTGTTAAAGCCATTCTTTATATGTTTGTCAGTCCTAACCTGCAGGCGTGTATAATTGGGAGGCCAAATTAAAGTGACTGACCTGTTCGAAAAGAGAGGACAAGCTCTAAATCTGTAGGTTTGCTGTCCTACTTCCTCCACGCAAGGCTCTGATCTGCATTCTGCACATGTCAGTTTTATTTCCCAAACAATATTTATTTGAAGGCTATGTTATTTTATACAGCTCATAACCTACTAGAACAGTATTTTGTTTTGGAGGTTTATCTCTCTTTTTATGTCCAGCATTGAACACTCCATTCCATGGTCCAAAGTGTTGAAAAGCCGCGGTTGTGGGGCCTCTGAGTTAATCTGTTTTGCTTGTTCCTTTTTCTGACAGACATTCAGACTGATTCTGCTCAGGACCCACTGACACCAACACTGGACCCTCTCCCTTGAATACATGGCCCCTGCTAGTTGACACCATGGCCCAGATATCCAGTGGAAATGGGTTCGGCCAGGATGTGTCGCCCTCTCCAGGGACAGGGCGGCCCAAGGGGGCGGTGGGGAGGGAGGAGGCCCTGCGTATGGAGACTGAGGCTCTGGCCAAACTGCAGAGGGAGAAGAGGCACACGCTTCCTGCATCCTTGCCTTCATCGTCTGCGTCGTCATCCTCATCCGCTGCCAAGCCCCTGACTGGTGCCCCCCATGGTGCGGCCTCTGCCAGCAGGCCCGAGAAGGACCTCATCGTCTTCCCAGAGTCAGAGGCCAAGAAGAGGGCGGAGCAGGACCGTTTCCAGGACATTGATGTGGAGAAGCTTACTAATGAGGAGCTGGAGAAGCTCCTGCTGGACGATAGTTTTGGGGTGCAGAGCAAAGTGCCCCGACCTTCCTCCCTGCTCGGCTGCAACCTGAGTGCTTCTTACCCAGGCAGCCAGGCGTTCACCCCTTCTCTCTTCCACGGTGGCCGGGGGCCCTGGACCCCTTCAGGCTCTGCTTTGCAAACCCCCACCCCAACCCGCCAGCAGACCCCTGTCTTCCCCCCTGCACCCTTCCCCAAGCCCCCTGGCTCCTTCCAGAACGGCCTCACCTCCAGTCTGCCGGCCTTCCGCGCTCCAGACGGCCTCTTCCTCAGCCTGGCTGCCCCGCCTCCGTTCATGGCCTTCCAGCCCATTGGAGCCACCTCCCCCATGGTCTTCCAGCAGCCCCCCGCCGTAAACCCGGAGATGGCCAAGCTCTTTGACAAGATCGCCAGCACGTCGGAGTACCTGAAGAACGGGAGGTCTGCCAGCACCGACCTGGAGTCGGTCGGCGTCAAAGCCCTGTCCCCCAAGCCCCCTGCCTCGGAGGCCCCCAGCATCAGCCGCTTCGAGTGGCTGGACCTGGACCCCCTCAGCAAGCGCAAGGCTGAGTGCGAGGAGGCCCCGTGCGCCCCAGATGGCTCCGTGACGGTGAAACCCGGCCCGGCAGGGGACCCCTGGGACGCCGTTCTGCTGGACGAGAGCGAGGGTGCCGCCTCCGGCGCCCCCCTCACTGAGGAGAGGAGCCAGCGCCCAGCCAGCACCCAGCTGCGTAGAGCTTCGACGGGGACCGCTGTGACCAGGAGCCACTCTCTGAACATCCCAGCTGCATCCTCACCGCACAGCCAAAACCGCCAGGTACACCTCCGCTTTGTACTGCTTCTTTGGGCACGTAATTCGATCCTGCTAGTGTTTGTTTTGGTTTATGTTGCCCTTCCATGTAAAATTTTCTGCTACCTGTTTGAAGTTGACTGTTTGAGGTTCCTCGGTGTGAACAATGCTGCTATTAGCTTTAAACTTAACCTAGTTCACTTCCTGGTTATAAATAAATACTGCCCACAGGTGCACCTCATAGACCAAACCCTTGTATTCCATGATTCATGTTCTTATGGCTCGTGTACTGTTTTAACTGTCAGATACCTTCCTTAAAAATCTGTGAATGTTTTGAAATTTGGAAATTAATTCAAGAACAAGAATGAAATTTGAAGACTTGAAGAGGTAATTTAAAGCACTTTTTTGTTGTTGAGGGTTTGCCAAAAGCTTGCAAAACTTCATGTCCATTTTTCATATAACCCCTCTTGTTTATGGCTCCTGTAATTTGGGCGAGTGGGCCCTTGAAATCACTTGAAAAGTGTTTGAACAGGTTGCACAGGTAAGAATGGGGACCCTGGGTTGCAGTAGTTGTTGTTTTGCTGTCAGTGTCACTCGTTGTTCAGCAGAAGTTCACATGAGAGCAGTGGGATGTAGTTGGGCTGCCTTTGTGTGTGCATGTGGCCCGGTGCCAGGTCCCTGGTACCATTTGTTTTCACGATACATCCCCCCCCTCCCCCCTTCTGACTGCCAGAGGAAATTGCAATCTATTTGAAGTGCATGATGAAATGGCCGTGTTTGAGACTGGTTAGAGTAGGGTTTCTCAACCCTGGTCCCGGCAGGGTTGGTTTTTCTTATTACTTCCCGGTTGTTTGATAATTAATTTACAGCACAGCATCTGATTACACAGTTAGCTCACCACGCCTGTTTTCCTTTGTTTTGAACTGGTTACTGATTTTAGTGGAAAGACAGACCAGCGGTCAGTGCGGCTCGCCTGGATCAGGTCTGCTGATTCAGACTGTATTTATGACCCTGATGAGGCATTCCTGATAACGCTTCTTCCCGGGGCTTGGGTTTTTATCTCAGATTTGTGTTTGGGGCCGTTTCTGCTTCAGTGTCGCTAGTTTCCCAACTCTCCATGAATCAGGGGTTTTTTTCCGCCAAAGGCTCACTTCCTGTTACATTGTTCTGCTCCTTGTAAAGACTTCTCTTTTGCGCATTCGGAAATGTTAACGGAGGATCTAGGTACTAGGATCCTTTTAAAAAAAAAAAAAAAGTGTGTGAGGTATTTTATCGTACATTTCTCCAGTGAAAAACACAATTGTGAAGTGATGGTGAATATTGTTAGCCATATTTATGTTGATCATTAGTACTGTGTACAGTGCAGACTTATCCAGGAATGTTCTGAAAGGTTTAAAGTGAGCAGGAAAACAAATGAGAACTTCCCTGCAGGGCACGAACAGTTTGTCAGCTGAAATGCTTTGGAGCTTGGAGAACACCACCACCTCTAGATGAACCGGTGTTTTGTGAATTCGAGTAAATGGGTGCACAATGTGCTGTGTTGCCATGGAAGCACAGTATGTGTGTGCATGAATTTGTGTGTGCGTTCGTGCAGGTATTGGAGCGTATAGGGCAACAGTGTAAAAACCCAGCTGTGTACCTACAGGTAACACTGGTGAATACACCATATTATTCCAGTGAATCTGTTCATCTCACCCAATGGGCCCAAGCCATACATCATTCTTTATTTTTGTTGCTCTGAGGATTAAGAATTTTTGCGTTGCATGTACTGTCCTCTTATAGGCTACCAGTGATCACATGTAGTCGGGCAAATTGTCCAGTTGTTGTACCCCTAAACACTATGTGCTGTAATAGTGTCAACATAACCTACATATTATGAGTTCCTTTGTCCATTAGGATCTGCATCCCAGACAACGGAGGCCATCCGTTATCAGAGTAGAGTGAGATGTAAACAGAATAGTTTGGTGACGGGTAATGTACATAACATGGAGGAGGACCTGTAGGGGGCTGCCAGCTGTGTTCTTATACATGGGTGGGCCTCTCGGTGTGGTATGAAGTCTTGACTGTGCCAGAGCTGACTGTGGTCAGCAGCCCCATGGGGCCACACACAGTCGGCTATATTATCGCCCCCTCTCTTGGTGGGTTTTGGTCTGCCAGGATTACAGCATCGCAGTGCTCAATAGTGACCTCCGATGGTCGATCGGCACCCCGCGACTCCCACCTGTTGAGATGCACACGAAACGCCTCCCTGCAGCTCGTGACAGTGTGACAAGTTTGCAGAATGCTGTAATGGGCAGCAGTGATGTTGCTTGCTGTGGAGGAGAGCGCACACTTTGCTCCGCTATGAGGACTCTGTAGTCGAGGTTGCAGCAGTGAGTGCTGATGTGTGTGTTGCGATGTTTCCCAAATTGGGGAGGAAAAGGGGGAAAAGCCTGAAATGAAATATAGAACTGTGATAAATTACACGTTTGATGTTTGGAGCCAGTGAATAATTAAATGTGAAATTAATTGAAAAATACAACTCTAATCATAACCAAATGTAGGTGCTGCCTTATAAAAACAAGTTTAAAAAAATCAAATTAAAAAGCCATCAGCCCCCCATGAGAGAAAATCTGGCTAATTAGCAGCTGTGTAAGTGTGTAATTAAGACATGTCTGAATGCATCCAGATGGCTGTTCACGGTTCCGCAGGCATGCTGGGAAGGTTTACAGCAGCTGTGTTCAGAGGTGAACGCTGGTGTTAAGCCTTCTCAGGAGCACCTTCCCATTTGACTTTGTTCAGTCTGGAGCGAATAGCAGGATCGCAGCGACCTTGGCATGCATCATAAGGTGATAGGCGCCATGGTTAGATTGCAGTGTGACAGGGAAGGCAGATGCTCGCCTGATGAGAGCCGATATGGCCTTTATTATCAGCTGAGCTTTCCGCGTATATGCTCTGCTGCTTCAGAACGGGGAAGTCTGAAACGGGAAGCCGAGGTGCTTCTAGAGTCCCCGCTGTGAGAGAACAATGCGCGTCACTGAGATCATCAATAAATACAATACAATACTTTATTGTCCCCTCAGGGGAAATTTGTTTTCACATTTTTTTGTCTTGCAGCCTCACATAAATACATAGATACATACAGTACAGTATATACATATAACACACATATAATAAATACATAGATACATACAGTAATAAATACCTAGATACATAGGCTACATAAAATACACCTGACATTCAGCGAGGCAGTTTGTTCAGCACCTCGATAGCAGAGGGGACAAAGCTCTTTTTAAAACGGGCCCGTTTCCAGGTCAGAGACCTGTACCTGCGGCCAGATGGAAGGAGTGAGAAGAGTGGGTTGAGGGGGTGTGTGGGGTCGTGCGCTATGGTGAGTGCTCTGTGTGTAAGGGCTCTGTTGTTGAGCTCTGAGAGGTTTTTGGTGGGAAGTCCAATGATTTTTGAGGCGTTGTGTGTGATGCGGGTGAGTTTGTTCCTGTTTGTGGCAGTTAGCATGGTGAAGAAACAGGGTGAGCAGTAGAGTAAGATGGGCTGGATGTACAGTAGTGACAGAAGATGAGGTGCAACAGAAAGTGGGGTTTGTTGAAAAACAGGAGGTTGGTTCTCATAGCTTGTTTTATTATGATTGTATTCCAATGACTTTTAGGAAATAAGTACTTTATGTGCCTGAGCTGTCATAGCTATGTGGTGCTTGAAACATGAGATTTCCTGCATACAGATATGCCAAGTTGGCGGAGACGGTCTTGAACAGATAAAGTGGACTGATTCACGGCTGTGATTGTGTTATCTTTCATCGTCCCCCCAGCTACCTCTCCTTAGCCAGTGAAAGGGAATGTGCTGGTTACAGGCTCCTCCCCCAGCCCCAACTCCCCAGTTCTGTTCTATAGAAACCTATAATAGCTATGAAACCTATAATAGAATAACAAAGCGGCTCTGTCTCTCTGTATCTCTAGTGCAGTCATTATAGTAGATACAGTATCCAGTACTTTGCCCTGATTTGCCTCTTTAATATTTTCATTTTATTTTTCAGCATCTGTTTTTGTAAAATTGTGCCCAAGCTCATTATTGAGCTGAATTCTCTCCACAGCACGTTATGATTCAGCAGTATGATAGGCAGGCGCACTTAGAGATCAGAATGTTTTTTTACGAAGCAAATGTGTTTCTTGTTTTTCGGTACATTGCAAATGGTCTGTGATATCTAACCTGGAACATTTCTGTCATGGCAGATCTGTGGTTCTCAGTTGCAGAAGCAGAGGGCTCGTGTACTAGGCTTTATCTTGGGTGGGAGGCATTATAAAGAAGTAGACCCAAGTCCCCAGATTTCCCTGTTGCCAAATGTGCAAATATGCAGTTGGACGAGAGTAGCTGTTTGACTGTCTAACTGATGTTATCGCCGAGATTAGTCATATTTATTTTCAATGGTTTTGTATAGAATAGTCACAAGATTATAATTCTGCTCTCAGGGTTTTAATCTGTTTAACAGAGTGATATATGTGTACCCATATGTCAGTTAGAGTATTTATTCATTCTTGTTTTGGGGATTTCACCTGTATTGTACTGTTCATGTCCACAGATGGTAATTATTGAGGTATTGAAGAGCTACAGCATCTGTACAGTTGTAGGCGATTGTAGCATGGTCCCTTGAAATGACCTGCATGACTCACTTGAAGATGTTTTCTGATTGGCTCTTGTCTGTGGCATGATTGTGCATTTCTGCCATTATTTGGCTCTGTCAGAACATTGTTTCATTTCCTCTTTCCAGGAGGCATGAACAGATTGGCTCCTAGACGTCATGTAGTCTGTGCTGATGTCAGCAGAGTTTTTTATTTTTATTTTATCTCGTAGCCACTGTGTCCATGGTGAACAGAATTCCTTTTCTCAAAATGTGGTTTGTCTCCACCTTCCAGGACAAAGAGGGAAATGGGAAATTGTCAGCAAAGTACAGCTTCCTTCAAGGGATGGAGGCCCAGAACGAGGAGGTGGTAGCCTTTTGTGAGGACATTGCAGCGTAAGCTTTCCGTCGCCATAGAAACAAAAACCATGACTACCAGTGCCCCCATACTCCAGCGATGTCATAATTGTCATAACTAACAATTCTAGACCTATGTTTTAACATGTCAATGCAGCTTACTTAGAAAGAAACTGCTATATTGGAGCCCACCTTTTCAAAGTGAAATTATGAACAAGTTCAGTGAATATTAATTGGAAAAAGTGTGAACACTTTCTGTGAATGTAGTTTCTGAAATTCTTACGGTCTATGCACCGGAATTTACACGATTGACTGAAGTAAAAGCAGACACTATGTTTGTAGTGGAGTCCGGCTAGCACACCATGTATGTGTGACTTTTGCCTTTAAATAGATTCACGCAGCTGGGTGTCGATCCGCCCATAAGGCAGTTACGAGTCAAACTAATTATCAGCAACAGCTCTCCAGCTGCTCACGAACGCTTCTCTCTGAAAATAATGTCCTCTCAATTTTACTGAAATGCTGTGGCAACTGTGTGTTCTTTCTGCTTTGCTGCAGGAGTAATTGTGTGGCTGTGCATTTGGCAGGGTGGTTATGATTTATTGGCTGTTTGTTTGACAGGGGGATTAACTTTGCATCAATCCCAGTCATTAGGGATTAGTTGCTGTGAATTGTATTTTAATTGTATTTTTTTTATTTATTTAATCTCCTCTGCCATCAACAAAAATACATAATTTAAAAACTTGGTGTAAGCTTCAGATGTACAATGTTATTTGTTCACTTTTGTTAATTTTTAGCCTGAGGTCCAAGTTCCCTTACGATGACGTCGTCACCAACCCTGGGTATGTGCTGAGCCCGGTGATCCCGCAGAGGGACATGAACAGTGACCGTGGCAGCAGCGTGAAGGTTTCCATAGAGACCCCCGGCTCCCAGGAGCCCGTCACCTTCACCTGCGACGGTAAGGAGCGCCATCAGCTCGGCCACTTGTGTGCAGTACAGCGCGCCCAGTGTTCCTGTTCCCGCCCAGTCTCTCCAGCCATTCTCTGCCCTTACTGTGCGGTGCGGCTGTGGTCATCTCCTACCCTCACAAAGCAGTTTTATTTATGCTTGTTCTCATTTTTCTTCCCAATTTGGACTGCCCAGTTGTATTCACCATTGCTTTATTGCTGCTATCGATTCAGGAGAGTACAGTCAAGTATATGCGGTCTTGCAGAGTATCTGATGTCAGGTTGAGCAGGCATGAGTCAGAGGAAGACACTTCATGCCTAGCTGACCATGCAGCTTGCAGGCACCCAGTGGACCTGTGCGGGGGTCGCTGGTGCATGAGGAGACCCCATCATCCCCGGCGACCGAAACCCTCCCAGCCGTGGGCCGCAGTGTATTTCGTGTCACTCTGTGGGGCTGCCAGCCAGTCGACACAGGCCTGGTCTGGATTGAAGGCCCGTCCATAGGGCCCACCCACTCCCTGAGGCAGTGTCTTTAGATGAGTCCCCACGCAGCCCTGCCAAGGGGGTTTCCTGGAAGCAGCGGGGAATGCTCTGTGCTTGTTTGAACCACTTCCCTGGAGTAGGATGGAGTCTTGCAGTTTTTCTGGTGTGTGAATTTCACACAGATATTTATAATATTATTGTTTTTTTTTTTCTCGAAAAAATGCATGTCTACTTTCCCTTTGAAACAGAGTTGTGAAGCTTTTGGCGAAATGGTTCGCTAGTTGCTAAGCGTACCATGGACTGGGATGTTGCATTTGGAAAAAAATTTATCCAGTCCATTTCTTTTTTCTTTCTTTTTTTTTGGGAAGCACACCAAGTTCCTTCTCCTGGTCTCCATTTACTTAAGCTTGCTGATTTAATGCCGGGGCCTCTGTTGGTGACCCGTGCGGTGTGAAGTCGTTTTGGCCTTCCTTGGTGTGTGGTGAGACCCGTGAGGGGGCGGGGCCCACTGCAGGTCCTCCTGCGTCGCTCGGCGCTGGCCAGCTGGCAGTCGGCCCCGGCCTTTGTGGAGAGTAATCCGTCTGTGAGGCGTTCTTACGCCGCGCCGCTCCTCGTCTCTCAGACGAGGGCCGCGGGCTCTGAAGAATGCGCGCCGCTCGGGGCGGCAGAGCGCCCGCGCTACGCTACACAGAGCCGCTCCGCGTTTCCTCGCGTACGCCTGACGCAAGGCCAACACCCCCCTCCATAAAAAACGGGTTTTTGAACTGTGTCGCATGCCACCATTAGAGCCGTCCCACAGAGCCCGCCGGCTAATAAGTCCTACCTGTTCATTTTCCCTCTCTCGTTACATCTGTGTGTGCTCTGACCAGCTCTGGTTTAGATTCGGAGATGGGAAGCAGTGGAGCCCAGACCAATTGCCTTCAGTTCTCTGAGAAAGACCTGGCTTTGATTGTCTGAATGTTTGTCACGCACTTCTGACCAGTGAGGCAATACTGTTGGCACATCCAATTACATCACGGTGTGTAAGCTAATGAGGCCCTGCCTCTCTGACCAATGGGAGCAAGCATGAGTTTTCGCGCTTGCCTGCTCTTGACTGTGCCACTGTGATTAGTTTTTTGATTTTTTTTATTGTTTTGTTTCAGAGGAGGTTCAGTCTGAGTTCATATGAAGATCGACGGCGATTGAGTGAGGGTTTGGTGACTGTGCAGTGTGGGTCCAGTGGTGGTTCAGTAGGGGTTTGGTGGTGGTTCAGTAGGAGTTTAGTGGCGGTTCATTATGGGTTTAGTGGCAACTTGTTAGCGGTTTCGTGGCGGTTCAGTAGAGGTGTGGTGGCAGTGGGTTAGGGGTTTGGTGGCAGTTCAGTCAGGGTTTTGTGGCAGTTTGTTTGGTTTTTTTTTGTGGTTCGGTTGAGGAGGTTTGGTGGTGGTTCAGCTGGGTTTGGTGGCAGTCTGTTCGCGGTTTGGTGGTGGTTTGTTAGGGGTTTGATGGCGGTTCAGTCTGGGTTTAGTGACAGTTCATGGTTGGCAGGGTTCTAGGGTTGTGTGGCTGTAGGGGTTAGTAGGCGGTTTGAGGAGTTGATGGGGTTTGTTAGGGTTGGTGGCAGTTGTTAGAGTTTGTGGCGGTTTGTTAGGGGTTTGGATGGCGGTTTTAGGTTTGGTGGTTTGGTGGCAGTTTGTTGGAGTGGTGCTTGTGCTCGTGTTTGGGAGGTTCTGGCTTGGGGTTTGGTGGCGGTTTGTTAGGGGTTTGGTGGTGGCTGTGGGTGGAGGCTCCTGCCTGTAGCTCCCTCTGCCCTGCCGGTGGGGCAGACTGCCCCTCTGATCTGGTTCACTCATTAGACTCCATATCAGCCGCCTGACATTCCAGCACCATGTGTGCAGTGTAACTGACATGCGTGGAGAGTTTTAGCACACATCCACCAGAAGATCATGCTTGGCATTTACTGCTATTGGTCGATTCCCCAAATCGCCTCTGAACCACATCAAACAAGCCACAACAAACCCAAGCAACTCCTCGAAGTTGAACTTGTGCAGTTGTCTAGCTGAGTGCAGTTGCATGCAGCACAGTACAGTGGAGCTCAGTGCATTTGTGTGCTGTGGAGTCCAATACTTGTCATCTGTCGTTTGGGCTCGCACCCCAGTGAAAGCTGCACTTGCCATTTTGTCCTGTACACATGGGAGGGGCCTCACTTTGATCTACGTTCTGTCGACAGATTAATGTGGCATGAATTACTGGCCTGTGTTTGTTATTTCTGCCCCTGTCAGTAAGATCTTTTTCTCCCTCTTTCTCTTTATCTTTCTCTCGCTTTCTCACTCTCTCTCACTCTCACTCTCCCTCTCTCTCTCTTTCTTTCTCTCTCTCTCTTTCTCCCCCTCTCTCTCTCTCTCTCTCACCCTCTCTCTCTTCTCTCTCTCTCTCTCTTTCTTACACACAGTGAGTTCCCCGGTGGAGCTGTTAATCATGCAGGCCCTGTGCTGGGTTCATGATGATCTGAACCAGGTCAACATTGGCAGCTACATCCTCAAAGTGTTCGGCCAAGAGGAAGCTCTGCAGAAGTGAGTCCCTTTAAGCTCCAACCCCCCCCCCCCCCCAACACATACACAGACACACACATCATCATGTTCTCTGAAGGGGAACAGAGACAGAGAGAGCAGCAGCAGAGAGAGGTAGTGAGAGAGAGAGAGAGTAGGAGCAGGGTGAGAGAGAGAGATACAGACAGTGAGTTGGAGCAAGAGAGACAGACAGAGCAGAGCACAGAGAGAGTGAGACATAGAGAGAGAGAGCAGGAGCAGAGAGAGGGGAAGAAAAGGAAAGTGGTGTATAAACAAGGTCAATGCCAACATTCCACACAGTGGGGACTATTTTTCTTAAGTTGTGTTAGGAAAATGTTTCCTTTTTGCTTTTTGTCAAGCAAAATCAACTTTGGAAGAAATGAAATTACTTTGGCTGGTATCTTCTACAGCATCTTGGACAAGTTGTTTTTCCCCAGAAACTTTTTTTTTCTTTTTCTGCAGAGCACTTGTTTTCCCCCCTGCATGTTGCTTGTGTGCTGTAATTCCACTCCTTTGTAAAGGGTGTAAAAATCATTAGTCGTTTTTGTTTTGTGTCACTAGAACTTGGTAATATTTTTCCTGTGGGTGCACGCTTACATTGTCTCGGCTGAATTTGGCAGGCGTCACCAGAAATGCTGGAACTTCTTGATGAGGATGTTGTTCCTTCCTCCTTCCCAGCGCGCACTCTCACAGTCTGAGCCCGAGTTAAGGAAAGGGACGGGAGGTGCGTAACGTTGGGAGGAGGGCTTAAAGGACAAGGCCACTGGGTTAGGGCCCCTCCCCAATCGCCTAGCTACAGCGCCCTCCCTCCCCTCTCGCCCGCTTTTGAAAATGAAACGAGGCTTACTCCACTGTGGGAGAGGTGCATTAGCAGCCATGTTTGCATGTACACAGAGCATTCGTGTGGTTGTTTTGATGTTACCCAGCAGAGTGCTCAGCCTGTGAAATGCGTATTTTTGGTGATTCACCACAGCACATATAGTGCCTTGAGTGCGGTGTTACAACTTGCAGTGTCATGCCCTGGGTTCAGACCTGTAGCCGTTTTGGATATGAGATCTTCAAGCTGAGCCCCAGTTGTGCCACTGAAGTGTCCCACCCCATAGTAAGCACAAGCAGTGCTCCCCCTCACTAAGCTGTCTTGACTGTGCTGTCTTGACTTCAGTAAGTACAGCTTTGACTGTGCTGCTTCTTCCCCCAGTGAGCACAGTTTTACATTACATTACATTACATTACATTCATTTGGCAGACGCTTTTATCCAAAGCGACGTACAAGAAGTGCATTTTCATGATCGTAGACAACTGCTGAACACGGGTTCAGTAAGGTACAATTACTTATTTTGTACAGCTATTTCTAGCTGAGAACAATTAACACTATCCTGGTCTAACATCTGCAAAGCCAAACTAGGCAGAAGATTAAGCTAGAGTATTAGGACAAATACAATTTACCAAGAAGTGCAGGGATGGGGCAACATGTAACAAGTGACAAGGAAAAAGGTTTTTTTTTTTTTTTTTTTTTTTTTAAATATATATATACACAGCATGGTGGTGGTTATTCTAGGTATAGTCTGAAGAGATGAGTCTTCAGGCCACGGCGGAAGATGGATAGTGAGGGGGAGGTTCGGAGAGGGACGGGGAGTTCGTTCCACCACTGGGGAGCTAGGGTGGAGAAGCTCTGTGATCCCTTTGGGCGGGTGGGAGGGGTTACAAGACGCCCTGCTGCTGCAGAGCGGAGTGGTCGAGCAGGCACATAGAATTGAGTCATGTCCTGCAAGTAGATGGGGGCTGTCCTGTTGGCGGCAGTGTAGGCAAGGGTCAGGGCTTTGAATCGGATCCTGGCAGCGACCGGTAGCCAGTGAAGTGATCGCAGCAGAGGAGTGACGTGGGAGAATTTGGGGAGGTTGTAGATGAGCCGGGCAGCGGCATTCTGAATCATCTGTAGTGGCTGTATGGCACAAGCTGGCAGGTTTGCAAGGAGAGAGTTGCAGTAATCAAGGCAGAGGTCACCGTAGCCTGGACGAGCAGCTGGGTGGAGTGCGTCGTCAGGTATGGTCGAATCCTCCTGATGTTGTATAGGAGGAATCTGCAGGACCTTGATGTTGCCTTGATGTGCTCCTTGAGGTCCAGTTGGTCATCCAGGACCACCCCCAAGCTCTTGGCAGAGTGAGAGGCAGTCACTGTGGTGCCATCAACCGTGATTGAGAGTTCACGAAGCAAGGAGGTCTTGTGCGGGAAGAAGAGCAGCTCAGTTTTGTTGAGGTTGAGCTTCAGATGGTGGCTGGCCATCCAGGTGGAGATGTCAGCCAGGCAGGAAGAGATCTTATCATTGACCAGTGTGGCCGAGGGGGGGAAAGAAAAGAAGAGTTGTGTGTCATCTGCATAACAATGATAGGAAAAACCATGTGAATTAATGACTGAACCAAGAGATCTGGTGTATAAGGAGAACAGCAGAGGACCCAGTACAGATCCCTGCGGCACTCCCGTAACAAGTGGATGAGAAGCAGAGGCAGACCCCTTCCAGGTGACCTGGTAGGTCCTATCTGCAAGATAGGAAGCGAACCAAGACAGGGCAGTCCCGGCAATTCCCATCCCAGCCAAGGTGGAGAGGAGTATTTTATGGTTGACCGTGTCAAAAGCTGCAGACAGGTCAAGAAGGATCAGGACAGAGGAAAGGCGTGAGGCTCTTGCAGTGGCAAGTGCCTCCGTCACAGCTAGGAGTGCAGTCTCTGTTGAGTGCCCAGATCGGAAGCCAGACTGGTGAGGGTCTAGCAGGTTGTTCTGATGGAGAAAAGAGGTTAATTGTTTAAGAACTGCTCGTTCGAGGGTTTTGGACAGAAAGGGTAGAAGGGATACGGGTCGATAATTTGCTACATCGGAGGGGTCTAAGGTGGGTTTTTTGAGTAGTGGGGTAACACGAGCCGTCTTAAAAACAGAGGGAACATGACCAGAAGAGAGAGAGGAATTAACAATGGAAGACCGATAGGGAAGGAGCTCGCTGGAGATAGATTGGAGAACTTTAGTTGGGATGGGGTCAAGTGGACAGGTGGTTGCGCGATGAGAGGTGATCAGTTGTAATACATCGGAGTCCTCCAGCATTTCAAAGGAGGTCAGTGTGGCTGTGGGGTTGTCCTGGGGGGTTGGGGGGCTCACTGGATGGGTGAAGGAGTTCCGGATTGTAGCCACCTTTCCTTCAAAGGCGGCCAGAAAGTCATCTGCGGAGAGGGAAGAGGGAGGTGGGGGTGGAGGAGGAATGAGGAGGAAAGAGAAGGTGGAGAATAGTTTACGTGGATTAGAGACACATGCGCTGATCTTGGATTGGAAAAAAGAGGCTTTTGCAGACGTGAGGGCAGATGTAAAAGTCGCCAGCAGGGTATGGTATGCGATTGGTATGGTATGTTTTGACTATGCTGCACTGTTCTCTCAGTAAGCACAGTTTTGACTGTGCTGCACTGTTACCTCAGTGAGCACAGTTTTGGCTGTGCTCTCTTGCTTTCAGTAAGCACAGTTTTGACCCTGCTGCTCTGTTCTCTCAGTAAGCACAGCCTTGGCAGCCATGAGTACATTCAAGACTGCAGGAAGTGGGAAGCAGAGATCAAACTGCAGCTTCTCTCCCAGGGCACCATCCGCAGAGACCTCGCCCGCACGGTGAGTCCCACCACCAGCACGCACACACCGCACACACCGCACACGCACGCACGCACGCACCACATAATGTACACACGTACACATACACCCATACACACACACACACACACACACACACCGCACACGCACGCACCACCACATACATACACACACACACGCCACCACATACATACACACACACACGCCACCACATACATACACACAAGTACACAGGCACACACACCCATGAACACACACATACACACGCACACACACACACACACACACAATGCCTGTCACAGCCCAACATAAGCCCACTTCCCCATTCTTCCCCCCCCGTGACATACTGGGTCACTGCAGACCAATGACATGCTGGTTTTCTGTTTTTGCAGTAATATCAAAGTCTGTTTTGCGTGTGTGTTTTTTAAACACAGGCAGAGGATGACTCCGCCCCCATCAGTTTGGAGGAATACCTCTGCCACGTAGAGAGACTCTTCAAGGAGACCATCTCTAGGTAGGGGTGCAAGTTTGGGCTGCTATGGTTACTGGGAGACCTTGCCCAGTCTACGGGCCCAGGGATTGGGCCTCTGGGTGATGCATTTGTTTCTCTGCTCTCCATTCAGACAGAGCCTCAGTGACTACCTGGACGGCTATCACAATCAAGTCAGCGCGTGCCTGCAGAACGAGGTAGGCCTTCCTCTTCCTGTCTTTCACTGGAAGCCTGGCGTGAAGAGGAATCTGCAGACCACCCTCAGTGATGAAATCAACACATGGCGCAGTGCTGTCTGAAGACAGCTGGTCAAATCCTAACTTTTTTCTTTTCTTCTTTTTTGCACCTCCCCAGAACACTCAGTATAAGACGGTAGATCTGGTGATCCAGACGGTGAAGAATTTCTGCTGTGTTCTGGATGAGGTTGAGACCCTGGCCATCACGGAGGCGGTGAAGAGGGTCAAACGTGCCGTCAACCTCCCCAGAACAAAGACCTCGGAGGTGAGACTTCCTGTCCCTGCCCCTGTCTCACAGATCCTTTCCTCGTTTTCCACCTCACAGGCATTCATTAGCTCATTTGAGCGGTCCTAAACGATTACTCAAAACTTTGATGTGCTGTGTCACATATTTTAAAAATATTGTTTGTTGCCTACATTTCTCACATATGGTGTGCACATTATGCATAAAAATCAACTTAATGAACATACAAAAATTTGACTATTAGTCATTTATGTTATGATGTTGCATTGCAGCACTAGTTAGAATGCTAAAAGAGAGACAGACATGTTTTTTAAAGCATGGTATTAAATTGGGCTAAATTTGGGCAGTGCCTCAAAGTGTCTTCCTGTCTTCCAGGGTTCTGTGAAATCCTCTGGTGGTTCTACTAATGGTAAGTTTCTTTCTACCTGGAGTTGACCTTTGGTGTACTGTCTGAATCTTGTGTGTCTGCATCCCCACCAAGTCAGCTGACACCCCTCTCCCTGACCTTTGCCCCCCCCCAGGCTGTGTCAGCCCCGTGGAGGAGAGCCTGGCCGGGCTCACCGCTGCGGTGCACGGCCTGGCCACGCTCTACCTCCGCTCCTTCTGCCCCATCGTATCCCAGCAGCCTGAGCGGCAGCCCAAGGAGGGCCGCAGCAGTAAGGAGGCCTCGGGCACCACGGACCACCTGCAGTTCACCCTGTTCGCCGTGCACGGCATCCCCAACGCCTGGGTCAGCAGGTACTTACAGCGCCCCCTGCTGGAGGCTGCGGGGACACGGGAGGGGTCTCGCGCTGTCCAATCCTGTCCAGAATGCACCGGCAAATTTTATCTCAGAGCCCCTTAAAGAGGATCATCCTCTGGCTAAGGAAGCCCAGGTTCAATGCAATGGTGTGACCCCTTCAACCAACAGCCTCTGAAGGCTGCAGTGCTGTGGCTCTTGAGCGCTTTGTGGTCAGAATGTTGCTCGTAGTGGGGCGCCATTTTCTGTTTGTCTGTTTATTACAATATGAATGTGTAAAGTCCTTTGGAGACCTCCGGGGGTTCCCTGGACCCTTTGTTTCTGATGGGCAGTCCCTCTTCTAAAAGGAGGGTGGCCATTGTTAACTATGCCTCATCTCTGACTCGATTTTCCGACCTCTGATTTTCACCTGTCTTTGCTTTCTAGTTTATGGGTGAGTGAGTGTTAGAGTCATATGGCTTTTTTACAATGCGTACTCTCAGTTTCATGGTTCCAAAGCTCTCTCGTCTTTGCCAGTATCACGCAATAAAAGCTTTCTCATTACATAATCCACTTCAGTACGGTGCACCTTTTTTATCTGGCAAAGTATATCACTTTCTGCTGTGAATCCCCTTTAAACGGAGCAAGAAAGATTTGATTTCTTTTTTGCTGCCCTGTGAATGCTCATTAGGCTGAACAGGATGCACTTGGTCAGCCTGCGCTTTCGGTGGGGATTAGTGTGGGGTCAGTGGCGTGTATTTGCGCATGTTATGCACAGATGTGCTGCGGTGCGGGCAGTCCACTGGCAGCAGGACGGCAGCCTGACACCACACTGCGGAAAGATAGTTTGTGTCTCTGCATCTTGTCATCGTGTCTCTTCATGTCTCTCAGCTTTGAGTCTCCCTGCTTTGAGGCCCCCTGCATTTGAGTCCCCCTGATTTTGAGTCTCTTTGCTTTTGAGTCCCCCTGCCTTTGAGTCTCTTTGCCTTTGAGTCCCCCTGCCTTTGAGTCCCCCTGCCTTTGAGTACCCCTGCTTTTGAGTACCCCTGCCTTGAACCTCTCTGCTTAGCGTTTATTTTCTTCATGTCTGTCAAATTCACATCTTTCTGCTTTGTGTTTCTGATGTCTTTTTCCATCGTGAGCCTTTGCTTTGTGTCTCTTTGCTTCATGTCCCTGGGTCGTGTCTCGCTGCACCCCCCGGGTTCTCTCTCTTGGCACAGTTGTCCAGCTTTGTCGCACTCCGTCCCATGTGAACGCTGAAAACGATTTCCACACGCGGAAGCCGCGGGGACGAGCAGGGGTGCTGCGCGCTCCCTTTCGGGAATAAAATGCACTTTGTGGAAACCCCGCTGCATCCTCTGGCTGCTCCGTGAGACAGACCAGCCAGGGGTTCGGCTCCCCGGGTCCCAGGGCCAGCCACGATTTTAAAATTAACCAGAAAGTGGTTAATAATAGGCCTCCTCCCCCCGCCTGGCTGCCAAGCGCTATTTATAACCCTGAAACGCTGAGAATTCACCAACGTCATGTAGCGCAGCTCCAGGAATACTCCATGAAGGGGTTTGGAACAGAGGCCCAGGCCTCCAGTCACATGTAATTAAATGCCATCTGGTAACATGAGTAATGCAGTACACCAGTGTGTAGCAGTGAAGTGAGGTAATCCCAGTAGATTTTGATATTATTTTATATTATTATTGAGATGATGATGCTGATCATCGTTATTGCGATCTTTATTGTTATTGTATCAATTATTATCATATGTATCGTCACACCTGAAGTACTCCCCTGGGAAGTTATCCTGTTCTTTTTCATATTTCATTGTTTTTTTCTGATTTGGTTTGGTCGGACTGGCAATGTGCAAATGTACATTTGAAAACTGAATTAAAATGTGTGTTTTGCAGTTATGAGAAGTACTACCTCATGTGTGCTCTGACCCATAATGGAAGAAACCTGTTCAAGCCGGTTCAGTCCAAGAAAGTTGGCACGTACAAGAGCTTCTTCTACCACATCAAATGGGATGAACTGTAAGTGGTCCATGTCTGTCAGTTAAAGAGGCAACTGATTACAAGATGCAGCAAACATAGCTACAAATGTGGCATTCTTCAGGCTTTGATTAATACTGGATGTGCTGGCAGTAGAGCTGCATATGCTTATGAGTTGATGATTTGATTTGTGGCTGTGCTATCAGTTTAGCTCATTCTGGCACATGACCACATTGCGTCCTGCTGCGGAGTTCCATTCAATCTTCCCACTTCATCCACGTCTTTTCTAGCAGCTCTTTTAAAATTGCATGTTCCTCAGGACTGTGGACCTGATTCTAACACATTTTTAACTGTGTTAATCAACCCTTTCTGTAGTTAATGCTGCTTTTATTGCTTTATGAATGTGCACATGTAGTTGCTTTTGTAAGTCACTCTGGTTAATAACAACATGGATGAAGTGTAAAAAATTTTTTTAATCTTTCGTGTACAGGATAAATTTTCCCATTGCTGTTGCCCTGCTGCCCTTGGAGTCCATGCTGATCCTTTCTCTGTACGGGATACTCAACCAGAATGCCACCAGCTCCCCCGACTCCAACAAGCAGCACAAGGGCCCCGAACTGCTGGGCAAGGCGTCCGTGCCCCTCTTCAACTTCCAACGGTCAGACCCCCTGCTTTGCCTTTCCCAGCGGTGATGGTGGCATAGGAGTTCAGTTAGTGTGGGCGGGGTCTCTGGTTTGTGAGTGGTCAGGGTCTCTAGCTTCTGTAGGCAGAATGTCTGGCGTGTGTGTGGGCGGGGTCTCTGGCTCATATGTAGACGGAGTGTCTGGCATGTATTTGAGTGGGGTGTCTGGTGCCCATGTGGGCGGGGTCTCTGACGTGCGCTGTATTTCAGGGTGCTGGCACAGGGGACCAAGCTGCTCCCCCTGTGGGCTCCCCTCCCTGGCTCCGGTAGACGGAAGGCCCAAACTGAGAGGATCATCCTGCAGGTTTCTCCTCCATTTTTTTCACCTTGTCATTTGGAATGGCTGCTTCCAGTATGCTTTCACATCACGTCTCTGCCCCCCTGTACTTGCATAGGGAGCGCTGTAGCTGAGGCACATGCTGTATACCCTCTCAGTACTCGCTCCAGTCATACTGTCTGCAGCTTTCACAGTTCAGAATGGCTAGAGCCGTAATGGCCCTCCAGCTCCCCCTGTGTGCAGTTTCCTGTTGAGTTCATGTTAATGTGCAGTGAGTACTACAGCAAAAGAATGGCTGCTCCGTCACTACACCAATGATAATTTTCCCCATATAGCCATACTGTATGCTATATCACTCTCTCACCACATCTCTCACTTATTACCATTCACCGAGCACCACACTCAGTCACAGTCAGCTAGTGGCACTGCGCACACTAAGACTGCACATGTCTAGGCTGTAGGGTCCAGCTCACTCTTGTAGGAAGCAAGTGTGCAGACTGAGCCCATCGCAACAAGTTCTAAGAAGCTGTAAGATGTGAAGGTTGTTTCCATGATTTAAAGATGCAAAATGTTCCTGGCTGCAGGTGGATTTCCCCACCCCAGCCCTGGACGTCCTGTACGTGGGCCCCCAGCCGGCCAGCTGCCCCGACCCCCAGTCCCTGGAGAGCCTGGACCCAGACCTGAAGAGGCGTGCTGAAAAGCTGTGTGGCAGAGCCTCTACTTTTGGGTATGTAACCCCCCTACCCCCGCTCCCCCCACATGTGACAAGGGCCCGAAAAAATAGAAGCAGTAACTTTTTTGGACATTTTTTCCCGTGATTGGAAAACAAACAAATGTGCGGTAAGAGGAAGGGTGTGTGTGCTTGGTGTTTGTCCATGGGGCTGTGTGGCAGAGTGAGCACGTGATCCCGTCACCCCCTGGAGAGTGTGATTACTTCCATTGCCTGGCGACGTGGGTCTTCAGCTCACGGGGCAAATGGGATTGTTATTGTGCCTTATGAACGCGTTATACCAGTCCTGCGAGTGAGCCAGACCCACACACCCTCAAAGCTCCTCTTTCAGAACCGGGGGGAGGTTCAGGTGCTTTCTGATCATTGTGACAATTCTGTTACTTGTTCACCTTGATCCTTTGTAAACCTGTTTTCAAAAATCTTCATAAAAAACTGACTTAACCTTTTCTTCCAAATCGCAGAACCTTAAGTTATAATGAAGGGATAAAGAACTGGTTAGAAGTCAAAGCAGTGTCAAACTGCTCGTGGAAACGTGCCCCAGCTAGTTAGAGGGTGAAATTATTTTCAGAAGGAAAGCTGGA